>NC_073744.1:58683374-59429207 GCF_029784135.1 Toxorhynchites rutilus septentrionalis | reverse complement strand
AATGTAGTCGTATTCAAATGTTTCAGTTGATACTTGTGGAATCTTTAGCATATAGATAATGTGCGTATTATTCAGCATTACTTGTGCTTTGGCTTGTGTTAATAATTCTTCGAAGGAAGTTATGTGAATATCGTGGTTTTGTAGAAAGGTTGCAATTTTTGTAAAATCTTTTATCGATAGTAGTTTGCTACTAGGGATTCCGTGTTTGGCCATTAGAATTGCTTCTTCTAATGTTTCTACCTGATTTTGTAATGAGTCTATGTTGGAGAGAATTATCAATTGATTAATTTCGAGGGAATGGTTTTTTGTTCTTTCATTCTCGATCTTTAGTACTTGATTGGTTATGTCTGTTATTTCTTGGATTCGTTTGTCGATAGCTTCGTTGATGAATAACTGCTTGTTGTTCATGGTTATCAGGGCGTTCATGGAGTGATTGATGATTCGGAGATCTTCTGCATCTGGGCTGCCGGCGATCCATTTCCAAACTGTTCCGATTGTATCCCACCTTTTTCTTCTGTTTACAAATGGTTTGATTTTCATAAATGTTTCATATAACTTATAATTTTTGATTTGGATTAATTCATACAATGGATTATTTGAAGGATTATTCTGTATGTCACTATTAACATTGAAAATTGTATTGCCAATTTGAATTAAATCAATAGGATGTACAATGCGTATGTGTCCTATTTTTATTTTTGCTTTTCCTAGTGGTACAATTGCGAGTGGGTTATTTGTAAGGTCGTGTATTTGAATTCCTGCCAGTACTTGAGACGCGCAGAGGGCGAGTCTGTAACGAAAAATGTTTTTATTCGCTTGTATTCTTTCGTAAATTACATTTATGGATTTTTCGATTATTGGAATCTATAATGTATGTATTGTGATCTTCTTTTATTTTTATAATGTTGTATCGACTCTTACGTTTATTGTGAGTATTTGTTTTTTCATATGCATAGCTATTGGGTTCGTATGTTTGATAAGCTTTTGGAATAATTTTTTCTTCTTTGTTTTTGTATAATTTTAATATTTTTGTCTCGACTTCTTGCTATTTCTTCATAGGACGCATTATCTCTACTTTCTCCTATATAAATATTTTTTGGTGTTTTGTTAATAAATGAATGTATTGTGTTATTGTATTTATGAGTTGCTTCTTGAATGAGAGTAGTAATTGGCATATCTGGATTTAATGCTTTAACACATCTAGCTATTTCTCGTATTGTAGAGTGACATCTTTCTACTTGGCCATTGGTTTCAGAATGATTAACAGGAGTTTTGAAGATTTTGACACCTAAATTTATAATGTTTTGTTCTACGACATTTGATATAAAAGAACTTTCATTATCTATTACAATTAATGCGGGCAAGTCCCAATCATATAATAATTCCAAAAGAACATTCTTTACATCAGAAATGGCCTTTGACTTAATTGGTTTCATTTTGAGATATTTTGAAAATTTGTCAAGTGAGGATATAAAAAGGAAATTGGCATTGTAACAAAATATATCGAGATGTATGATCTCGCCAGGATAATTAGGGATTGGAGTTCTTACGGGGATAAATTTCTGAGGTTGTCGTTCATATTTTTCCATTTTGCAAATTTCACAAGTTCTTATATATTTCTGGAAAAGTTTATGTATTCCTGGGAAAAAGTATTTCTTTATGAGTTGAAGTGAGTTTTCCTTTGCATTCCGATGAGCGAAATTATGCACATCCTTGATTGTTTCTAACTGTTGTTCTTCATTTTGAATATCTTCTACTTTTGTTTGCGAAAATCTCACTTTCAAAATTTTTGAATTATAGTTTGTTTTATAAATTTCTTGTATAATTCCCATGGTTCGTTCATCTGTCATAATTCCGTTCAATATTCCTGGGTTGAGAAATTGTTGTAGTTTGTCCTATAGAAAGTTTATATCGAAATTTGGTTCAACAAAAGTGTGTCTGTTGTATTTTTCAAAAAGAACATTAAATTCATAGGATGAATTAGGCCCAATCTGAAAAATTAATTGGTTCCGAAAAACGTTAATGGGAGCCTCAGTTGAGGGTATATAGGAACTGTCATCTTCTTCTGCCGAATGTTGAGTAGGGGTTAATGAATTTATTTGGATGCGTGAAAGTGCGTCAGCTACTACGTTGGATTTCCCTGGTTTATAGAACATTTCATAATCATGTTCCTCAAGGAAAGCTTTCCATCGTTTTAGCTTTGCATTATTGTTTTTGGGTGATAATGTGAATGTGAGTGGGAGATGATCTGTGTAAATTTTTAGTTTTGCTCCGTAGATAAAATTCCTTAAGTTGTGAAGAGCCCATACGACTCCAAGCATCTCTTTTTCGTTTGTTGCGTAGTTTTCTTCGGTCCTGGAAAGAGTTCGAGAAATAAATGTTATTGGTCGTTCGCCGTCCTGGAATTGCTGTGATAACACTGCTCCTATTGCTTTATCTGATGCGTCTGTGGTGAGAATGAAGGTTTTTTCAAAATCTGGAAATGTTAAAACGTCTTTAGAAGATAAAATTTCTTTAAGAGTATTAAATGAATTTCGTGCATCATCATCTAGATTGATGATTGTGTTTTTTGACTGATTTTTCAGAATTTGGCGATGGCCATCCTCCCCTCTTAAAAGTTTTGTAAGGGGTTTTGCGATTTTAGCATAATCTCTTACAAAACGTCTATAATATCCAGACAGTCCTAGAAATGCGCGTAAATCTTTCAGAGTTTTTGGTTCAGGGTATTTACGAATACATTCAACCTTCTTATCGTTTGGTTTTAGACCTTCTTTTGAAACAATAAAGCCAAGAAATTCGACTTCGGTCCTTAAAAATTCTGATTTGTCAGGTTGAATTTTGAAATTAGCTTCTCTTAATGTTTCCAAAATTGTTCTTAAATTTTTCAAATGTTCATCAAGTGTTTTACCGAATATTATGATGTCATCTATATAGACATGACATATTTTTCCTAAGTGTTCTCTTAAAACGTCATCCATTACTCTTTGGAAGATTGCTGGTGCATTCTTTAAGCCAAAGGGTAAACGAATGAATTCATATTTTCCATTATTAACTGAAAAAGCTGTTTTTTCTATATCTTTTTCAGACATTGGGATTTGATGAAATCCTGATGCCAAATCCAATGTGGTAAAAAATTTGTTTTCTCCTAAGTTAGATAGGACTGTGGATGTATCCGGAATTGGATATCTGTCACTAATTGTTTTTGAATTTAATTTTCGGTAATCTATAACCATTCTGTATTTCTTTTCTTTAGAAGCATCCTGTTTCTTTGGTACTATCCAAACTGGTGAGTTGTAAGGGGATCGTGATGGTCTAATAATTCCATCATGTAAAAGTTTTTCTAATTGTTTATTAACTTCAGATTTTAAAGCTTGAGGATAAGGATAAGTTTTGCTATAGACTGCATTTTCGTCAGTAGTTCTGATATCGGCTTTGACCTTTGTAGTAAATGGTAATTTTTCATCCGGAGGTTGAAATAAATCTTGAAAATCTTTTAAAACTTTTCCGAGTCTGTCTTTTTGTTGCTTGTCTAGGTGATCATCTCGAATATTTATTTTGTTGATTTCCTGTAGTTTGTATTGGAGTAGAGGAATAATGAATTTGTTTTCTAAAATTAATTTTTCATTTGAAGTATCTATTACTGCTTTCAGTTCTTTTAATGTGTCGTGTCCTATGATTGCATCAAAAGATTTTAATTCATTTAAATGAAAGAATTTAATCAAAACATTAGAATATGGTTTGAATAATTTTCCGCTGGAATATTTATTAATTTTTATATCTCCGCCTACTGAAGATACATAAAAAGGTTTTTTTATTTTGTGGCTGATACTTGCGTATCGAGGGTGAATGAAATTTTTGTTTGATCCTGTGTCAATTAGAATTTTTAGTGGTTCTTTTGCCTTACCAAAATAAAGAAAGTATGGTAGGGCAGATTTTAATCTAAAAAATTTAGTTCTGCTTTTTCTATGTCTTCTTCTTCAGGTGTTTCCCGTTCTTGTGTGTCAATTGTTTTCATATATCGTTCATATTGAGATGATTCTTCGGTTTGTTCCTCTTCATTATATTCGTTATCTATGCATGGATAATCGTGATCATTGGGATTAATTTCAACGAAATTTTGGGGATCTTCATATTGGCCGGTTTTAATGTTGAAGAGTCTTGGTCTCTTCATTGGGTTTACCTGAGTTGTATTTTGAGGTCTATTGCCGTAATTTATTTGTCTAGTCCTAATGGATGGATCTACTTCCATAGGTTCTGGTGGAGGTTGTCGGAAAGGATTTCTGGGAGGTAATTGTGGTTTTGGTTGAAAGGAATGTTGCGGAAATTGTTGGAAATTTGGTTTTGGAGCATTCCATTGAAATGGGGGCCTAAAATTATTGTTGTTATTAATAAAGGGCTGGGGTTTGAAATTGTGATTTCTGAAATTTTGAATGGGATTTGGTTTTAACATACGTGGTGGTAATTTTAGAGGATTAATTGGAATTAAATTTCTGGGTGCTGCTGTATGTTCAAAATGTTTTGGTTTAGCTAGCATTTTTCTGCATTCTACGTTTTGGAATGCGATACAATAACTGTATGCACTTGCTAAAGAAGTTGGTTCATAATTTCGGATGAATTTATAAATGTCTCCATCAAGCCCTCTTATGAATGCATCTATTGCCTTTTTATTGTAAGATTCTATTAAAGCTTTTGAAGCTTCTGGGTGACTAAATCTGTGATCTGTTTTGATTTGATTGGCTATTAGTGATAGCAATCTGTTTACTTCGTCGTAATAAATTTCTAAAGAGTTTCCTCTTTGTTGTACGGTCATTAATTGATAATCGAGTGTTTCAAGATCACGCTTTTCACCATAATAAGTGACAAGTGTTTTCTTGATCATCGTCCAGTTGATACCAATGTTAGAGGCGACTAAAGCGTCATTTGCTTCTCCTCTAATTTTCCGTCTGATAGTTTTGCATACCATGTGGAATTTATTTTGCAATTCAACACTATGGTTTGCAGTAGTATTATATAATTGGATTAGACTGTCAACATCACTGATCCAGTTATTTAATTCACTTGGATCGCCTGTGAATATTGGCAAGTCTTTGACTAAATCGGGAATTTTCTCAAAAGTATCTGGGTTTACGGGAGAACCGTCTTGTTTTGTGAAAAATAGGGGTGGATCACTGTAATCAGGAATATTTTGTGGAGCGGAAGCGGCTTCCAGAGCGGCAATCCTGCTCAGTAGTTGGTTAACGTCGAATTGTTCCATATTATTTATTCTTAATTGATTAAATGCTTCTAGCAGGTTATCCAGTTTAAAAAAATTATTGAATGTTAAAAAATGTTGATAAAATAAATGTTTATTTTAACCTGAAAAAAAAATTGTTTAATATAAAAATAAATGTTTGTTTTAAAAATATTTGTTTCACAAAAAGTTTTATCCTAAAAATATTGTTGGAAAATTATCAAAAAATTTTAACCTTACCTGAAAAAGAATTAGTATATATATATATTTTTTTTTTTTTTTTTAAATAATATGATTATTTTCAATGAATATTTTGGAAATTACCTTTATTTTTTTCTGAAATTAATTGTTTTGTTATTTTATTTAATTAATTAATTGTCACACTATATTTTGGAATTATACAATTATTTGCACTACTTGTATTTGAATCTTTGTTAAATTATTCACTTTATTTCACTTTGTGATATTTCTGTTTTTGTTTTTAGTACTTACATGTAAATCCTGAACATCTTGTGGGAACACCACAAGACTGCGGAACAACGTACTTTCGGATGTCAATCCTCTTTCAGTGACGTCTCGAAAAGCTTCGGTGCGCGTGTCCAGTACTTTTGTCTCGATGTCCTATTATCACCTTTTGATTTATCCAACCGCTGGCGGGTTCAGCGAGACTGGTTGGTCGGGATCCTTGAAGTGTCTTCCTTCCTTCCCAGTGTGGTGGCAAATTCCTGTTCGGTCCACAAGCGAGCTCCTAACTGTTGTGGCTACTGAGGGGCTCTTCCACACGGCAGAGGTCCTGCGGTCCAGAGAGGCTTCGTGCGTTCGGATATTTTTTTTCGGATAGTGTGGGTGGTAACTCTATCGTTCACCCTATCACTTCACTTGTCTCACTTCCTTGGCACTACTTTCACTTGGCAAGGTCCCTATTCGGGCGCCAGTTAATCTTAAACACTAAACTTTACTTAAAAAAAACAATTTCTTCTTTTCGAGCACACGATGTGCATCTATTCACTATTCAAATTTAACTCTAACCTTACATTCATTGTCCCTGCTTATATATATCAATGATTTGTGTTTACAACATCTTGAATGTGGGAATGTTTATTCATGGCATCAGCGCGATGTTGATATCGATTCTTGTGAACGGTTGATTGTTTATTCTTGGTCTCCGGGTGGTCCGATAAGTTGTGATTGTTGATGATGATGCAGCTGGATGGTGATTCGGATGTTTATATTCCGCTTATCGGCTATGCGGTCTCGATTTGTGCTAACTGTGCTAACTCATGTGCTCACTCCTTCCTGAGCCACGATTGATCTTGGGAGACTTCAATTCTCACGGAACTGCCTGGGGGGAACAGTACGACGACAATCGTTCACTGTTGATATATGATCTTTGTAACAGCTTCAATATGACACTTTTGAACACTGGGGAAACAACACGTGTACCTAAACCTCCTGCTAACCCAAGTGCTCTTGACCTCTCGCTTTGCTCGAATTCACTATCGTTAGATTGCAAGTGGAATGTAATCCAGGACCCCAACGGTAGTGATCACTTGCCAATCAAAATTTCCATCACCATTGGGTCGAATTTTTCTGAATCTATAAACATGGCATATGACCTCACAAGACACATTGACTGGAAAAAATATGCGGACGCGATTGCTCTAGCCATCAATTCCAGAGATGGTTTACCTCCATTGGAGGAGTATAACTTCCTTTCTCGTTTGATCTATGACAGCGCGGTTCGCGCTCAAACGAAACCCATCCCAGGCTCCACTATTCGTCGAAGGCCTCCCAATCCATGGTGGGATAGCCAATGTTCCAAGCTTTATCAGGATAAATCCAACGCATTCAAAGCTTTTCGGAAACGTGGAACCATTGAAAATTTTCAATCGTATTTGGACCTTGAAAATCAATTTAAAAACTTGATCAAAGGGAAAAAACGTGCTTATTGGCGAAATTTCGTGGGAGGTTTGTCACGAGAAACGTCAATGAAAAAATTATGGAAAGTGGCTCGAAACATGAGAAATCGCTCTTCATCTAATGAAAGCGAGGAATATTCACATCGATGGATTTTTAATTTTGCACGGAAGGTTTGTCCTGATTCCGCTCCTGTGCAAAAAATTGTTCGAGATATACCACAAGATAGGTGCGATCTTGATTCCGAGTTTTCGATGGTAGAATTCTCTCTTGCTCTGCTTTCATGTAACAATTCTGCTCCGGGATCGGATAGAATTAAGTTCAACTTGCTGAAAAACCTCCCTGATGTGGCGAAACATCGCTTGTTGAATTTATTCAATCGGTTTCTGGAGAATAATATTGTTCCAGATGATTGGAGACAAGTACGAGTTATAGCTATTCAAAAACCCGGAAAACCCGCGTCCGACTTCAATTCGTACCGCCCAATAGCAATGCTGTCTTGTATACGGAAATTGTTGGAGAAAATGATCTTGTTTCGCCTTGATCGATGGGTTGAAACGAATGGCCTACTCTCAGATACACAATATGGGTTCCGCAGGGGCAAGGGGACGAATGATTGTCTTGCGTTGCTTTCTTCAGAAATTCAAATGGCTTACGCCGGAAAAAAACAAATGGCTTCAGTATTCTTGGACATAAAGGGGGCCTTTGATTCTGTTTCAATAGAGGTTTTGACAGACAAATTACACTATCGGGGTCTGCCGCCTCTATTGAATAATATGTTATATAACTTGCTTTGTGAGAAGCATTTGAACTTTTCTCACAGAGATTCGGCAGTAAGTCGGGTCTCTTACATGGGCCTCCCCCAGGGCTCATGTTTAAGCCCCCTTTTGTACAACTTCTATGTAAGCGACATCGACAATTGCCTTACACAAAATTGCAGCCTAAGACAACTTGCAGATGATGGAGTGGTCTCTGTCGTAGGATCAACAGAATCCGACCTACAAGAACCCTTACAAGATACTTTGAACAATTTTTCAACCTGGGCCATTGGGCTAGGGATCGAATTCTCCACGGAGAAAACAGAGATGGTGGTTTTTTCTAGGAAGCATAGACCAGCAAAACCAAAGCTTCAACTTTTGGGTAAACCGATCACTCATGCTATGTCATTCAAGTATCTTGGGGTCTGGTTCGACTCCAAATGTACTTGGGGGGCCCATATTAGGTATCTGAGTAAAAAATGCCAACAAAGAATAAATTTTCTCCGTACAATTACCGGCACCTGGTGGGGAGCCCATCCCGAAGATCTTATAATGTTGTATAGAACAACTATTCTCTCAGTGATGGAGTATGGCAGTTTCTGTTTTCAATCAGCTGCCAAAACACACTTAATTAAACTCGAGCGAATTCAGTATCTTTGTCTCCGTATTGCGTTGGGATGTATGCCCTCAACGCATACCATGAGTCTCGAGGTTTTGGCAGGCCTACTCCCACTAAAAGATCGCTTCAATTTATTATCTCTTCGGCTCTTCATCCGGTGTAAGGTCATGAACCTATTGGTGATCGGAAATTTTGAGCGGCTGATCGAGCTTAATTTTCACTCCGGATTCATGAGTTCATATCATGAATTCATCTCCATGCAGGTTGATTCTTCTTCGTATATTCCCAACCGTGTTTGTTTCCCTGACTACATCAATTCCTCTGTGCATTTTGATCTGTCCATGAAGCAAGATATCCATGGATATTCAGATTACCAACGATCGAGGATCGCTCCAACGATCTTCGATGAAAAATATAGGGGTATCAATTGTGATAATATGTACTTTACTGATGGGTCCACTATAAATGAGTCCACAGGATTTGGAGTGTTCAACGAATTTTTTAGCACCTCACACAGTCTTCAGAATCCTTGCTCAGTGTATATTGCTGAATTGGCAGCAATTCATTGGGCGCTGGACAGCGTCGCCTCACGACCTGTTGAACACTATTACATTGTAACGGATAGTCTCAGCTCTGTCGAAGCTATCCGTTCAGTGAGGCCGGAAAAGCACTCGCCGTACTTCCTTGAGAGAATACGAAAAATTTTGAGTGCTTTATCCAGACGCTGTTATGTCATTACCTTTGTGTAGGTCCCTTCTCATTGCTCAATTCCGGGTAATGAGAGGGCTGACTCATTAGCAAAGGTAGGTGCGATTGAAGGCGATATTTATCAGCGTCAAATCGCCTTCAATGAATTTTACTCTTTAGTCCGTAAAAATACCATCGCTAACTGGCAACGCAAATGGAACGAAGATGAATTGGGCCGGTGGCTTCACTCGATTATCCCTAAGGTTAGCCTCAAACCATGGTTCAAAAGTCTGGACTTGAGTCGGGACTTTATTCGCACCTTCTCCCGACTCATGTCCAATCACTGTTCGTTAGACGCGCTACTCTTCCGTTTCAATCTTGCCAGCAGCAATCTCTGCGTTTGTGGCCAAGGTTATCACGACATCGAGCACATTGTTTGGTCGTGCGAGGTGTATCTGGTCGCCAGATCGAATTTAAAAAACTCCCTTCGGGCCCGAGGAAGACAGCCCAATGTGCCGGTGAGAGATGTGTTGGCTCGGTTAGACCTTGATTACATGTCCCAAATATATGTTTTCCTTAAATCTATCGATGTTCGTGTGTGATTATCCTTATATCCTTATACCTTCCATTTCTTCCTTTGTGAGTAATTGGTCCGCTTGCTATAAACAGAAGAATGAAATGTAAATTCACAACTGATGTACGAATAGATTTAAGAATTGAGTGTGTGTGATTATCAACATTGTAATAATTTCCTTATACCCCATCCTTTTCCTGAGAAAATGTCACCCTTTTAATCTCGAGTCCACCACGAGTAATCAGTTTCCCACATTACTAACCATAGATTTAAGAAAATTGTTCATATATATAGTTTTAAAAATATATTTAAGATTTCGGCTCCTTTAAACTTATGTAACTGAGCCTGTAAAAATAAACGAATTTATAAAAAAAAAAAAAAATTGTTACGAGATAGATCAGTTTTGACGTAGGACTACGTCTTTCATTTCTATACCGGGGTGTAAAATCAAAGTTTCGAAAACGAAAGCGTTACGCCGGAGACCGAGATTTTGAGCGTTAATAGCTCCTAAACAACTGAACGAAATGGTATGATAAACACTTCATTCGAAAGATAAAATGTCTACGCGTTCTATACTTGTTACTTTTTGATCTAAAAACTTGTTTCAATAGTCTTAAAATTGCTTTCAAAACAGGCTATTGAAATCACCAATCGGTATATAAGCGAGCGCCACTCGGAAATCCACTCAGTTCTAATTGAACAGCGATTGGAGCATGTTGTCGCTGTTGTGGTGAAGCTCTTCGTTTATCATGAAAGCGCGGATGAACGGTGTCACCAAGAGCCTGTTTGTGCACCTTAGGCCAGAAGGGAATCCATCAGGAGGAGAGTGATGCCACAAACGGTTCCCCGGGAAGACATCGCTACACACACATACACGCGCAGAATTCTTTCCGAATGGCATATTCAGCATCGAGAAAGTTCCGGAAAGATCTAATCATTTCTGGAAAATAATCTGCCAGTTCCTCTGGGAATTTAAAAATACATTCATGTGAAAGAGTTTATTTTAATGTTTTCTAACCATATAACACAGCGATCAAATACAATTGATTTTGTAATTTTTCAACCAAGTGTAATTCACAGGAAAGCTTCTGAAGATTATTCTTCCCCATCAGTAGGATATTTCCGTATCCAATATTGTATGCGAACGCAATCGATTATTGCTCAGTCGCCGAAAGTTCCGAGCTCAGAGAGTTCATTCCCCTCTAGTTTGCCTTCCAAATTGCCATCGTAAGCCACACCTTCTTTCGATTCAATCACACACAAAAAGCATACTTAAGCGATATTCTGGTGGTGAGACACATTCATTTTTCGTGACGACATCGACAAGACAACATCGTTGCCTAACGTGCTGGAGGAGGTGGACGGCGAAGGATCGACACATACACGCGCAGAATTCTTTCCGTTTGGATGCCATTCAGCATCGAGAAAGTTCCGGAAAGATCTAATCATTGCTGGAAAATAATATGCCAGTTCCTCTGGGAATTTAAAAATACATTCATGTGAAAGAGTTTATTTGAATGTTTTCTATCCATGTAACACTATGACCAAACATGTTTCAATCAAGTGCTATTAACAGATGGTTATCGAGTTAGCATTAACCACTGGTGGGCTTCCAGTATCGAGGAAAATTTGGAAATATCTAATCGTTACTGAAAATAATCTGCCAGTTTCTCTGGGAATTTAAAAATACATTCATGTGAAAGAGTTTATTTTAATGTTGTCTATCCATGTAACACTGTGACCAAATACATTTGGTTTTGTGATTTTTCAATCAATCGCAATTAAGAGGATAGCTTCTGAAGATTATTTTTCCCCATCAGTAGGATATTTCCGTATCCAATATTGTATGCGCCCGCAATCGATTATTGCTCAGTCGCCGAAAGTTCCGAGCTCAGAGAGTTCATTCCCCTCTAGTTTGCCTTCCAAATTGCCATCGTAAACCACGCCTTCTCTCGATTCAATCACGCACAAAAAGCATACTTAAGCGATATTCTGGTGGTGAGACGCATTCATTTTTCGTGAGGACATCGACAAGACAACATTGTTGCTGAGGGTGCTGGACAGCGAAGGATCGAGATCTGCCCTGAAACGCAGTTTGTTTGAAACTGTGAGGGAGCACAGAGAAGCCGATCCTTCAGGAGAAGAGAAGATGACCATCGAAGCAGCCGCTACACACACACATACACGCACGGAATTCTTTCCGTTTGGATGCCATTCAGCATCGAGAAATATCCGGAAAATAATCAATCAGTTCCTCTGGGAATTTAAAAATACATTCATGTGAAAGGGTTTATTTGAATGTTCTCTATCCATGTAACACTGTGACCAAATATGTTTCAATCAAGTGCTATTAACAGGTGGTTATCGCATTAACCACTGGTGGGCTTCCAGTATCGAGGAAAATTTGGAAATATCTAATCGTTACTGGAAAATAATCTGCCAGTTCCCCTTGGAATTGAAAATTACATTCAAGCGAAAGAGTTTATTTTAATGTTTTCTATCCATAAAATATCCATATAATACATTTGGGTTTGTGGTTTGTTAATCAAGTACAGTTAGCAGGAAAGCTTGTGAAGATTATTTTTCAGAACAAGGTTTTTCGTATCCTATATTGGATGCATAGAACCTTGTGCCTCCAACGTAACGCTCTCGTTTTCTCGTCCCCCAAATATTCATTTATTGATTCATTCAGAATGGATTTAGATTCAACTTCAAACAAATAATCTCTAAATCAACGATAGTCCTACGTCACCCTTGCGGTTATACCATAGATATAACCCACTTCCTGTTTTTTGCGCTCAAACATTAAATGACATTGAATCAAGCTTTATAGATGCGTCAGTCTCATTATTCAATAGGGATACTTCGTTTGTTATATATCAACTCATCGGTATTATGATGATGCTATCACTTCCCACCCAAACCATCGTAGAGGTTGAACCATTACCACAATTGTCCATACCAAGCCAGTCAATTTATCTGAGCACACGCTACCAGCGTCTACGTGACACGTGAGCGACCGGACAAAAATCTTATAAATATTGAAATGTTATAGCCTGGATGCATGTTAGCATTTTTGTGTGTCGTATCGCTTTCCCGCGTAGCCATTTCCGTTCGAGGCGGCTTTCAAAAAAAAAAAGATTCCCGCCGTGATACGCTAAGAGTTGTTCACGTGCAAATGCTCGCGACATGAACCGTTCCGCATATATTACCATCAACCATACGGTTACCCCATTGTACGGTTACCCCGTTCTCGACGCACTCGTAAATCCGTTCAGATAAAGTACGGCTTGAGTTCTGTGTAACATATAAATATGTGTCCTCATACTCCATCCATCTATCGCTTGGATTGCACAACACATCGCTACCGAAGACGAAGCCATTTCCGTTATCGGCTATTCCGATCGTATTCGTTATGGTAATATGTTTAAGTCCAACTGGAATATTCTTCGTTCATCGTTTCCAAAATCTCTAAACACGTTTCGATATTTACATGCATGCGTTTCCTTATTTTTGTTGATGTGATACACACAAGCTAAATTCGTTTTCTAACTCTCCTAGCCCTCCAAAACATTCTTCGAAAGTTCTTTTCTTCTTTCACTAGAATAAATACATTTAATGAATACGTTGAATTAATGGTGCACGTGGGTTATGCCGTTGCACTGTTGAAGATTTTTCCAACACGTCAGTATGTATTTCCATGTACATTTATTTCAAAATAATGACTAGTCTTCGAGCTTTTGTAATGCCGCGAATGCATAATGCTCATTCTGTTGAACGTCCAACGGAACACCGAACGATTCCGGCTAACTGGTTCGATGAGCCCGGAGTGCTTTCCATTATATCGAAGGATATGTTCACTTTTCACGATATTAAACCCGGAAAGGGGTGATCGGTACAGGAGCAAAGGGTGGAAAAATTAAGCTAATTCAATAGCACCAAACAACGGTTTAACAATGCAATGCCACGCCTTGCCGTGGATGCTAATACACCGAGCCAGCGATATATCCGCCAGCGCTTGCTGCCGCTGATGGCGATAATGATGGTGATGATGACGATGATGAGAAAAGCTAATAATAACCAGCTAACGCGGGATAAATCATAAAATTACCATCCAATCCCCGCACGGGACGAGCCGCAAAACTGCGCGGAAAGCGGCCCCCATTCCAGCGCCAGTAAATCTCTCACAGTTTAATTATGCTCTTCCGCTATAGCATTGTGCGATGGTGCTGCTGCAGACATACCGATGATGCTGGATACTGGTGATGGTTGTGTTCACAAATTTACTGCTATTCAAATCCAGAAGCTGGCCCTATTCGCTCGTTGTGGCCGCTCGACGGCCACTGCAAATAGATTTGCGCTGGTTCATAAAATCTCAATGAAGAAATGAAGAAGGCCCCACGATGATGGCGTTGATGATGGTTGGTAAGCATTTGCTGCCTTCAGTGATGGCGCTCATGCCCGCAAACAATCCGTCAGAATCTGCAGCGGCCCCAACCGGCCTGTAACTCTTGCTACACGGAGGAACCCCAATTACGCCAACTGAATGCATTGTACTTGTTACATTGTGTAGAGTTGCCTAGTTCACCAAGACTTGTATTTGAACAAACGCTAATTGTCCAGAGGCTCCGCCGTGTTTCCGAACAACACGGTTATTGTTAGGGATTATCGGAATGTATGATTGCAGCGCATTTCATGGTAGGATATGCAATATCGACGCAAATAATGCTCTAAAGTGGTAAACTTCTTCCGTATCCGATTTATGTTTGGTACACTACACTCCCAGCACAATTTGCAATGAAGTGCTCCTATAATTGACTCAAAACTTCGATCAATCATAAAATCTTGATTATTAACACTAGAAAGTATAAAACTTTGTATATACCTAGATTGCCCAAAACCAGTCAAAATGACTTCATTGCAAAAGAATAACTAATGTGTAAAGAAATTCGTTCGAAAAATATTTGCTTGAATTTTCACAGGAATTGTTTATATCGATATTGCAGCGAAATTAAGAAAGGTAGAAGATGGGCGTCAAAGAACAAATTGTAGAGTGATTTAAGAGCGTTAATTTGATTGATAAAAAATCAAGTTTAATATTATTTTTTTGGGTGAAATGAATAATTACACATTAAGAAATACAAACTTTTAAATTTTTAACTTCCAAAATGTTATTTAAATACACTGATTTTGATGTTTTACTATTATATCCCGTACTAAATTTTCTCATCTTTCAAATGAAATCTACAAAATTGGCTTACCTAGCGTACTTTTTATTGTAGAGCCAGTTTGTGGCAACAGAGTCCGAAACAAAACAAAAAGTTTCATAACTCTGTCATTACATACGTAGTCATTATATATGAACATATACGTAGAAGGATTTTTTTCCATCAAATATGATCATCTATCACCTCCTGAGAGATTCTGGAAAAAAATATTGTTTCATATGAGAAAGGTCTTTCCTGACTTTGAAGGAATGAATCAAAAGTTAAACCCTTCTTTTATTTTCAATAAACGAAAAATATTAGGCTGTCAAAAAAGTCCTGCGGTATTTTTTTTTGAATTTTAATTTGTTCATAAAATTAGTTACAATCATCTGTTTTAAGTCAAATGTGCGCCGTTTTGTTCGATGACTTGTTCCCAACGAGATGCCAACTTCATAATACCCCTGTTATAGAAGCTCGCTTCCTTATTGGCAAACTCGGATAGCCAATTTTCACAGGCCTCTTTTGTGGCTAACTTCTGACTACCTAACTCGTTCGCCATGGACAAAAACAGGTGGTAGTCACTTGGTGCAAGGTCCGGACTATACGGCGGATGCAAAAGAACCTCCCATCCGAGCTCCCGGAGCTTCTGGCGCGTCACCAAAGAAGTTAGTGGCCTGGCGTTGTCCTGATGGAAGACAATGCGGCCTCTGTTTATCAAAGATGGCCTCTTCTTCATGAGTGCTACCTTCAAGCGGTCCAGTTGTTAGTAGTACAGGTCCGAATTGAGCGTTTGGCCATAGGGAAGCAGCTCATAATAGATTATTCCTTGACAATCCCACCAAACACACAGCAGAACCTTCCTGGCTGTTAATGAGGGCTTGGCCACCGTCTGAGCCGCTTCAGCGGGCTTCGACCACGACCGTTTGCGCTTCACGTTGTCGTAAGTGACCCACTTTTCATCGCCAGTCACCATCCGCTTCAGAAACGCTTCGATTTTGTTTCAATTCAGCAGCGATTCACATGCGTCGATACGGTCAAAGATGTTTTTTTGCGTCAACGTGTGTGGCACCCATACATCGAGCTTCTTTGTGAATCCAAGCTTCTTCAAATGGTTAATAACGGTTTGATGACTTATCCCCAGCTCTTGGCCGATGCTACGGCTGCTACTATGCCGGTCTTTCTCGGCTAATTCAGCGATTTTGTCGCAATTTTCGACGACAGGCCTTCCGGAGCGTGGCGCATCTTCGACGACCTCTACACCAGAACGAAAACGTTGAAACCATCGTTGTGCGGTGGAAATGGAAATTGTATCGGGTCCATAAACTGCACAAATTTTATTGGCAGCTTGAGGTGCATTTTTGCCTTTGTCATAGTAGTACTGTAAAATATGTCGGATTTTCTCTTTATTTTGCTCCATATTCGCGACACTATAACTCACGAACGACTTAACCAAACACAACACTATTATAGCGTTAGATACTATTATTATAGCGCGCATAAATACCTTTCCAACAAGCTATAGTATGACTCGATACAATGAATACAACTAGAACTACGCGTTTACAACGACACCTCGCGAAAATACCGCAGGACTATTTTGACAGCCTAATATATGCATAAAAAAACGAATAAAAAATATATTTTTTCGACTCGATTATATACAGGATTCGACTATATACAGTGAAAAAAAATCGGAGACTGTATATAATCGAGTCCGCGCTGTACTATGTAAACCTGCATCTGGATTCTGACGAAAATAATTGTTCATTAACTGACAGCAAGCCTGACTATTTTCAATGAACATGTCCCTTATTCCCGGAACCAAGGCATTTTGACACATACTTTTTTTGCTATTTTGTCAAAACGAATAAATCGTAAGATTTGCTACAACCTTCTGTGACCATAATTTTTCTAAAAGAATAGAATCCAGTTTTATTATTTCTTTTTTTTTGCCTTGTAAGTTCCATGAGCATATAAAACCCCAATATATGAACGTATTTCCGGTATTACTGTTGTCCAACGTTCCTCAAAATTCAACAGACTTCTTCTACTGTGCATTTTTAATATATCTGATAATATTATTATCTATTATCAACAAGAATACACTGATGAGATTATCTGACATAATGTTTTTTTTTGTACACAATGCCATCGGTATCTGTTTCGATGTGAAAAAAGGTGTTTACATATATTTCTTCATCACAGTCTGAACTAATTATCATCCTATAGCTATATTGATGTCACTTTCATGTTCATCATTGGTGATCGACTATTCATCGCTATCTTCAGTGTCAGATGTTTCACTTTGATTATAATTCGCTTCATCTTCAGATGGTGGTTCATAATTTGTTGTATCTGATTCTATGTCGGAAAAACTTCAATCTTCAGAACAATGTATGTTATTATTTCACATTCATTTCCTGAATATATGAGTCAAAAGATATAGAACAAACAACTTGTTAGCACAAGTATCGCTGTAAATCGACAGCAAGTACTTCTTCAGCTTTAGATAAATTGCAAAGTATCAAAGTTTGCCAAATACACGGTCCTGACAGAGAAAGATAAAGTTCATGCTTTATCCTCTTAGAAAACACATTCCATCTTCATTTTATGATGAGGTGTAATATTATCACGCTTCTATATAACAGCACTGACAGTTATATGGATAGCGTGGTCGTGTGAAATATCTTTACATTCCAGCCGGCCTTGGTTCGATCCTTATTGACGTCGTATGGTCTTTTTTTTGGGACAATCCCAAACGAAATGAGAAAAGAAAACAGAAAGATATGTCTGCTCGCAGACATGCAAACCATTTTTAAGCTTTTAAAACAGCTCATTATTTGCGCATTTGACCCTCCAGCACACGAAATGGCATCATTTCTGCCAAAGATGAAATGTTTTCAGCCAACGCTAGATTGCGATCGTGAGTTCAAAAATCAGGGCCCTCATTGACCATCTTTGTGTTGTACAGAATAACTACGTCCACGTAACAATCATCAGCGATGCAGATCGATCCACGGTCGAAATAACATCCATACAACTGCTCTGCTCTGCAAGACACATCGGGCTGCTGTTCTATGAATAACTCAACAATGATCAATCAACTGTCTCCGCTGTCCGGTGGTCCCACTGGATAATAGAAGAACAGAAAGAATACTCTTACGCCTAAATGGCTACTGTGTAATGTGCTAATTATAGATGTGATAAACATGTGACATGTACACGATAAAAATTCGGCTCTGTTACAGCTAAAATGCTAATGAACCTAAAATAAACAAAAGGGATAAAAAAAATAAAAAACGCTAGATTGGGTGTAGAACACATGCACGCGAAAGTAGCGTCCATTTCAAGCGAAATCCGAAGCAGTCATCGAGGGATGCGACTAAAATAAGCAAATATTTCGCAATACTACGTACAAAAACGAAGAAGAGGAAGTAACTAATTTACACATAGGGGAAGGTTGCCCTAATCCAGCCAGCGGCCCTGATTCGACAATCCCTTAGATTTCGGGAATGACGCTACCTACCGAATCTTTTGTAGGGTCAAAAGGAAGGTGTCACAACATTAACAATTGTATGGTGACCTCTTTCCTGCTCTCTCCATTCTAGCGTTTTGGCGCCGTTTTGTATTTTTAATGCTTAAAAAAGTCATCAGCGTTCTGCGTAAAGTGTTGAGCGCTGGGCGTTATGTATTGAGCGTTTAGCCTTTATAATTGAGGCGTTTTATGTTTAGAATTGAGCATAGAGCGTTGTTCATTTGGCGTAGAGCGTTAAGGCTGATTTAGACGATGCCCGTCAGCGCTCTAGTTGAAGTATCCAGTGAATAGAGAACAGACACTCTGTTTAAGTTAGAGGCCAATTACTTGTTCGATAGATAGAAGATTATATAATGCAATGTAATGTCAATTCATGCATTGTGATAGATTATGTTCTTCGTTACAAGTAAATTTATTGACAGTCCTTTTACGTTCAGTATGACGCCCAGGACAAAATATGTGAACGGAAGAATTATCAAACGATTATTTTATTTTACATTTCCCTCTGAAGTTTTCATCTCTCAAGTGTACGTGCTTCTCGAACCGCGAATTTGCTCGATTTGATGAACTTCAGGCATTCAGTTTTGATTTTGTCATGTACGTCGAACGCATATTATTTAATAAATAGGCGTTATCGCAGCAAATGGTTATCAGTATTTTCCCCAATCATCAAATGGTATGCGTAGAAATTCAGTGAACAGAAGATATGAAGGCTTATCCTTCAATGCAATCTTGAACAACCCAAAGCGTTGTGTTCGTACCCGCTTTGTAATCTGTGTTAGGAAAAAGACGGGTGGGTAATGTCAGGGACATAACCGGAGTGACGTAGGACTATATAAAGGGGACAGCTTTTGCTAAATATAAATTTTAAATATATTGTTTTATTTTCTTCTCCTACGTGAATACCTACCTATCTACCTGAAAAATTGATCAGTTTACTGTTTACTCTTTATGAACATGTTGGGGGTTCTGAAAAGAACCTTCGGTGTTGTGTTTTTAGGTTTTTTTTACAAACTTTCTTAATTTTTTCTCACTATATAGTTGATTCTTGATTTTTTTCTGAAGGCTTTGTACTTATTAAATGTTCATCTTTCGGCGTATGCACATATCGTACAATCAAAATGATGGCTGTGATAGGGAATGCATAGGTGGTCATCAGCTCATTCACTATCATATATTTCACTATTGAGCACATTACCGTACCATAAACTGTGGTTTCGGAGACGAATGAATTGTAAGATTTGTAGTCTCCGCAAACAAAGTAAATAAAAATGAAAAAGAACTGAGGTTTTAAAGACGAACTCTACGATCTGTCGAGAAATAAACGGGCTATAAGCGTTCTGAAAAACCAACAGTAAATACAGGGACGGATGACCTTCGGATTAAAGTCCTTTAGAATAAGAACAGAGCAGCAGGAAATACAAAGCTCATCATGTTGCTCCTTAGTTATGTTTCTATACAATGCAGATGTAACGTCAGTCAATTTTCAACATCAACCAAAGAAAGCAGTTCTTGCTACCGAGAAAATTCGTTAATGCCATCCTGCATACAATGTGTTGTGATTTGAAGCCACTTTTAATTCGGAAACCATGCATGGGTTTGTGAAAACTGAATGATCAATTTAAAAGACCCCAACCACCAATAAGTTCATGAACAAGCGCAAACAAAATAAATCAGTTTATATTATATGTCATATTATGTCACTTTAGAATGCATTGGTATTGTGAAAAACTTTTAATAACTCTTCTTTGAAAGGTTTAATGGCCCTGAAAAGCGCCGTGTTTTACGGTGGCTGGTTTTGCCACCAAAGCAGTCTGTATAAACAAACTTTTTCCTTCCAGCTTGAGACATGTTGTACTGTAAATTACATTTAATGCGACGTGCCGAAGCACCACTCAGTGTCGCATTGGTGGCGATTTTAACCTATAATTGAACATTTGCGATGACAGTGGTACAGTGTCGACTTTCAATGTGGGATCATAATTTGGACCCCGCACTCTATGTTTACAAAAATGTCCAAATATGTCGCATTACATGTCCGTCCAATAAGCTAGATGTCGAAGTAAATGTAAATTACTGTACTTTCAATCTGGAAACAATTTAAGAATTGGTGAAAATTGAATAATCGGGAAAGTCCCCAACCATCAATAAGCTCAGAACAACTGCCAAATTCACATACTCATGATCTCCTGGCAAACAAATTATGAAAAAATCAATTTGTGTTTTATTATTATTTTGGATATTATTCTAGAATGCATTGAACTGTAATTCGTAAACTCTTTTTTGAAAGGTTTAATGGCCCTGAAAAGCGCCTTGTTTTATGGAATGGTTCCAATTTAGAAAATTTAGTACTCGTTGTTTTGAACAAAACCATTTCGAACGCCCTCGATGCCGCCTTGTTCTGGATTTGCCACCAAAGCAGTTTGTATAAAGAACAAACTTTTTTCTTCTGCTACCTGCTGCCGTTTTGCGATTGCGTTTGCCACTCGCCACTCGCTGCAACTGCCTGTTGTCTTGATGTCCACCGAACCGAATGTGGTCTGCTCTGAATGCGGGTTTTCTTATCGTCGCATACACCTACGGGGAATTGCAGATCAACACGGTTCGAGCGGGATTTTGCCTTCCCCTTCACTTTTCCTCCTTTGTCCAGGCATGGCTGCTTGTGTTGGTTTGGTGATGTGATGTGATGCGAAACGATGTGGTGTACGGTTTCGATAAGAATGATGTGTGAGACTGCGACCAATGTTTCGTTCATTTTTTTTTCTTTTTCCTTTCCAATCGTGCTTCATTGTATTTCGCTGCTGCTCTGGTTGCCCGTTTTGGTCGGTACGATTTGAGGAGCACAAAATGGACCAATCAAAAATGGGCACATAGTGCATTTGGACAATGCTTGATATTTCACAATTATTCAATTATTTATCTCAAGAAAAATGAAATGTTATTCGTTATGAGAGATGCGTAGATAAATTTCCTATCAATTGATGCAAAAACCTTTGCGATCTATTGAGAAATGCTCGAGTTAAAAGCGTTCAAAATCTTGCATTTTTTCCTACTTGTTCAGTGCCTAGATTTTCATTTCACCCCTACATCTTCCGGTTAGACGTAGTCCTACGTCAAAAACATGCGGGTGCAGAAGTACCCCCGGCATGCATGAATCAACAACTTCAACTTCTACTTTTTATACTATAGAGGATTTAAACCTGAAAGTTCATTCGCCTCTAGTCTAGTCTGCACGATTTTCCTAGGTTCCTAAGTTTAGGAGACCGTGTTAAGGAAACATATTCTAGTTTGCACAAAGGCAAGCGAGTACAAAAGTACTCGCAGTTTGCATTAATTTGCAAAGCCGATTTCCCCAGACATCTTGGTTTTTAAGTCTGTGTTAGGCAAACACATTTCAGTCGGAACAAAAATGCCCCCGGCTTGTATGAATTTGCAATGCCAATTTCCTCAGACACTTTGGTTCTGAAGTCTGTGTTGGGGATAGACACTTCAGTCGGAACAAAAATACCCCCGACCTGCATGTATTTGCAATGTAAATTTCACTACGCTCTAGGATTTGAAAGCTGTGTTAGAGAAACATATTTCAGTCGGAACAAAAATGCCCCCGACTTTCATGTATTTGCAATGTCGATTTCTCCAACGCTGCTTGGTTTTGAAGTCTGTGTTAGGGAACACATTTCGGTGAGAACAAAAGTCCCCATACTTTCATGTATTTGCAATGCCGATTTCCCCAAGGCTGCTTGGTTTTGATGGCTGTGTTAGGGAAACCGTGAATCGGGCCAATCAAAACGAGATAGTTAGGGGTTTAGATAACGCTTAAACATTTACAGTTTTCTAATTGTTTATCTAATGAAAAATAACATTTTATTAATTGCGAAAGAAGGGTAGAAATATTCCCTATCAATTGATGCACACATCTTTCCGATCTAGTAAGAAATGTTCGAGTTATAAGCATTCGGAATCTTTCATTTTTTCCTGCATGTTCTGTGTTTAAGTTTTCATTTTACCCCCTATATACTCCGGTTAGATGTAGTTCCACGTCAAAAAATCGAATAGCTCCTTATTAAAATTTTCTTCGCTCCGTCGATGGTAACACTGCGTTCTCCACATCAGAATAATATTTGGCTACTCGTTCAGTCTGATCGGTTGGTTTTTAGTGTCAAGATGTTCAATTTACAAGAAGTTGTATTTTTAGTGCAATCGTATTACTGAAGCAATCGAAGCCTCAATGAAACTTTGTCCTCTTATGGTAAGAATTTCAACATTTCTCGTCGTCGGTTACTTCCTCTGGGGGTACGTGAAGGACCGTTACTATGTTAGTAAGCCACAAAATTTGGAGGAACTTAAAGAAGAAATAACTCGGATTTCCAACAGCATCGAAGTCGTAATGTTAGAGTTGTGCATAAATAATTTTGTTCACCGTTTAAAACGCGTTATCGAAAAGGGGTGATCACATCGAAAATGTCCTAAAATAAGCTTTATTTTCGTTTTTAAAAAATGAAAATTGGTTCACTTTTGTATAAGTTTTTAAATTTTGTTGCTTAATATCATAATATCTTCTAATGTATAACTGATACACTGGACTATGGCAAATAAACGCCTTCCAAGATTTTCGAGTCCTGATTCTTACATGTTCAATCTTAAATCAACATACATACTATTCAAACTTATGTTTCTGGTTGTGCCTTCAAGAAATTAAATCATCATATAATAACTGTAACTGTTCTCATATAATAACTTATTGAACGGAAGCCGAATCTGAACGCTCGTCGCACAGCAGTTGTAGCACACGTTCCAACAGAAATGTTTTCAATGTTGTCAGGTTCACTCGATGAACCGAATTCGAAGAAAAGTTTGCCTCCTGAATATGGAATTAGCTGGCGAGAGAAACCATCCTCCACGATACCAATGGTAAGTTCCAACCACAGCCGCCATGCAACCGACGCTATGTTCCATCGCTCGTCTTTCACTGGTGAAAACCCGACGGAATCGAAGTCTGAATATTGATTAGCCTAAACGTGGACGGGTAATTCATCCTGTCATCGCGCTGTGGCTTGTGGTAAAAAGTTTTGCCGAAGGAGTTACCTGCTCGTTTGTGCGACAGGAGTGGCGATGACACTTACCCGCGCACAGGTACTCAACAATGGATTAATGGCGGAGATTTGCGCGTTTCAAGTTGGCCAACAAAGAAGTGCTTAGAAATGGTAAATGATTTTGGTTTAGTGGGACTTTCATTTTGTGGTCCGCCAAAGAGTGGCGGGCAATTTATAATCACGTTCTCTGTCTCTCTAGTCGACGACATAAACAAAGTGTTCTCTGATCGGGCCGAAGGCAAATTCCGATCACGTTTCTGCAGAGCCGTAAATTTAACGGGGGCAATAACGGACAAAAGCAGTTTGAAATCGAGCGAATAAACTCATAATGCAAGGAACGTTGTAATTGTCATAATCGAATTATGATTACAATAAAACATGAATAGATAATACAGCCGAAATATAATATAAGTATCTAAGCACCGTTGCTTTTTGAGGATTGAAGTTAATAGCATCCATCGATGTCATCTGGGCAACAAATAGTAAATTATGATAGATAGGTAAACATCTCCTGTCGTGGCAAAAAAAAACAAGTGCAACTGTTCAGCTACCCCTTTCAATGAGATCAACAGAAGCACCTTATCTATTATTCAATTTTCACTTTAACTCATCCATTAACACAACAGTTTGTTTTATCTTAATTGAATCATAAAAGGGTACAGCAACATACGGTGTTAAAACCCAACACACTTACGCACTCCATTGTACGAGTGTGGGAGTCTGGCTAATACAGAATCCCTCGGCACCATTTCACTGCTCAAGATTCTGTACAGCAATGTGCTCCCGAAGAGGGCACTCCAGCGGTTTTTGTATCTTAAGACTGTGCTCTCGTTTGGCGTTTCAACTAGGAAAAGTATGAGCTCCAACAAGATAGAAAAAAAAACCGCTATACACATAGTACACGTTTCGAGAAAAAAAAATTAAATAAAGCACTTTTTGTGGCTTTCTCCGGCTCTAACCGTTTCACTCGATTGTGACTTGTTCAAGAGACCCTCCGGTTTCTGTTTGGCTGCGGGTTGTCTTCTATTGCGGCGTTGGAATGAATCTCGTATCGCGTTGCCAGTGATGCTGCACACTCTGGGAAAGCTCGCTGTAAAGAAGCAACAAAAGCGCGATTCCCGTGGAGGAGTGTGACTGAAGTGGCCCTTTTGATGTTTTCCTGTGAGCGCGCACTTTCCAACGGTTTGCGCTGCTACAGATGAGCGACAAATTACTAGGGAGGGCCCGACTAAATTTTACTATGGTAGTTGTATTTTGTATGTTTTTAATTGATTGTGACCGTATTTTCATGAAACCTTGCTTAGCGGCAACTACTCTATGTTCTGTAAAATTGTAGAACCTCTCTTTTTCCTTTAGTTCCCAGATATTTAAAAGAGATTGGTTGAAATTTTGTATATAGGTTAGGATATACACTGCGTTTCACTCCATAGAACTATAGAACCACTCCATTTTTCTGAGTTTCCAGATATATGTAAGAAGTCGGATGAATTGAAGTATATAGTGTAGGATATGATAACTATCCTCATTTATAAAACTGGCCCTCTGAACTTTATTGTTGCGCCATGTTGTATTGTCTCTCGTTCTACAGGAGGATACTGCTCGTTGAGGCTCTTCAAATCACTCATACTGCTTGTAAGCTGCATCTAGTATTCGTACGATCACTCCTTATAAGTTCTTGATAGGGCTTTGATCTGGTAAACAAGCTAAGCAGTGCAAAATCTAAAGCCCAAATGATTTGATTTGAAGTGCTTAAACGAACAGTATCCTCCGTGTAGAACGAGATACACACTACAACATAGCGCAGCTTGGTCGAAACCACCCCGAATGGGTTATTTGAACCGATTGAGAACTAAAGATGACCTACGAATCAGAAACTTATTGTAATTCATGTGAAATTAAGGTTAATTTTGTAAAGGCGTGAGAGTTTTTCGATCTGGTTCTATAGTTATGAAACACTGGCATTTTAGTTTTTTCAAGTTAGTTCAATTTAAAATTCATGTTTTTTTTCTTTTTGAAGTTTACATTATTAAAAAACAAAACACGAATGCTCGGGCCTTCATTTTCACATGCTGCGTCAGATTTTGTACAGTCGATTTGTCGACCCTCTCAACTGCTACACGCCTGTTCGCCTTGGATTTGCTTGCCCCTTCTCGTCGCCGTGTAAAATTCTTGTACCGGAAGCTGGTTAAAGTCGATTTTGACGTATTTCTCGTCATCCATAATGACAGAGTCGAATTTGGTCTTTACCATTTTGTACGTTGAAAACCAAGCTTTTTCTTGGTACGTTGCAGCGTGGTGTGGGACACTCCGACATTATCTGCCACATCTCGGAACGATAAGTTTGGACTCCTCGCGTATGTCCTCTTCACCGCTTTGGTTGTCTATTCGATCGTTGGGATACGGTTTCTTCCACTTCCACGTTTCTTTGTTTTTAAGAGGCTTTAAACTTTGCAGTTCATTCGCCTCCATTCCACTTCCAGTCTTCCGAGTGGTAGTCAACCTCTCCCCAAAATTTCTAATCGCTTTAGACACCGTCGTTTGAAGCAAATTGAGCATTTTAGCTAACGTATTATGCGACAGAAGCGGACATTCTTGGTGCAAAATCTTTCCGATGGTGCAAAGCTACCATAAACTCCCGCAGGCATTCGATGCACTTCAGCTGCACTTTTATTCCAATGCACGATGGTCAATGAGATGCATTTAAGTGGAAATTAGCATTTGGAGCTCTAGACAAAAACTGTCTTCGACGAAGTTGTTATATAAAGGGTGTGTCACATCAAATTGCATCACGGAAAAAACGCTGTAGAAATTCGCCCAGTAGACCGATCCTTTTGAAAATTTTAGACAGTAAAATAAAAACTATTAAACAACTTTTGGAATTTTCTTTTTATTCATACTTCGAGCCCAAGCCCGTATGCTCGCACCTTCCTCTTTACCCCGTCCATAAGGTTCTGTACAACGTTAGGTTGTAGTTTTTTTTTGAACAGAAATCCATTTTCTCTTGAAGTCCGCATCCGATTTGACCACTTTTGGGTTCTTCCGGAGGGCCTGCTTCATAATCGCCCAATATTTCTCTTTTGGGCGAAGCTCCGGCGCGTTGGGCGGGTTCATTTCCTTTGGCACGAAGGTGACCCCGTTGGCTTCGTACCACTCCAACACGTCCTTTGAATAGTGGCACGAAGCGAGATCCGGCCAGAAGATGGTCGGGCCCTCGTGCTGCTTCAATAGTGGTAGTAAGCGCTTCTGTAGGCACTCCTTAAGGTAAACCTGCCCGTTTACCGTGCCGGTCATCACGAAGGGGGCGCTCCGCTTTCCGCAAGAGCAGATCGCTTGCCACACCATGTTCTTTTTTGTAAATTTGGATAGTTTCTGCTTGCGGATCTCCTCCGGAACGCTGAATTTGTCCTCTGCGGAGAAGAACAACAGGCCCGGCAGCTGACGAAAGTCCGCTTTGACGTAGGTTTCGTCGTCCATTACCAGGCAATGCGGCTTCGTCAGCATTTCGGTGAACAGCTTCCGGGCTCGCGTCTTCCCCACCATGTTTTGCCTTTCGTCGCGGTTAGGAGCCTTCTGAACCTTGTATGTACACAGACCCTCCCGCTGCTTGGTCCGCTGGACGAATGAACTTGACAAATTCAGCTTATTGGCGACATCCCGGACCGAACTTCTCGGATCACGTCTAAACTGCTTAACTACGCGCTTGTGATCTTTTTCACTGACGGAGCATCCATTTTTGCCGTTCTTCACCTTCCGGTCGATGGTTAGGTTCTCGAAGTATCGTTTTAGTACTCTGCTGACCGTGGATTGGACGATTCCCAGCATCTTACCGATGTCCCGATGTGACAACTCCGGATTCTCGAAATGAGTGCACAGGATTAATTCACGACGCTCTTTTTCGTTCGACGACATTTTTCCAAATTTACGAAAAATTGACAGTGAAGCATGGCCAACGTGATCTATACACTCTTATCTGATTATAAGCGAAAGCTGAAGATATAATTCCTAAAAATTAAATTTCTACAGTGTTTTTTCCGTGATGCAATTTGATGTGACACACCCTTTATGATAGAGCGCTCATTTTCATGTTATCAAAAATAGGGTGACCAAAATTGTCGATGAAATAAAAAATATAACTTTCTTATTATTATAGATAGAGGTAAACATAGTTCGACAATGTTGTAATCCCAGTTATTTGAGACATCTTCGTAGAACAAAGTTTTTTTCTATCTCTTCTATGTTGTGTTAGGGTCACCATGGAAAAAAAACGTTATTTATACTCTAACTTACTTTTATATTTCGAATTCTACATACAAACTGTCTTCGAAAGACATTTAGAGCTTACTGATACAAACTTTTTGCGATGCAGCACTTCAGACGCGCTTAACTAGGGGTAACTTTTAAATGCCACCAAAAGTAGAAGGGACTGGTTCTTGTAAAAATCACAATTGTGTTAAATTTACTGCTTTCTTTTATTTTTCACGTGGTTAGTAAGCTCCTGGTGTACCAATTTCGCTGATCATTGGGAAGGGAAGGAGAAGTAGCATACCTTCAATAGTTGGGTTTGGATGGAGTCAGGTATGTTCTGGATGATGTCCTTTTTCGGGTTTGTATTCCTCCGTTGGTTTCTTCGTCGGGTAAAGGTGTCTCGTACGGGATGAAACTATTCCCAAATGACGGGTTATGAGCTGCCTCACAGGCCTCTGCGATGGTGTAGTTGCACACTGCCTGAACCGTTAGCGGTAGGATCAGTGCAAGTGTGGCCAGAGATGGGACACACCTGAGAGCGACGGAGTGTGTACCGGAGCGTTCCACAAGTACTTGGCTATCTTCTCTCTACCACACCAAACGTACTACAGGTAAACTTCGATATAACGTACATTTCACTTTCAAAATTGTACGTTGTATCGAATTGTACGTTATATCGAAGCATAATAAAGTACTCACAAACGTAGTCTATAATACATTATTGTGTTGCTGTTTTAGTCAAGTTAATGAATAACTTCAATCAGAAGACGAAGCCAGCCTTTCTCATGATGTTTCCCTTCGTACTGTTGATTAAAGCTTGATTCATTTAGAATCTGGAATCACAAAACCAACTGTATTTCGAGATTGATTGAAAGTACAAAACTTGTTTTAGCATCACAATACAGATAATTCATTGTTCTATCAGAAAAAAAATATTGGAAAAAAAATTTCCTTTACACTTTGAAAAGGTGTACGTTATATCGAGGTAAAATGTACGTTATATCGAGTGACGTTATATCGAGGGTACGTTATAACGAGGGTACGTTATATCGAAGTTTCCCTGTATTTTTCCTCTCACACCACTATTCGCACTTCTCGTAACTCTTCGTCTCAAACTTTTCTAACTTTATTACTCTCGATCTCTGGCATCAATGGCCGAGCCAATCCTCTCCGCTTTCCTTTTAAACTACTCCTTTCCTCTCTCCCTTTCCGTCCTTTTCCTCTTCTCCCTTCTATTCCGTCCATCCTACCTGTTTCCGGTCACTGTCTACCGTGATAGTGACAGTGACAGCTTGGCGGGATTCATACCTCGTTCAAGCGTTACTTAGTAATTACAATATTTTTTAGGGGAACAAAATTTACAAACCAGTCGCAAAAAAAACAAAGTTTAAAAGAGAAAAAAAAACAAACAAAACTCTACTAAGGTGACATTTAATTGTTTCGTACTACGACGGCAACAAAAGAAACAATTAAAGTTAGTTTTGGCATCATTCATTTAATTTATTTCGCCTTTATATTCCAATGTACGAACCTTGCCCTTAACCCCAGTCATAAGGTTCTGGACAACCTCAGAGTCGAAAGTTTTTTTTTTCATATTAACCCATGCTCTCCTATTTTTTTCTACATTCTTCAACACTTCAGATCGTTTTAGAAGGCACACCTTCATAATGGCCCAGTTTTTTTTTTTTGCGCGGTTCCGCAGTGTTTGGAGGATTCAGATCTTTCGGCACCAAATCGACATCATTCACCTCATACCACTCTGGCACGTCCTTCGTATAATGGCATGATGCCAAATGCAGCCAGAAGATCGTCGGACCGTCGTGAGCCTTCGGAGGGGGAAAATCCGCTTTTGGAGACACTCTTTCAAATTCACCTGTCCATTGACGGTGCTTGCGGTAACGAAAGATGTACCCCGGTTTTTGTTTCCTTATTCCAATTTTAATCAGTATTCATTAACATATGATGGTTTAAATATTATAGAATAGCATCTAGAAGGAGTTCCCATAATGCAACTATACAAATCAACCACCTGTCCATTATACCCCACTAATTCTATGAAACGCTTTAAAAACATACCGTTTTCTGTATAAACACACTCACACGGCCCGTGTGTTTATTATTGTAACATTGGTTTCACTGGACATGTCCATATTCATCACTAAAACGCTAAATTTCTTGCAAGCAGAATAACAAATCGGTGCTCGACGCCATCTGAAAAGTTTATTTTTATTGTTTTTCATGACGTTTCACCTATACACACACGCAAAAATGGGTATACATGATTGAGTGTAATGCAATACACCAAACTAATGTGTTATAATTGTCCAATAGTTGATTGTTTCAATAATCTAGAGAGTGGCCCTTTACCCCGGGTAGCCGTCTTACCACGTCCTCCCCTATTTGTTTGATCCACTCTGTTGAAAATTAAATCTTAGGTGAATGTGTTAATATCCTTTGTTCAGTTCCTGAAGAGAAGCGAAAACTGCATTATAATCCTCACGCCTTTGTGATTCTCCTGCCAACTGGCAGAGAGGCCTAGCAACGAGGACCAGGCAATTATTTTACAACCGGGAAGCACATAACAACAGTTTTTCACAAAGTTACTGCGTTTCTAAAATCATTTGAAAACTTCGACTTCGCGCTCCGTTCCCATAATTTTTTTCGAGTGTAGAATCAACGACATAGTATTGCATACTAGAAATAAGTTTTAGAGGCATATTTTTGTTGAAAAAATATTATTGAAGTATTATTTGAATACTATTAACACTGTGACACCGACTATCACCATAATAGGTACACTTATTACGAAACTCCGGGAGCACTATTACCATAATGGGTACATGGAAGTGGCATTTTCAAACATGTTTTTTAACAATTTAGTCAATTAAACATCGAAATATCAGTGAGAAAAAGGGTCGGATCAGTGGCTGGCTGATTTAGCGTGGAATTGCTTCATAGTAAATGAATCGATTCTCCGTGGCGAATGCCCGAAAGTCCGAAATCAACGGAACCAGCCCAGTTAATATGTTACCAATGTACGAGGAAATTCTGGAAATGGTGACCAAAACCAACTCTTGGAAAATGTAACGAAAAGTATCGCAGTATCGCATTATCGATACATGTTCGAGACAGTAGCTTGATATAAATATAGATGGACAATAGGTGGAGAGGGCATCATCAATCAATTATCTTGGCAAACCAATAATCAATTATAAAAATTACACCCATGGCTTTCGTCGAAGGGTTAATTGGGAGTGGACAGCCGCAGATAAAAAAAAACAGTGATATACAGTGTCGGACAAAATATTAAGACCACTGCTCAAGCAAAAAAAAAGTGACAAAACTTTGACAAAAACTAATCCAATCCAGTGCTTCAATTCATTTGCATTGCATTGCATTTTCATTACTTGCATTGTCCGAAGAAATTTAGAATACATCTGTACACCCAAACTAGCGTTGGCAGAAAACATTTCATCTTTGGCAAAAATGATGCCAAATCGTGTGCTGGAGAGTCATATGTGCAGATAATGAGATGTTTTAAAAGCTTAAAAATGGTTTTGTATGTATGCGACATCTCTTTCTGTTTTCTTTTCTCATTTCATTTGGGATTGTGCCAAAAAAAAGTATATACGACGGGGATCGAACCAAGGCCGGCTGGAATGCAAAGCTATTTCAGACGACCACGCTATCCATATAGCTGCCAGCGCTGTTATATTGAAGCGTGATAAGATTACACCTCATCATAACATGAAGTTGAAAAGTGTTTTCTAAGAGGGTTAAGAAGAACATGAACGAGAATATATCTTTCTCTGCCTGGGCCGTGTATTTGGCAAACTATACGAAAAGCTTTCATATGCTTTCATTTAAATGTGTCTCCTGTTTCGCTCGCTCATACTGGCTCTAGCATATATATTTTACAAATGATGTACATGTATTGGGGAGTAGAACATTTTCTGTTATTGTTCAGCTCATTTAATATAATAAGTGCCATAACTTGTGCTAAAAATTAACTTTGGGTGTAGTTAGAACAATATTCATTCAATAAAAAATGCGTTTCAGGCATACTCAACAACTAAAATGACGCCACAAACTTTAGGGCCAGTTCCTTGTTTCGGCTGTTTCGAGTGTTATTTCGACCGATTTTTGAAGAAAATTGATTGTTTCTCAGTGGTATTTTGTGTCATACGCCGAGTGGGAGATGCCCATGAAATGGCAGTTCATGCAGGATAACGATCCGAAGCACATCGCCAAGACCATTAAAAAGTGGTTCCAGGATGACAGAGTCGACGTCACGGAGTGGCCAGCGCAGTCATCGGATCTGAACCCTATGACGAACCTATGGGAGATCGAGAAAAGGTCGGATAAGCCGGATAAAAAGCGGCAACTATGGGATAGGATCCAAGATTGTTGGTACGCCATCCCGATCACCACGTGCTAGAAGCTGGTGGAATCCATGCCGAACCGGGTGCGTGAAGTGATGCGTAACAAAGGTACCAACTCTAGAAGCTTTTCATGGTTTGAGTTTTCTTGTTTACATATTTTTACCATGAATTTTAAAACCGGTCTTAATTTTTGTCGTGTAATTTTGATTGTTAAGTATGCTTAAAACGCATTCATTGATGAATGACTATGTTACAAATTTCTTCGAACAATGCAAAATAATTATTATAAACTAGCTGTACCCTGCCACACTTTGCTGTGGCACATTGTGGCTGCATGGTTGAGTCGAATTTTTATTTTTTTTATGTTGTAACAACAATCCTAGGTTGCCAGATCGAATTTAGAGAACTCTCTTCGGGCCAGAGGAAGGCAGCCCAATGTGCCAGCGAGAGATGTGTTGGCTCGGTTAGACCTTGATTACATGTCCCAAATATGCCTTCCTAAAAGCTATCGATCTTCGTGTGTGATTGTCCTTATATTCTTATATTTTCCTTTTCCTTCGCGAGAAATCAAATCCCTTCTTACTAACAATAGAATGAGGTGAAATGTAAATATACAGGGTTTTCCATTTCGGGCTTCCGAAAGTATACAGCCCTGCGCTGACAACCGTTTGACATAGCTGTCAACCAAAGCGTCATATCGTTAGCTGAATATCTGCCATTTTACAATATGGATCGTTTTAGCATCGCACAACGTGTTAATTTTGTTAAATTATACTATAAAAATGATGAAAAACCGGCAAATCTTTTTCGAGCATTACGGACGGATTTTGGTCGTCATGGACGGCCTACAGAGCACACAATCGCTAATGTAGTGTGTAAATTCGAACAAACTGGATCCGTAGCGGATATTGTGAAACCTGTGCATCATCGTAATGTGCGTTCGGCCGAAAATATTGCTGCTGTTGCTGCCAGTGTGGAGGATGGCCCGAATGTTTCGATTCCACGGCGTGCTCAGCAATTGGGCTTGTCAAACACATCATTGTGGCGAATTTTGCATTTGGACTTGCACCTACATCCATATAAAGTCCAACTGGTACAAACATTAGAGCGTGGTGACCATGGAATGCGTCGGGCATACATCGATTGGGTGGACGAACAACAGCAGCAAAATGCTGAATTTTCGCATCAAATTTTCATCAGCGATGAGGCACATTTCGAGCTCGGTGACTATGTGAACACCCAAAATTTCCGTATATGGGGCTCAGAAAATCCACACGTAATTGTTGAGAGACCATTGCATCCACCAAACGTCACTTTTTGGTGCGCATTATGGTCTGGAGGAGTCATCGGGCCGTATTTCTTTGAAAATGAGGACGGCGAGACGGTAACTGTGAATGGTGAGCGCTATGGCCGCATGTTAACCGATTTTTTTGCCACAAATTGAAGATATGGATACGGATGACATGTGGTCTCAGCAGGACGGCGCCACGTGCTACACAACACGACCAAACATGGCCATATTGCGAACGAAATTTAAGGGACGCATAATTTCGCGTTTTGGTGATGCCAATTGGCCGTCCAGATCTTGCGATTTGGAACCGCTAGACTTTTTTTTGTGGGGTTATGCGAAAGATCGTGTCTATGCCAACTCTCCGCAAGCTCTTGAACATTTGAAAGACAACATTCGTGAAGTTATACTCGAGATACTGCCCCATATATGCCGAAAAGTCATCGAAAACTACCTGTTCCGGATAAAGGTGTGCGAGGAAGCCCTAGGTGGACATTTGAATGATGTTGTATTTCACACATAATGGCATAAACCAAACTTCAATTTGAAATAAAAGTTTCATCGAAATTCGAATTCTAAGTGTGTTTTATTTCAATTTACCTTCGGAATTTAAAGTTGGAAAACCCTGTATATAGAGATAGAAGAGGGAAATCGATAAATTTTAACTTCGAAACACAATTTCAGTTCATGATTTTGTCAAACACGTAAAAAAAACGATGTTTTCTTCACATAGAACACATATTCATTACTGAATTTCAGATTTTCATTAGAAGCTCAATTTCAGAAACGCACTCTGGTCATATATAAAATCATGTTTCTTCCAATTTTCCAATTTTTTATGCCGTAACCACACTCCTTGAAGTGGGTTGTATGTTGTGTACAACTTTGAGCTCAATCGATTCCGTTCTTTTCGAGTTTTTGACGCGTACACAAGCGAACAGAACATTTTTATATATAGAGAGATGGATTGAAGTACTGGATTAGATTATTTTTTCTCGAAGTTTTGTCAGTTTCTTTCTGACGTAGGACTACGTCTTTCACTAAGGGTGCCAATTAGAAAACAGGTCACGTTTTTATGAAATAAAGTTAACGTTAATAACTATTTTTGCTGCGAACGGATTTTAACGATTGGCATAACAATCAAATCGGAAATTTTCTAAGATTTGTTTGATATGCTATATATTACAATCCAATAGTCTGTATACGGTTTATATTGATGAAAAAATTAGAAGCATTCCTATTTCCTCACACATGTGTTCAGTCCAGTTTTGTGCTTTCCCGAACAGAACTGTCAATAACGAGCAACATATGCAGCCGCAAGAATAGAAGCAACGAAGGGGAATGGCGAAAATAAAATACTTGCGAAGTAAACTCCACCCTAGCATAGTAAGTAAGCTGTCGCGAGCGTATAAGTATTGCATCTCCTCTGAGGAAAATTCTAGAGACGAATGAACTCTCAGAGTTTAAAGTATCTATAAGTGAGAAGAAGAAGAAGAAGAAGAAGAAGAAGGATAATTGCCAGAATCTTTCTGTGCCCGAAACAACAAAGGTCGCTTATTCTGCTCGTTTTGTGTTTTATGTTTCCCCTCGAACTGTGAACGCTAGCGAATATTTCACTTGAAGTACATCTGGCATTGCAATTAACACAACCATCCAAGCTAAGGAAAATCAGGTGACAAAAGAGAAGAGTGCAAATGATTATAGATCACTTTTAGCCATCAGTGTTTGGCTTTGTGTGATTCGCTTGTTTTCGTTTCGCGAAACTTAGAATTTGTTCATTTCCGTAATAGCACACCTTCCATACTTTTAGTTGCCATTCGTATTTGCTCTCGTGCACATCGGCTCTGTTCTGATACAACAAGCTTCTAGCTTTGATGACGGTTTTGACCGAGAATCGAGGAACATTTTTTATAAACAGTCATTCTCGCGATGTTTCATTTTTATTGCTGCAATTGTGTGCATCTGTTAGGCGCGTGTTTGATGCTTGGCGAATGACGATACACGGAAGATGTCTCTCGTTAAATATTCAGTGCAACGCGTGCATTGAGATACAGAAACAAATTGCGACATATGACCAATTAGTGTATTGTTCTCGCAAAGGCAAGAAAGAATCGTTGCTTCTCGAAATGATTCTACAAAACCACGCAAGCCATTAAACCTTTTCACATCCCTGGAACTTTTTTCTAAAGAGATATTTATGAAATTTCGACGCATTCGCAAAAAATCCGAAATGTTAAACCCACAAATTAAAAAAAAAGGCGTAGTCCTACGTCCTAAGCGGTCGTGTTTCGGATACAGCCCCTCGTTTTTTTTTTGCTGGAGCAGTGGTCTTGATGTTTTGTCCGACACTGTATATTGCAATGAGATAACGAATTGATTACAACCATCGGTCATCGGTCATCCCTTATGTTCCTATATGAACACATTACATTTACTTTCTTCATGGTTGATGAACGAGAAACTTTATTATTACAACCGTACGTTCGCTTTAACATGAGAGAGGATCAAAAGATTCAGAGTTTGGTCCTCATTAAATATTTATCAAAATATAACCACCCTGAGATATCAAATTGCGACAGTAATGAGGAACGCAGCGTAATGAGTAGCATTCTCTATACTTGCTTTCTATTGAATCATAAATCACAAAAAAAACGGCACAGATGAAATGGACCAGCAACAAAAAGAAAATAAAAAAGCGGAAGAGGGCACACGGGTACTCGGGTACTTAATGACACTCGTAACCCCTCGGTGCCAGTAAGCTACACGGGAAGTCGTTCTGTTTCCGTGTCGGAAAATGACATTGAATGCAAGTGCTTTCATTTCTTCACGAGGCGTCACTGATGAAAGACCAATTACATTGTTTATGGTTTCAGAGGAGAGGCGTCCAATTAGGATCTGCCTGGAGGTATTTTCCATTCATTGCGCACAATTTGCTGCAAGAATGCTTGTTCGTTCCTTTAAACCTCACAACGAATACATACGCCATGTTCACGCATCCAACAGATAATTAATATCCTGGAAAATTTCAATACTTTATATTTGGATTACCGTGTTCCATCGATTCCATGGAACATTACTGAGCCTACATATTATTTTCCAATCAAACTGTCAATTCTTGCGTATCCCGACTCAAATAATAACACGGGGATTGTTTCGAGTTGAATTAAATAAATCTCTCTGCAATCATCGCGTTGAATATCCGCACCCTCACATGACCCGCGTCAAGTGCCTTTCCGTCGTTGAACAAAAAACAACAGAATGAATTCACATTCAACTCGCTTCGTTCTGTGACGTGAATTTTTCATTCCCATTATTTAGTGATATGACGACGCGTCACTCATTCCTTCGGTCAGGACCACGTGCCCCACGTGTTCCAGGCTTAACAAGTGAATAATACATCAAAACAACCGCACTGCCTCTTCACCTCGCGTATATACGAAAAATAAGCTTTATTTTGTGTGAATATGTGTGCTTTCAAGCTATCTCGCGCCCCCTGTTAAGTGTTGTTTGGTGGGAGCGCACCAATTGTCTAGTGGGTGGATCAGTCCGACCGCCACGATATCACTCATGCCTATGCCACTTGAGGCGATTTGGTTGGCGTTACCATTTTGCGCCTGCTGATCAAAGCGTTGAAACGGAAGTGACAAACAAACAGCTCGGAAGGAATTAACCCGGACTGGAAATACAACGCCTCGTTAGACCTGGAAACGTATGTATTTAAAATTTTCCGCTAACTGTTACACTCAAGGTAGGGTTTCTGTCCACCACAGTATGTTCAAAATAATGAAATTGTTTGTCTTAAATTAATACACCTGAGCTACTATCGTCAGTTTACCATTCATATCATGCGGAACGAAATAACTAGAGCTCAGAGCAGAGGATGCAGAGGATGACAACTTGTCTTGTTCCTTGTTTCCCACATACGGGGAATTGGCCATCACGCTGTCTTGCCTCGCGGCGGCTTCAGTCATGTCCTCAGTCACTCCATTGCGAAATTTACTTGAACGTCAGAACACTTTGTATCAGATGACGGACCGCAATAGCAGCGTGAAAACTACCCCGGTGATGGCGACGATGATGTCGTCTGAGTGAGTGTCCCTCCTCCCAATGGATATCCTTTGGTTTACCCGGGAGGATGGCATTCCTGTCTCGCTGCTGCTATGCATGGCGCAGAACGGTGAACGTCTCGGCGGTGTCTTCCCAATTCATCATCTCGAGTAATGTTGACTCTATCAAACGACACTTAAATATTCATGACTTTTCCTACTTTCCATCATTCATCATTATTCGTTCTGACACATTTCTATGAGCGTCGTGGTGTACATATACATAACTGACTGCATTGGGTTCTTTGCCACCTCATCAGACTTCTGGCAGCGCCAAGAACTCGTGATATGAGAAGACGGAAAAATGAACTATTAGTATGCAGTGAGTTGGAGTGCAGAGACATCATTCCCGCTTCCCGAAAACGATTCCCGTCGGTACGGAAAATGCACTATTATCCTGAAAAGTGGATAATCAAACGAATGATTTCAATCAATCAAGTTGAGTCTTTTTATTAGTGCATTTTTGCATTGTGTGAAAATGATTGATTGCTATTCTCCCGTCTTTGAACTGAGAAAGTGTTCACTTAGAAATTTTGTTTCAGAGACGAAATCGATGAAGCGCGAATGATCCACAAACTTATAACTCTCTGACGTTAACATCCGTAGCTGCATACATCGTATCAGCTGGGGCAAACTATCTCCAAGCAGTTCGATGTGTCCTGAAAGGTTTGTTCATTTTGCAATCTAACCATAGAAAGTTCATTCAACGTATGAAAAAATGTTCTGAATAAAATTTATAAAGCGCCATGTAACCGTAAAATCAATACGATTGGGATAGGGACAGGGTTTTAGACAAAAGAATCGAACCAGCTTGACTTCAAAACCGTGGAGTCTGGGGAAATTGGCATTGCAGATACATACAATTCGGCAGTACATTTATATCCCCAAGCATTTTTACACTCTGGAATTCGTTTTACTAACACGGTCTACAAAAGCGGGAACAAATACAACGCTTTGGTTCGGTTCTTCAAGACTGAATTACAAGATATCCCTTCATGTCGCCAGCTCACTGAACTTCTACTTCTACGCATACCGTTTGATGATTAGGCAAAATGTTGATAACTATTTGCTTTGATAACTGCCGATGAATCGACCTAATCAAAGGCATCAATTGCATGCTCGCAAATAGACAAATCACCTCGAAGCTGGGCGGGTCGTCGACATCACGATTCGCCGCTGAATTCGTTTTCGACAGATATTTCCGAGTTAAGAACCGAGATAAAGCAATTACACTCGAGGCCCACTTCACATATCTCACCTGCTACAACCTCGCTCTGACCTATGCCTACTATCGAACAAGGAAGGAGTGCAAAAGGCCCACGCGAAGCGGAGTCAATTGCACGCCCAACAAACTGCCAACTGCGAAGTAAACCGGCGCAGGCAAATGTAGCCTCAGTTCCCATCGTGAAAAACGATGAAGACCGTCAATTCTGGCTCTACCTCTCCAGAATTTGCCCCGATGTGACGGTGGAAACCGTGCGTGCAATGGCTAAGGCAAGCTTAGAAATCAACAATGATCCGCCAGTGATAAAATTAGTACCGCAAAGACATCAACACGCTGTCGTTCGTGTCATTCAAGATAGGACTCGACCCTTCCCTCAAAAGCAAATCACTTGATCATGAAACGTGGCCAGAGCGACTGCTGTTTCGAGAGTTCGAAGATCTTGCGACACAACAATTTCACCATCAACTGACGACCAAAAGAACAGGTACACTGTCAATCGCACAGGAAATGTCGTCTCCAGTTACTCCCATTACGGATCGGAGTAGATTGTTCATCCCCCGGGGGGCAATAAATCCAGCATTTTGGAAGCCCTTAATCCCCCAAGCACAGTTTCGTCTCTTTCACCAGCATTCTTCAGTCGTCCCGGTCCTGTGCATGGGTGCGGAGATGGGGTCTTCCAAACTGTCTCAACAGCAAGTTCATATCCGATTCGTTCAACTCACCTCCGATAATACCAGTCTGCAGCAGCACTGATGTCTGCGGGATACATGCCTGCAAGCTCCATGGAAACCCCTAATCCTCACGTCACAGTCGAACCATTCCTGTGTACGATGGTGGAGAAGGGGTCTTCGAGCCAGTCACAGCAGGCAAGTACCTTCGCGTAAAGAGCACTTCGCGCCAAGTAATGTCTATCGCTTCCAGTTGCCAGAGTTCGTCTAATCACGCTACCTTTGGATTAGGAACAAAAGAGCGCTCCTCTGAACGTCCTATTTCCGTATATTACCAGAATGCGTACAACATCGACCTCCCTGTGATCCAGCTTACTGAAAACGAAATTCTGGAAGCTATCAACGACCTGGACATCAAAAAAGGATGCGGGACGGATGGAATACCTCCCCTAATGCTGAAAAACTGCTCTAAAGAGTTAGCGGCTCCGACCACGCATTTATTTAATCAGTCAGAACTGCTTTCATCGTTCCCATCCACAAATCTGGTAGCTACAACATGGTGGAACACTATCCTGGCGTTACAATACTGTGCTGCATGAGCAAAGTACTGGAAAGACTGGTGCACAAAGTTTTGTACAACGTGATGTCCCCCGTTATTTTCGAAGGCCAACACGGATTTATCGATCTACATCAACGAATCTCATGTGCTACGTTACTGCTTTGTCTCGCGAAGTAGAAGAGAGACGACAAGTTGACGCAGTGTATGTTGATTTCGCGAAAGCATTCGACACGGTTCCGCATATCCTACTCATTAAGAAGATGAAACACATGGGATTTCCAGATTCACTCACGAATTGGATTTTCTCGTACTTGTGTGATAGAACCGCATATGTCGCCCTCAGCTCAACTCGATCCCGTGTCCTGAACATCACATCTGAAGTACCGCAGAGCAGCGTTCTTGGGCCGATGTTGTTCAACATGTTTGTTAACGACTTGTATTTGCTGCTTTCTTCGTCCAAACTGTCAATCAGCGACGACCAAAAAATTTATCGCACCATTGAGTCTTCTTCAGATTGTGATGCACTCCAAGCAGATATTTTGCGCCACTTTGTTGGCATGGTGTAGTGACAACGGAATGCGTGTGAACAGTAACAAATTTAAAATCATATCCTTTGGCCGTTGCAATAGTCCTATCATTCGTCAATATTTGATGGAAACGGAGGTACTGGAACGTGTATCGTCCATCTACGATCTTGGGGTCACAATTGACTCCAAACTCAGATTCGGCAAGCACGTAGTCACTATGACTGCGAAAGCTTTCTCTGTATTGGGCTTCATGCGATGCCACGCAGCTGAGTTCACAGATATACACGCACTGAAAACACTCTACTGTTCGCTAGTTCGTAGCCCGCTGGAATATGCTGCGCCAGTTTGGTCCCCTTATCATACTGTTTACGTTATATCGATCGAGCGGGTTCAAAAAATGTTTTTGCGCTTCGCTCTAAGGCTGCTTCCCTGGAACGATCCAAACAACCTTCCGCCGTATCAGAAGAGATGCCAGCTCATCGGACTGGAAGCATTATAAGCTAGACGAGTAACGATGCAGCAATTAATCATATTTGACATTCTCAGAGGATCTATAGACTATGCTGAATTGCTCGCACAGATCGCGTTCTACATTCCTCCTAGACGATTTCGGAACTCACCACTTTTCGCAGTGCCATACCATAGAACGAACTATGGCTATAACAACCCGTTCGATTCTTGTCTTCGCCAGTTAAATTTCATTTGTGACGAGTACGATTTTAACTTGACTAAAAACGCATTTAAAAATAGAATAAGAAGTTAGTTATAAGAAATTACAGTCTGTGCGACTTGTCGAAGACGGTGGAAATGAATAAATAAATCTGTGATTGCAACAAAGGGTTGCCCACAAGGAGGGGTTCTATCACCTCTCCTTTGGTCACTGGTGGTTGACGACCTTCTGATAAGTTTGGAGACAAATGGTTTCGAAATCGTGGGTTTTGCTGACGATCTAGTCATAATGGTACGTGGCAAGTTCGACGATGTGATATCGAGCAGGATGCAGATGGCCTTAAACTTTACACAAACATGGTGTATTAGTATGGTGGCCAAAGACTAAAGAAACAATATCTACTAAAAAGCTAGACAAACTTCAACGACTGGCATGCGTTGCTGTAACAGGAGCAACGCGAAGCACACCCTCAAAGGCGTTGAAGGCTATCCTTCATCTGTTACTTTGAGTCTCAACATGTTCAGCTGGAGGCTAAGAGAAGCGCTCTAAAGCTTAAAAGATATAAGAGAATATTAGATCACTAGAGCATCCTGAATCTCTTACCCGTTGGACTAGCCTCAGAGATGAACAGTGATTGGATGAAACCTACACCCAAAGTTTAGTCATCCCGATTTATGACATTAAATGAGACATAACATAACAGAAAATATCATCACTCACAAATACTGGTAAGCATTTGTATAATATCCATGGTACAGCAATATAAAATTAATACGAGCGAGAGAAACAAATCACAAATAAGCTTTCCGCATACTTTGCCACTACACGGCCCAGAACGGGATAGATATTGTTCTCCTTCATGCGCTTCTTTTTTACTCATAGAAAACACTTCCCAACTTCATTTTATAATCAGGTGCAATATTATCACGTATTTGCTGAACTGCTGAAGCATCATTAGCCATGTAGATAGCGTGGTCGTGTAAAATAGCTTTGCATTCCAGCCGGCCTTGGTTCGATCCCCATTGAAGTCATATGGACTTTTTTTGGCACAATCCCAAATGAAATGAGAAAAGAAAACAGAAAGAGATGTCTGCTCGCATATATACAAATCATTTTTAAGCTTTTAAAACAGCTCATTATTTTCGCATTTGACTCTCCAGCACACGAAATAGCATCATTTCGGCCAAAGATGAAATGTTTTCTGCCAACGCTAGTTTGGATGTAGGACTAATTATGACATTCCATACAGAGTGATCGAACTTTCTTGTTCAGTATGGAATGAAGGGGATCCCAATGTTCGTAATGGTTCAATCCTGTTCTATCAAGGATTTGGAGACCATTTCCAATGACTATGCGTCTTCGAATTTCACGGCTGTTGTTGTTTTCAATTGTTATCAACGAGCCAAGATAGACCAAGAAGAACTCTGTTGCTATCAGTCCCTCCTGCTAGCATGTATTTAGTCTTAGATGCATTGATCCCAAGCCCAAAAAGCCCTGCTTCGTGTTTCAGTCGGGTATACAAGTCGGCTACCGTCGCATGTGTTCTTCCGATGTCCACGTCGCCGGCGAAGCAGATAAACTAACTAGACTTGTGGAAAATGATTCCGACAACTCACCTGAGATCCACACACCGTTCATCGTGGCCTGAATCAGTCTTGTCAGTTTTTGGAGAAAGCCGTTTTCGTCCATGATCCTCCATAGCTGTCAATCTGTGCGATTGTATCATATGCAGTCTTGAAGTCGACGAAGATGCTGTGCGTAGGGACCTGATACTCGCGGCGCTTTTGGAGGATCTGCCGCAGTGTAAAAATCTGCTCCGTTTTTTTATAGATGGGGTAGATAACCACGACCTTCCACTCCTCCGGTAGCTGTTCAATGTCCCAGATCCCGACTATCAACCGGTGCATACACGTTCAGGGCGCTCGGCACTTGTCGTCAAACCATTCGTTTCATTGTCTTCGTTGTTTATACCCGATGACGGTCTCTGCTGTGCTGCTAGTTGCTGCATTCAAGGTGTTCCAGCATTCATCGAGGGGAGTAGCGTAAAGTTCGTCTACCCCCGGTATCGCAACTTCAAGACGCGGCGAGTATGTTGCAGCATCGTTCGGCTCCTGTAGTCATCGTAGGTGGTACCGTGGTGAGCGCTGCTGTCTTATGTTATTGACGACTGACAGTTTAGAACGCAGTTTGACCATCACCAGGTAGTGGTCTGAATCGATGTTAGCGCCACGATAGGTTCTGACGTCGATGATATCCGAGAAGTGCCGACCGTCGATCGGAACGTGGTCAATTTTTGTTTCCGTTTGCTGAGGTGATCTCCAGGTGTAATGGTATTGGTGGCTGTGCTAGAAGAAGGTGCTACGTATGGCCATGTTCTTGGAGGCAGCGAAGTCGCTGATGGGCGCCGTTTTCGTTGGTTCGCTGATGGGCGCTGAACCTACCAATTACCGGTCTGAACTCCTCCTCTTGGCCGAGCTGTCTCTTTCACGCTTCAAGAAAATAATTCCCCTTCTGCTTTCTTCCGTACTGTTTTCATATACCGCTCCTCTACCCAGCTTAGTGACGAAACGGCCTCACCTAGTATCATAGACGCGTCTTGGCTAAAACCACTCTTCAGCCATCTTGGAAGTCTACTGTGTTTTGTTTGTAAATAAAACACAATACACTAGTGCCGAAGCTCGCTCCTGATCAGTCTGTCTCTTTCACGCTTCAAGCAAATAATTCCCCTTCTGCTTTCTTCCGTATTGTTTTCATATACCGCTCCCCTAACCAACTTAGCGACGAAACGGCCTCACCTTAGGATATACTAGGATATACTTAGGATATACATATAGCACAAAGGTACTCAATAAACATTGCCTCCGTAAAAATTGACGCAGAGAAGAATATCTTATGTTTTAATTTTTTTTTGAAGTGTATTCGAACTTATTGAACAGCTTGTATATGCAACATGAGCTGTGCTGCAAATTTTTCAAAACCATTGATTTTGGCGAAGTGTTGGCTGGTCAGCGTCTGTCGAATATAAGCCAAATCAATCAAAGTTGCAAAGTGGTATTCTATTCTTGATAGTTCATTCACATTCAATGGATTCTTGGAATAATTATACATCGCATGAATATAAGATATGTAAAATCTAATACATAACCTCTTGTTATCGTCAAATAAATATAATTCGAGTATTTATTCTTGAAAATATTTATAAAACAAATCATTCCTGGAAGGTTTCTTTTCAAATAATCAATGCTAATAATAAATAAAATAATATTGTTTTGTTGTTGTAGGGTTTTATGACAACAGAATCGTAATAATTACGGCTTCCTGCATTCAATGTAACGCAATAAATGGCACACCCTTTGAATTTCCCGTCGGACGGCCAAATATCCGACTCCATCATGAGTAGGAGTACAACTGTGTGTTCTTTTATTGCTAGAATGCTCTCTCCAATTACTATTGTGCTTTTAGGTTTTAGTGATGAAAACCGGAAATGGACCTTCCATGGCTACGGAAAATGTACCCTTTGTGAATTCCATCAGCATTGTGGTCCCAGTCTTTGGGGCGAGTTAGAAGCGAACGAATCATATTTCTGATTCATTGTCTATTTTCCTTCGGTTTGTAGCTTCTGGCAGCATGAGGCATTGAGGATGGTCAAATCATATTTCCTTGTTGGACGGAAGTACGACAGACAGGGCAGGGAATTTGCAATTCAAAGTACTCTGCTGTCAATAAAATCTGTAGCCATTATCTCATCGCTGAACATGGATGGATCTGGCATGAGTAATTGCACATGTCGTATCCTTTGACGAATCGCGTTCGGTTGTTCCCATGTGTATTGGCCGGGACGCACATTCGCAGAGTTCTATACCAATAATGACGTTTTAATTCGATTAAACCCGTTGGCATCGTATCACATTCAGCCATAGCAGTTGGTGACTGGAAGAGTTCAGTCCGAATGGGATTCGCTGAAACTAGATACATGCACCCTTCGTACGGTACAGAGGGACCGCGAAAAGCTGAGGCTGTGAAGAATGCCCCATACTTCAGCTGCGTCGAGAAGTTCACCCCTTCCAATGTATGCTAATTTATTCCATGCCACTCATCATGTTTTCGTTGAATAATCGCTGTTTGGCTAAGACTAGTTGGTGGATTATTGTGATGTACCAACAGTTTGTACCAAACACAAGTGCTGTTCACAAGTGTCTGAGAGTAATTGGCAAATTATGGTAATTAGCTTTAGTGTATGACATCACCGCAGATGTGCTAGGACGTCTGGCAATAATTAGGATGCCTAATAGTTTGAATTTTCGTTTGATCGTATTCTCCTCCGCTGGGAATGAGAATACGGTTTTTTGCAGGAAATCATTCGGAATGATGCTCCACGTCAAATGTACCGTATATCCGCAAACAACTTGCGCGAAAAGCGCCGAACGAAAGGGATTATTTTCCTCCGCCCCCATCGATATGACACATACAGCAGGGTACATCTTTGTTGACGCATCTGAACGCGGGCGGAATAATTTTGGCATAAAGCTGCTTGATGGTACAGCAATCTCAAGGCTGTCTCGCGCGTTTCAAGTTTCCCGCTGACGTGGATCTTGATAATTTTAATAAGGATTTGGCGTCGTTTTTTTTGCTTGCTTTCTATTCTCCAGGCACGAGTGAGTTGCTACAGCAAACGTTTCTTGAATGACGGTTCGTAAATGAGTAAATTGAGTGCTGGGAAGTGCTTAGCAAAGTTTCCCGGGATGCTTCTGGTTATATGTTGGTTGTTTTTCATTTAGTTGAATGCGATCAGATAAGTTTGTTTGAACATAACCTCCTATTGACATCCGATTCTGAATTTGTTACGATAATTTCGAAATTTACACGCAATGCAGATTTGTGAAAGTTGAGTAAAATTTACATTTGTGCCTATGAGAGGTCCAAAGTGAAGAGACTTTCTGAAAAGTACATTCAAGTGTCGGTACCAGTTGATGGCTACCTGGAGTGTCACTTCTTTCAAGCATGATGACGAATCTACCTTTTTTAGAAATGGTGGAGCGTTGATTCTATTTGTGCGAGAGATGAGGAAACGAGTACTATTCAACTAAAATATGACATACTATATGAATAACTTTGCACTTTTGATTTTTAATTTTCAACTTGTTGATTATGTTTTTGCTGAAACGCCACATTGAAAAAATAGAAGAAGAGTTGTCTACATTTTGCTGTTAGCCTGTGACTTTTCCCATCTTTCTGCTGGCATTTCTTTTTTTCCGGGAAAACCTTTACATTTCTTTATTTTTATTTTTATTGTATGAATAAATCATGTATCTTGAGACATTTGGATTTGGTACCGAGTTTGTTCTATCTTGTTTCGTTTGATAACGACTAAAGTGCCTTATTACCTATTTTCTAAGTTAATTCCATTCCGTAATACACGAGTAAATCGCTTTTTAATACCATTTCATTCATCGCACTATTATAATCAGTCGCTGTTCTCTAGAGGCATAGTATATTGGAATCGTTCACCAACTAATATCAAAAATTGTTCATCTAAACGTAATTTCAAGCGGGATTTACCTTTTCACCTAAATAGTGCTAATTAGCTTGTTGTAATTGAGAAACAAATACGATGTAATTTAAATGACGAACATGTTTTCAACGCGATAAAGTACTAAAAATGGGGTGCAAACACGAAAAAAAGATATTCTAGCATGAAAACTATGTTTCAATACAGTAATTATTAAACAATCCATCTGTGAAGTATTGTACACCAGTGATAAGATAATGTCAAAACCATGACCTAAACAAAAGAGCAAAACTTTACCACTCACTGACAAATTTCGGGAATGTCTACAGAATTACTAGGGAGCTCGCTTTCGCGGATTTCTACTGTATAGCGAAAATGAACCGTTATTAAGATGAGTGTAAATGCTTGATTCGGTAAAATAAACGATAAACTAAGCTAGGCTCGCGCTCAGGGCTCACGCATTGTTTATTGTTAGGAGTCAATATTGATGCAAATATGTTCAACATTTGATTCCGTGGATTAATTTTTGTCAAAAAACCCATCCCGAAGCTTTGTTTGACGATTTGCAATTAAATCACTGATGGAGGTTCGTACGTGACACTCCACTTATAATTCTAGGTTATGATTTCTATCCTAAGATTTTCTTCACTGGCTACAAAAAAAAGGGCGGCTTAGTGTTATACATTACAATCCCATTGTCCGTATATGGTTTAAATTGATGTAAATAGGAAGCATTCCCATTTCCCCATACATTTGTTCTGTCCATGTGTGTGCTTTCCCGAACAGATTTGTCAATAACGGGCAACTTATACAGCCGCTAGAATAGAAACAACGGAGTGGGATGGCGAAAAGAGAATATTTGCGTAGTAAACTCCACCCTTAGCCTAGTAAGTAAGCTGTGGCTAGCATATAAGTATTGCACCTCATCTGAGGAAAATTCTCAAAATCTTTCTGTGCCCGAAACAACAAAGGTCGCTTATTTTGACCACCGAGCCATGGCAAACCAGGCGAAAAAAGAGAAGAGTGCGAATGATTATAGGTCGCTTCTAGCAATCAGTGTTTGGCTTTGTGTGTGTTGCTTGTTTTCGTTGCGCGAAACTTAGAACTTGTTCATTTCCTGTGCATGTGGATAGTATCCATTCGATACTTTTAGTTGCCATTCGTATTTGCTCTCGTGCGCATCGGCTCTGCTTTGATACAACAAGCTCCTAACTTTGTTGACGGTTTTGATCGAGAGTCGAGAAACGATTTTTCATGAACGGCCATTCTCGCGATGTTTCATTTTTATCGCTGCAACTGTGTGCATCTGTTAGACGCGTGTTAAATGCTTTTTGCACAGAAGATGCCTCTCGTTAAATACTCAGTGCAATGCGTGCATTGATATAAAGAAGCACATTACGACATATGACCAATTAGTGTATTATTCTCGCAAAAGCAAGAAAGAATCGTTGCTTTTCGAAATGATTCTACAAAACAACGCAAGCTATTAAACCTTTTCAAGGTCCCCAGAACTTTTTACTAAAGAGTTATATATGAAATTTCGACGTATTCGCAAATAATATCCGAAATGATAAACCAACAATCTTACGTCCTAAGCGGTCGTGTCTCGGATACAACCCCACGTTTTTTTACTATACAGAAAAATTTGCATTTCTTTTTCGTTATTGTATCTGTTTTTTTCATAATTTTCATTGTCTGGGGACCAAGGGCGTTATAGTTCTTTATATTTCTACTTGAAAGCTGAGGATTTTTCACATAACATATCCAAAAATCAGAGAGGTGTTTTTTGACGTTGAACTACGTCTTTCAATTAGGGTGCCAAATCAGAAAACAGATCACGTTTTTATGAAATAAAGTTAACGTTAATAACTATTTTTGCCGCGAACGGATTTTGGCGATTTACATACCAAACGAATCGTGAATTCCCTAATATTTGTTTGATATTCTATGCATCCAAATCCCCTGGTGTGTACATGGTTAAAATTCATGAAAACTGTAAGCGTTTCCATTTCCCATACATTTGTTCTGCTCTTTGTGTGCTTTCCCGAACAGAGCTGTTTATAACGAACAATTTATCGACGAGCAATGAAGGGAAAATCGTAAGATTTACAGTCTCCGTGAACAAAGGTAAGGAAGAAGAACGAAGGGGAATGTTTTCCTAGAGTATGAACAGTGGATCTCGCTGAGGCAAACTTTCAGTCACGTTCTGTTTTCAAAGCAATTAACATCGCTTGTTCTTCCTTGTTTTGCGTCATCACATGCCTTCGTTTCGGGTTGAGCTGTGGACGCGACCAAGTTGTTCATTCGCTGATGTCTCTGGCATTGCAATCATTGCCTCATACAACTGCCATTAAATTAAGGTTCTGAGCTACACAATTGTGTGGGGAATGATCAAGCTAGGCTATCGTAGGCTCACCAAGAAAATAAATGTTCTGGAATTTGGTCTGTGATTTAGTTTCGCATGGCGGTAGCAAAACTCTCTCCACCAAGGATGGCAGCTAAGCTAATCTAGACCGGCAATATTAAAAATATTAACAGAGGGCTTCTGTGGAAAAGAGCGCAAAACGGAGATAAGTGTGTGTATATTTAGTTGACTTAGACTCAAGCCATCGAAATATGGATATTCATGTGCGTACGTGCGTGTTCCATAACCCGTACGTAAAAATAGTGCGAGAGGGAAATATTTTCGTTAGGGTATTAGTAATGAATCTCTGCTGCGACAAATATTCAGTCTATTACCAAGCAGTTAACATTGTTTGTTTTCCGTCATCATAAAGGCTTTGTTGGCGCCTTTGACATTGCATTCAATGAATTGAACTGACGGAATGGCGAAGCAGGTGTTAAGGATATTTGGGGAATACCAAGCATCTTGCATGTCGTGCTGGAATGTTATAAGTTATTTGAGTTCGCGTGCCAGTCGCAAAACTACCTTCAACTATGATTGCATTTGCGCTAATCTTGATCATAATGAAACAATGCTACTCTTTTCGAGGTTGTTTAGATTAACAGGAAAAGTTTATTTCATTTCTTCAGTCACCAAGAAAGTAAATATCGTTCTGGAAATTTGTATGTGATTCGGTTTCGCTTGCCAGTAGGAAAACTTTCTCCACTAAGGATGACAGCTGCGCTTATCTTGAGCATGGAAAAGTAATGTTTTTTCAAGTCCAGTAATATTAATAGAAGCGTTTCTATTGAGAATAACGCAAAATGATGAGAAGTGTTTATATTCCTATCAGCTTCAAGCCACCGATGTATGGCTCCGCATGCATGCTATGACGTACGCTCGTTTGGCGCTTGGTTTACGTTGTACGAATTATGTCTAGAGGTGCGATTCCACTGAGGCAATACTAAATAACATGTAGCATGATATTTGATACTTGCATGTATTGTCATTGTTGTTGTTCCCATGTGGTGCCAAAGATAGATTGATGTAGTTATGAGATGTGGAATAATGGTGATGGTACAACAAGTATATAATCGACTGTAGCTGAGTCTATGTCAATTGTGAAAAAGGTCACAAGAATAGTGTTCGAGATAAATACTCAATGTATTGGCATGAAACAAATTGCGAAATACGATCAGCTAGTGTATTGTTCTGGGAGGGCAAGAATGAATCATCAATCAATTATCGTCAACTGATTCTACAATGAAAAAATCATTTCAGGGTGATCAAACCATTCTACTAAACAGTTATTTCTAAAATTTCACAGCATTATAAAATAATATCCGAAGTTATTAACAAGCGACTTATATAACATAACAACGTAGTTCTATGTCAACAATGCGAACGTATCTTGGACACAACCTCCTATAATTTTTTTTCGATTTTGAGTTATGATTTTTCAAATTTTTATCTCTGATTTTTGGATGTCTAAAAATCTGAGCTCCTCAGATTTTGAGAAAAAAAATAAAAATATACAGCGCCCTTAGTCCCAAGGTCATGAAAGCTAGAAAAACAAATACAATCAATAATACGAAAACAAAATTCAAATCTTCTGCAATTTGCTTTTATTAATTTGATATGTCGATCATCTGAATCGGTACAGTAGATCAAAAGTTATGATTTACAGAGAGACAAACTGTCTGTCGTACAGCTCAAAGTCTCTATAATTCAAAACAACAACAACCACTTTTCATGAAAATCGGAATATCTCTATATCTTAAACACAGTTCGTATGCCTCAATGTACAATTAGTGTCTACACGAATGCACTGCCAACGATATCTAAACCACAAGTCACAATTTGCCCAAGTCAGCAACACAGAATCCCACAAGCACCAAATAATAACAACACAGAACACCGTCTATAATTGAATTTACACCTAGAAATGAGAAATCATGCAACTTCCACATAAGCGAATAACAAAGCTCCCGGGAAAAGGAGTCAACACCGAGCATATCGCACACCAGAAGAAACACGCGCATTTCGCTGATTTCAGCTAGGAACCATATTTTGCCAGCACTTCTTCCGCCTGACGAGATTTCAGTTGTAGCTCGCCAAAGCAACATTCATCGCATAGTGTACAGGGTGTCCCCATCATGGAAAGCATTTTTACATTCGCACACTGTTCAAGATTATGTTTTGCTTGGCATAGTTGAATTTAAAAAGGACGACAATGTAACCCGGCGAGAAGCACCGATGTTTTGTACGAACAGAACCATTACATCACTCACACCCTAGCTCATGATTCTCCGAGATTTTCTACGTGCTTTCCCCACGTGGGAAATCGCAATCGTTTGCGGGATGCAAGTGCTGGAAAAAGATCTAACAAGAAAGTGCAGCTCGCGTTAGACGAGAAAATTTAATATTTTCTCCGTTACTCAGCAGCGCTGGCGTTCCTATGAATGATGCGAACGGGATAGAACTCTTTGATCGCGATACTTTGTCACTGCCACAATGTGTTGGAAATGGGGGAGGAATTTTACACAGTTACCCCACTTTTTCCCCACTTTCCAACAGTGCAATATTCTTGATAGTTGGATTACTTTCTATTAAATTTATTATGTCGCATTTTCTATGCGGATCCATACATGCTCACGAATGAAAAAAATGAAACTCGATGAGCGATAATCATAATTGATGTAGCTAATGATTAAGTGAGTCCAATCAAACGAATCTCCTGCTCGAATGAGCACAAAATGTTAATTTGCATAGTAAATTTCAACACCGATTATCCCCTGGTCGCCTATATTAGTAAAACTTATTCGATATAGCACCTTATGCGCATGCATAATATAGACGAGAGGATATTTCAATCCGCCAGTTCAAGTTCTGCTGCTGTTGGAACACGATACCGTTTTCCATCACAATAATCTCTATCTATCGTTCTACATTCGCTTCTCACGTCGATTCATTCAATGTTTTCCCTCAAGGATTTTTATAGTTATAGTAGTGCCGGTTATTGAAAAACTTCAATCGTAGAGGCAAAATCCAATATGTGTTCATTTTAAATGAGACGATGCCCATGCCAACACGGGATATGTTGTCCTCACCTCGTATAAGCACGAGCTGTTTGCAATCTAGAGTAAACTTAATTTTGACAGGTAATTGCTTCCCGTTGCTAAGAACTTCCGGTGCATTTCAACCTAAATTTACATAATATAAACATGGCAAACTCATCTATCGAAAATCCATTGAAATATTACGTCAAAAGTCGTTGGCACAAATTCCAATAAATACCTGTCATTGCCGTGTCCTTGAGCGAAGCCATAAATAGCCTATTTCGTTATAAGTAAACGTTCCCTACATCATCCTAGTGATAATCAAATTCCATCTCAAATCTGTTCTACGGCTAAAATCATCACGCCTCCCCGATTTCAAGACAAGTTAAGCTTCGCTATCACAACATCGCGAAATCCTCGGGGACGACACTTTACAGATTTCCCATGAAAAAAGCTGTCCTTACCCAGTCACGGCAGGAGTCATCCTCGATTGACATTGTTTTTTGCTGGTGTTGTTTACGTTCTATTTACATTTATTCAATTACCTCCCGTGGCCGAAAAAGTTTTCCGAATTTCTCGCCGCCAAACTCATCAGCAGTGAAGCAAGAAAAAGTAAGTAGTGCGACCTTTCCATCAACCTTCGGGTTCTGGGTGAGAGAATTAGAAAATCTATGATTGTTTGGATAGTTCCAGTATCAATTCCTTTTTTGGGACTATTGGAATACGGGTAAAGAGTTTGAATTAATTGAGTTAGTTTTGATAAACTGATTGCGAAATGAACACACGAGAAAGCATTTCCTGTATGTTGGGTAATTGAAAACGTATCCGCGGTTTTTTTTAATTGTTGAATTTTTTTTTTCGTTAATTCGTTTTCAATTAAGTATATATTGTCCATTATTGTCTATGAACTGTCCTAAAATTTTTCATAATTCTGTAGTTTATACATTTGTTTGTACATTATCGACAGCTCTTTTGTCAACCAATGTTTACTATAAGGGGGACGCAGCAAAACTTCCCAACCAGGCTCCCTCATTTTTTGGCGCATCATCAAAGAAGTGTGCGGTCTCGCATTGTCATGATGGAAGGCAATACCTTTTCCCGTTGATCAATGCTGGTTTCGTGGAATCTGTTCATCTCTGAACTAATAGTTAGGCCATGTGCTAACTCCTCATAATAAACGACTTCCTCCCAATCCCACGCGTCACCTTAATCGGCGTCAATCAAGGCCTTGAAGTTGTTTGTGGTGGTTCGCCACGCTTATCCCATGATTTTTTGCGAATGATATTTATGTATTTTAACCATTTTTCATAGCCCGTGATGATTTGCTCCTGAAATGATCCGATTTCGTTACGAGTTAGTGGTGCTTCTTTGCGTTAATTCACGTGGCACCTGATCATCCAGTTCATCGGCCATTGATTCCAAACTGTTCTTTTCCTACACAGCTGTTAATATATATTTATACCACCACCTACTATCTATCTTTGACAATACATGAAATGAAATAATGCGCACGAGTGATTCAATCATGCACAAGCACTTTCCATCTGACGGTAAAAAACCCAAGTGTTTTGAGATTTGAGCACAACATTTTTTAAAACGATCGAAATTGCACTACGATGTGACATTACGGGGGCTGAAAACCATAAATTTCATTCGCCTGTAGCCTTGCATTGCCAACAGATCAATGGAGAGTCTTGGGATTGAACTCATGATCGTTCACTTGGTAAGCAAAACTTCTGAAACTTCTACTATACTTACGGGGCCCCGGTCATGTAAAATGAAAGTTTAAACACTGAATATGTGACTTCGAACGCTTATAGCTCGATCATTTATTTGAATGTTTAGATCGTAACGTTTTAGTGTGTAGAGTATCGCGCTCGAAATATTCTTTAAATTTTTTTTTCTATTTAGAAACACGCGTCAAACGCGAGAATTTATACTCAAAAATTTTACGAGTAGAACTTATTTTTTCAGAAGTCTCCATAGGAAAATGCCATATATTCTAGAAACTACAAAATATAGAAAGTTGATGTCTTCAACAACAAAAAATTATATTTTAATAAGATCTGCAATATTGTCGAATACACTATATCCCTATCTTGACTATAAACAAAATTAGGATAAGTTTAATTTTTTTCCAAAAAAAAATGAAAAAGTTGTTGTTAATAACTTCCGATTTAATAATTAATAATAATTTTATTTTTATTATCCGTTGAATATGAGACACTTTTGCCATTGATGCAATAAATGTGTATTTAATGCCAGCAATGTATTTCCGAAATTATCAGTACTTTTCACTTTTAACAAACAAAGATTTTTTTACATGAGGTTATTCAGATGACATAAGACACTTATGCAAACAAATATTCTGCTCTTTAAATACAACTACTTCAACATAATTTAAGCCAGTAGTTACTCAAATAATGATTTCTGCGTATCCGAAATGATGAACAAAGATTTTTTCGCTTGAGACACTGCGATTATTCAAATAACATGAGACATTTATGCAAACAATAGTTCTGTTACTTAGGAACAATCTTTTTCAATAACACCAAAGCGTTACAATGGCTAAATTCTGCTGTTATGCTTTCTGTCCCATATTCCTATGCATTCAACGCACTGTGCGTTGTCTTGTGTGGGTGAACTTTGTTTGACACTGAGTACCGTTATCTATTATTCATAGTAGCACCGTATTGATTCGTGAACAGGTTCACTAGACATAATGCTTCATTTAGGAACAGCATAAACTGATACTAGGTTCAGTAAAATACAAGATTAACATGATTTCTTGCTGTGGTGGCTGAGAGCAGACAAACGACCACAAAGAGTTGAATTTTGAAAAAAAAATTCAGTGTAATTAAAACAAATGTTGGTATTTTTTTCGAAAATTTTAACAAATTCCTACAATTTACTCTTGACGAGAATTTTGAAGATATTATAGTTTTTAAATTAGAAATTTTTGTAGAAAACTTAATTCAAAATGCCATAAAACATTCATTTTTCATTTGCCCAGGATCAAATTTCTATCAGTTGTTGGAGGCAATATGGCCTTTATTGTGTGAAAAAAAAATAAAAAAAATAGTTTTTGAGATAATCCATTTTAAAAGTAAATTTTCATTTTTTCTTCGGCAAAAAAAAAGGTTTTGTTTTCCAATGTGTACTTTTTCCAGGCTTTGCAACTATTAAAAAAAAACTATTACCATAAAATGGCAGTGCCGAACAAGATGGCATAGTTTTAGCTGAAAAAAATTATGAGAGGTTGTGTCCAAGACACGACCATTTTGTTGACATAGAACTACGCTGTCATTTTGTTCAAGTCGTTTGGGTATTAGGGTATTATTTTATACATACACACTTATCTCCGCTTTGCGCTCTTCTCAACAGAAGCCCTTTCTATTGTTATTTCCAGTATCGATTAGCTTAATTGTCATCCTTGGTGGAGATAGTTTTGCTACTGTCATAGTTTGCTACAAATCACACACAAAATTCCTTAACAATTATTTTCTTATTGGGCCGATGATAGCCTAGTTTGATGATTCCCCACACAATTGTGTAGTTCAGAACCTTAATGGAATGGCGTCAGTTTGATGTAATGATGGTATTGCCAGAGCCATCAGCGAGTAAGTAATTTGGTCGCGTCCATAGCACAATCCGAAACGAAGACATGTGATGACACAAAACAAGGAGAAACAAGAAACAGTTCATTACTTTGTAACTTGAATGATACTGAAAGTTTGCCTCAGCGAGATCCAATATTTATGCTCCAGGCAAATATTCCCCTTCCTTCGTTCGTAAATCATTCCCCTTCGTTGATCACTGGTAAGTTGTTCGATATTGACGGCATGGGTAGGGAAGCTCACAAATGAGCAGAACAGATGTATGGGAAAATGGAAATGCTTCTAGTTTTCATCAATTTAAACCATTTGCACATCAGAGTATTGTAATATATAGCATAAAAAGAAATCTTGGGGAGTTTCCGCTTCATTTGGTATATAAATCGTCTAAATCCGTTCGCGGCAAAAATAGTTATTAACGTTAACTTTATTTCATAAAATCGTGACCTGTTTTCTGATTTGGCACCCTTAATGTAAGACGTAGTAACGTATACGAAATTAAAATGGTTTCATGTTGATTGATGGAATGCATCTCTATGGTATCTTCTTGGTTCAATTGAAGACATACCTTATAGGTATAACAAAAAAAAAATGACAAAATCAAGAAATGCAATTTAGAAGACTCAATGTTGTTCAAAAGGCTTCTAAAAACTTTTGATTAGCACTAAGAAATAGCAACCCAAATAGAACGACAGGACTCACACTTACGATGCCGACTCAGTAGTTCAGAAGCAATAAAATAGGCAGTAGAATTAATTTCAGTCTAAGTCCATTGTTCTACCACAGAGTTTTTTTTTTTTGGATTGAACTAGGCAACCAATGATAACAAAACAATATGAATAATTTTTTAACGCCTATATCTGTCCTACATTACTCACATACCAATCGTCTGCGTGATTTTCGGCAATCACGGACATACAAAAATATAAATTAAAAGTCTCGAATCAATTTCGATCCTACAACTCTATAAGCCTATCTCTCGAGTCTGACATTTAAACCCATAATAATTGAAAGCCGTAATACATTCCTATAAATGGTTCTTCCGCTTCGGATTCAATTTACGCCTATTACGGTTACCAAGCAAATCTATATCCTTCAGAATCGAGGACAATTGAAACACTTCCATTCAACAGTTGTTCCTTGCCAAGCAGAATTACAATGGATGCTGGTAGCCAAACAAAGCCAATGCAAACATCCACACATACATACAGACGCATTCAAATAGGTCGACTCACTTTATACAGAATTTGCACACCATAATACGGTGGTAATTGGAGTGATTTACATTCTTGTTTGCTAATATTCCGATTATTCTGATTTCCCTTTTGTCGGCCCTATAGAGACGTTTTCCAGCGTTTGCACAGGAGCAGAACCTGGCCTTGCTGCTGCTGCATCGTGCCACTGCAAATAGAGGTTGGTGTGGCTGTGGCCTCTCTGAGCCTTCATGGGATAACTACTCGTAATATGAGCCACTACAGCAGGACAAGGGGGCGCCTAAGCTGGCTTTTTACATTGATGTATGATCGTTCCAGTTATTGTGTAGTTCCGTAGATGATACATATTTAATTTCTATCTCGACTAATTGGTATTTGAATACTCACTCTCTCTACGAAGGCCCATTCCATTGCGGGAACCTTCGTTGCATAGTCTAATATTGGGATGAAATACATAAATTTTCGATTCAAGAACGAGTTGAACAGTTGTTGATGAATATGAAAGGATTACAGATTTGGTGCTACCATCTCGTCAAGGAACAAAAGTACTTTTTGAGACAGAAAAGCTCTTGTATTTCATTTTACTCAAACCAATCCAATCAGAATAAATCAAAATCGACCATGTCTTCTATATTTCAAGCAAAACACTTACAGGGATGGAAAACAGTACATGCTTCCTTGTAGTATTGTAATTCACATATTAGTTCGATAAAGAATCACACATGACATATGATTAAAAATGTAAAAACGATATTCTACAGCGAATGCGCAATTATTCGTTTAAGTCTTAAGTGCGCTACACACACGACCTGTCACCGTTCCGTCAACTATTCTGTTGGACTTACAGTCTATCGCAAAATTTAGTGAACAAATGCTACATGACGATACTTTCCTTTTATTTGGTATAAAATATTTTGAATACATTGATTCTTTTGATGCATATTTATTACTCACACATTTGACTAGCTGTACGTGCAATAAAATTCCGAGAAAAGCTCTCTGCTAATTGTTTATTCCTAAAAATTGAAAATAAGCTCTATTCTAGGCCAGGGATGGTAAAAAATCACATTCAACGATCAATGAATAAGTATATCCCTCTAGTCGGATGTTTTTAAATCACCCCCAGCAGGCGATGCTTATTTATTCTTCATATGTACACAGAGAGAATACTTGGAACGGTGAGCTACCAAGATCTCAAAAAAGCAATATGAAAGCGGAATCCCCACTGCTTGCACTCTCGAAGCATTACTTCTACTACTCAAGTTTTATCGTGAGTGCAAGCCACAAACGATTAAGGTGAAGGTGGAAGCTAGCCACAAATGGCTGCTACAATGGCGCTCATTTCTTTCATCTCCCTCCCTCACCCCTCGCCAGAAAATCAATAATTTTGCGAAGCAGTGTGAAGAAAATGATCGTTTTTGCACACTTCCCATCAAGTAATATCAACCAAACTTTAATCGATTACTCACAAGATATTAAATTTTCATCTGCTTTCGCACCGTATAGTGAAGAACGTCGGAAAACTCGAGCAAGTGCTCTGAAAGTTAAATTTTCGTTTTTCAATCTTCAGCAATGGTTTTGTTTGTATTGGTGGAAGCATCGTTATTTTTTCGACACTGATGCCAAACAACATCATCGAAACAACTATAAAAACCACTCAATAAAATGTTATTCCGGATTCATAGCGTCCCATGTCATGAAAATCAATAGAATAAAATTGTGTTGATATCAATACAATTATTATTTTTACGTTTAATGGGTCCATAATGTAAGTTTTAGCAACTTTAACATTGGGTAAGAAAATTGTATTGCAGAGCTCGGAACACTGCCACGGCTGCCTATGCTTTCAAAAACAGTAAACGGAAAAGTATTAAATTCAATCTAAATGCCTCGGCCAACGAAGAGAAGGGTTAAGGCTTTCCAACGTGAATATGTGAAAACAATACGATCAACGAAGGAAAACATTAAGGAATTATCAACATCGAGTTACTATGCGGAAGAACTTGTTAATACCAAAAGAGCCCCAATTCGCATGTGTTATAAATTTGCTCATGTTACGCTCGCGTATAATCAGAATCATATGCAAATGCACCTTCTATATATATTTATATTTGCAATTGTTCATCGGAACATATCGTTCATACATTTTACTTTAGTATTGAATTGTTATTTGTTTTTTTTTTTCAAATGTATTCAAAGACTCGTGTCAATGAAGCGCCAGCGTCTGATAAGTGAATTGATCTATTTACGTGTGCTTTCCTCTTCTCTCACAAACACTATTACCCCATTTTTACACGTGGTTTTACCTATACTACTACAATGGCTAGCTTCCACCTTCACCTTAATCCCATCCCATAGAACGGATGATGAGTTCTTGATCGGAAAGTGTAACAAGAGACGATCAACTGAAATCTTAAGACACTCATCGAGGGATTTTTAATTCTCTATTGCACTGACCGCAGTGAGTGGCTGACTCAGTCTCGTGTCGATTTTATTTTGCTGTCGTCTCCCGCCCGATAAACAGCAGACGGGTAATAGATGCAATTGATTAATTTTATTACCAGCAAATTTGGGCGAATATCATCCCTCTCAAAATCGTTTTTTAGATTCCAATCATTCTGAACATTCACATTTCTCTCCAAATAATTTTTCCAATAGTAATTCAATTAGTGACTTCACGAAACACCTTTCGAATTCGATTGAATCTCAGACCCTTTTTTATTTTGTAGATAAAACGGATCACATATTTGATTAATTCAATTCTGTGTGGTTACGTTCTTCGCTGCGAATAAATGTAATGAATTAGTATGGACGTATGTTAGTCATATATCGTGGACTTCCGACATATGTGGCAGTAGATTTATCGGATGACTAATGTTTTTTTATATCCCTTCAAACTTGTTGCATCTCTCAAGTGTACATACTGCTTTGACCGCAGATTTGCATGGTTGAATCTGGTTAATTTCAGGTATTCAGTCTTCATATTGTCGAATGAATACTGTTGGAACAATAGGTATCGCAGCAAATGACATCCTACCTTATCATCAAACGGTATGCGAAGAATTTCAGTGAACTGACGGCATTGGAATATATGCTTTGTGAGGACCACACAATTATTATCAGAGCGAATAAACGTTCGACTGGAAGTCATGAACATCAATTCAATGTGCCCAAGATAAATTTATCCTTTGAAGGTCATTAACCTTTCTAAAGATGATCAGATGGAATATATTCCAATGTCGTCTGGAATAACGTGTCCAACAACTTATGATCGTAATATTGTTTTTGCTATTATTCTGATGTTTCATAACACGGCTCTCTATTGATTATTCGCCGAAAATGAGTAAAACATATCCTTGAAGTTAGCCTACGGTTTTAGTAGCAGTGCAATATGGTGAGCCAGTCTCAGGATAAGAAAACATTTAAAAATAAAGCTTTTTTTTTGTTTGAATGAATCAATAATAAAACGTACTTTTTCTCATCAGTGATTGGTGTCAACATTTAGCCATTGCTTGGGCAGTGTTGGTTTTTGGTTTTTATTGATGTTTGATTTTTTGACGTAGGATCAATATTGTCACTTCATAACATGTTCTTTTATTGAATAAAATAATACATGTCATGAAACTAACTATCGAACAATTGAAAAGTCTCAATCCCTATCCTAATGGAAATACCCACTTCTGATTAGTCGAAATTGACGACACACGGGCGGCTTATTTACTTACAATTATTGCTCAGTTATTTCCTGATGGATTTACAAGATTTCTACATCAATAGATCTGAGCACTCCATAACATTTCATCACAATGAATGAGATATTATATTATATGAGGGGCTCAGAAGGAAAGGGGTGTAAGTGATTTGATCGATTTATCTTCATCAGCTTTTTCTTTAGTTAATAACTCAACTGCATTGATTAGTCTAAATTTAAGATTCAAGCTTTCTCTTGTACTCACAATCATTGCTCAGTTATTTTCTGATAGATTTACGAGAGTTTTGGGCACTCCTTAACAATTCATTAAATTGGAAATGAACAAAATTATATATTTTATGAAACTGCAGACTTTAGAACCAATGTGTCTGGGGGAAATCGTGATTACAAATACATGAAAGTAGGGGGAGCTTTTGTTCCTATCGAACTGTTGGGTTATGTTTTTCGAAATTGTCTTTCGGACCGATTTCTTCGATCCAGTCACAAGATCCGGGTTTCTCGCTGTAACGTAGTTTTAGCTGTAGGTTTTATTCAATTTAGTTTTACAATACTAACAGAGATTTCATAACCAAGGAAATCAGCATTGCAAATATATGCAAGCCAACAGAGTTTGGTGATCTCGAAGTGTCTTTCTTAAGGCAGGTCGAGAAGGAGGTTGAAATAATTTTCTTCACAAAGGCCCTCCTTCTGAGGGCTAGAGACTAATGAACTAATGAAGTTTAAAGCCTCTATAATTCAAAAGAAGAAGAAGTAGATATGCAAGTTGGGGGCATTTCATATTGCAAGTAAGATGAGTGATATTTGGAACTTTAATGTTGGTTGCTTCGTGAAATTTCATATCAATGGCCGATTATGCATTATGAAACATTTAGCACAAGTGTAAGTTTAAAATTGTGCGGATATGTTAAAATGAAATATAATATGAAACGATTTATTTTAATTTTCTTAAATAAAAACCAATTTGTGTTCCCGCCCGAGAAGGGATCGTCCGGTTTAAGCTATCTGTTTTGTGGTGTTCATTTTCACCCAAGGAAGGTTCATGTGGCGAGAAAACTGGAATAGTGAAGGAATAACCGAAAAAGTGATTTCCCATATGCTTTACATATCATATTAGGTGCTGTTAGTCCAATTGAAATTTGCATTGAGGCATATAGCATCGTGTTCCATTGGGTTTGAAGCGAAAATGGAAATGTGCCCAATAAACACTCAGAAAGTAAAAATTATAAAAGAAAATTACCTTTTCCATTTCGAATATGTTTTCTCTATAATAAAAGCATGTAACATGTTTTTTTTCTGGCGAGAAAAAATGATAATTGTGTTCAATAATGATAATTATCTTATAAAAGATAATATCATATTACATTGGTGAGTTTTCTTTATTTCATCCATTCAGAACACAGGAGGCATCTCGTCCAGTGTTACAGAGGGCGGCTTTCATCATATCTCATTCCACTTCAGCATCTTCTATCGTGATACGCGTCCAATGACTTATCCCCATCCTTCTGTCATCATCACTCGGTTGTAAGCACTGATGGAGGGAACAAACGATACCCAACAACCAAACAAAACGGCTCTTTTCAGGGCCAACAGATCATTATCAATGAGTTAAAAAAATTAATAGCCCAACGGAATCCTACGTCAACTAAGCGTTCGTGTCTCAGACACAACCCTCCTGTGACTTTTTTTTATCAAAAAGGCAAGTTAAAAGGAAAGAAATAGATATTTTTACACGTACAATGATAATAAGTATGAATTTTCGTGGAAAGACATTGCAGGAAATAGCAGCTGCTGTCGGAAGAACCCATTCTACAGCAAAGAAAATCATAAATAAGTGGAAACACGAAGGAACAATCTCCCGGTAGAGAACGCAAACGGGCCCTATCTTCTGATGATGAACGGGTAATTGTTCGAACATTGCGAAAGAACCCTAAAACAAACATTCCTAAATTGACTACCGAAGTAGCCGGCATCATTGGAAGACCTGTCTGCGCAGACACTGTCCGGACAGCAGCATACAGGAACAATCTGAGAGGTCGTGTTGGCCGTGAAAAGTATTGCATCTCAAATGGGGAAAAGAAATAAACGACTACTTTTTGATAAGGCATATGTTAACAGACCTAAGGAGTTCTGGAACAAGGTCTTTTATACGAATGAGCCGAAAACTAATACCAATTTTGCGATTGACTGTATTTTGCCGACGTCGAAATTGCCGTTGCCGGTGGATGTGAATGTTTCCCTAAGAATTGTATGGGAGAATAATTGACGTGAACGTGACGTGGATGTTGCATGTTAATCGCACTTTAGAAATGCATTTGAATGGTCGTGTCGTTTTCATCGATGCAATCTTGAAAATATACACAAGGCGTTTTGAAGTGCCCATAAAAATTGTGAAAAAACGCAATTTAAGCCAGAAATAAAGCTTTTATTCATCTACTAGCTGACCCGGCAAACTTCGTCCCGCCCAAAATTTATTTTTCGTTATAAAATTCACGTTTTCTTACTAAGCGCTCGTTCATGGGTCCAATCGTAGAACTATTCATTGATTGATCTTCTAATCTACCTTTTAAAATTACCTTTTACTATAAAATTCCTAGTACTTCTACCAAAACTCGTCATTATAATATCCGATTATTTTCAGGCACAATTCTCGTTCAAGATTTTCCACCTGCAAATAACATATTCTCCGTTACAAGGAATAAATGTTTGATACAGAAAATATGATAAAGTAAAGACATCCCTAAATCGGACAATTCCTTCCTGATTAGTCATCGAGTTATGCAACCAAATTTTTGCTTCGTTCGTATGATTAATTCTCGAGCAGTGCTGGAATTTGTGTTTCATTGGTGTTTCATGTGACAACATATGACGTTAAACACTGTTTAGAGTGTCATTAACAGAAAATGTCGAAGTCCAGTAATTTATATCTGCGTTCGATAAATCGTGACATATTACATCATTATCGCCTCCAAGTACTACACAGCATAGCAAACGAATCATACAGATTTTTTTTCAGATTTGACACTCTTACTGGAAGACGTAATCCTACGTCAAAACATCGCACCGATGAAGAGTTGTTAGTCGGGAACAGTGCTTGGAAATATATGTTTCACTTCAATATTTTCAGCTGGATTTCCGACCACATTCGATCATTATACCATTGCATTCGGTATACCGAAAATGAACCAACACCAAACCTCACAATCACAGCAAGCCACTCACAGTTGATTCATTCAGTTTAGTTCATTCTCTATTTCGTTCTGCTCTGCGTCCACGGAATGTGAACAAAAGGAAATATCCCTAGTTTTGTCATTCATTGATACTAATATGACAGTTCAATCAATATCAGCATAGTCCTCGGACACTGGAGAAAGGAATAGAGGAAGATAAGGAAGTACATAATGCTCATAATGGTGACAAGGAACTAAATTGTTCAAGCAAGCAAGGTTTCCGTCTCATTTAAAATGCTTTCATTTCACATAGTGAATGTGCAATTCCAATTTCAATTGTCAGAAATGCTTCAAAAGACTCCAATTCCGATGTGAAAAAATACCGTCTTGACTTAAATTTCGAACACTTAATTTTTGACTCGAATTCCGCACACACGAACATAAAAGGGTGATGTCCAAGACACGACCGCAATGGGAATAATTCGAACTTCCTTTTGCAAACGGATCGAGCTGTGCTTTGGTTGACGAAGTTTGCATTCGCTACTCGGTTCGATCCTGCAGAATGCTCCCTGGCCGCCCAAGCCTATGCAATCCTTAGTTGTGAGTATGCATATAGATCTTGCTCTTTTGTGGGCATTTCCGTTGCGCCACCGATTTGCGTTGCCCTTTCGAAGTAGCTTCAAAAATAACTAAATAAGCGAGGCACTGTTTCAATGAAAAAATCACACACTTATCGGGATATTGAAAATGAACAGTCACAGCATTCCTGACAATTCAATAGCAATAAATAAATGTGAATGAATTTTCATGAGTTGAACTTTAAGGAAATCTCAGAATGAATATGAATGAATACAGTTATAAATTTGTTTGACGTCGAATGAATGACAAGCAAAATAAATGCGTTACACTGATAAAAATATATTTTCAATATTACTTAACAAGCTAAATATTTCCAAGCCCTGGTAGGGAATTTTCATTCGAATTTTGACTTGGTCTGCAACTAACCCGAATATATGGGTATTAAAATGAAAACCTAAACACAGAACATAGAGGAAAAAATCTAAAATCGAATGCTTATTACTCGAACATTTCTTAATAGATCGGAAAGATGTTTGCATCAATTGATAAGAAATATTTCTACGCATCTATCAAAATTGATAAAATGTTATTTTTCCTGAGATAAGCAATTGAATAACTGTAAAATGTCAAGCGCTATTTAAACGTCCTAACTGCCCCGTTTTGATTGGTCCAATTTACGGTTTTCCCAACACAGCCAACAAAACCAAGGTGCCTGGGGAAACGCGCATTGCAAAAACATGCAAGTTGGGGGAACTTTTGTTCCCACCGACATGTGTACGCTAACACAGCCATACTTTACATGGTGTTTGTTCAAATTCTTTATTCACACAGCAAATATGTTGAATTCAATTGAATTCGCAAATTGTTTCATTTAATCAATACAAACAAATGATTACAAGGCAACGGTAGATCCACGTGAACAATGCGGTTATATCATAGATATAACCCACCCATTTTTTCACCTTTACAACCCTCTTTAACTTATTAAGTGTTCCGCAGCTCCCTAAATGGTATCATCGATAAATTACGCTTTGGCGAATAACAGCCATATGATTGTTTCACGTCCTATTTTATTTTAAAAGTTTGTATATCCCACATTAACATCCTTTGCCGTTGTCACTCCACAAAAGGAGAACAGGGAGCTCATATCGTCAACGCATACGGTAAACATTTGGCAAAATGCATACTACATGGTCTGAAAAGTCCCGGGATTTTTCAACAGATGGCGCTACTAAAAATTAATGAGATTTATTTCAAGAGATTACACTGTCACTAGTTTATGTGTGAAGTTTCATGACATTTCATTTATTTGTTCACAAACTACAGTTGTTTAAGTGTCACTACCTGACCATTCGTATAGAATATGGAAAAAAAAAGCATTGTCGTATTTTGATCAAACATTGTTTTTTTATGGGAAAACTCCTGAAAAATCAATGCAATAGTTGACGTAAATTGAAGTTACGCGAGTCAGCTGTAAATATTTCAAAAGAACGAGTTGGATACATTTTTCACGACATTTTGGACATGAGCAAGCTATCCACGCGATAGGTACCGCATTTGCTGACCGTCGAATAAAAACAGCGACACGGTAATGATTCAACAGCCGGTTTGGCGTTGTTGAAGCGTAATCGAGTGGATTTCTATCGGCGTTTTGTGGCAATGGATGAAACATTCATCCAATTCATCCATCTGCCTGAGCCCAATAGGCAGTGTGCAGAGTGACACTGAGACATATTTCGTAGACTTAAACGTTTCGTACTACAGAAAGGGTGTCGAAACGATGGAAACTCGCTATACCCAGTGTATTGCCCTCGAAGGAAACTATGTTTGGGAATAAATACAGCAATATATTTAATCCTAATTTTGAATGTGCTTTTGGACAGATTCAGATAAAACTTGTCACTCACTTTATTGAATACGCGAAGGCACAAGTCGAGCGTTTTGCTGTAGCCATAGTTGGTCCAGTGATGGGGAAGTGCCAACAAAGACAAACTCCTGAAACGTCGTGGTAAATACGGAGGGATACGGAGGTAAATACAGGTTGATGCTGGATTTTAGTTGATCCATGTGAAGACGGTCTTGACGTAGGAACTCACTAGATGACTCTCCCGCGCGGATTTTGCAATGACAAGCCGCCACGGAGGCTCGATAATGGAAAACATACAAAGCGGAGTGACTGTTGTGCGGTTCCAAAGTCGCTGCGGTGGCTCGATGGATATGATAAGTCGCGACGGTTCTGCGAAGGTATTGACAGTGGCGTCTCACACTCGGTGCGGAAGCCAGCAAACATTAAATCGCATAACTTGTCACATTATAAGTCGCATATAAAATGAGATCGAATCAAAATCATATATAATGTCGATCAAAAAATACATTATGTACATCTAACATCGTATAAAATGCGAAAACCTTAATTATGCATACAAATCATATATGCATATTAGGCTCATGCAGTTTGTGAGCCGCATGAACAGATACATTGAATCAATGTAGTACTGCGAAACATTGTATTACATGCTGAGAATAATCGTTCAACAGTAAATCATATTAGATCGTAATTGTGGCCATATTACATCATATTAGGAATTTGACATATCAAGATTTGCGATGTCGTATATACAGTTTCGACGTCTGGTGGTGATATGGTGATTTAGGGAGACAAATTAATCTCTATCAGATTAGCAGACCCGAAAGCAGCTTTAAATTGGTGAAATTTGATTGAAAATAGTTACTTCATGTTTTTTTTATTATTTCAAACACGCAGCACAGAACCTTGCTTGAACATTTCTATATAAATTTCATGAAATTTCCACTAAAATACAATAGACGACCAGTGATGACGTGTCCGATTGCATCTTTTTTGTTTTATATGTACGAGTTTTAACTTCTTTAACTTATCATCCAAACAACCGAAGTTTGAATTCCATTGGAATAAATTTGTTTAACCATCACCATCAATTCCTATTTCAAGAAACATAAATGTTGTCATATATATAAATGGCGGTTCGTAAGGTTATAAAAATTATCATAACCTCACGAACATTTTCCGCCATTCGCTTTTTTGTTTGCCTGATGTAAATCTTATATACGCATGACAATAGTCGTACTAGATGTATGTGTATGTCGTATATTCATAAAAATAATTCGCAAACAATTATTTTGTATGTATATCACCTCCACTTTTGTATGTATATAGCAGTTAGGCGCATCATCAACCACCCAAAATATGGGATATATGATGCAGTATATTCGCTAGGTATACGATTGACGTACAACGTCACCGTCACCTTCCCGTCAACTATTATTTTTGACTTATTTTGCCGACATCAATGTTGCCGGTGATGGTGTATGTGCATGCTATCATATGATTTTCATGGGAGAATATTTGACATTTCATTCTTTTACGTTAACTTCACGATGACGGGACGGTGAATGTGTAGCGCACTTCAAACTTCGTTTACAAGTTTAGGGGAGCCTCAAGGATAGTAATTTATTTTCAGACGGCATGAACACGTTTTCAAATTATGAATGAAAATTAACTTCTCCGTAGCAAATTAGTATTCGATTTAAATGAAAAACACCTATCTTTGAAAGGAGGTGAAAAAACTTCGCACGAAAATTGTTTTTGAAGACAATTTTATATAATAATGAAACGTTTCAGGAAAAATGTCGGAAATGTATAAACAAGTGGATAAATATGAGTGAGGAATACGTGTTTCAAGTAATTGAATAACATGATGAAGAAACTTTCATTCAAATTTTAACATTTTAAAACCGGCTTCATGCCTTATACTCTGATAGAGATTACACTAACGAATTTAGGACCCAAATTATGGTCCTCAAATTGAATGTCCCCACCAGACGTCGACACTGTACCACTGTCATCGTGAATTTAATAGCGAATTCGTTTTTAAAACTAAGTTAGTGCCACACTGACTCTGTAATAAAAAAACGTTTTCAGTTTCACGAATACGGCGGTTTGTTGGTGTGTGTTATATAGTCTGATTTGTTTATATTTACTATGACAAATGTGCAGTGTCGACGTCTGGTGGCGATATTAGTGCTTTGGCGGTATTTTTTTCTCTATCAGATCAGAAGGGCCAAATGCAGTGTAAAAATATAAAAGTTTGAATGAAGTTTGAGTTTTGAGAAAACGAATTCGCTATAAGTTTCGGTAACATTACATTGTAAAGCGGTCCTTACACGATCAGTAGCATTGACATTATCATTAATGACAATAGTAGCAAGAATCAATCCATTCCGCAATCACCTTATTCTTCAACCATATACGATCATTCTTATCGTTGGCAGGAATGCAGCTACTCTGGCCTTCATAGTCTTAAGAGAAATCAACACATTTTCGAAATGCAAATTATCAATGAAAATCAATTTATTGTGTCAAGTAAACATCCTCGTTAATAATTTGAAAGGTTTTCTGCAAACAAAGAAAAAATCATAAACCAAACATGTTTCTAATAATGATTTCTAATTATAATTTCAACAATTTGATCTGTTCTTATAATGTTTTTCAGTAATGGATGAAGAATGTTCAGAATAATATGTTATGAACATTCAATAAAATATTTTGAAATTCTTTTCATTGATCTATTAACAATTCAAAACTGTATTTTATCATAGTAATCTCAATAGATTATGCTTGATTCATTACCATTTAATACCTTCGTAGATGTCGACACCATATCTTACCCCCGTAATAGATGTCGACACTGTATAGTAGCCATCGCGAATTAACATTTTATGCTTCGTGCTTCATCGTTGTGAAGCGAAAATGATAATGGATTTTTAGGTGGAATGGAAAAACTTTTAAAATCAAATAATATAAATGAAAATCAATTTCTTAGCATCAAATATTTTGCTCTATGAGTAGAATAACAAGTTTCCCGCAAATGTTGAAACAACCTTGAACTAAAATATTATCTGGGTATAATTTTATTTTATAATAATGAATTTTATTAGGGATTTCAGAAACATTACAAAAAAAAAACGATTAGGTAAGGTTCAGTGATACGTGTTTTATGCATTCAAGTAACAACAAGTAATAACTTTAATTCAAATTTTAGGGATTTAAAATTCTCTTGGGCCCACTAACCTGATAGAGAGTAAATTATCTCACAAACATAGATTTTAACACAAGATGTCGCACAGTATCCTAGTGTCCCTGCCCTATTACAGAAATGATGGAGCGCCCAACAAACTTTTTTTTTTATCCCATTTATTTATTTATTAGGCTCATTAGCATTTTAGCTGTAACAGAGCCGGGTTTTAATCGTGTACATGTACATATGTTTATGTTTCTATAAACTGTAAATTACACAGTAGTTAGTAGTAGCCATTTAGGCGTTAAGTTTTCTGTTCCATTACATTATGGTAAATTACACAGTAGTAGCCATTTCGGCGTAAGGGTGTTCTTTCTGTTCTTCCATTGTTCAGCAGACCGGACAGCGGAGACAGTTGATATTGATCATTGTTGGGTTATTTATAGAACAGCAGCCCGATGTTTCTTGCAGAGCAGAGCAGTTGTATGGATGAATCGATCTAATTTCGACCGTGGATCGATCTCCATCGCTGATGATGTTTGCGTGGACGTAGTTATTCTATAACAACACAAAGATGGTCAATTGAGGGTCCTGAGTTTGAACTCACGACCGATCGCTTAGTAAGCGAACGCGTAACCAAGTGGCTACGAAGACCCCCCTTAGCAAACATTAAATCGTATAATTTTGCACGTGCCAAGTCTTACAAGAAATCCGAATAAATCATAATCGCATGTAATATCAATCAAAGTATGACTCGTGTATATTTGAAATCGCATAAAATGTAAAAACTCGATTTTATATACCATTATCAAATTAAGTAGCATATCGGTATAATAAACATTAATTTTATGATGTACATTGTCGTAAAATATATGTAATCCGAATCATATGCATATATTACGCTGATGCAGTTTGCTGGGCGTGATCAGAAAATCCGGATATGCATCATCCCAGCAAACATTAAATCGCATAACAAGCGTATATATAACATCATATGCCCTTAAATTTGGTTGGCATATAATGCGCCTAACTGGCATATGCATGCAAAAGTGAAGGCCATATACATACATGGCAAATGCTTACCGACTTTGTTTGGATGAATATGTAACTTTGACCAGCTATAATAGCGATTATGTTGAAATTGAATTGCGATCTAATATGAATATACCCAGCAAACATTAAATCGCACAACAAGCGTATATATATCATCATATGCCCTAAAATTTGGTTGGCATATAATGCGCCTAACTGGCATATGCATGCAAAAGTGGAGGCCATATACATACATGGCAAATGCTTACCGAATTTGTTTGGATGAATATGCAACTTTGACCGGCTATAATAGCGACTTGTGCCCTACTCATATACGATTTATTACAGACATAGAAAAAAAAACAAATGGCGCAAAATATTTTCGTGAAATGTTTATTATAGCCTCACGAAACGCCATTTTTATATATGAGTATTTATGTTTGTAGAAATAATCATTGTTTGATTGACTTGTGTTGGGAGTGGAATATGAATGTTTAAAATGGCTCAGATTGATGTTTGGTGAAAACTGCTCCTATGTGGGTTCGAACTCCGGTTGTCTGGATTATCATCTACCAACTATCTCGCGCGGCTATCTGAAATTTAATTCAACAGCGGTTAAAACTTCGAGTGCATCAGCATTTCATTGACATTTCAATATGATGTAATATGTTCTTTATTAGGATCTAATATTATTTACTGTTTCATGATTTTCTTCAGCATGCAACACGATTTACTACAGTACTGAATCAATTTAAATTATACACTTATACGACACACAAACTGCATCAGCGTAATATACGCATATGATGCGGATTACATATATTTTACGACAATGTACATCATAAAATTGATGTTTATTATACCGATATGCGACTTAATTTGATAATGGTATATAAAATCGAGTTTTTACATTTTATGCGATTTCAAATATACACGAGTCATACTTTGATTGATATTATATGCGATTATGATTTATTCGGATTTCTTGTAAGACTTGACACGTGCAAAATTATACGATTTAATGTTTGCTAGGATTAATGCCCGTCGTTTCAATTTTGACAACCTTACACGATCATTTTTATTGTCATTCTGACGAAGTAATGTCATTATCATTTATCGTGTAAGGCTAAGGTTACTTTGGATAGGAGTACGCACGAAAATTTGATTGTACGAATAGAAACAAACAATTTTGTTCGATAGAAGCTGACGAATACGAACGAAGCAAGGGGGAAGCAATGTAACCACACCAATACAACTCAATGTGGTTGTTTAGCTTCACTATTGCATACAATTCGTACGACCACTTTTCAGCATCCAGTGTCACCGCCGCCTAAGGGACCCTTAAGGCTGATTTAGACGATGCCAGTCAGCGCTCTAGTTGAAGTATCCAGTGAATAGAGAACAGACACTCTGTTCAAGTTAGAGGCCAATTACTTGTTCGATACTGGTACAAGTAACTTGGACAGAGATTGCAACCTCCAAAAACGAATAAGCTTAGTTCACTCAAAGATATTGACGTGGGAGCAAAATTCGACATTGGCGAATTTCGTTCGGTACGTACATAGCAAAAGTGAAATGTCATAAGGTATCAAAACATTTCACCGTGAAAATGGACGGGACGTAACGTCGGCGAAAACAGTTTTGTTGGTGAAGCTGGACTTCATATAACAGCAATCAGTGACAAATTCTTTGCACAGTTATCACTATAAAGAACAACCTATACCTGGAAACAAGAAAAAGCACTAATCTTGGAATATTCTCGTTGGTGGGAGCCTGTGGAAACGCCTGTGGAATATATTTATTCATGGAGTGACAGTTCTTGTGCTTTCCAACATTCTTGGTAAGTTTAGCTTGTTGAAGAGATAGAGGAAGTTCTCAATTTCATTTTGTTTTTGCAGAATTCAAACAGATAAAGGACAAATCGGACGACACAGTATATATACGTGTTGGATTTGATCGAAACTGTGTTTTCAAACTCCGAGTTAGTTCCAGGATGTTAGTGTTAGGCTTTCGTTTTTCAAAAGGATCAAACTACAACAAAATTTCAAAGATTCAAAGGAACTAGCTACCTTCAGCAATAATCATCTTATCATTCGATTTCCTTGAATGACTAACGAGTTATCTCAAAGAGTTGAAAGATAAGAATGTAAGAACTGATTTACGTGTATGGAACATGCTCTAAAGTTTAATTTTTGCGGTTGCAGGCAAATATCGTCCGGTGTTAGTAATGGAACTTCATTGAAATGTGTTATTAAAGAACTTTGTATCGATTTTCCAGAACAGTTTCATCGGTATCAGTAAATAAAATGCATTGCACGAAGATTATGGGAAGTAGTATTCATAACAATGCTATTGCAGATTTTCGGCGTAAAGGAATAATATTTGAATTCACATCTATAGAGCAATTTTATTAAAGTGTATTGTATCATTGAACGCTTATCATTGGAGTTCATGCATGAAAATTAGGCTTTATTTATTTTCTAGCAACATCGTTGTATCCAGAAATCAAATCTGTTAAGTTTCGCCGCTACTGCGAAATTATAAAAACACATAAAAGAAATCCAGGATTCAGGCTATCCAGCAGTTAATATTTTTCCGAACGGTATAAAAACAAATGAAGTCAGAGTCACGTAAATGTTTACTCCTGCGATTTGAAAATATTCGATGAAAAGTGGAACGAAGAGATGCTAGATGGTTTTTAAAAAAAAAGACGGGTGGGTAATGTCGGGGACATAACCGGAGTGACGTAGGACTATACAAAGGGAACAGCTTTTGTTAAATATATATTTAAATATATTGTTTTATTTTCTTCTCCTACGTGAATACCTACCTATCTACCTGAAAAATGGATTAGTTTACTGTTTACTCTTTATGAATATGTTGATGGTTCTGAAAAGAACCTTTGGTGTTGTGTTTTTGTTATCACTCGATATTCCCATCTTGTTCGGTTAAACCTTCCTGTTTAGCTATTGCGTTTGCCACTCGCCACAGCTTTCACAGTTGGAAAATTTCTTCCCATCCAGCTTGTGACATATTGTTCAGTAAATTACATTTAATGCGACGTGCCGGAGGAACACTTTGCCACTCACTGAAACTAATTGTTGCCTTGATGAGCGCCGAACCGAAGCTGCTCTGTTCTTGATGCGGGTTTTCTGATTGTCGTGAGCAGCTTTGCAAGCCAACTCGAGCACTCCGACGGCCGAAACTCTATAATCGCTATTAGGTATACTGGTGCTCCGGCACCAATCCGTTCGGCCTAGTTACCCTTGCGGAGCAATCAGTGAATGCGACCAACAGGGAACTGGAGACCTGCACGGTTCGAGTGAGACTTTGCCTTTCCCTTAACTTGTCCTCCTTTGTTACGTCCACGATGCCGATTCCGTACAACCACACGGGTTTACGGTTTGAAAGATAATAAGATATTTTTTTAGGGTCGGCGTGCTTTATACTCTAGCGGTACACACTCACAGGATAGAGACAAATCGGCAGACTCAGCCAGAGGGGCGAGTCCAACGAGACGAACGAATGAGCGTTAAAAGGGAGCGATGGCAAAAAAAATACATTCATTACGATTTGTTCGCTCGTTGGATTCACATGCAGGCTAAAAAGGGTCCTTTTCAGGATCACAAAATTATCTTCAATCTAAAGAGTTTATTGTTTTGTTATCACTCGATATCCCCATCTTGTTCGGCTAAACCTTCCTGTTTACCGATTTGTTGCCACTCGGCACAGCTTTCACAGTTGGAAAATTTCTTCCCATCCAGCTTTGTGACATGTTGTACAGTAAATTACATTCAATGCGACGTGCCGAAGCGCCACTCAGTGTCGCATTGGAGGCGATTTTAACCTGTAATTGAACATTTGCGATGACAGTGGTACAGTGTCGACTTTCAATGTGGGGTCATAATTTGGATCTCTATGTTTACAAAAATGTCCAACTAAATAAGTCGCATTACAATTTCCGTCCAATTAGCTAAATGTCGAACTAATTGTAAATTACTGTACTTTCAATCTGGAAACAATTTAAGAATTGGTGAAAATTGAATAATCAGGAAAGTCCCCAACTATCAATAAGCTCAGAACAAATGCCAAATTCACATACTCATCAGATCCTGGCAAAGATTATGAAAAAATCAATTTTTTTTTTTTTTTATAAATTCGTTTATTTTTACAGGCTCAGTTACATAAGTTTAAAGGAGCCGAAATCTTAAATATATTTTTAAAACTATATATATGAACAATTTTCTTAAATCTATGGTTAGTAATGTGGGAAACCGATTACTCGTGGTGGACTCGAGATTAAAAGGGTGACATTTTCTCAGAAAAAGGATGGGGTATAAGGAAATTATTACAATGTTGATAATCACACACACTCAATTCTTAAATCTATTCGTACATCAGTTGTGAATTTACATTTCATTCTTCTGTTTATAGCAAGCGGACCAATTACTCACAAAGGAAGAAATGGAGGGTATAAGGATATAAGGATAATCACACACGAACATCGATAGATTTAAGGAAAACATATATTTGGGACATGTAATCAAGGTCTAACCGAGCCAACACATCTCTCACCGGCACATTGGGCTGCCTTCCTCTAGCCCGAAGGGAGTTCTCTAAATTCGATCTGGCAACAAGATACACCTCACACGACCAAACAACGTGTTCGATGTCGTGGTAACCTCGGCCACAAACGCAGATATTGCTGCCGGCCAGATTGAAACGAAAGAGTAGCGCGTCTAACGAACAGTGATTGGACATGAGTCGGGAGAAGGTGCGAATAAAGTCCCGACTCAAGTCCAGACTTTTGAACCATGGTTTGAGGCTAACCTTAGGGATAATCGAGTGAAGCCACCGGCCCAATTCATCTTCGTTCCATTTGCGTTGCCAGTTAGCGATGGTATTTTTACGGACTAAAGAGTAAAATTCATTGAAGGCGATTTGACGCTGATAAATATCGCCTTCAATCGCACCTACCTTTGCTAATGAGTCAGCCCTCTCATTACCCGGAATTGAGCAATGAGAAGGGACCCACACAAAGGTAATGACATAACAGCGTCTGGATAAAGCACTCAAAATTTTTCGTATTCTCTCAAGGAAGTACGGCGAGTGCTTTTCCGGCCTCACTGAACGGATAGCTTCGACAGAGCTAAGACTATCCGTTACAATGTAATAGTGTTCAACAGGTCGTGAGGCGACGCTGTCCAGCGCCCAATGAATTGCTGCCAATTCAGCAATATACACTGAGCAAGGATTCTGAAGACTGTGTGAGGTGCTAAAAAATTCGTTGAACACTCCAAATCCTGTGGACTCATTTATAGTGGACCCATCAGTAAAGTACATATTATCACAATTGATACCCCTATATTTTTCATCGAAGATCGTTGGAGCGATCCTCGATCGTTGGTAATCTGAATATCCATGGATATCTTGCTTCATGGACAGATCAAAATGCACAGAGGAATTGATGTAGTCAGGGAAACAAACACGGTTGGGAATATACGAAGAAGAATCAACCTGCATGGAGATGAATTCATGATATGAACTCATGAATCCGGAGTGAAAATTTAGCTCGATCAGCCGCTCAAAATTTCCGATCACCAATAGGTTCATGACCTTACACCGGATGAAGAACCGAAGAGATAATAAATTGAAGCGATCTTTTAGTGGGAGTAGGCCTGCCAAAACCTCGAGATCTTCGGGATGGGCTCCCCACCAGGTGCCGGTAATTGTACGGAGAAAATTTATTCTTTGTTGGCATTTTGACGTAGGACTACGTCTTTCATTTCTATACCGGGGTGTAAAATCAAAGTTTCGAAAACGAAAGCGTTACGCCGGACACCGAGATTTTGAGCGTTAATAGCTCTTAAACAACTGAACGAAATGGTATGATAAACACTTCATTCGAAAGATAAAATGTCTACGCGTTATATACTTGTTACTTTTTCATCTAAAAACTTGTTTCAATAGCCTTAAAATTGGTTTCAAAACAGGCTATTGAAATCACCAATCGGTATATAAGCGAGCGCCGCTCGTAAACCCACTCAGTTATAATTGAACAGCGATTGGAGCATGTTGTCGCTGTTGTGGTGAAGCTCTTCGTTTATCATGAAAGCGCTGATGAACGGTGTCATCAAGAGCCTGTTTGTGCACCTTAGGCCAGAAGGGAATCCACCAGAAGGAGAGTGATGCCACGGTTCCGCTTGAAACATCGGAGCAGCCGCCACACATACATACACGCGCGGAACCCTCGTTCCGCGTTCCGCGTACCAGTTCCCCTGGGAATTGAAAAATACATTCATGCGAAAGAGTTTATTTTAATGTTTTCTATTCATACAACACTGCAACCAAATACATTTGGTTTTGTGATTTTTCAATCAATCGCAATTGACAGGAAAGTTTCTGAATATTATTTTTCCCCATCAGTAGATAATTTTCGTATCCAATATTGGATGCATAACATGAAAAACGGAAAATGTTACACATCGCGAAAATCATGTCATTTTCGAGCGATTATTTGCATCCTACTCATATATTGCTGCGACCAAATACATTTCGTTTTGGATTTTTCAATCAATTGCGATCAACGTAAGACCACGTCTTTCGGCAATTTATTAGAGGTGCAATGAATCTTTAGGAATTCCCGCTCTACGCGCACTGGCAAACGATGTTTACTCAACAGTTTCTCAAACGAGAAATGGGTGTTGTGAGAAAGGATTAGCGAACGCAAAAACGACAAACGGGAGAAAGAGATGTTTGAAGGTTGAAGGAAATTAGCAGAAAACATCTTCATTTTATCTTCCGAATAATGTGATTATCATAGTACTTCCTTTTGCCGGAAACAGATTAATAACGCTCAAAGGAGGAATCGAATCCTCCGAGGAAATACCCAGCGCAAATTAGAATCGACTATAGATTGCGCCATTAGTACACAAATAACTTTATAATGCAGTTTCATCAAAGTGATTTCTTCGATATGGGGAAATATTCACTGCATCATGTCATGTATTTCATATTCTTCACTATCAAAATCCATATCCATGGCACCTATCGGTATCGAATTGTCATCGACAACACGATTTTCGCTAAATGCTCCCTTCAGTTCGGCCCGCAAAAAACTTTCCTGAACTCTAATACATCAAATTAGGAGCCCTGAAAAGGGCTGCTGATTATATGCTAAGCTAATAGCACGCTCTCCTCGGATACGATGGGCCAAGGACATCCTTGGGCATAATGTGACGCGCTTTGCGTGGATAGCACACAAATTGGTATCTTCGAATAGGCCTCCTGCAGTACCATAACCGCGAAGTTTGACGAGCAAGTCGGTTTTGAAGTTCCGGGCAATTCCACAAACCAAACGCTGCAAAGGTAGCTTGCGGATCAGCAGTTTGTTCGACCTCTGAAAGCGACGAATTTCACTTAAAGTTCCCGGTCGATAGCGATGTGGCTTCTTCACGCTTTCTGCGGCTGGTGCGCTTATCCGAGCTGCTTTCATGGTGCCTTACCACCGAAAGACTAACGAGCTGTCTTCTTGGTCCCAAACAAACAAGTCCTCACGGTGCGAGAGTAGAGTAAGAAATGAACGAAAGCAAAGGAAGCGTGATATTCAGCCCTATTCTGTATTCCGAGGGATTTCCATTTCGTTCGAAACCGTTATTTCGTTCAAGTTATAATCTCGCATTCCCTATTTCGAGCGTTTTGCCCATTTAATATTCAAAGAGAAACAGATCGGACGAAATGCAAAAACAACTCGAACGAAACAAAGGATGGAATTTCATCGAGTCGTTCGAAATATTTCGAATCGATCGAAATACAGAATAGGGCTGATTATATACCATAACAGACTTGAATGTAAACCCCACCCTCTTTATTATATTCTTAGCTTAGCCTGAGAGAGAAAAGAATAACATCGAAGTAATTATACAGTAATGTATTTGAATCCGGACACTTTGTGTTACATTCAATATCATACCGCAGACACAACATTTCGTGCATGCTGAATTAATACGATTGATTAGTAAGTATCAAGTAACTATCAGTAACTATATTAGTAACTATTAATCGCATAAATTGAACATGAAAAAAAATGTTATGGCTGTGGTATGATTTTGAATGAAATGCAGTGTCCGGATTCAAAAGCATTACTTCTTTTACAGTACAGTTAACTCAACTGAAAATTTTTCAGTTCGGCCTGCAAAAACGAAATTAATTGGAAGAGTACAGCATAATGCATAGACGTGAGTATGAGCTTCCCCATCTCACATTCCAATAGGATTAATGGGCTTCCAAGTGGGCGCGCTACATACGGATACGTATGATTTCAATAACCTGTTTTCGAAGCTATCATTAAGCTATTGAAACAATTTTTCGAGTCAATAAATAGCAATGATATAACTCTTGGACATTTTATCTTTTGTATGAAATGATTATCATACTGTTCCGTTGATCCGAAGCAGAATGAATCACGCTTAAAGAAGGAATGGAATGGAAAAATCTAATCGTTGCTGAAAAATAATCTGCCAGTTCCCGTAGGAATTGAAAAATACATTCATGCGAAAGAGTTTACTTTAATGTTTTCTATTCATGTAACACTGTGACCAAATATTGTTTAATCAAGTGCTATTAACAGGTGGTTATCGAGTTATCATTAACCACCGGTGGGCTTCAAGTATCGAGGAAAATCTGGAAAAATCTAATCGTTGCTGAAAAATAATCTGCCAGTTCCCCTGGGAATTAAAAAACTACATTCATGTGAAAGAGTTTATTTTAATGTTTTCTAACCATATAACACAGCGACCAAATACATTTGATTTTGTAATTTTTCAACCAAGTGTAATTAGCAGGAAAGCTTCTGAAGGTTATTCTTCCCCATCAGTAGGATATTTTCGTATCCAATATTGTATGCGTATGCAACGGAAAATGTTTCGTTTCGCGAAAATTATATAATTTTCAATCGATTATTGCTCAGTCTCCGAAAGTTTCAAACTCAGAGAGTTCATTCCCCTCTAGTTTGCCTTCCAAATTGCTATCGTAAACCATACCTTCTCTCGATTCAATCGCGCACAAAAAGCATTTATTCTGGTGGTGAAACGATATTCTGGTGGTGAAACGATATTCTGGTGGTGAAACGATATTCTGGTGGTGAAACGCATTCGATTAGAGGCGAATGAACTGAAAAGTTTAAAGCCTCTTTAATCCAACATCATCATCATGAAACGCATTCATTTTCCGTGAGGACATCGACAAGACAACATCGTTACTGAACGAGCTGAACTAGCTGGACGAGCTGAACGAGCTGAACGGCGAAGGATCGAGGGATCGAAGGATTCATTACCTGGCCTGACCTGACCTGAAACGCAATCAGTTTGTTTTAACTGTGAGGGAGCGCAGAAAAGCCGATCGATCAGAAGGAGAAGAGAAGGTGACCAGGAGAGTATCAGCATCGAAAAACGGTTCCCCGGGAAGACATCGAAGCAGCCGCCACACACACACATGCACGCGCGCAACTCTTTTCGTTTGCTGGTTATCGAGAAGAAACCTGGAAAGAAATGATCGTTGCTGAAAAATAATCTGCCAGTTCCCCTTGGAATTGAGAATTACATTCAAGCGAAAGAGTTTATTTTAATGTTTTCTATTCATATGATGCTGCGACCAAATACAATTGGTTTTGTGAGTTTTCAATCAAGTGAAGTTAGCAGGAAATCTTCTGAAGATTATCCTTGTGAAGAACCTTGTGCCTCCAACGAAACGCTCTCGTTTTCGAAGTCCCCCAAATATTCATTTACACATTCATTCAGAATGGATTTAGATTCAACTTCAAACAAATGATCTCTAAATCAACGATAGTCCTACGTCACCCTTGCGGTTATACCATAGATATAACCCACTTCCTGTTTTTTACTCAGATACCTAATATGGGCCCCCCAAGTACATTTGGAGTCGAACCAGACCCCAAGATACTTGAATGACATAGCATGAGTGATCGGTTTACCCAAAAGTTGAAGCTTTGGTTTTGCTGGTCTATGCTTCCTAGAAAAAACCACCATCTCTGTTTTCTCCGTGGAGAATTCGATCCCTAGCCCAATGGCCCAGGTTGAAAAATTGTTCAAAGTATCTTGTAAGGGTTCTTGTAGGTCGGATTCTGTTGATCCTACGACAGAGACCACTCCATCATCTGCAAGTTGTCTTAGGCTGCAATTTTGTGTAAGGCAATTGTCGATGTCGCTTACATAGAAGTTGTACAAAAGGGGGCTTAAACATGAGCCCTGGGGGAGGCCCATGTAAGAGACCCGACTTACTGCCGAATCTCCGTGAGAAAAGTTCAAATGCTTCTCACAAAGCAAGTTATATAACATATTATTCAATAGAGGCGGCAGACCCCGAGAGTGTAATTTGTCTGTCAAAACCTCTATTGAAACAGAATCAAAGGCCCCCTTTATGTCCAAGAATACTGAAGCCATTTGTTTTTTTCCGGCGTAAGCCATTTGAATTTCTGAAGAAAGCAACGCAAGACAATCATTCGTCCCCTTGCCCCTGCGGAACCCATATTGTGTATCTGAGAGTAGGCCATTCGTTTCAACCCATCGATCAAGGCGAAACAAGATCATTTTCTCCAACAATTTCCGTATACAAGACAGCATTGCTATTGGGCGGTACGAATTGAAGTCGGACGCGGGTTTTCCGGGTTTTTGAATAGCTATAACTCGTACTTGTCTCCAATCATCTGGAACAATATTATTCTCCAGAAACCGATTGAATAAATTCAACAAGCGATGTTTCGCCACATCAGGGAGGTTTTTCAGCAAGTTGAACTTAATTCTATCCGATCCCGGAGCAGAATTGTTACATGAAAGCAGAGCAAGAGAGAATTCTACCATCGAAAACTCGGAATCAAGATCGCACCTATCTTGTGGTATATCTCGAACAATTTTTTGCACAGGAGCGGAATCAGGACAAACCTTCCGTGCAAAATTCAAAATCCATCGATGTGAATATTCCTCGCTTTCATTGGATGACAACCTAGCATCCTCTAGGTTGGCAGGTTGGCAACCCCCACAACCATTGGCCGTGGAGCTCAAGGAACTGTGGGGGCTAAGGGAGGTCCCAAGAATTGTTCCAGTCGTTCTCTCTGGAACTGGAATTGTCCCGAAGACACTTCTGGAAGCGCTAAAGGTGTTGAACATGGAGAAGGAATTGGCCGGCATCCAAAAGTCGGTCATCCTTAGCACCTGCGCGATTGTCCGACAATTTCTCGGTCAGGACTGAAACAGCACGAGCATGCAGATACGTGCATTCCGCAGAGCCTAGTCCCCCTTTGGCATTCAGAAGCCCGGGGGCAGGTGAAAATTCTGGCTAGGTTCGCCTAGTTAAGAAGTGAGATAAGTCTGCCAAAAAAAAAAAAATTGGCTGGCTCGGGAATTACGCATGTGTGAGACTGCGACCAATGTTTCGTTCATTTTTTTCTTTTTCCTTTCCAATCGTGCTTCATTCTATTTCGCTGCTGCTCTGGTTGCCCGTTTTGGTCGGTACGATTTGAGGAGCACGAAATGGACCAATCAAAAATGGGCACATAGTGCATTTTGACAATGCTTGATATTTCACAATTATTCAATTATTTATCTCAAGAAAAATGAAATGTTATTCGTTATGATAGATGCGTAGATATATTTCCTATCAATTGATGCAAAAACCTTTGCGATCTATTGAGAAATGCTCGAGTTATAAGCGTTCCAAATCTTGCATTTTTTCCTACTTGTTCAGTGCCTAGATTTCCATTTCACCCCCTATATCTTCCGGTTAGACGTAGTCCTACGTCAAAAAAGTCTGTAAAAACATGTGAATGGCTGTTAAAAATGTGGAAAAGTCTGTAAAAGTGTGCAGATCTGTAGAAATGTCTTTTAACGTTAATTTTCTCAGATTCATTAATACTTTCTACATCGCGATGCACGCAAGATTGTATTTTGTACATATATTTATATATATACTAGTTGCCCCGGTAAACGTTGTTCTGCCATGAAAATTATTTCTAGTGAATATGTTGATTGTAAAATAAAAAATAACTAATGTGTTTAAATGTTTTAACGATCTACACATACGTGAAATGTTCGTGACTCTTGTGTTCATATCTATGTTTTACATATCGAGGAATAGAGCGTCAACTCGATGACCACAGACAAAAATTTAAAAAAAAACGCAAACCATTCCTTGTATTCCATTCCCGATGTATTTCATTTACGAATCCGACATGTTTGTTCTCTTTAACGTTAAATGTAAAGTGAAAAAGGAATATATTTTATTTTTTATGAATGATTGTCCGCCATTATCAGTATTTCTTCGTTGTATATTGGACATCCACCAATGCTTGCGGTCGGGTCGTTGGCTAAATCTCTAAGAAAATGCAGTGTGCATGTTCCATCCGCCATGCAAGGCTATAAAAGTTTTAGATCACCGCACGACCATGAACCATGTCTGTGGTAACAATATCGAACAGTAACCCATATTTCGTCATAGGCATAACCCGAAAGCAAATTTAAGTTGTTGAAATTTAAATGAAAAGTTTTTTTCGATGTTGTTTAACATATTGAGTGCCACGGTTTTATTGTAACTCTATGGAAATTTTTATTCTTGTTCGAAAGGAAATGCTTATAAGCTTATATGCTTATATTAGTTACCTTCATTATCATATGTTATACTGTCAGTCACCGGTGACTAACGCAGCCTGAGCGAAAACACGGTGATAGTCACCGGTGACTGTCAACGGCAGTCAACGTGTTAAATAGTTTTAAAACATAGTCCTGACCCTAACTTATCTATTTTTTTATAAATCTCCTTGCATTTGAGCAAAACAATCTTATCCCGAATATAAAATAATTATCCGAGACAATTTTCGTTCAAGATTTTTCCCTACCTGAAGAGAATGCAATTTTTTATTCATTGTGAATAATCGTATCGTCTCTTTCGTCTGCAGTGATGTCAGGGCAAAAGTACTTATGAAAACATAAAAATGGTTGACGCGTACAAGTATTGTTACCAAACAAAACACCAACAGAATGCAAAAGATACTGAAGTACTGTCGTCGACCACTGAGCGATACTATACTCACGATATTACTGCGGTGCGAACTATTTTGCGCACGTAACCAATGTGGTTACGCCGGACGGCAAAGTGCTAATGAATGACTCAAAAAATAGGTCCAACGTGTATCAGATGTGTATTGATATAAACTAAATATAAAAACTTTGTATGTAATAAAACTTTGGAAAAATGTCATACGGTGAGTCAAATATCTTTGATGTGATGAAGAGAGTCTCTCATTTTTCAAAAACCTGTGAAATATTGTTATATCCAAAAAGTCTGCAACAAAAATAAAATGTGTTTTACAGATGTGTCTGTAAATTTACAAACATATTTGTAAATCTGGCATCTCTGGTGGTCCGAGAATTTATTGCAAGAAATCGCTTGAAAACATACATGAATTTGCTTGAAAATTAAGTGGATTGAGTCCGCACCACTTAGGTTAAAACCAAGACGGGTCTATGGTACTAGGTGAGGCCGTTTCGTCACTAAGTTGGTTAGGGGAGCGGTATATGAAAACAGTACGGAAGAAAGCAGAAGGGGAATTATTTCTTGAAGCGTGAAAGAGACAGACTGATCACGAGCGAGCTCCGGCACAAGTGTATTGTGTTTTGTTTACAAACAAAACACAGTAGATTTCCAAGATGGCTGAAGAGTGGTTTTAGCAAGTTGGCCCACCTTAGGATATACTTCTACGCGCCTTGGTTAAAACCACTCTTCAGCCATCTTGGAAGTTTACTGTGTTTTGTTTGTAAACAAAACACAATACGCTTGTGCCCAAGATCGCTCGTGATCAGTATGTCTCTTTCACCCTTCAAGCAAATAATTTCCCTTCTGCTTTCTTCTGTACTGTTTTCATATACCGCTCCCCTGTCAACTTAGTAACGAAACGGCCTCACCTTAGAATATACTTCTACTTACCTTGATTCGTATTGGTACGATTCGAAAACGGACCAAAATATAAACAGTGTTGACATTACGTTGTTTCGAATATCGCAGGAATTCAATTTTTACGATTCATATAAATGGCTGTGTGTTTCTGGATTCAAACATAATGAATCGAAGATTGCCCTTAATGTTAAAAGAGGTATAAAACTCAAAGGGTGTGTTCGAATTCCTTTTCCATTCAGAGTTCAACAGCTTTCAGAATGCTACCGGAGCAAAGCATTCGAACCACTTGCGGTCACAGAACAAACACTCGCTCGTGCTAAAAACCTCAAGGAGTTGAATGCTTTTATTCGAACTACCCCGACGAAGGCGCTGCATCAGGCGGAGCAATCGGTTCAACGGTACAAACAAGGCAAACCCGTTAGTATCCTGGATGGAGCTCCCATTGCCGTGAAGGATAATTTCTGTACCAAAGACATCCACACAACGTGCGCCTCAAGGATGTTGCAAAACTTTGTGCCTCCATACAATGCCACCGTCTACGATCGACTGGAACGAAGCGGTGCAATTTTGATCGGGAAGACTAACATGGATCAGTTTGGCATGGGTTCTGGCACGGTGGATTCTATTTTTGGCGCAACAAAGAACTTCTGGAGCGAAAGTTTGCGTGGGACTGATTTCAGAATTGCTGGGGGGAGTTCCGGAGGCTCAGCCGTCGCGGTTGCTTCCGGTGTTTGTTTTGCGTAAGATGTTGGGTAACTGTTTGTAGGTGCGCATGTAAAATAATTTATATCTTATTGACTTTAGGGCACTCGGATCAGACACAGGAGGTTCCACTCGTAATCCTGCTTCCTACTGCGGAGTAGTTGGATTCAAACCAACGTATGGGCTGTTATCTCGACATGGATTGGTTCCGCTGGTGAATTCGATGGATGTTCCAGGGATTCTCACACGAACCGTGGACGACTGCGCTGCTGTTTTCAATGCTATCGCGGGACCCGATCAACACGACTCGACCACCGTAAAAAAGCCGTTTGATGCAATTCTCGTCAGCGAAGTCGATCGAATATCGCTGAAAGGATTAAAGGTTGGAATTCCCGTAGAATACCACTGCGATGGTATCTCTGGGGAAGTTTTATCCACATGGTCCAAGGTAGCCGATATGCTGGAAGATGCAGGTGCTACTGTGAAGGCCGTATCGCTTCCTTACACATCGGCTTCAATCTCTGTGTATTCGATACTCAATCAGTGTGAAGCCAGCAGCAATATGTCCCGATATGATGGCATTGAATATGGTCACCGATCGGACGAGAACTCAAGCACAGAACAGTTGTATGCGAGAACAAGAGCGGAGGGTTTTACCGCTGTTGTTAAAAATAGAATTTTAGCCGGAAACTTCTTCCTCTTGAGAAAGAATTACGATACGTACTTCCAAAAGGCATTGAAAGTGAGACGTTTGATTGCAAATGACTTTGATCGGGCCTTCCGAGAGGTGGATATTCTGCTGACACCGACGACTCTCAGCGATGCTCCTCTGTATGAAGAATTCACAAAAAGTCATAATCGAGATCAGTGCGCAGTTCAAGATTTTTGCACCCAATCTGCAAACATGGGAGGAATACCTGCGATTTCTATTCCGATAAAACTGTCGGAGAAAAAGTTACCAATTAGTTTGCAACTCATGGGACCTAGCTTTTCCGAGAAAGCACTATTCGATGTCGCGAAATGGATCGAAGCTCAAGTGCAATTTGTTGAATGCTATCTGGATCGCTAGAAATAAAACGCTAAGTAGTAATGTCAAACAGTTTGGGAAATACGTAAATCAATTTATTTAATATATCCCGCACAAGTGCGGGCGACAAAATTATTCACTACAATCCAAAAAACACACGACACCGAATTGGGGACGCCAGTCGGAAAACTCAACACCCGTTCGAACGGTGCGAAGTTGAAGTTCTTTCCGAAAACCACGACCGGTGTGTAGCGATAGAAAATAGAAATAATCACCAAACTCAGCGCCAGAATGGCATATGCTCCATACTGGATGCCGTATTCGTAAACCATTCTCCTGGCCGACTCTCCACTTTTGGCTTCATTTAGTTTCGTGTCGACCGCAACTAGTTTACGCTCCACCTTCACATACTTGATGTAATCATCTCGCATAGATATTTTCGAAAGTTCCCTTTTGATGTGTTCTGATTCGGCTCGCAGTGCGCGGACTTCCAAACTCTCCCGGAATACCATCAAAAGGATCTGAAACAAAGGTTTGTGAGTTAAAAATGTTCCGATTACTATAACGAAACTATATACTAATTTAGTTATCTTTGAAACGAAGGGCATCAGAAAGCAAATTATTGTTATAACTAAAAGGAGATACATCTTGTATTTCTACGATGATTTTCAATAAATACTGTTTTCGCTACAATCTGAGCACTTGAAAATTCTTTTCTGTCTACCGGTATGTTTACTTTTTCTTGAGACTTTGACAGCAACACATAACATGTAAGGGGTATGAAACTGGAGAGTGTTATACACTGAGAGGAAAATTTAGTAAATATGACGAATTTTTTGGTACATGCTACCAATTCTCTAGTCATTTTCTACCCTACTAATCATTGGTACATGTTACGAAAGAAAAATGGTAGGAAAAAATGTCAAACAAACTGCGATTTTTTGGTCCAACATTGGTTGAATATCAGTGAAAATGTTGCTTCTCATTTGTGATGAATACCTATCAGGGATTATGAAAATATTTTTTAATAATTATTTTTAATTCAAAAAATGTATTTGATTACATTTAACTCCACATACTTAGAATACATTAATCTAATAACATATAACTTATTCTATAAACAGTATCAATTATTCTACAATATAAAAATTATCATTGTGAATAATAATAACAGTACCTCATAACATCAATTATTCTATGAGCAGCGTACAAGGGGAAAATTACTATCGCAGCCTCAACCACATCAATTTCATATGCATTTCCAAAGTCTCGAGTAGTCGAAAAAGTTTCCGTTCCTCTTCCTGCTGCATCGCTCTGATTTGCATTATTTAGGGACGGAGATAGCTGATTAACAAAGTGTCGGTAGCACAGCGTTTCATCCGTATTTTGTGAACAATCCCATGAACAAAGGAAAAACATATGTTAATAATATTTAATATGTATACATGTAATGAAACATAACATCAACAAAATGCTCACCTCCGAATATCTATCTTCGTCTCCAAAAGAGAAATGGCAATTGCAAAGTGCGCGCTTCACAGCTGTTAGGTATGACAAAACAAACAAGGTTACTAATGGTATGAAGTAACATATACGAATCCTTGGTAAGAACGTTCATTGCGTCTGACACCACTTTTACGCGATTTTGGTAATATTTACAAAAAATATGTATATTTTACCAATGTTTTGGCTACTAAAGATTTGGTAGCTGCTTTTACTAAACTATTTCTCCAGTGTAGAGCTACAGCAGCAGGGATGCCAAGTTTGAAGACATGTCTTCATTTTGAAGATATTTGACTTACTGTGAAGACGTTTGATTTTGTGAAGACAAATTGAAGACATTAGGGGTTGTCCACATACCACGTGGACAGAAAAAGCGTGATTTTAGACACCCCCTCCCCCTCCGTGGACAAGCGTGGACATTTTCTATACCCCTCCCTCTGTTGTCCACGTGGACATTTCTTCTCTTCTTGGATACAAAATTCGGCGAAAAAATTGTGTTGCTTCATTAGTAATAGCGGTTCGTAGTCAATTTTTGGTTTATTTCCTAACATTGCCCGTGAAGTTGAACAAAAAATGCCGGTGATTCGTAAATAAAGAACCAATGGAAAACTATCACTTCTTTCCAAAATTTAAATCGATTTTGCATGAATTACAACCAGTTTCTAATCCGTAACTCATTTTAGTTCAATGTCCATTCAAATAATGATACTGCTTTTTAGCTACATCTACCCTTCATAAGATTATTCATCACTAGTTCTCGAATTGGTTTTCAAGGGGAAGTCCCTAGTTCCTGAAGACCGTCCGGATTTCGTTAACTGGTGCCCAATTAATAATCGCGCGGTAGTTTTGACACGAAAACAATAACAAATTATTCCGGAATACTTCGTTCTACTCCTGACTTTTCCATCTGGTTATGAAACATTGGCGGTTTAGTTTTTTTTAATGTTTCGCGACTGAATAGAACAATTAAATTCAAATAGCTGTTCACTTATTTTTTTCTAATCATCAATCTGCACCACAAAAATCTATCAATGATCTTTCTGTACAACTTCATAGTTTTGGGATATGTAGAATTATTCGAAATATTTTTGCCAATTTTTAGGGGGAAAACAAAAGCATAATTTTTAGGATACACACTTATACGATTCTACACTTCGTTTCATAACTATAGAACGACTCATTTTTTAGCCTTTAGAAATGCGAAAGATATCGGTCCAAATGATAAAATGGTATACAATGACTATTTTCGTGTATAAAACAAACTTTGTAACCTTCCTTAAAAAAAAAAATAAAGTATCGGTGTTCCATAACTTTAGAACCAGATGTTACTCCCCATTTAACATTATTACTCCTTTATAAAATTAACGAAGATAGGTTCGTTTGAACCGAGCTTTTCCTGATCGCTGAAAAATTCAAAAACTTGAGTGGTTCTAACTTCTTGAAAGGTACTGTATGTGCACCGTTTTTTTCTCCACAAATTCACAGATCTTTTGTTTTCTCGTCAAAAAACTGTGCAGGATACTTTTTATGCCATTCCATGAGTCGAAATTCTTGCCCTTTTTCTAACGGCAGCTGAAAATGCCATATCTGGTGAGTACAGCCAAAATACGTACTCCACCGAGTACCACATCCCAGTCAAACTCCAAGAATTTTTTTCGGGCTGTCAAAGAAACATGGGATTTGGCATAATTCTGGTGGAACAGCTTATCTATCATATTGACTAATTATAAATCACTGATTTTGGTTCGTTTAGTTGTGTAGTTGCAGAATTCCGTTCGAATCTCACCAGATACAAAGTTGACTTTCTCAGGGTGAAGACCACTTTTGGGTATAGCTGATTATGGTTCATTCCACTTGCCTCAAAGATGCACTCCAAAATACATCCTCAGAATACACATTTCAGCAAAGAAGTTCAACTATATGAAAAATATAGATGTTCAGCACTATCAGACAGTTCAATCCTTTTTGTCGATAAATACGAATGAATTTATTGAAAATGCAGAATGCAGAAATTTCCACACATTGTTGGACACAGATGTGAAAAGTTTTTTTTTCAAAATACTCATTCAACGTGTCCACGTGGATATTGTCTATACCCCCTCCCCCCTCACCGTGGACAAGCGTGGACATTCCCGTAACCCCTACCCCCCCTAAAGTTGTCCACGTGGTATGTGACAGCCCCTTATGAAATATGTGAAGACATTTCAGTATGATAGCTTACGTGGATATTTGAGATACTACCCAGCAAACATTAAATCGTATAATTTTGCACGTGATAAGTCTTACAAGAACTCAGAATAAATCATAATCGCATATTATATCAATAAAAGTATGTATTGCGTATATTTAAAATCGCATAAAATGTAAAAACCCGATTTTATATATCATTATCAAATTAAGTCGCAATTCGGTATAATAAACATCAGTTTTATGTTGTACATTGTCATCAAATATATTTAATCCACATCATATGCGTATATTACGCCGATGCAGTTTGTGTGTCGTATGAGCGTATAATTCAAATCGATTCAGTACTGCAGTAAATCGTGTTGCGTGCTGAAGAAAATCATGAAACAGTAAATCATATTAGATCCTAATGAAGAACATATTACATCATATTGACATGTCAATGAAATGCTCTGAATACATACGGAAGAATAAAATAATTAAATTTAAAAAAAGTGGCTCTTATAGTCGATTATATGAGCGAAACTCATAATCAATTAACAGATGAAAATGGAATGTTGAATGAATCACCAAAACAAAACAATTTCGATTTTGATTTGATTGCAGGAATAAAGCAATTCAATGACTCCATTGATGATGGTAATTTGTTTTTAATTTTTAATGATTTAATAAAACGTGTTCAATTTCAATCTATTACAGGAAACCATAGATTTTTTATGGATTTACAAAAATGGACTTCTGAATATCAGCACTCGAAATTTCTGATGTTCGATGAAACATGCTTCTAATGAAACATGCAGCAAAATTATGTGCGTTGACAATTCATGAATATATTCATATTAGATCGCAATTCAATATCAACATAATCGCTATTATAGTCGGCCAAAGTTGCATATTCATCCAAACTGTGCTGATATTCAGCAGTCCATTTCTGTAAATACATAAAAAATCTATGGTTTCCTGTAATAGATTGAAATTAAACACGTTTTATGAAATCATTAAAAATTAAAAATAAATTACCATCATCAATGAAGGCATTGAATTGCTTTATTCCTGCAATCAAATCAAAATACAAATTGTTTTGTTTTGGTGATTCATTCAACATTCCATTTTCATCTGTTAATTGGTTAGAGTTTCGCTCATATTTGTTTCGATCCGTTTAGCTTCTCTCCAGCGGTTGCGATGTTTTGTGAGTAATCGACTATAAAGGTGGCCGTACACTGTTTGACCGGAGGTTAAATATTTGATACTTTTTGGCTGAAAAAATTTGGTCAAAATTTAGTACAAATTTCATGTTTGGCAAAAATATTTTACAACCATAATTACACCTATTTGTTTTTATCAAAAATTTGACATAAAACTATTTGGCCAAATACAGTTGTTTGTAGTGAATGCCAAACACGGTTATCACATAGTACACTGTTTGTCGAGTGTTGAGTCGGATACTATTTTGTGTGCATCCGCTGTCATTTTTCAAAGAAAAAATATTTATTGATGAAAATGGTTACTTCCATCGAAGACGTTATATGAATAAATAAAATTACGAATAAATCATATGTACCAATGTTTTATTCAACTTAAATTTATGAAATTGTTTTCTTTACACAGAAATAATATATTCATATAAAAAAAACTATCGCACACCTATGTACACATACGTTTTATTGATGACAGCCAAACGCTTGTCACGATTCTTTCCACGGGTTATTGTGCGCATTTTGAAGTTTTGAACTGATTTGAAAATGAATTAATAAAAATTACAATAAAAAGGTCTGGCATCCCTCTTGGCAGTTTTATTTGTCACTTACCACTTTGTTTGCCACTCTTCAATTATCATCAGTGGCAAATAATGCCAAACATCAAAAATACAAAACATTTAACGAACGTCAGTACATACTTTGACAAATTGGTCTAAAAAAGTTTAAGTAAACAAGTGCTAAATATTTGCTCGTATTGTTTTGTGTCGAATATATTTGATCAGTACACGTAGATCAAATTTTATCTATCAAAAATAGTCAAATATTCGACTTCGGTCAAACAGTGTATGAGCACCCTTTCACTAATTTTTATTTCTCTTGCATTCTGATTATTGTAAAAGTCATTTGACAAAGCTGGTCCGAGCAGGCTTTCGTATTGCGCTACCGACTAAAGGTGAATCGGAAATCCAGAGTGAAGATGAATCGGCATTTGATGTGATCTATCATATTCCGGAGTGGGCAAAGATCTGCACTCAACAAAAAAAAAGGACCAGAATGCGACATCGAAAATTTTGAGTGGGTTTTGGAACGCTGTAACTCTGTCATAAAACGATGCATTTGTCAAAGCAATTACTGGGTCTTGTATAGAACATTTCACAACTGCCCATCGATTTGCTGTGCGATGAAAAATTCATAATCCAAAATGAAAGGATTATTTTTTCATCCGATCTAGAATATCTATGTGAAAAAGGTTCTACTGGAATTTCGTATGAAACGAATGGAAGCGAATCAATCAGGTTGATTGGATTATTACTGGCGAAGATGTTCCAGATGGAATAAGTACACTTCTGAAAAAAAAGCTGTGAACTTAAATTAATATTATTGTGTCTATGTATTCTATGTGATATCATCCTGGATTGTATTAAAAAATCATTTTCAATCCATTTATTTTCATTCGACTGACGTTTGCAATCACAATAAGTAAAGCTCAAGATCAATCTTTGAAGTTGTGTAGTTTATATTCAGATGCGGCTTGTTCTTCACCTGGTCAACTGTACATTACGAGTTTGCGTGTTGGCAAACTAGATAGCCTGCATATCTTCAAAATTAAATGAAACATATGCTTTGTTATGCTACTCATTTCTCTACCGTTTAACAACAATGAGCCACAGCAAAGCTGGTACAACAGGGTACAGCTAGTAAAATTTGAAATAAAATAAACTTAAATGGAATTTAGGCTTAATTCAGTTATTTCCTTAATTATTTTAATTAAAAAAAGGAAGAATGTCCACGCTTGTCCACTGAGGGGGAGAGGGTCTAAAAGCTTTTTCTGTCCACGTGGTATGTCACACCCCTGCGGAGTGTGGCTAACCTCACTTGAATAACATTGCATCGCGAATTGTCACAAGCGAAGGATAAGAATAACAAAAACATCGATAGAAAGAAATACAAGTTAGAGTGAATTGAATACAATAATGAAATATAAATTGAGCCAATTTTAGCCTTCCAAAAAGGTAACAGGTATAGATCTATACATTATTGAAACTCTCTAAAGGAAAGCTTTTATAGGTAACAAAAATCTTAGAAGCCCAGCCCGCATAAATTGGGGAATTTTAGCGAGAGATTAAACGTGAGTAGTAGACTATTTTGCATAACAAAGACAAGGAATAAACCTGAAAAGAAAGAATTGTTTGAATACATGTTTGATTATCATGATCAATAATACTAGAAAATAGATACTTACCGGAGACATAGCGATCCTAAAAAAAATACTCACCTGAGACGTAGTGATTCTGAAAAATTAAAACTTATCTGATACAGCTTATTGTGATGAAGACAATGAATATGAAGTGAATTATGTAATCTATGTAGTAACATGAATGAATGTATTGAATGTACTGATGTGAATGTAATGATGTGTATCTGTGTATTCTAGGGATTTTTTAACAACGCATTATAATAAAGTTATCAAATCGGAAACAGCGAAAAATTTCCCACATTTTAAAAAATCCGTTTATGCGATCGGGAGGCAAAGTCATTATGTCTAAAATGAATGATGTACAAAGGAGGGAAACTTCTCCTGTAAATCAATCTCAGCAGATAAGCTGCGGATGTTGCGGAAATCCAGATGATAGTCGGATGGTTGCTTGTGATGTGTGCGAGCGGTGGTATCATTTCGTGTGCGTTGGTGTGGATGCGAGTATACAGGATCGTGATTGGAGCTGCGAGAAATGCCTTAGAGCGGCAGCTCAGATCCCAACCGGTACTTCAACGCCAACCGCTACAGGTGCTACGGCTATGTCAACAAACGGTGAACAGCCTACATCAGTTCGGGATATACAGATGCAATTAACAGAAATGCAGGAGAAGTTGAACAGCCAGATGAAAAACTTCGAGAAGATCATGATGGAAAAAGATGATCAACATCAGAAGGCCCTCTCAGACCAGCGGCAAATATACGGATGTCAACTACTTACGGAACGTCGAGTGCACGGGCCTACGGAGGCTATTCAGCGTGGCTTGGGCTCATTTTGCGGTGAACCAACGGCAAATTCAACGAGGTTTCGTCCCTCTCAGAGTATTGCGAACGAGGATAGGGAGGCGCGAGACTTATTGTCAAGGGAGTTGCAGCTTTTGGAGGAGAGGCAATCATTAGAGAAAAGACATTTGGAGGAGCGGAGGCAGCTATTGCTGCGATTTTGCGTGCAAGACGGAAATGCGGCAGATTTGAATCCTCAGGTGAGTGGGTCTCAACCGATTAATCCCAGCAGTTTGTTTTGCGCTTCCACGCTCAGTCAAAGCCAAATTTCGGCACGACAATGTATTAGTCGAGAATTACCGACGTTCTCCGGCAACCCTGAAGAATGGCCGCTCTTCGTTGCAAGCTATGAGAACTCGACTAGAATTTGCGGGTACAGCGACGAAGAAAATTTATTGCGTCTTCAACGAAGTCTTAATGGGAAAGCCTTGGAAGCGGTACGTTGCCGTCTGTTGTATCCGACAAACCTGTCGGGAACCATCGCCACGTTGAGAACATTGTTTGGTAGACCAGAGGTGATCGTGCATTCACTTATTAACAAGATCAGGGAAATGCCGTTACCGAAAGCAGAGAAGCTACAAACGTTAATCGAATTTGGAGTAGCCGTTCAAAACGTTTGTGCTACTATCAATGCGTCTGGTCTTGATGAGTATTTGTGTAACGTAGCTCTACTACATGAGTTGGTGGAGCGATTACCTCCCTCGATTAGATTGAACTGGGCATATCATCGACAAACTCTAGAAAGAGTAACCTTGTCTGACCTTGGAGATTGGCTGAGGAAATTGATGAAAACAGCCAGCGTTGTCACTATTCCATCCATGGTAGTTCCGAAACCAGAGCGAAGGGGTCGAAGGGACGACAATTACATAAATATCCATTCTGATGTTAACCCTGTCGAAGAACACACCCCGAAGACTCGAGCAGAAGGCGGTTCGCGAGATTGTTTCGTGTGTCAGGGAGAATGCAGTAGCCTGGAAACGTGTCACGAGTTTCTCAACATGAACATCGGTTCACGGTGGGCGATTGTCAAAGATTGGAGACTATGTAGGAAGTGTCTACGGAAGCATTTCGGGGCCTGCCATATTAGAGCTCCATGCGGCAAGAACGGTTGTTCGTTTATGCACAACAAATTACTGCACGACGACCATAGATATAACGATCAAGCGGTAGGACCATCGACGTCCTCGGGTGGACGCACGACAACGCAGAATTGCCATATCCATTCCAGTATGGTTGGAAATATTCTGTTTCGGTACGCACCCGTGACTCTTTATGGTAAAGGACGAACGATTAAGACTTTCGCCTTTCTCGACGACGGTTCTTCAGCTACCTTTATGGAGCACAGCTTGATGAAGGAACTGAATCTCCACTCCAAAAAACATCGGATCCACTATGTCTGTATTGGACCGGGGGTCAACAAAGGGAAGAAAACGAGTCGATGAAGCTGAGAGTGAAGATTTCTGGCAATTGCGACGTTAGTGAAGTATACGAGTTACCGAAGGTCCACACAGTTCGAAGCCTGGCGCTCCCAAAGCAGTCCTTGTCAGTAGTTCAGTTAGTAGCTCTTGCATTCTGGCACTGAGAAATTTCATCGCAAGAAGAGGTGCTCCACTCGAAATTATCAGCGATAATGGAACTAATTTCGTCGGTGCCTCAAAAGAATTACGGGAAGCTCTGAAACAGGTAGACATGTGTAGACTTATGGCGGAGATCGTCCAGCCAAACACGAAGTGGATATTCAACCCACCGGCCGCTCCACACTTCGGAGGCTGTTGGGAGCGACTAGTGCAATCTGTAAAAAGAATATTAAATGGGTTCAACCCCCCACGATTACCAACCGACGAGATATTGCGGTCAATGCTGATGGAAATCGAAATGATCATCAATTCAAGACCGCTCACTCACGTACCACTAGATACTGATACTGAGCCACCATTGACACCCAACCATTTCCTATTGGGTTGCTCAAACGGAAGTAAGCCCCCGATCGCATTTGATGACAAAGCCACCGTCCTGAAGCAATCATGGAAGATGTCGCAACAGTACGCCGACATGTTTTGGAGGAAGTGGGTGAAGGATTACTTGCCGACTTTAACACGAAGGACGAAGTGGTTCCTACCAACGAAACCAATTGAAGAAGGAGATCTTGTTGTTGTGGTAGATAGTAATCTTCCTAGAAACTGCTGGCCGAAGGGTCGTATTGTCAAGGTTGTCCGTTCCACAGACAATCAGGTTCGTCGAGTTACAGTGCAAACTATGCACGGCCTTTTGGAAAGACCGGCGGTCAAGATCGCTGTACTGGACGTGAGTTCTAAGGAGAGTAAGCCGCTTCAGCACCAGCGTCGTACTGGGGGGGAGTGTCACACCCCTGCGGAGTGTGGCTAACCTCACTTGAATAACATTGCATCGCGAATTGTCACAAGCGAAGGATATGAATAACAAAAACATCGATAGAAAGAAATACAAGTTAGAGTGAATTGAATACAATAATCAAATATAAATTGAGCCAATTTTAGCCTTCCAAAAAAAGTAACAGGTATAGATCTATACATTATTGAAACTCTCTAAAGGAAAGCTTTTATAGGTAACAAAAATCTTAGAAGCCCAGCCCGCATAAATTGGGGAATTTTAGCGAGAGATTAAACGTGAGTAGTAGACTATTTTGCATAACAAAGACAAGGAATAAACCTGAAAAGAAAGAATTGTTTGAATACATGTTTGATTATCATGATCAATAATACTAGAAAATAGATACTTACCTGAGACATAGCGATCCTGAAAAAAATACTCACCTGAGACGTAGTGATTCTGAAAAATTGAAACTTATCTGATACAGCTTATTGTGATGAAGACAATGAATATGAAGTGAATTATGTAATCTATGTAGTAACATGAATGAATGTATTGAATGTACTGATGTGAATGTAATGATGTGTATCTGTGTATTCTAGGGATTTTTTAACGACGCATTATAATAAAGTTATCAAATCGGAAACAGCGAACAATTTCCCACATGGTATGTGCACAGCCCCTTATGTTTTCAAATAAAATGTAATTCACTTTCCTCCCCTAAAATTATTCACTTGATCTTTTTGCGATTCCTTCCCCTTATTTCATTCTGAATCCCACCACTCAGTGGCGCTGGTACAATAATCAGCTGCCATATGTCAGACCGTACTACCACAACTTGTCTAGGAATTATTTTCCATTCAGTCTGGTGTAAACGGGAGCGACTGAGTGCGTGAAAAATTTTCTTCGTTCGATATTTATTTCAATATCTTCCTATGATCATATTTTTCTTCTTTCAGGAGAGAACACCCTAGTTTCGTACTCGAAGGCGCACGTTTCTAGTTGATTTTTAGTGATCCAATACGCGCGATGGCCGGGTTGCTGTCAATCTCGTCGCGTAATGTTCCGCGAACCGCGTTGCGAATCGGCCTTCGATCACTGGAGAGATCCAACCAGCAGGTAATGATGTAATATGCTTTCGCACCCACTGTTTCCACGTGCGCTGCTACTGCTGCTGGGCCGCAGGCTTTCGTGGTTGAAAACCGAAGGAAATTCGAAATTTTCACCATTCACATTATGTAATCTCGCAGACAAAAATTAAAGAATTTAGCTGGAAACGGTGGATGGGTGCGCGGCTCGTTAGCACGAAGATGAGAGTTTTACAATACTGCTAGCGAAAGGCACTCGTGATATATACAAATTTGGTTGATCTTTCCCATTCATGAAATTCATCTCTTTAGATTTAGTTGAGCATTGAGTGTGTCATGTGTATCGCACTGACGTCTGTATTTTACTATTTCTCTTTATTTTTTTTACTCTGTTTTCTAGGTTAGCAAGATTTCTGGTTCCAGATGTCACCACCAGGGGCGCGCAATTCTGCACAGATTAGTTAGTGCGACAGTCGCCGAAAGTGCACCGACTCAAAAGTGAGAAAGTTATTTTGTTTACACTGTCGATTGGGTGTTTATGTTTATATTTAGATTTAACGGTGATGTGTGTATGTGCGTGGCTGGGTGTTCAGTGTGTCGGTTGATAAACAGAGCAACTGAAACAGCTGCGGCATTTGTTTACTTTTGGCAATTTAATTAACACATTCATTCATTAGGAGGTGATTGATTTTTTTTGGGATCAATGATCGATTGATGTTTTGTTCAAGATTATGCGAACTTTTTGTTTCGTTTTGGGTGAATTCTGTTTATTAAAACGAAACTTACAATATTTTTTTAATTCAACGATTGAAATATTGGTTTTTGTAATTTCCGATTTGTCATTTACACTTTTTAAAACTTTTCTCTATTCTTGCAGTTATACTGCGTCGAAATGGATGTTGGCCAATCGCAACATTTTTACTTCGGCACGTCTGCTGAGCTCGGAAATTGTTAAGGTTCCTCCCTTCGCTGATTCCGTCTCGGAGGGTGACGTGAAGTTTGAGAAAAAAGTCGGTGACGCTATAGCTGCCGATGAGATAGTGATGGAGATCGAAACCGATAAGACTACGGTGGGAGTTCCATCACCCGGCCATGGAATAATTGAGGAAATCTATGTATCCGACGGAGATACAGTGAAAGCCGGACAGCAGCTGTTCAAGATGAAGATCACCGGCGAGGCGCCTAAGGCTGCCGCAAAACCAGCTGAGGCTTCCGCTCCAGCTGCTGCAGCTCCGCCACCGCCGCCGCCACCTCCACCATCACCATCACCGGTAGCAGCACCAGCCGCTGCTGCTCCACGACCGCCACCAGTAGCTGCCGCTGCGCCGCCTCCACCACCACCACGACCAGCAGGTCCGATAAGCAAAATGCCAGTCGCTGCCATTCGCCACGCTCAGGCGATCGAAGCTGCCACGGTGAAGGTTCCACCTGCCGATTACAGTAAGGAAATTACGGGCACCCGGACTGAGCAGCACGTGAAGATGACACGCATGCGACTGAAGATCGCCTCCCGTTTGAAGGAGGCCCAAAATACCAACGCTATGCTGACTACGTTCAATGAGGTTGACATGAGGTAAGTGCTGTTTGGTTTTGTCACCTGCAGTTGAGCTTGAGCTTGGGTAGACTGACAATTTGTAGTTACTTTCCGTGATTGACCTGAACTGTCGGAGTTGCATACAAAGCATACCGAATGACACTTGGGAGTAGCTATTATGTTCCATTGTACAAATTTCGGCGATTCGTACATAAAATAGACGATAACGATGTTGAACACGTTGGTCACCAAGGGGAGGAGTATTAGTATAATATTCGCGGCCGAATAGGAATATGTTGGTCACTGAAACAGACATTTGATGATAGCTCATTTGTTGTCGCGTTCTATTTTTCTAGAACACATTAGTCTATGAATATACTCTGTTTAGCTTATGATCGCGGTCGATATTTCCTTCTCTAGTTGAAATCACAATCCGCGCATGCTTTCCATAGTAATCATGTTGCCACGCCCGTAAAGTTTTACGTAGTAGAAATATGCGCTACTGATACAGCTGTCGAACACAAAATTGCGCATTGCTCATCTGCGTACGGCATTTTATGGTTTTTCCCACAGTCGCAACCAACACACCGTGGGAATGACTCAGTTTACACCACCGGACACTCTGTGGCGCTAGCGTGTGCGCCGTACGCTGCGCCGCACACGTAAGCATTCGACAATTATGATTAGATGAGATAATACCACGTGATGGTGGTTGAAAGTGAGTTCATCGTTCGTGATGACCATGTGGGTTTTAATTATCACACCGGCTTCGAAAAAAAGCCCACTTTAGTTTGTTTTTGCAGCTCTTCGATAGCGATTAATACGATTTATTTGATTACAAACACGTCCGACCGTGGTATGTAAATAAAACACGATGCGGATCTTGCTTGCGAAGTCTGGCGTGCCGCCAGATGCGGTGGACAGAAAAAGCACGATTTTATACTCCCCCCTCCCCCTCCGTGGACAAGCGTGGACATTTTCATACCCCTCCAGCATTTTCAAGCTACAAATTTCTATTGTTTGATGTGTATATGCGTTGTAGATAAAATACTTTGCAAGAAAAGATAAAGCGTTTATAGTTTGTTTTCAATGTTTCTCTAGATTTTGAGAATATATGCTTAAAAGCAATCCAATCAGCATGATTATTTCGCGTCCATTTGATTCATAGAGAGTTTCAGTAGAACTATTTACTACAGAAGTATTCTCTATCGAATGAAAAATTATCCTTTGATTTCGAATTAAGAATATTTCATGAAATACTGAACGCACAGCAAATCGATGGTCAAATCTACTCATCGCTATCTTGGAAATATTTAATACATGGTCCAGTTGATGCTTTGACGAATGCATTATTTTATAAATAAGTTACAGCGTTTCAAAGATCACTCAAAACATTTTCGACATTTCGCCACAGGAAATGACACGCTCAATTCACATTTAGTCATCAGCGAAATAGAAACCTTTTCCGCAATAGTTTCAAAGAGTACTAATACCTTATTAAAAATATTTTCAATATCTATATATATTTTTTTTATTTTTCAACTGCTTATTGACCATCCTGCATTGAGTGTCTAAATAGCTTCCAAAATGCCCGTGGGGGAAAAACATCAGAAAACTAACAACTCAATAATTTTTTACTAATCTTGCACGATAAGTTATTTGTATTGCTCTTTAGTTTTCCTCCACTTAAATCCTTATCAAAACGTCACAGTTTACCAGAGAGCAATTGAACGCCAAATTAATTCCCCATTTTATTGAAATTTTGTTCATTTTTTTCCAAAAAAAGGCCCTGAAGCCTGTTGCCCGATTGAAACTTTTTTTTTGAGAAATTTATTAACCTTCTATTATTATTTTTGTTTATAAATGTTCAAACTATTGAGAAAACTTTCTCATAAATTGAATAAAATATCGAAAACTATTATATCTGTCTAAAATAATATTATTTTAGGTAGCTGATCCGAAAAATTTTAAGAGATAGGGGATCACAAAGAAGCTCGATGTATGGGTGCCACACACGTTGACGCAAAAAAACATCTTTGACCGTATCGACGCATGTGAATCGCTGCTGAATCGCAACAAAATCGACCCGTTTCTGAAGCGGATGGTGACTGGCGATGAAAAGTGGGTCACTTACGACAACGTGAAGCGCAAACGGTCGTGGTCGAAGCCCGCTGAAGCGGCTCAGACGGTGGCCAAGCCCTCATTAACGGCCAGGAAGGTTCTGCTGTGTGTTTGGTGGGATTGTCAAGGAATAATCTATTATGAGCTGCTTTCCTATGGCAAAACGCTCAATTCGGACCTGTACTGCCAACAACTAGACCGCTTGAAGGTAGCACTCATGAAGAAGAGGCCATCTTTCTTCTTCTTCTTCTTTTTGGCTTTAAGAGGGTTTAAACTTTTCAGTTCATTCGCCTTTAAGGAGAGGCCATCTTTGATAAACAGAGGCCGCATTGTCTTCCATCAGGACAACGCCAGGCCACACACTTCTTTGGTGACGCGCCAGAAGCTCCGGGAGCTCGGATGGGAGGTTCTTTTGCATCCGCCGTATGCTCCGGACCTTGCACCAAGTGACTACCACCTGTTTTTGTCCATGGCGAACGAGCTAGGTAGTCAGAAGTTAGCCACAAAAGAGGCCTGTGAAAATTGGCTATCCGAGTTTTTTTTTGCCAATAAGGAAGCGAGCTTCTATAACAGGGGTATTATGAAGTTGGCATCTCGTTGGGAACAAGTCATCGAACAAAACGGCGCATATTTGACTTAAAACAGATGATTGTAACTAATTTTATGAACAAATGAAAATTCAAAAAAAAATACCGCAGGACTTTTTTGACAGCCTAATATAAACAAGGGAGAGAGACAGCGGGAATGAAATATTTAAGCTAGGGTATAAGTAATGATTCCCTGCTGAGGCAAATATTCAGTCTTTTTTCAAGCAGTTAATATTGTTTGTTTTCCGTCATCATTAAGTTTTCGTTGGTGCCTTTGACATTGTATCAATGCATTAAACTGACGTTATGCGGAAGCAGGCGTTAAGCTTGTGCGTCAAAAAATTATTTGGGGAATACCAAGCATCTTAAATGCCGTACTGGAATGTTATAAGTTATTTAGGTTATTCGATCCATTGTGACCATTTCTAAGGTGTGAGCAGGGCGGAAAGATAACAAACGCGCCACTACGCTTGGTGCGCGTCGAGTTACACAATCATAAATATTAATCGAACCCTTGGCCCAGATCAGTGCTTGGGGTGTCGTATCACGCTTCATGGTTGTATCGCCTGGTACCCTCGTGGGAGGTTTATTGCCTTATGGCGGGTTTACATTAGGGAGATCTATAGCTATAGATGGATTTATTCACGTGAAAATATGTGTAAACGGGTGAGAATAAATATGATACACTTATTCGAGGTATATATAATTTGAATAAATTCAGCATATGTAAACGCTTGTGAATTTCTCACTGGTGAGAAATCACTAAAGTTGGATGCAGTTCTACTTCAGGTGAATAAATTCATCGAAAATATGAATATATTCATTATAGAAGTTCGCGCTAGTGTAAACGGTTGATGCGATTTCTATAAATCTCATCATATTTCTTCACATGAATATATCCCTAGTCTAAACCCACCCTTAGGGGCATTGAATATTGGAAAGCTAAACTTATGTGTGTTCTTGGGTCATCATATTACACTGGGACAACTATGAAAAAAGCTCACTGGAATGGAGGCACGAATTGGGACGAGAAGACGAGTGTGTCTAAAATGCTGTTCACGATGCGTCCCAGTTCAGATGTTGCATGTATATCGTAGCAAGCATATCAAAGCGCGCTTGTTTAAACCGAGCAACGTTTGTGTTCATGCCCTTGATCTTCTGATAGTAGAGCAATACTATCTCCTCTTGGATCGGAGAAGCGATGCGAATGTTTCCATTGAAATCGTACGGAAGAGCGGCTGGACGACGGTGTAGTGAGCATTTTCTGCGTCGGCAGGACATACACTGTTCCAGCAATTACCTGAGAAGTCAAGCTCTTGAGTGCTCTATGTACAAATAACTTAATAACTTAATTTTTGTCTGCCAAGCAACAACCTGTCATCGACAGAAAACTACAAAAAGAGTGTCATTTTCGTATCCACAATAAATCGCTACCATACGAGCTGTTTCGATTCAGGTTAACAATATTGAAACTGTTAAAGTTCTCGTTACAACGGGGTCGATTTCGTCGAAAAAACACCTCAGCTCATTAATTTCACGCAATCGAGAATAATGGGTAGATGTTAGATCAGAAGCTTAAAAAGAGTGGCAAGGTGCCAAGGGATGCTATAGAAATGGAGAGATTAAATAAAATTGTCGGTCAGATTGATCAACGGATTGTGATTTCATCGAAACTGAATCAGAATATGTGCCGCCAATGAGCCACCAATTCAACGAGTCTTCGTCGACTTCAAAGCCACAAATGATACGATATACTGATGACAACGGCCTGATCAGGGATGGATACCGTGAAGCTCCCTTATATCAGCCAGTGCATAATTCCACCCACTTGACATAAAATACTGTTTTTCACACTAGCTATCTTATTTCTTCCGATAAATTATTTTTGTGTATACTTGCGAAACCATAATTATTTGAAAAATTGGCAACAAAGTACATACTATTAGTTAAACTTAACGGTATACACGCTGCATTGATTTAATAGTTTTGACATAAGACTATGTCTTTGATTTCTATATAGGGAGGTCACTCTACGAAAAATGTAACGATTTATTAAGAGTTTTCAAACGCATGTTACTCAAAATGGTTATTGCGACATATGTTGTGTTATATATCATTAGACAGGAAATTTATCCAGTATTTTTTTTACCTAAAACATGAACAGTGAATATAGTAAAAAAAAGTTAAAAATTTGACGGTTTAAATGGGTATGTTTTCTTGCGATTGCACTATCCACTCACTTCCTCCCCGATGCAACAAGCAATATGTTTGTCTAGATTCGGGCGTTGGCTCACAATGTGAGTTGATGCGTATAATGAGTTATTCTCCATTTACCGATAATAGGCATTTAGCAGTTATTGTATTGTATGTTGCCCAATCAATTCGTGCTCAATTCACATTTTTATCGTGTAGTTCTTGCTACTAACAATTTATGTAATTGTGGTCCAGGATGTCATAATAGCGAGCATGTTGTTTGGTTATGTAAAAATGCAATTAATGAATTTAACTGACTGTTGATTTAGAAGGTCGAAAGGGTATACTCACGTATATCAGATTATCATAGCTTGAGTAGTCGCGATCTTACCGGGCTATAAAGTTTTTACAAACAATGTTCCGGACAACGTGGTAACGAAGGAGATAATGCTATTTTTATCTATAATATATTTTTGTAGTCATAGATTGATTTGACTCAGGTTTATATTTATATAGGTCTTAACAATTAAAACATGTATTTAAAAATGATACATGATGAATCTTTGTTTTCATTTGCATGATTGAAAAACAGAAGAAAAGGGTAGTAATAGCTTTAATGGTATTTTTGTGTACATTTTCGAACAGAATGTGGTTCCGAATTCTATCACGTTATGTCATCTAACCTATTTAAAGGATACAAGTACATACAGGAAACGGTTTTTCCAGGGCATGTATTTGATATATCAAAAGAGAAAAAAAAACAGATTTTGAACAATAAAAAACTCAATTTACATGCAATTACTACACACAATCACAGTCCTATGTCAAGATCCCGTCCGTGCCCGTAAGCTCAGACCCATCAACTTTTTTTTCACATCTTTTCATTGCAAATTCGATCGATTATCACCAAAATAAGCATGGCTGGAACAAGGACACCCATATTTCTACTTGTTTTTATTCCAGAATTCATTTGCTATATTGCGATGAGTAAAACGAACGCCGATCAGAAACGCATTCAATAGGATAGGTCGAAAAGGGAGCAAAGGGAGTTAACACCGATCGAGAATCTTACACCGCACTGTTTTGTGGAAACGCAGTCGTGCAGTAAGCGGTAGCGTTGATTCTATACCCGTACAAATCCATGATGCCAAAAGAAATCTGGCAGAGCTTGACCGAAAGCTGGGCCACAGTAAGAACGGGATCTGGTTGAATGTCCCGGATTGTTCCTATTTCTCAAGGATGTTTTTTACCCTTGGCTTGTCCGGCAGAATTAAGTACACCAGTGGCCGAGTGGTTAGCGTCTCACATTATCATGCCGGGTGTTCGGGTTCGATTTCCGTTCTGGCCGGGGGATTTTTCCATCAAAAAAAAATTCTTTCGACTTGCACTGTGGTCACGCGTATTCTAGAGCTTGCCCCTCGGAATACATTCAAGGCGTGTTATTTGGCTTGAGAAATCTCAACTAAGTATTAATAAATGGCGCTAGTTAAATGCATACGTTGAGACCGCAAAAGTTCCACAGGGAACGTTAACGCCATTCAATAAGAAGAAGTTGTCCAGCAGAATATATCGTTCCCTATTACTCTCTTTGAAAATTGACATAAGTCACATGTCTCTTATGAGACGATGCTGTTATGCACGGAGAAAAATACATAATCCTGGTTTATCTTCCACAAAATTTCACTCAAATCATTTAGCTGCTGTACGTCTGCTTTTTCAGAACACTCAAAAGCTGTGGATAGAATGACGAACCTATAATCGACATTGATCAACGGTTTCCGGCGATATGGATTGTATCCGTTAGATTCTGATGTTCTTAATTATTCAGGTCTTATTGGAAAACCCAGTGAAGCATCTTCATCACAAGCTGTGTTGCCAATACATAAACAACATAATACTACTGTAATTTATTCGATTATTAATTTCGATTCATTTAACTTGTTTACAACATAAAACTTTATCAAATCTACTATTCAAAAACGATTCATTATTATAACAATTTGATTATTGGAATTAGGGACACCAATTAACGGAATTAGGAAAATGACGTTTAAATGTGCAAGTAGCTCATTTAGGAACATTATAAACGCGTAAGCAGTAATCTTTAGAGTACACGAACGTTGAATATTGCCTTAGCTGACCGGTATATGGGTACTTCACGGTATATCTTAATCGGAAATATGACTTGACAACCAGGCAATGACGAACGACGAACAATACATGCAGGATACAGCGACAAGACGACAAACTCTCTCCACTGAAGATAATTTCTTCCCCTTTGGGATGTGATATTATTGCAAATAAACTAATAATTTAATAAGAACAGAAGAACATAGTTGAATTCGTGAGGTCTAATCAAACAAATTTTTTTTTTGTATTCTAGCTTCATCATGGATTTCCGCAAGCAGCATCTGGAAGCCTTCCAGAAAAAGTACGGAATGAAGCTCGGATTCATGTCGGCCTTCTGTAAGGCAGCAGCCTATGCCCTGCAGGACCAACCCGTTGTGAACGCTGTCATCGGAGAGAATGTAGGCGTTTGGTTCGATTCGGAGAAATAGTTCCGCGATGTTAAACTTGGTGCCTTTTCTTTCCATCCCACAGGAGATCATCTACCGGGATTACGTTGACATCTCGGTTGCTGTGGCCTCACCAAAAGGTCTGGTCGTGCCGGTACTGAGAAACGTTGAGGGAATGAACTACGCCGACATTGAGCTGGCCATCGCTGCGTTGGCTGACAAGGCGAAAAAGGGAACGCTAGCCGTTGAGGATATGGATGGTGGCACTTTCACCATCTCGAACGGTGGAGTTTTCGGGTCGTTGCTGGGGACGCCCATCATCAATCCACCGCAAAGTGCCATTCTAGGCATGCATGGTATCTTTGAGAGACCAATTGCTGTAAAAGGACAGGTGAGCATATTGGGTTTGGTTCAGATTCTGTTAACTTGATATCCATACCATACCGTTTGCCCACAGGTTGTCATTCGACCAATGATGTACGTCGCGTTGACTTACGACCACCGGTTGATTGATGGTCGTGAAGCTGTTTACTTCCTGCGTAAGGTCAAGGCTGCCGTAGAGGATCCCCGCATCGTGCTCGCTGGGCTGTAAAGTAGATACAACTTTTGGTCGCACTATTACCGTGAAAAACTCATTCAACCGATAGAATCATCATCGAGAGCGGAATGCGCCGATAACACAAGCAACAAATGATATTTGTTAAACAATGAGAAGCCCCATAGGGATCCCAAGAATCTTACATTAGGAAGCATAAATGAAACGAAACGCAGTGAATATCTAGCTTCAGTTCCAACCGTTCGCACCTCGGCTATGCTCCGTTTACCACACTCACACAATTTAACCGTTGTTCAATAAACATCCAAGTCAATATTCTCCGGAGAAACTTTATTATTCTCTTATAGTGTCGTATGTTATACGATGTATTTTTTACTTTTAAATGTGCAACGATTCGTATTAACTATTCCGTCGTACAAGTACTAAGTCAAACCCCTTAAAATCGACATACCGCTGCAGGCGGAAAGGGGACGTTTAGCCTATTCTTCGAACCAACCTAAGACGGACTGCCAGCTACAATTCGTTTACCATCTGGTGCTATAGTAAAACGAACGATTTGTAAGTTTTTTTTAATGACGAATTGAGCAGAAAAAAAACTCAGAATCATCAAATAAATTAATATGGTAAAACTAATGCAGTAGATAGATTATTTATTCGATCGAAATTCATAATGTATTTATTTTCATAACAAATAAAAGTTTTACCATAGAAAAAAGGCAAACGCGATCAACAGAATCGCGTATTGAGTACTTTCATTTGGGATGTTAGTGATGACGGGATTGCACTATTGCAATGCGTATGTATGTTAAGTATGGGGCCCTAATATATTTTTTTTTTCGATAAGAGTGTTGCTCGCAAAGATTGAAATTTTCGCTCAGCTGCGAGATAAGTATTCAGTCAATCAATCTAGTATTCATTCGATGAATTGTTGAAATTTTCGTTTCTCCCTTTTCACTAAAAATTCTTTTTCAGAGAGTGGGATATGGCGAAATATCTCTCTTTCTTTCTTTCTCTCTCTCTCTCTCTCTCTCTCTCTCTCTTTCTCTGGAGTCCAACCAAAATGCTTTTTCATTTAGTGCTGAAAATATGGAAAATGAAATAAGGAACGAAAAATTAAAGCTTGACCAACATTAGTCTATTAGTCTTTGAGTGAAGACGGCTTGGTTTCTCAAGTAGGCGAGCATCTCTGGCTGCTCTTCAGCTCTATCTATAGGATAAGTGTGTAATACGCACCTCCTAAGCGAGAATTGATTTATCTTGACCGTGCTCTTAAAAATGATGGCAACATCTACGTCAGTACGTAGATTATTTAACCCTCAGCCATCTGTAATCATTCTGAATTTTACATACTGAAAAACGAAAGTGCTACGAATTTTATTTCGTAAGGCGCCCAAATTCTATATTTTACAATCATACGATGTTAAATGGCCCAACAGAAGTGTAATATGCTCATAAGCTGTTTCTCTCAGAGACTATAAAGCTCAGAGAAACAGCTTGTGTGAATGAGTGATTCCATCAATCTATGCACTTCATGTCCACCAGCGAAGAGAAAAAACCGTTTCTCCGGTGAGCTCCCAGTATTCGTGCATTAATTCTACATTCCGCGCTCTTTTTTTCTCCCTACATTCTCTGAGCACATAATATAGATGCCAGATGTGAAGACATGTTTCCGTTTTGAATACATTTAATTTTGTGAAAACATACTGAGGTCATATCAAAGTATGTGGAAACGATTGTTTGTGTGATTTATCGAACATGATATAGAAATATTGTGATGGTTTGCACATACAAAAAAAAAACAAATTTCTGCATAACTCGAAAACTAATCAAGCAAATGGAACCTAATTTGGCATGTAAAGGTTTTTGGGGACAAGAAACGTTTCAATGGTGATTTGACACTCCTTCTCCTCTCTATGGGGGGCTACCATACAAATGAAGCATAAATGTCTGCATAGCTCAAAAACTAACCAAGCAAATGGAATCAAACTTGGCATATAGAGGTTTTAGGGATCCATAAACGTTTCTATGGTGGCTCGACACTCTTCCACTCTCTCTAAAGGTAGGCCGTCATACAAATGAAACACAAAATACTGCATAACTCGTGAACTAATAATGCAAAGGGAGCCAAATTTGGGATGTGAGGGTTCTTGGGTACGAGGAACATTTCTATGATAGTATGACACCCCTCCCTTCCCTGGAATGGAGAGGGGGTCCCGTAAAAATAATACACATATTCCAACCAAACATGACAATTGAAAATTTTCGGAAAACTCTGAAGGAAAATGGGAAAACTCGAAAAATTCAATTCGCATATGTTCTACAATTACATATTGACAAGCGTTGTTAGTCCATTTGATGTTTGCGGTAACGAAATTGATCTTCGTTCGTAAGTGGAAATGGATTTTAATGTGATAAAACGCACTCCTATGTCGTCTTCTATCTACATAAATGAAATTGGATCGCTGAATGTGTTGATAAGAGCAAAACTCGAAAAAAGGAATTTTCCGATTTAGGGCTGTCTTCATTCTATCATATTTTCTGTATTCAATATTTATTCCATGTAACGGAGAACCATGTCATTTGCAAGTGAATGAAAAATCTTGCACGAAAATAGTGTCTGAAAATAATCTGATATTATAAAGTCGAGTTTTGGTAAAAGTACTGGAATTTTATAGTAAAAAATAATTTTAAAGGGTTGATTAGAAGATCAATCAATGAACAGTTCTGCGATTGGACCCATGAACGTGCGCTTAGTAAGAAAACGTGGATGTGATAACGAAAAATAAATTTTGGGCGGGTGAAGTTTGCCGGATTAGCTATGATTTATATAAATCGACTCGATAAGAATTTTTCTCGATAGCTTAATTTTGCTATTAAAGATACCGAGAAAAGTCGATAGCATCGATCGAGTAAAAGCTATTGGTGCAACTGCCATAATTTTTCGGGTCATTTGGATTTATTGTTGCATATCTTTAGATAACTAGTTTGTTTTGGTTTGCGTCCCTGATATTTTGCTTCGGGAAACATTTTAGGAACGCCTAAGGCCTTGTTCTTATTGCAGCGGGGTGTATTTACTTTCCGCCACGATATTTTAATTCCCTCGCATTGCACTGTGACCTCAGCGTGCTTAATGAAATTTGTCAATGTGTATGTGTAAGAAAGAATGTTATTTGGATTTGTTTCGAAATACTCCAGCACCGTTGAACGTATTCGGGTCAAAACCTCGACAATGAAAAGCGTATTTCCAATTGGTGTCTGAGTCAAGCAAGAATGGTATCAGCACATGCGTCCTCGTTTCATGTTGTCAAATGTATTACTGAACGATGCACGCAAATCCAGTAGATATCGTTTCTAGCAAAATTTATAAATTAACACACATATGCAACAGTAGAGCGGAGAAGTATAAATATCGTCGGCGTGAAGTGTTTTCGTTTGCACGAAAACAAAACCTAGCTCACGGCTCGTCAGCTTAGTGTGAACATACTCGATTAATCGCAAGCATCACCTGCTCCGCCCGAGAAACGCTGACGCTGCAATGAGAAACAATATTGGTTTTTGTAAATTTCTATTTTGTAATTTATAATTATTGATTGAGTTAGTTTTTCATAGTTTTCTTGGTTAAAGATAGAGGGCGCTATATATTTTTATATTTTTTTTTATGGAAAGCTGGGTTTTTTTTATATAATATATCCGAAAATCAGAAAGGTGTTATTTTTTGTTTTTGAGTTATTATTTGCAAATTTAACATGTTTCAAGTCTTCGTTCAATATTCCTATGTGACTAGACTAGACCTATGCGACCAGAATCCAATCTTTCCGCAAGTGTGATGTTTTTTCAAAGAAGCTTATTGGCTTCAATTTAATATGTCGATCATCTAAATCGGTTCAGTAGTTCAAATGTTATGCTTTTTTTGCAAAAAGTCATTTTTGAATAAAAGGGGAAAAATTATATTTCGGTTGACTTTGAAAAATCATATCTCAAAACGAAAAAAGCCTTATATTGAGATATGCGATAGTTATGAATTTTTGAAAAAAAATCATTTTTGGAAAAAAGTGGAAAAAAATATTTTTCGGACCACCCTAAAATGGAAATGGGCGCCCTAATAAAAAATACGGGTCCAATGTTTTGCGATGAGGAACAAAATTACCACTTTTGACGAAAATCTGAGAACCACTATTTCGGTTTGGCGTGGAATTGTTGTATGTCAATCAGTTCTTACACGATCAATAACTTCATCAATCTCGGAACATATGTAATTAAATTGATAATATTATTGAACGTGTAATTTGTATTAGATTGATGAAACGATTGACTGAAATTCTGATTCGCAGATCCTGTAGGGGATGTGTCAATACTTACAACAATTTCCGTGAAATGTACAATAGAACGAGATGGTATTTTAAAACTAATGAAACGAATAACTTAATAACTTCATATTTCCTCTATCTGATTCAATCGCTATCAATGTACGAAGAGAGATATGAATGCTCTTGAGATGAAATAACTTTCAATTTGCGCAACATGTCGCAAGGAAAGTCGATAGATTGTCGTAATAAAGCAACTGTAACTGCACATATCCCGTGCTTTATTGCGAAACTTCCGACATTAATGGAACTTTTGCCATAGTGAAAAACTATAATCGTAAGACGCATACAGACGGCGTTCTACAGTTTCGAGTATAGAGATGATAGATGAGTTATTACTGCCAGAGTGTGGGAGAAATAAATCTGCAATTATGTGCTCACCATGTCATGACGAAATCCCGAAACGGAAGTTTCATTCTTCTTCTCACCCGTGATTTTATTTTAGGTTTTATTATGATTGTACAAGAAACCATTGCGATTGATAATTATTAGTTTTGCAACCTCCGGTCATTCCAGTCATATTTTGTCACCGCGTTCAATGAAAAAATTGTAGACATTTTAATTTTGTTTTTGCGTCTGAAATGACAGCACCTAAATTATCACATAATTATAAATTAACATCAATTGGTGGTACGATGAACTACTAACGAAGAACTTGCTTCATCACTTTTAAGGCCTTCCAAAGAGTACATCCACGCCCTTGGCGAGATACTCCTGCATAGTACCTTTCTTTCACTGCCTCAGCCGCGATAAAACAATGTCATTAGCTAAACCTAGAACCTCATCTAAAAACCATATAGGGGAAGTGAGAGTAATATGGACATGTTAAGAAGAACTTCAACTGTATCTTTGGAAACTCATGTTTCCCACAACTTGAATGTGGTTTCTTACAATTTAATACACTGTTTTCGATATAAACGGAAAATGTGTTTTTCAATGTTTTTTTTTTTTACTGAAAATACAGACAGACCAAAAAGTAGAACATTTTTCGATGCGAGTAATATGGGCATATAGTGGGGGGATATGGATACGAGGCGTAGGAGTTTATCGCTCGTGAGAGGAATAATTTTATTCAATCGAAGTCTCAACTCATCACGAATGTTCGTTAAATGATGAAAAATCGAATTCATCCACCTTGAAGAGATATTATGCTTCTCAGCAGTATAAACAGACAAACCCTTAACTATTTTGCTGTTGGTTCCAGAAAGTTTTTTATCTCTATACAGTACTTTTGTACATCTGGACAGCCCGGTTTGATTTTCGTTTATAGACGAAGGGTATTCCTTAGGAATAGAATAAACAAACTTTTCATAGTCCATCTCACTCCTACTGGCAACTGTTCGTTTCATTCCACCAGCAGAATAATTTCAACAATTAAAATTTTTCACTCACAAATGATTTTACTTTTCCGTACATACCTAATATTGCTTCTCTGTTAACTCACAAACCGGAATAAAGGGTCTCCCACATCAAATTGCATTTCGGAAAAACGTTGTACAAAATTACCCATTGAGTATTTTCTCTTGAAAATTTGGGCAGGAGTAGTTTACACTGTATTTTTATCGCTGTCAGTTTTTCGAAAATTGAAAAAAAAGGCGTCATCCGAAAAGCAACGTCGAAAATAGGATTTTGCGCAAGCATCTGGAAAATCATCAACTCCCTCATCGGAGAACAACTCGAAATCGTGCAGTCAACGATGAGTCGTGTGATTAAACGTTACTACAAAATTCTGAGCATCGAACGGAAGGAGAAACGCGGTCAGAATGGCTGATCTATTAGTGATCAGGATCACGGGCGAGCCGTGAAAGCTTTTAAGCGGAATCTCAATGCTTCGGTTAGGTTGAATCTGACCAAGTACTTCGTGTAGAGAGCCAAGGACCGAGATGGACTGTATACGTACAAAGTGTAGGGTTTAAATAAACATGAAAGCGTACTCTTTGGATTTACGGTGCATGTTTGTGGCACCTTGAACGAAAAAGAGAAACCTTGGGCAGATTATTCTAGAGATTGACATAGAAGACTGCGGACGGAATTTCCCCCGAAGGATTATTGGCTGGGCTAGGGAAGTCAAGATCAGCAACGGAACCTATACAATTGGCGACGAACGAGGGAACCAGTGATTATGGTAAATTTTGATAAATTTTTTGAATTTAATTTTTTTTAATAAACATTTGCAGTTGAACGAAATGTTGAATTTTCATACGGTGATTTTCGAAGCGAAACAAAATGGCGGTTTTTTTTTGCACGAACATTGAGGGGAAAAGAGTTTTGTTTCGTGGTTGAGCACTGTTTTTTGTGTATGGGTGCTCCTTGAATAATTTTGATGCGTTTTCTCGCAGTGAGCATATCGAATTAGAAGTATGTCAATGAAAATGGGAAATGTGATCTCGGTGAAAGAAATTTTACGCTTGGCTATAGCAAAGAGAATTGATCTGTGACCAAACGTCACGTCGAATATTTTTGACTAGCTAGATAAAATGTTGTGCACGTATTTGACCATGAATCGCGGCTAGGGAGCCCGAAGATCGTGGTTAGACCATACGAGGAGATCGTGCTCGTGGCTAGGCGCCTGAGAGTGAAATGTTCATGGCTAGGCCATACTTACGGCTAGGGGGCCGTACTCTTGGCTAGAGGGCCCGGAATAGTTATGACGAAGTTGGTTGGAGAGAAAATCTAATCACCATAAGGCCTTGTTCTCACTGCAGCGAGGCGTCAGCGTGGCTTGAGCGGGGAGGGTGACGCTTACGGTTAATCGTATGTGTTCTTACCGATGTGTTCACACCAGGCTGACGTGTCGTGAGCGTGTGGCTGGAGTGCAAACGAAAACACTTCACGCCGGCGATATTTGTACTTCACCGCTTCTCTATTGCATATGTTTGTTTGTAGTAGTGACATAATTTAATTTTTTTTTGTTTTCTTTTTATTTTTTATGTTTTTAACCCTCCGAATTTTGAGCCGAATACGTCCAACGATGTTGGAATATTTAAAAATAAACCAATTTTCATTCTTTCATTCAAAAACACACATTGTCAATTTTCATAAAATACGCCGAAGACACGCCGCTGGCACGGTGCAATGTGAGTGAATCGAAATATCGTGGCGAGAAGTGAACACGCCCCGCTCACGCCACGTTGACGCCCCGCTGCAGTGAGAACATGGCCTAAAGCTGTGTATTAAATAAATAGATAGAGAAACGGAATATGCGTTTAACGGAGTGCGTTTTAATTTGTTCATATATTTTCAGATGGATGAAAGTCGACCTTTGTCCATGTTCCGCTGCGAACAGAGAGTAGCGAATTGGCAAAGGAGTGGATGGAATGGAAGCTTGTTCTTGAGTGTTATTTCGATTCGTATCAAATTACGGATCAAAAGCTCATGCGATCGAAGATGTTGCATTTAGGAGGACCTCAATTTCTGGAAGGTATTGAAAATTTTCTCGAGAAGCCGTGGTACAAGCTCGCAGTAAACAAACTCGATTCGTATTCGTATTCGCCCTGGTTTCGTCAGGCCGTATTGAACGCAAGAACTTCGTCTGAAAATCCTAGAAAAAGATCAGTCAAAAGCAGACATTGAGGCCTTAGGCGAATCCTTAGAAAGTGTGAGGATACAGGAGAAGGAAATGACCAGTAACTCAAGCTCTCATGGAAACGCTGGAACATTGGTAGTTCGAAAGGTACAAAGGTTCGTCAGTGGCGAGGATGAACGAAAGCAAGATCGAATAATTAATCGTTACTTTGGTAAAACATGTACATGCAGCATCAGCGTACAGGCACCTCAAAGATAAGAGCTATTAATGTTGGAGTAGAAGCTACATCTCCTGAAAAGGAAGTCTCTGATGATTGCCCTGACAAAAAAGTGTACTACACCTTCTACATCTCGAATCAAGCGATGGGTACTCCGTTTGCAAAGCTTCCAATATACAGGGTTTTCCATTTCGGGCTTCCGAAAGTATACAGCCCTGCGCTGACAACCGTTTGACATAGCTGTCAACCAAAGCGTCATATCGTTAGTTGAATGTCTGCTATTTTACAATATGGATCGTTTTAGCATCGCACAACGTGTTAATTTTGTTAAACTATACTATAAAAATGATGAAAAACCGGCAAATGTTTTTCGAGCATTACGGACGGATTTTGGTCGTCATGGACGGCCTACAGAGCACACAATCGCTAATGTAGTGCGTAAATTCGAACAAACTGGATCCGTAGCGGATATTGTGAAACCTGTGCATCATCGTAATGTGCGTTCGGCGGAAAATATTGCTGCTGTTGCTGCCAGTGTGGGGGATGACCCGAATGTTTCGATTCCACGGCGTGCTCAGCAATTGGGCTTGTCAAACACATCATTGTGGCGAATTTTGCATTTGGACTTGCATCTACATCCATATAAAGTCCAACTGGTACAAAAATTAGAGCGTGGTGACCATGGAATGCGTCGGGCATACGTCGATTGGGTGAACGAACAACAGCAGCAAAATGCTGAATTTTCGCATCAAATTTTCTTCAGCGATGAGGCACATTTCGAGCTCGGTGGCTATGTGAACACCCAAAATTTCCGTATATGGGGCTCAGAAAATCCACACGTGATTGTTGAGAGGCCATTGCATCCGCCAAAAGTCACTGTTTGGTGCGAATTATGGTCTGGTAGAGTCATCGGTAGAGTCATTTTCTTTGAAAATGAGGACGGCGAGACGATAACTGTGAATGGTGAGCGCTATGGCCGCATGTTAACCGATTTTTTTTGCCACAAATTGAAGATATGGATACGGATGACATGTGGTTTCAGCAGGACGGCGCCACGTGCAACACAACACGACCGAACATGGCCATATTGCGAACGAAATTTGAGGGACGCATAATTTCGCGTTTTGGTGATGCCAATTGGCCGTCCAGATCATGCGATTTGAACCCGCTAGACTTTTTTTTGTGGGGTTATGCGAAAGACCGTGTCTATGCCAACTCTCCGCAAACTCTTGAACATTTGAAAGACAACATTCGTGAAGTTATGACCGAGATACCGCCCCATATGTGCCGAAAAGTCATCGAAAATTACCTGTTCCGGATCAAGGTGTGCGAGGAAGCCGTAGGTGGACATTTGAATGATGTTGTATTTCACACATAATGGCATAAACCAAACTTTGATTTGAAATAAAAGTTTCATCGAAATTCGAATTCTAAGTGTGTTTTATTTCAATTTACTTTCGGAATTTAAAGTTGGAAAACCCTGTACGATCATACACATCTCCGGAGCAATGAATATAGCCGATGTGTTTTCCAGATTATCAACGATTCAACCGAGAGCGTTTGATGATGAAGAAAAGCTCATGGTCCGTGGACTAGCTATTTCAGCAGGTTCAGTGATTGCATTAAAATGGGACGAGATAGAAAGTGCGAGCAAATTGAACGAATCTTTGAGGCGTTGGAAGCTGGGATGACTGTAGATCTACCTTCGGCATTCCGAATGGTATTTACGGAGTGGTGTAGATTAGGTGATATCCTTTTAAGAAGGGACCGAATAGCTCAGCAACTTCAACGGCGAGTTCTTCATCTGGCTCATGAGGGTCATCCCGGCATTAGGGTTATGAATTGTCATCTCCGCGCTAGTGTATGGTGACCTAAAATGGACCAACAGGTGGAAAGCGATTACGCATAGCACAAGAGCTTGGGAATGATTGGCGTCGACAGCTGCGACAGTATTTACTCATGTATCACGCTGCTAATCACGCAACGTCAGGAAAATCGCCATCTGAACTGATATTTGGTCGCCGAATGCGTACGAAATTACCAACTATTCTTGCTGCCTCTCCAGAATATGACGAAGTGAGAGATCGTGATGTTGTTGAAAAAGAAAACGATCTCTCAGTGAATAATGACGATTCCATAAATGATGATATCATACTAGGTATTCCTGCGGATTCTAATGAGCTAGCTAGTACATCGAAAAGAAATAGATCTGAGCCTATCCATTTCAAGGATTATCATACCTACTGAACTTGACATTTATAGAAAGATAGTGATGTAGGGTTTAAATAAACATGAAAGCGTACTCTTTGGATTTACGGTGTATGTTTGTCTATCTTACCTTGAACGAAAAAGAGAAACCTTGCGCAGATTATTCTAGAGTGTGACATAGAAGACTGCGGACGGATTTTCCTCCGGAAAATTATTGGCGGGAATTGGGAAGTCAAGATCAGCAACGGAATCTATAACTATCTACACAAAGTGCAGAAGGCTCTGACGAACGGTAAAATACGGTGAAAAAGTCACGAGTCCGGAAATTGTACACCCAGATGCTGAAGAACCTCATTGTCTCATGATGGATGATGAGACTTACGTTCCGGCAGCTTCAGGGGCTACAGTTCATTACCACCCAGCAAAAGTTTGATGTTCTGGAGGAAGCAAGGAAGCAAGGAAGCAAGGAAGCAGAAACTTTCCCATTTTCCCAAGAAATACATGATTTGGCAAGCGATCTTCTCATGTGGCACACAGAGCGCGCCGTTCGTAACTACCGGTACTATAAACGGGTAGATTTACCTCAAGGAGTGTCTACAGAAGCGTCTGCTTCCCTATTGAAGCAACACGAGGGACTTACGAACTTCTGCCCAAATATAGCTTCGTGCCACTATCCAATGGTTGTAAAATCCGAGGAAGACATGAAGAAAAAGTGGGTTTCCGTACATAAGAAGCTGCGGCCAGATGTTGTACAGGACCTTATGAGTGAGGTTAAGCGTAAGGTGCGAGCATATAGTTATGGTATTGAAGTTAATTTAAATAAATACGAGGTCTGTTCGCGACATTCGAATTTACGCGGGCTACGTATATTTGACCACAAGAGCTGTTCTAAAATTCACAAGAGCTGTTCTAAAATATCAGGGTTTTTGTATATCCACGGATTACTTATATTCGATTTCAGTTGTTGACGTGAACGGGCGTTTACATCGTTTATATCTTTTGACCCTCCGAGAACATTTTTTCGAACTCCGATAAACGATGTTTCGCTCCAAGGTAGGTTCACCAGATGTCACAATCAACATTCGGAATGTGTTCGCGCACTTAATTTTGTTTTTCACACAAAATTTTATACAGATTCTTTTATCCATTTTTGCAATAGGCAATGAACTCTGAACAATGAACAATGAACAATGAACCAAAACACGTGTTAGAAAAGCAGTTGTCAAAAATTAACCGAACATTCAAAATAGCCGTACTTGTCAGCATAAGTGAGAGACATGAGTATCAACATAATGCCACAAAAAAAACCTAGAATTGAATGTACGTCACCCGCGTAAATTGGAAAGTCGCGATACTTTTATAATAGACCTTGTAGGGGAAGACGGGGTAAGACCATCCACCTAAGAAAACCAATTTTTATTTAAACGTCCTTCAGGATTTCCCCTATTTGTTGTACCACATATCATTGAGTATCTAATAATCTACTACTAAAAAATGTGTAACTGTTGATTGTATAACTTTTTTGCGTTTTTTCATTAATTTTTGAAATGATAAAAAATTGCTTTTTATTTCCCTGGCGGACCATGGACCATGACGGGGTTAGATGGAGCGATGCTATTTTCAAACAGTTTAGTCTAGTAAAACTAACAGGAACAGTGTTGTATAAGGTACTAAATGTTTAGAGCTGTTCATAAACTACACACAAACTTCTGAAAAGGCCATCAATATTCCACGTTGCGAATATTCGTGGAAATATTACCAAATTATCGGAATCTATAAGGACGATTATTCGACGACTTCTTTATGTACTTTCGGGGCATTTGTGTGTAAAGAGACGAGCAAAAAGATGGTATTTTATTTGATATGAAAATCATTCAATATCACGACGTATGGCGCTTTTACCCCTTCGAAAGTGGACGGTCTTCCCCCCCAGAGCACCTTTTGCATTATTTTGCACTTTTCACGCATTTTATACAGTGATAGACATTCGTATAGCCGCACTTGGAAAAAAACTTGAAACACTTACAAAACAACTAGGAATGTTCTTTTTATCGGGATACTTATTTGCTGTAGTGATAGTATATTTAAGTCCCTTTTATTAAAAGGACGTGCGTCACAATCACACACACACAAGGCGGATTATGGATATAAACATTCAAAAGTCGTTTTTTTCCGAGACGTACGTTTAGCCGCATGGCATAAAAATCGAGTTTTCGCATAAGCCTTTATCTGTGTTTTTTGAAGAAAAACTTGAGAATGTTCAATTTACAAGATAAATATTATGTTAGATGTGCAACGTAAGAAGTTGGTCAGATTAGTGATTTACGTAGAATTTAAAGGAATGGCGAAAAATATTCTATTGACGAAAGAGGGGCGGAAAATAATAAAGATATTCAGTGAACAAAAGTTTTCTAATCGCTCGATCGTAACAAAAATTGGTCGATCTGAGAAAGTGGTACGGAGTTTCTTTAAATTGTGCCAGAAATATGGAATATAACGACCAACAAATGGGAACACCAAAGTTACTTTGCGTCTTGAAGGTCGAATAAGACACAAAGCAACCAGGAAACGATGTCCAGTTCATACATTAAGGCAGAATCGGTTGTTCCAGTAACGAAGAGGCATATTGCGCGCATCTTGAATGAGTCACCAAACTTCATGTGGAAGAAACCTCAAGGGAAGCCGAAACTGAGCGCCACCCATAAGTAGTACCATCTCATTTTCGCCCGGCAATACATAGAATGGAAACTAGAATGGAGAAATGTTGTATTTTCCGGCGAAAAAAGTTCAATTGGGATGGTCCGGACTGTTACAGTTGCTATTGGTACAATTTAAGTCAACGGCATGTTGTGAGATCGAAGCGAAACTTTGGGGGCGGAAGTTTGACAGTGTGGGGAGCCGTTTCCTATCACAGCAAGCTTCTCATTTGTTTCATTTTCACCCGAATGAACTCCGAAAAGTATCTTCAACTATTGGAGGATTTTGATTGGGGATTGATATTGAGAATAACGCTTCCGAGGATGTTGTTTTTTCAGCAGAATTATGTATACATCCACGTTTCCAAGCAATTGAAGTCATGGTTTTCCGAGAAGAACATTCCGCTTCTTAAATAACCTGCTGGCAGTCGATTGTCATCTCATAGAGAACCTATGGAGAATCTTGGCCGAGATGGTCTATGCAAACGGATGACAATTTGACAACATTTCCAGTCTCAAGGCAGTAATTCAGGAATGTTAGGCTATAATCAATATGGCAACACTTTAAAAGCTGTCTGACTCGATGCCAAATCGAGTTTTCAAAGTGATCCGAAATGAAGGTGGACATACTAAATATTAGGCTGTCAAAAAAGTCCTGCGGTATTTTTTTTTGAATTTTCATTTGTTCATAAAATTAGTTACAATCATCTGTACCGATCATGACAACTCTACACGAACTGATGATTGCGCCGGCTAGTGACCATTCTATCCTGGATTCCTCGAGTCGAGAAAGACGCACCACGCTAGATATGAGGTACAGACTAGGGGGGCGTTGCTGATTAATGGTCAGCTGCATCCCAATAGGAAGTATCCCGTGTCGGGCACAGGTACAGATCATTGAAGACAGCAACATCCCAATTACGAAAACACTTGTAATACTAACCTCGAGCCAACCGAGAGTAATCGGTTACATATTACTAACATAGATAATAAGAAAAATTGTATTGAACTCCCGGCCCCGTGAGGCTAACGCCATATGAGCCTTTATAAAAATATATATTTTGGAAAAAAAAAAAAATCTGTTTTAAGTCAAATATGCGCCGTTTTATTCGATGACTTGTTCCCAACGAGATGCCAACTTCATAATACCCCTGTTATAGAAGCTCGCTTCCTTATTGGCAAAAAACTCGGATAGCCAATTTTCACAGGCCTCTTTTGTGGCTAACTTCTGACTACCTAGCTCGTTCGCCATGGACAAAAACAGGTGGTAGTCACTTGGTGCAAGGTCCGGACTATACGGCGGATACAAAAGAACCTCCCATCCGAGCTCCCGGAGCTTCTGGCGCGTCACCAAAGAAGTGTGTGGCCTGGCGTTGTCCTGATGGAAGACAATGCGGCCTCTGTTTATCAAAGATGGCCTCTTCTTCATGAGTGCTACCTTCAAGCGATCCAGTTGTTGGCAGTACAGGTCCGAATTGAGTGTTTGGCCATAGGGAAGCAACTCATAATAGATTATTCCTTGACAATCCCACCAAACACACAGCAGAACCTTCCTGGCCGTTAATGAGGGCTTGGCCACCGTCTCAGCCGCTTCAGCGGGCTTCGACCACGACCGTTTGCGTTTCACGTTGTTGTAAGTGGCCCACTTTTCATCGCCAGTCACCATCCGCTTCAGAAACGGGTCGATTTTGTTGCGATTCAGCAGCGATTCACATGCGTCGATACGGTCAAAGATGTTTTTTGCGTCAACGTGTGTGGCACTCATACATCGAGCTTCTTTGTGAATCCAAGCTTCTTCAAATGGTTAATAACGGTTTGATGACTTATCCTCAGCTCTTGGCCGATGCTACGGCTGCTACTATGCCGGTCTTTCTCGGCTAATTCAGCGATTTTGTCGCAATTTTCGACGACAGGCCTTCCGGAGCGTGGGGCATCTTCGACGACCTCTACACCAGAACGAAAACGTTGAAACCATCGTTGTGCGGTGGAAATGGAAACTGTATCGGGTTTCCTGCACATAAACTGCACAAATTTTATTGGCAGCTTGAGATGCATTTTTGCCTTTGTCATAGTAGTACTGTAAAATATGTCGGATTTTCTCTTTATTTTGTTCCATATTTGCGACACTATAACTCACGAACGACTTAACCAAACAAAACACTGTCAAGGACTATATAAATACCTTTCCAACAAGCTATAGTAAGACTCGATACAATGAATACAACTAGAACTACGCGCTTACAACGACACCTCGCGGAAATACCGCAGGACTTTTTTGACAGCCTAATATTAGCTACCGATTGGACTCGAAATTTGCCGCATAAATTTTCTTTTATTGAAATTTTAGGATGCGGCTAAACGAATGTCCACCTTGATTCCACATATTTGAATTACTTACAAAACAAAAAGTGAATTTATACTTTTTTTAGAATGAATTCGATGAAAATAAACAATAATCGTCTTTTATGAGCAAAATTGTACAAAGAATTAACTTATTTTTAAAAATATTGAGAAAAAATAGGGTGCGGCTAAACGAATGTCTACCACTGTATTACATTTAACATACCTTTTAACGCAGAAAGAACCGGAACAATCTACTGAAGGATTGGGAGACTGACGATCAACTGAATACACAGTTTTTGATGGAAAAATCTTTATTTTGGTTGCCTTGAATGGACAAAAACTTTGTTTTGTTCACAATTTTGATACTTCGTGCGCTCAAGTGTTGCCAAGTATTTCGAAGCGACAAAAATAGGCTAATCATGCTTCTTGCGTAACATATTTGCCAAAAAACTGAGGCATTCTTATAAAACTAGAAGTGGCCCGTCTTCCCCTATATCTTGTTCAGACAGAGAGGACCAAATGAGTTGATAGTTAATAAACATTTCATGATCGATTTCAAATCTAACCGTGGTCTTTCATTGACTGCAAGTACTCTTTTTCAAAATCACGCTAACCCGTTTGTCGTTGAGACATATTTTTTAGAAAATCAACAATTGTATCTGAAACTACATACTAATCGATTATTTTTTATAAGTAAAATCCTGTTTGAAGTCATAAAAGCGGTTTGTTTTATCGTTTAATGATATTGTTTGGTTCAGTTAGAGTGGGCCTAATACACATAGCCAGTCGTGGAATCATCTTGATTTACATTAAAGATGTTTGCTAAAGAGTTGCTAGGAGCTGTGTAAATAGAAGAGGGTAGGAGGGAGATAGTATTTGTGGGAAGCTACCAAAACTACACAGTTTCAAACTTTGAGTTCGATTTATTCGAAATCATAATTATGTTACTCAGTCCAGTCTGACTGAACACCGAACATCGTCGGTGGAAGAAGATGTATTTCATTCGTTGTCATATCAGTTGGATTTCTTTCATGTTTCTACCGCAAAGTCAGAAGCTCGAATGTTGTAGTTTATCATATATTTATTTCATAACATTTTCCCTGCCAAATTCGATTAATTCTAGTCTTCAATAGTTCGACTTGGTTTCTTTGCTTTTCAATCAATCATTACAATATTCAGTGTCATTGTAGATAATTGCATATACATTTTTCTTAAATATAACGTTACTGAGTTTTTTTTATTCTAGTATCATTGAACATGTTTTGTTTATATCAGGTACTCTATAATGTAGAACTGGTTTTGTATTCATGTTTATCAGTAGAACCGATATAAAGGCGTCTGGTGGAGCGTGAAAATTCCAGATTTATTTTGTTTGCCAGTGCCCAACGTGACGGACATACGACTGAGCTGCTGAACGAATTTGCAGACGTTCGTCACCATTCCCCAGTACCCCGGCTACCCGGAGGTAGCGGCGTAAGATTTCGAGATAACTTCATCACCAAGGGTTTCGCCCGGTCGGGTGGGCAGAATTACACACGTATTAACAACAACATAGCTTACTCTTCAGGGAGGATAATCTCTTTAGAATTTATATTTATCTATAATTATTTTCGCTGCTTGAGTAGGTCTTCATGCTGGCCCATGTCCAGCAGGATATGCTTTGAGATCTAAACATCAGCATCAGCAAAAAAGAGGCAAAGGGTGCTCTCTCAAGAAACTTGAAACGGATCTGAAGCGTGGCATGGATTTGCCCTAGCCTGCGTGTGTGTGTGTTTCTTAGAGAACTTTTCTTGCGAAATTCGGAGTTGACTTTGCAACAGAACGACGAGGGTTCCATCGATTCGTGCAATGCCGGATGGCTGGCTGGGAAAAGAAAGAGGGTTGGAGTTATACACTGATTGTAAGCCGGAGCAGGCCCATCCCATTTATTTCGTCTTTCCATTCGCTTTGCGTTGCGGTGGGCTATACAAGATACAAAAAAAAGGTACGACAGTGAAAGGGTACATGGAAGGGGATGTTTTGATTTCAACTGTTCGAACTGTGTCACCTTATGCTGCTGAAACCAGGTGAAGCATTGCAGCTGGCGTGGATATTTTCATTGAACGTGTTTCATTGGTACAAATACGGAGGTCTAGAGTAGATATTCCCAGAGGTCCTATCAGTGAGAGGGAAGCGATTTTTTATACAGCGAACTGATTAAAGTGAATCATGCAAACGCTTTCTCGTCTCGTATAGGGACTTTGGTTGCTGAACATCTGGATTAGCGCGTGTCGAAGAATATAATTTAAGGAATTTGTAGTCGAGAAGCGGCTGAACAGTACTCCAATAATTGTTTTTGGTAGATATTGGGCCTAATATTGACATTCAGATCAAAATTTATACCAGCTACAGTTTTTCTACATCGATTTTGTTGGCAGAATTACATTTTATTCTAAATAGATATGGTTTTGAATTTTCATGTCCCAACCTGGTGGCTGCAGTATATGTCTCATTAATATTAACTCTTTGGAAGGAATTAAAAAAAAACTATTTTTATGTGCGCCTACGCTTGTCTATCACCACGTTTATCCAGTGGAAAAGTTTCTCACTCCATTACATTTTCTAAAATTTTTAAACACATCGATATTCATTTTGAACATTGTTCTAGAAATGTTTTTGGAATCATATTTTAGTTTATCCAGAAAATGCCAATATTGAAAATTGTATCTCATGGGGGTTTCCTGCGTTCTGCAAAAACGTATGTCACTTCTAATGTGCTGTCAAAATGCTGTGTTAAACGAAGAACAGCACAGTGTCGATTTGCTTCTTATAGAAGATTACTTCTTAGAGCTGCTGGAAATAGCACAGTGGAATTGGAAAATAATTTTTTTAGGGAGAATTGCTTCGAAACATATGCAGCTTAATTCGAAATTGTTATACCGAATGTTTCGCTCCATCGGTTTCCTAGGTTAATCAATATAGTATTTCATCACCAAACGTTCGAGGGCGAAGGTTCTTATAAATCACCTCTTACCTCTTCCGTAAATACTGTGCTAGTCAATTTTTTGAATTATAATTTGTTCAATACGAATTTTTCAGTCTCGAAACTCACGAACATATCAGTTCTATCATGCAAATTATTAAGTCAACACAGGAATTTTTTTTTATTTATAGGATTATTTAGCCCAGATATATGATTACAGTGATCAAAATGGCTCTTTCCAATCAACCAAGTTTCTGATCGAAATTCATTCGAAAAAATGTTTGTCGTTTTTTTGTAGCCCTTCTTGCTAGCCTTTAAAAAGTTCGTTTTGGGACAGTGTTCTTGTATCATGATAAATTCCCCTTTATTCCACGCGGCAAGTGACGTGAGATAGCAAAGCGGAATAAAGGGGATTATCTCCTTCGAGTTTAAGTCATCCGTTCATCAGTTTGCCATGAATACTGGAAGTAGGATGAGCCTTGAGATATAATGTACCTAGTATTTGTGTAAGCTTGACAAAAAAAAACCCGAAAACATCAAAGTGCTTCAAACGTACATTGTTCGATGCTAAAAATATAAACAGTTGAAGGATTCAGTTGATAGTTTCGAATGCAGATGATATAGTTCAAATGAGTTTTGATAAGTTTTGCTGATTCAGCAGTTAAATGGTGTTTTAACTAGCATTTTGTTTTCCGGATATCCCTCACTGAAGCAGCCTCAGTGTAGCTTTTGTATATTTTTTTTTCGAGAGATAGAGATACTCAGTAGTTTTCTAATGGCCGTGAGCAAGTACAATTGTTGTATGCAGTCGGGTGACCCAGTTATAAGACGTGGTAAGGGGAGCTAAGTAGTCTCTACAGCCTCTGGTCCTGTGAAAATCATTTATGATCATAAAAGTTGTTCGACGGCTAAGAAATGTGGATTTTCTCATCGTTGAGTTTAAAACCTCTACCTCCCCAACAATCCAAACAGTGATAACGAAAAAAATCGCTGTGAGTAAGAAGAAAAATGGACGGCGCCAGTGGTTGTATGGTTAGCGTAACAGCCTCACAATCCGATCGGCCTGGGTTCAATCCCAGCTGGCGTCGTTGGGATTTTCTGAGGCGAAAAATCTCTGGTTACGTCTTCCTTCGGAGCGGAAGTAAAAGAAGTTGGCCCGGCTCATGAGTTGTTGAGTCTGATAGGTAGGAACAGGTGGAGTCGCCTCCCTGATGTCGGTGATTGGCACTAAAGTGGCGGAAATAGGCCGACGAAAAATAAGCGAAGATAAAAAAAAAAAAAAAGAAGAAAAATGTCATAGATGAGTAGCTTCACTGTCTCAACGTAGATTTATACCGTTCTAACACAATAAAAGTTACTAATTCTATTCTTCGTTCTCCGGTCAGTGTAAACTCGGCAACGAGGCCCAGCAAACATATAATTGAATAAAATGTCATATTTAGAGTCGATATACATACATCCAAGCCACATTTGGGTGATATGTGATGCGTATAACTGGCATATACATACAAAAGTGGAGGCGATATACGAATATATCATATTATAGTTTTATATAAAACCATATACTGATATACGACACTTGTTAAACTGATATGCGATTTAACCTGACAATGTTATATAAAATGATATTATGTACGTATATAATACCGCACATCGCGATATGAGGATGAATGTCATACCGGTATACGACTTAATCCATCAATGATATAGAAAATCGTGTTTCTGCATTTTGGACGATTTCAGATATACATGATAGATATACAATGGCGCATCTTTTGATTGATACTTTATACGATTGTTATTTGATAGGAATGTTTATGCGATCTAGTATGTGCAAAAATTATATGATTCAATGTTTGCTGGGGAGCCACAATTTATCCCTGCTATTAACCGTAAAAAATCGTGAAAGTAAGGCACGTGATGGAAAATAAAAAAAAAGGTTGTAAACAAACGCAGTAAAGATTTCAATGACACCGATACTGTGACTTCCAGTGATAATCACAATTGTCCTTTGTGCTTTACTTATGGGCTAGGATATTTTTGGAAGAATGGACATGATTAAGAATGAGTATTGGTATATTTCTAAACGTGCTGGAGATAGAAAAATAACATAGATAAATGAGAGAGCAAGAAAAGCAAATAAAGATAGCAAAGATAGAAATGACAGAAAAGAGAGAGAACAAACCAGATAAGATGAAACGGGTCCTAAAGGGGAGCCACCTTGGCTTGGTTCATATGGAATATTCCTAGCTCACGTCATGACTCAGAACAAGTAACGCAACGATGGATCTTTTGGGCCCGGCAACAACGCGCCGTTATCTGCAATATATCTGACTCGGGATTTGAAGTCGAGCGCTTGGTACAGCTGAAATAAATCAGAGTGGCCAATCACAGAAAGCTTAAGGAAGTGTCCGTTCTCAATTGTAGGAGCGGCCCCTTGACAGTACCTGTGTTTTTCATGTGAGAAGCATCCTAGTTGATAGAGCTACGCCCAAGAAGTACTGTATGAGTATGAGAGCGACGAGGGTTCCTTGAACTGGCGATACGTCAGGGCGACAGAACTAGTGGACAAATAGCCATTAGTCGGTGTAGAAGTAGCTCAAAGAGCAGCAGCCATTATCATCATAGAAGGAACGATGCACCGCTGCGAAACTGTCTTCACTGACAGATGAAAGTCATCTTGTGGACAGGGCTCGGCAAAGTCATATTTAACTGAGGATAGTCAGCGGACTATGAAGAAATTCGCCTTCGTATTCAATTGGAAATTAGTTTTGGTTTCTTCCAGCAATTTCTCCGTCAACATGACTCAACAGTCAGACATTCTGTATTATAGTGGCTTCCAACACTTTTGGCTGATTTGTCACTTTTACTTCCATTTATGGAAGAATGTCGGGAGTGAGAATTGAACTCGTGACCTTCAGCGTGAGAGGTATGGATGTTACCACTACACCAGACCGTCTCCTGATTTTTGTTTGTATCGTACACGAAAATTACTCACATATATGAAAAAGCGAACAATGTTGTGTTCAGAAACACTGACAAATTTGTGAATTTTGTTGATGTAAACCCGTTATCTGTATGTTTTGTCATAAAATTGAACTCGGAGACAGAGTGAACTAAAGTTTGAGAATTCCTCCCAAACTATAAGCTCCTTTGCACGCTTTTTACTAATACTAACGCGAGGTCCTTTGTAGCATACCTGATAACTGTCTAAGTTTATTGGGTTGAGTTCACGGTGGGTAAACAACAAACCGTCGATTGTTGGTGTAACTACTTTTTTGCATCAGAAATCGAGTTTTCGTTTCACTTTATACGGACGTAAAAATAAGATTGTGTACACGGGTAACGAGATCCGTGTCAGGGGGAGTAGAAGTGTGGATTGAAGTCAGGTTGAATGAAGAGGCAGATTTATATTATATTTATATTTATATTGATTAGTCTTTTTTTTTGAATGGCGTTAACGTTCCATGTGGAACTTTTGCCGTATCAACGTATGCATTAAATAGCGTCATTTTATTAATACTTAGTTGAGATTTCTTAAGCCAAATTACACGCCTTGAATGTATTCCGAGGGGCAAGCTCTTGAATACGCGTGACCACAGTGCAAGTCGAAGGAAAATTCTTTGACGAAAAATCCCCCAGCCAGAACGGGAATCGAACCCGAACACCCGGCATGATAATGTGAGACGCTAACCACTCGGCCACGGGTGCACATAATTCATTAATCACGTTAATTAGAATAACCATTTGCTAGAAAAGTTCATCAGTCATCCTCGCTCTCAACGCTCGTCAATCAATTTTCTAGTCAATTCAATTCATTTTGACGGCGAGTGCCGAAGTAGTTCTGGCCGAAGTGAAGCTACGGAGAGAAGAGTCGGTTTTCTTTCGAAGAGTTCGGGCCCTGCTCGTGACTGATAGATGACAGCCATCTTGTGGATAACGCAAGGAGAGGTGCAACTGTTACGAATAAATTCTTGATCCATGCTTATTGAACCCATGACTGTTTTCGAGGAAAACATGAGTGATAATCTCAAACTGAAATGATGTAAATAATGTGCTGTTGAGATTTATGTGTCCTTAAATGAGACGTTTTGGAAAAAAATGAATAAAAACATTAAATTGATAAAAAATGTATTTGAATAACTTTGTAGAAGAACAATAAGTTCGAGATATCCTTTTTCCGAATACAATTGCTTTCGTTTATCATAAACTATTCTTATGTTTATTTTCCGTGGATAGCGTCTTTCAATTTGATTTCGATTTGTTTTGTTTATTCATATTTTGTTATTTATTCCAATGCTCAGAATTTCACTCTTTCAGCTAATTCATTTTCATATATACGAGGTAAGTTAAACTTTTTTTTATGTTTTGAGAATTGCTTGTTCAAACAAACTTCGATTTGATAATAGCTGTGATTAAGAGTGATTTATTCCTAAAACGGTCTTATTTTCGAAACGATTAAAACCAGTCAAACTTATTTTCATTTTCAAATTCCTTAAGAATTCATATCTTCATTCTTCACGTGAAGACATTTCAGTATGATAGCGCATATGAATTATTGAGAGATATAATTTCCATAAAGTTCTAACTATTGGCCGAAAATATCGTCAAAAGAAGTAGGGTTTCAGTTTCAGTGTCTTTTCGCTCGCTTTTTTTTATCAGTGTCAATTGTTCACGTTTGATTTTTATTTCGGGATTATTCACTACCTTTTTTCAAACTATTCCAAGCAGAAAATCCACAAGTATATAGAATGAATTCAACAACAAAGCGACTTTTGCTTCAAATTATGGGGAACTTCAAGCGGTATGAATACATATTGTCTCTAGAAGACATTAGTTAATTTACACTCGAGAATTCGAATGATTTTGGGCCTATACTATACAAAAGGTTAACCTAGGTCCGTCTACTTCGAAGGTTTTTCGGTTACATACCGTTTCAATAATTAGTTTTTTGGATATGGTTTGAGTTACAACCAAAACTTCAAAGGTGAAATGAACGAACTGAGTTATCACCTTTCCATTTTTTTAAATAACTGGGGTGATATTCACTCAATCAACAATATAGCAATCCAACTATCATTCCTGAACTCATAAAATTTAGTTCGCAGCTGAGGAATGTATTCTTTGTTCACATTTGATGAAATAAACTTCAAAGCCTCAAGGTAAGTTTAACGTTACATAACGATATCAATTAGAATAAACATTGACAAGCTACCAAACTTTGTTCAAAAGTAAGTTATGAATTTTAGTTTTCTTCGAAATGATTGTGAAGAAATTTGAAGACATTTTTTCGTACCATGTGAAAAAAATCACCTGGCAACCCTGTCTTCAAAACACCACGTTGATGAAATTTAGTAAGTCAAAAAGTGTCAAATATTTGGTATAGGTCAAACAGTGTATTTTTGCCCCAAGAAAACGTAAATACCAAAGTTACCATTGCCAAAATATACGGATTCGTTGTGATCGATGAAAAAACGTTGTTGTTTCTGATCATCTGAAGGGTAAGGCCAAAATTTTTTCTATCATGCCGTATTGCAGCGCGCTAGCCCACACTGCGTTCCACGTGATGGGCTAACGATCCGTAAGTTGGCTTAAAATCCTGAACTGGCTACCCTGGACTTGTGTCCGCACTTGAACATTTCTTTTGGAGGACAACATTAATCTCGCAGAAGGCATACATTTTGAAACGTTTTGATCTGACCAATAGGGTTTTAACACATGAGCAATATTTTTAGAACAAACCATGTTTTTGAATGAGAATTTATAATACCGTTGTGGCTATATTTGTAGCCATGAATATTATGTATGAAAAATAATTCATTCGTTGTTTCAGATGTCGAATTATAGGCTTAGTTTTATTGCCTATAGTTTTTTCCCAGGTTTTCTAAGGGCTACAGTTTGTATCATATACACTTTCTAATCATGGATTTTTTTCTAAAATTAAGCTCGAACACGATTCACAAAGTTTGTGATGTGTTGTTAAAATGTTCAAATTTGTAACTATCAAATGGCGTTTCGAATAAGTCAAATTAATATTTTTACATAGAGATGATTGACAGATTTATCGAATTAATATTTCAAACTTTTTTCGCTTATCATTTAGTACGTGGTCATCCCCTTTGCAAAAACGGATTTTTGGGTCTAAAATACTGAAACATAATAGTCTGAAGCAAACATTTGTAAGTATTAATGTATGTACTATATAAAAATAAAAACGAAAATCCGAAAAATTGCCGAATCGTCCAAAAATTGCCTTCAAACCAGAACCGAAGGATAACATAATCTATTAATTTCCGTAAATTCATTTCAGCTTGTTGGTCACTAGATGCCGACGAAGCAGTGTTTATGGGGAACGGAAACGGGAACGTATTTTAGAAGCCGGGAGGCTCATTCTCGCCAGTGTTTCGTGATCTGGATCAAGCACTAAAAAAAAGCGCCGCTGTCCACGAATAATTGAGGACGATATTAAATTCGATGAACAAACTAATATTTTTATGGTCTTGAAGATTATTAAAAATTGAAAAAAAAATGCATAACTACCTAATTTTACAACAACTATGAAACCTGTACGGAAAATCGACAAAATAAAATACCAGTAAAACCTGGCAGAAGCATCAAAACTCATAATCTAATCTTCAGTCTGAATCGTTAAGATATTATTTGCGATGAAATTGTTGATATTTTTTGTCCAGAGCTTTGGCAACCCTATCCCAACTAATACAAAGCGTAGGCAGCATAAAGCTAGGGCTCACGCAGGTCTCAATATGTTCAGTATTCGCGATGCCCTGTAACCAATGATTCCGTTAGATAGTTCTTAGATTCTTAGTGCTTTATTTTGCGATTTGCGATCAAAATACTCCAAAAAAGCGGGCATCTTAGCCTTTGATTTTTTTCAATTATCTGATTCCAAGAATACAGAAAAAGAGTTGGAACAGTGTTGTGAAATGGTGAACCCATTGCCATCAAAATTGATTGATATTGCCGAAGTTTTTGTACCGACTGTCAACCAGTGCTGCCACATTTTCATCTGCATAAGGAAATTTTTTTTCATTCTGTACTTTTTCTTCCAAAATTCTGTTTCATAAACAATGTATAGAAAAAGCTGTTTCATAAGCCTTAAATTATTCTCTCTTGCTAAAGTTGATCTGCATACTATCATCTCATTTTATAAAAGTTTCGAGCAAATGTTAGTAAAAAGTGTCAGCATGTAGCATTGTGAATTAAGGTTTTGGAGCCTTGAACAAACGATTCATTTTGTGGATCTGGGGCAAAATATACTCCGAAAAAGGAACATGAGTTTAATCATTGAATCATCAAGGAATGCCAGTATTTTTGGAGCAGTCTGATTTTTGTTGCAGTTATATTGAAATGTTGGTTGGTCCATTCAACCGATCTATGTAGTGTTTTTTTATCACATATATTTTATGTTCTGTTTTCATCTATGCCAAAGGAAGCTGCTCTAGTGAATCCAAATTGACAAAAAACACAAACAAACACAAAAAAAACTGTACATATGTTTACTTTTCAGACAAAAATCTGGGATTTGAATCGTCCAAATCTGTCCAGACTAAGATGCATCAAACCTGATACTGACTGTTAAATCCGTTGTTCCGTTCTTGGGTGAAATCGTGAGTAATCGTCATTTTTATTTATATAGATTATGTCACTTTTGGGTGACAAAGTTTGAAATGCTCCGAAAAACAGCATACAGTTTGGTCATTCGGAGCACAGCGATGGTACGATATTTTGATTCAATTCTTCTGCCCTTTCCTTCGTTAGATTTATTGACATTCAAAGTTTGGTCATGAGTGATACATAAACGAATATTCTGTTTTTTGTGTGTAAAAGTTGCATAGATATTTTTATTGGACAAAATCAACCAAATTAATCTTCTGTGTCCCATTGATTTTTCAAATGTCTATTTTTTCTTCTTCTCCTTGGATGGCTCTAACGATTCTAGAGGAACTTCGCTGTCTCGATCTGGTATTACTTGCGTCATTTTTCAATAGGTACTAAGTTAAGATTTCTCGCAAAACAATGCAATTTTGCTCATTATTCGTATCCTTCTTCGATTTTCTATTGTTCTGAATAATATTTTCTTCCTTGCGTCCGTTTGTATTTGGTTTTTTTAAGCAAATCCTTTGTTCACTACATCCACTCCATTGAATAATTTCATCACAAGTTCATAGGCATAGCGACTGTTTAATAAGTACCTATTCCAAAGCATTCATTTTCATATACGAATTGTGCAGATTTTGCTTCCCCTTTGTATTATTTCAGTGTATTTCCTGAAAGCTAGTGAATACAGAATTTTGAGATTTATTTTTGTTGTTATTAGATTGGAATTTCATTGACACCGCTTTCGTTTGCAGTGAACCTGGGAGAGTTTCAATGGAATTCAAAATACTTCATGCTTCATTTTTCGGATAACCTACAATCCGTATTATGGTGATAGTTTTAGAACTGAATTATAGAGGCTTTAAACTTTTTCATTTCGTTTACCTCTAGCATTGGAAAAGGCAAATTAGGTTAACTGAAAAATCTTAAACTCAAGGTCTCGAAAAGTCCATTTGGACAGCCTCGAGAAAAGCTGCCGTCTGGTCGCTAGCTCGGTGACATATGAATCCCGACTGAGCAGTTACAGCAATTACCACGGAGAGTACTGATTGTTATGTTTCTGTGTGGGAAGCAGAAACAATTTTTCAGTCTTTTTCTATTTGATGCGCGTTGTTAGTGGGGACCTTGAGCTGTTTCTGCATCCTCAATATTGATTTTTTTATTCATACTGTTGAAACCATCAAAGCCGGGGTAGATCGCTGTTTTTAAGAAAATAAAATTAAGTCTCTGGTGGTTGTGAAATCTCAAGATCCTGTTTTATAATTTATGTAATTAATGTAGGTATTGAGTCGAAATACTTTTTTAAAGCATTCTCTGTTTTGATTTAGTGTGTATATTACATAGCCTTATCAACCAAAATGGTTATTAGGATCACATTCAGTAGCCTCAGTTCGAAAAAAAGAATCGAATGTCAGAGGAAGAACCCAAATGGGATGTGACGCGTAGTTTCATTTTCATTAGTACTTAGTTCAGATTTGAAGATCTTTTTCAAAGGTTCGCGAATGATGTTTGGCTAGAGTTAAAATACATGCCCTTGCTTGAAATTTACTACTTTTATTTCATCGGAAATCTCTCGTTCTGAATGTTCTCTAGAGTTTTATACAATTTATTCCATTTTCAATTAAAGTGAATGAATTTTGAGCACTCAATGGTATTACAAAAAGTAGAAGGATCCTGATGTGCTGTGTTTAGGATCGGTGTGTTTCAATTTAGAATTTCACAATTCTTCCCCCGTAAATAGTAAATACTTTAAGAGAGCTAAGGTTAATTGAATAAGTTCTTACCGAAAAAATAAGTATTTGGGCAATCAAACCACTATATCATTCATACTTTGGTGGGGTTTGTGTAGGCTTCTGTTGCAAGTAAGGAATTTTACATCACCGATCATTTGAATGGGTTCGCAATGACACAATTTCCCTGGTTTGGGTTGTGTTTTGGAAAATTATAGAATGTATTAAGCTATCCATTTATAGCTGATTACTTTATCAACATGATTTTCGTTTAACTTGTTCCATTGAGTATTTCTTACACGAGTTCCATATAAATAAAAATAAACCGGCGTTTTCATTAGGTGGTGCTAGTAGTAACTTTTAGTCGAGAGTGCTGATTCGAAGCGACTGGAGCGCATTGAATGATGTTTATACATACGGTGAGACCCTCGTTCTGTGTGAAATATTGAAGAGTTTTGTATCGTAAACAAGGATCATCCCAGAATGATGAACACGTTTGAAGATATAAAATTGTAGGTACTTCTTCTCGAGGATTCGAATTGAACGCAGCAGAAACTAGCTGAATCATCAGACGTTATACGGCAAGCCAGTTCGTCTCATTTGCGAGATTTGGAAATGATTCAAAAGCACGGGAACTGGACTCTATGCTAATTGGAGCCGAGGGATATCTCACGGCGTTTGTTTGCGTGCGAACAGCTGCTCTAACGCCAAAACAATAACGGAAGGGGTGATTGTATTGGGTTGTTATTGTTGAAACGTTCACAGGACCACATGTATGAACACAACATATGCCTTCGAGTAGAATTTGAGGAAAACCTGGCACAATACGAACGAAGACACGTGGTTTCACATCTGGTATTAATATTTTGTTTTTCTGTTTTGTAAATTCAGACCCAAATCCAAATTACTTTTGAGTAAATGAACTTTTCGCACAAATTGCAGTGCTTGGCAATGCTGACCATATTTTTTCTCGTTTAGGACCTTAATTAACGCAGTGGCGTCTTCTTCGCCTGTTCAAATTGTTTATAGGACGAGTAGACAACACAGAAAACATTTTAAAAAAAATTTCAGTTATTATTTTACATTTGAAGCACGGATGGAAAATTTTCGAAGGTAATTTATTTGTAATTTCCATATTATCCCGAATATCCTTATTTTCTTTTCTGTTTTGGTGAAAGTTCTCTACCGCGATGGCTAAACTTGACTACACCACACAATTCGCACGCAAACACTTTTATGCTTTTCAAGTGTGACAGAGCAAACGCAGTCGGCTATGTATGCAGCGATCACTACTACTAATGCGCCGCCTTGCGTGAAATGAAATTTGACGTTCAAAGTTCTCTGCCGAACGAAGCCGATGGAAACGATAGAAAACACACACACACAATTGTTGATTGAACAATTAATTCACGTAAGGTCACGCGTCGCCTCTGTCTTAACGTTTTTGTTACTATACACGTCGATTATTGTATTAAAATCATAATTTCTAGAACTTATATTTTGGCTTATAATTTTCCAAAATTTCGATTCCAATTATGACCTAATTCATTCCAAATGAATGGTTTTAATTGTCTTTTTGTGACATCCAGTAGTATATTGTGAAATTTTTCAATATGGGTCTTAAAATGGGTTCATAAACTATTTGGATAATAGTCAGAGACAATAATAAGGCACTCAATAACGATATTCTATCGTCAGATAGAAAATTTGAAGGAAGTTTTGTTTAAATTATTATAATTTTGATCGGTCATATTCGACAGTTAAATAAACATCATATTATGAATTATGAAACGCTGATTATCTGCTGCAAGAAATGCTTGCTGTTATCTCTGCATTAAACAGTATATCACATTGATATCGAATCGATTATCCGGAAAACTTTATACTATTTTACCATGTTCCCATTTTCAATATATTACACAACGAGTGATTCTGGATACAACAAAGAGGAAGAGAGAGAGAGACAGAGAGAAAAAGATGAGAGAGAGAAAGAGAGAAAAAAGGAAGGAAAGATAGCGTTTGTAAGTGATACTAAAGTTAGTCGGAAACGAGATTATGACAATGGAAATTATACAGAAAAATTAAAATGAAATGAAAAAGGTAATAGAAAAGTTTCCGCAGGTGGCAAGTAATTTAAAATCAGCGCGGAGGAAATAAGGGAACAGCCGCTTCAAAAATTCCGTCTTTTTCAGAGCCCTATGACATGCTACGCTTCAAAAGTTTAAGAAATTTTACCATACACCTCATCTTTTCAGACACCGAAATCGTGATTGGTACAATGTTCGTCATCGTTATCGATTGTTGAAACAGAATGGGAATCTTTTGATACGTTATTCACTACCGGATTGAGTAGAATTCTAACAGAACTTTCCGAAAATTGAAAAATGGTATTCAAAATTTGTCAAATTAAAATCCATATAAACATGTGCTGACCACTAAAAACAGATAACATACATTTCAATGAAGGTATTTTTTTGCATTTGCTGAAAACTGTTTACGAACGAGGGAATCCTTATCGTGAGATTGTGTAAGCAGAGAAATCTTTTTATTATTCCTTTTTTCTGACAACGAGCAGCAAGTTATTTTTATGCAAAACTTTCGTCAATGTCAATGTCACATCTAAAATAAATTTTATCTGGAATCATTTTCATCAAGAGTCCCTGTGAATTTTCTGTTGTTGGCATCGTTCTTGTGATTGTATTGTTTATAGGTTTATAAGGAAGAAACTTGTATTTCAATGACTCAGGGTAAAAACATGACAACAATATAATTTCTGTTTCAGATTGTGTATCTAATGCTCAATTTGGCAACAGCCCTGAGCACTGTCAAAATAGTTTCAAATTTTCTGAGCACGACTCGATTCAGCATGTTGACACGCAGAATTATTCTGCAAAAATTGTTTTCCGAGAAGCTATCGTTTACGCAAATTGGCTAAAATCGAAAAGTGTTCGAAGTCTGTGCGGTGTTTAAAATGAATGGAGGTAAGGAAGTTTGGAAAGAAGATGTTGCCATAGCAAACAATTTGCTCGTGTGGCTTGAAAAGAACTTCGTATTTAATAACGAACACAACTAATTTGAATTCGTATAAATTTAATGTTGTTTTCATGAATACAAAGCCAAACATACGAAATCAAATCAGTTGCGGGTGTTTTACTGAAATCAATTACAGAAATTTAGCATCTATGTAAATAAAGCTTCGTTTATTTTCAACTTTTGATTGAATGTTTATATTTTCTTCTATGAACATGAGAGATAGCTGGGAATATTTTAGAAAATGTTACATCGTGTTGTTATGTTGTCAAATGAACAGCTAAATATTCACTTCAATGGCTCTAAATTTTACGGAAAAGTCGCATTATCATCATTTTTACGGTTATAATAATTTGTCATAATTGTATTTTTAATGGCAAAATAAAACACATATTTTTAATGGCGGAATTACACGATGGTACAAGTTGGGAAACCTTTTTCGAAATGCTGAATTGTAGTCAGAAGTTACCTGAAATAGTTTCAACAATGTTTTGACAGCGTCAAGTTCCGTTTGAACTCAATATGGAATAATTTCCAAATTCATATAAAATTCATTTTCATTTATTTCATTTTTATTACTTTTTCCGTTGAATATAATAAGTGAGGGGCTCAGAAAGAAAGGGGTGCAAGTGACTTGATCGATTCTCTCTTCATTAACTTTTTCTTTCGTTAATAACTCTGCTGCAAAAACGTTCCAATTTGAGTTTACTGTAGAAACCGATAGATGAGGTTCTGACCTATCGTCCAAGTTGTCAAATACAGCTAGAGATGTGTTTGCAGCTACCCAGAATGAAATAGATGAAACAGATATCGACCTAGTATGGACCGAAACGCTGTGACATCTCCGTCTTGCCTCCCCTTGGGTATAAATCATTGTTCCAAATACGGAATATTAACATAACGAAATGGCATCACTGATGGAGGTTTTTTCTTCCCTGCTCAAATGTCTGCCCATACAAATCAACTGTATCATGCAACTGATGAGTACGAAAACTATTTTTGTTTTCCATTTATAAATTGTGTCTTTTTATTTTTAATCTTCAGCAAAATTTTCTTGGAATACAAACGTTGTCAACATATTAGAATTGCGTTATTTCATCATTAGTCAGCATTTGCTATTTACATCAACTTTATTGGAAACTATGCAAATCAGTTCTAACAGTTCTAACAAGATTGTTGGGTGTTGGATGTGGGTAATAATTGCCTGAATTTATAGACCGCCATTGGATACTGCAGAATGGAAACACTCCTATGGTGAAACATGCGTTGAGGCTAGCTGGAAGCCTTTCGATTCAGCCTTTTCTAGAAAAGCACCGGGATATCAAGTGGAGCATCAAAGATAACCCCAGTTGTGCATATATTAGTAACGGAGATTAACGACATTGAAGCAACATATATTTTTATATATTCTTTTATGACTAAAATGATTGGAGTTATACCAATGATTCGAATGTATTTACTTATTGATGTTCATTCCTTTTCAATAACAAACCAACACAAACAAGTGCTGAAAGCAGCGCTGCAATCAGGTCGATGTCTTGCACATGTTGGCAAAAAAGTGGCGTAAAATTGTTCGATGGACGCATATGAAAGGGCATTAAATCGATTGCAAGGTGGCAGTATTTGGGGTCGATCGGTGACATCATATTCAACCCAATCTTGGCAGGCAAAACGGAATTTGGGTAAGTTATGAACAAAAAAGAGAGTCGATGTAGAGTAAATCGAATATGTCACTTATACCCCTTTCCTTTTGAGTCAAATATAATATATGATAATATAATCAAATAAAAATATGTATTTGTTTTTGTTTTATTTGTTGAAAAAATCAATCTCGAAAGATTCACGTGAAAAAACACCCCTTTCTTTCTGAGCCCCTTGACATTATGTGGTTAAGAACCTCAAAACAGAGCGATAAAACATGTCTTATTGGGCGAAATTAAATAACCAGCAAACTTGACAATCAGATTATGATCGAACGGAAGAGAGTGCGAATTGTCCAATTATAATCCTACATGAATGTAATTTGACATTTACCTAAGGGTACGGTGTAGATGTAAGTAGACATATTCCGGAAAATGTCACTTGCATGTTGATGTCATTTGTATCGCGTTCGTCAACAAACATTGCGATTTTTCAGCCACGTGGTCGACGAGTGCTGGCAAGTGTTTTAATTTTGAGTTTTGCAAATAACATATTGCAGCAGGATCGCTCGTAGCACTTCATTTTTTATTTTAGCATATGATTTCTATGATTTTCTATACTGGCAACAAAAAGTTGGCCGCTTAGCATCCCCCTGATTGAAACCATGTTATAGGTTATTGTTATTGAAAAATCTATCAAACATATGTATTCGAGATCAAACGAGAACAGAACTCGACTCCTCCACCGGAGCTTTGGGTTTTGAAGCCGCTTCCCATGTGAATAAATATAAAATTAAATCATACACTTGTCTGAACGGTTTTTATGGTTTTACTTTGATTTGTCGGTGTTTAGAACTGGGTTCCGTGAATCTGTCGAACTAGGCCGAACTACATCCGAGTCATGTTAGTTAGCGACACGTTCTGTTATAGGTTTTTTAGTCTTGTTTTCAAATTTCGGACATCCGAGGGTTGGCATTTAAATTAAATAGCGCCGGCGTTCCTTGAACTTCTCCCCAGGAACATTCTTAAAGTGTCTTACAAGGTGGAATCCAAAGTTACTTGAGTAAGCCCTTCGAATTGGCTTCTGATCTATGTCCGCTAATATTGTAAGGAAAATTGTAGTGACAGATTTGCGAAACAATGTTGACATGTTGTATTGCATACGTATTCGAGTGGAGAGCGTTCATGAACTGTTGAATGTAGATTTAACGCTGCGATCGAATGATCGAAAATAGATGAGCAATATTTCAAAGAGGCATTTTTGTATCAACGGTTTTATTGAAAAATATGACATTATGTTAGGTTTTAGTATTCTCCGAAGATTGTTATCGTTTTTTTGTATATCACCACTACAAATCTCTTGAGACTATATTTTTACGATTGTATTATGAATGTACCAGTAATTGGTGGGATCGTCTGCAATTTCGTTCTTTTCCATGCATTAGTTTATCTCGTTGGGTGTTATTAACAGAAAATCCTATAATATTGATTCCTTTTCTATGTTACATTCTTGAGCTATTGGCATAATTCATTTGCATGCACATTTGCACTTTGACTATTATATTTGTATTATTTGGCTTCAATTTTTGTTTAACTCTATTACACTGACTTTTTTCTGTTTGTTTTTCCCCTTAAAGTTTTTACATAATCCTTCACAGATAAAACATTCAAATCGATATTCCACAGTCTTAGCGAGGAATGTTTATTGAAAGTTCTGTCGATCGCCCTGGTTGCCGCTTGTTAAAATTCTATAAAAGTATCACACTAACTCTACACGCTTAAATACTTCTAAGTTCGTACTAACTTAAGAATAAAATATTGAGTGTTGCGTAAATAATTTCAACCGTTAACTGTTCCCTCTGGCGAGGGACCTCGAAAAAAACTGTGCGCATTTGCAACATGTTCGAATTTCTCAAACCGGTTCGATCCGAAACGAGCAGTTTCGGAGAGGAAAAAAAACTATTGCATTTTTGTGTATGTATTCGATGGGTGTGACAGTACAAATGGAAACTTGTGACAGCTAGTGGGTCTTTTAATAGAGAAGTGATACAGAAAAAAAATATACTAAACAAACACTCTAACACAAAGAAAGCAATCGTTTGAATAAACACATAATTTAAAAGATCGGTTGAATTAAATATTGTACGCACCTATATTTTGGTTCAACTGTTCGAAAAAAGAGTCGCGCATTTTAGTTTCCTAATAATCCTTGTAGGTGCTCTCTTCTCATCAGCTTTCGGCGGAGGGTCGCCCGGTTTGGGAAGTCTTCCGGAACAGCAGAGAATATAGTTTTGGTTAATTCGTGAATAAGTTTTTTTTGTCGGATTTCTTGGATTGTTCCTTGGCATTAGAAAATGGTATTTTTCATAGGTTTTCAGATTCATTTGGTTTGAATATCCTCTGTCACCGGAAACTACCCGACCCGAGCGTTGTGCCAACAGTGTGCCAACGATGTGTTCCGCTGATTTTCAGTCAAATGAGGCACTTTCCTTAGAATCAACTGGGTTCGTTCATGATTGTGTGTTTTTTTTTGTTATTTTCCCCGAAATAATAATCAATTTGGTTCGTGCTCGTGACGTATATGCCAATGAGGCAAAAAAGTTTCCATCAAGACGTTGTCCATTTTCCGTCGGCGGCGATCCAAGAGCCGAGGACAGGGGGAAGGTAACCAATCGCACCACCAGCATGTAAGCGGAAAAAGGAAAAGGGATACTTTTGAGGCCAATAGTGGGGGTGTTATTTTGAATTTATGCTCGGGATTTCATCGACTTTTTGCTTAGTTTTGTATCGGTCTCGGTCCGGAATTACCCAAACTGCTATACGGTTTTCCACTCACATCTGTAGCGCCTGATTTCCCCTACCATCCTCACCCTCTGTCTCGCAGGCTCGGAAGTAGTGGAAGAGGAACGTCGTGCAACTTTTTGCCGGGTATTTTCTTGGACAGGATCTTTTGCATTTGCCGTAACTGTGTAAGACGATGAACTTAAATTATGCAAATTCAGTTTAGTAAGCAAAATATGTCTCCGCTCAGGGAGTCTTTCATGTGTTCTTTATGCTGGCCGGCTTTGGCTAGATCTTTTTGTGGACGACAAATCATGACGGACCATGTTTTCCGGAAGGGAAGCTGTTTTGGTTGCAAAATTTCACGACTGATTGTGTGCTTTGCTTGTTTTTTGGTTTTGACGATCGATAGGAGTGTCACTTTTAGAACATAAACCCGTCGAATTTCTCTTGATTTGATTTATTTTCGTCAGATAACTGTTCAACATAAAAAAAGCGGTACCAACCCAAATTCTGCGGCAGATCGAGAAGAAAAGAGGCGACCTATAGGATTTTGAATGGTAGTCTAATCGAAGAACCAAATCAAAATTTTGCCCCAAAGGTCTAATCAAAGTATATTTTGTTGTCTACATTTTTGATAATGTATTTCCGATGCAATAAAAAGCGAAAGCCCATTTTCCAAAATTTTGCATCTCTTGCCAGCTTCGCTGTTCACCAGTCGTTTGATAGACGAGCAAAAATGAAAAAAAAAATAAAATAAAAATTATAAGTCTTGGCCAAGAACTGATTTTGATGGAATCCACTCTCGCAGGACACCGGTGTCGTGTTGCATATCGTGTACACTGGATTGCAGCCAGCTCGAAGAAAAACGAAACTGGAAAACTTTTTGAATTTATTACTCTTTAGTCCCTGTTTGTGTGTTATAAATTTCGAGCCGGAAATGAAGCAAGAGATGCTCAGTTTCGGAAGAGGGCGTGTAGAGAATATGATTTTAAGTCAATTACAAAATAGCGCGGGTGGGGAGGAGAGCGAGTCCGAGAGCGCAGAGGGCGCCTGGAAGTGAGCGACAAATGGGGACACGAACTTTGAAGAAAGTTGTAAATGATAAATTTTAAAGTAGAAACACTTGGACTTCCATTTGATGTCGAACCGGAAGGTCTATCTTTTGAACTGAAAGTACAGGGAGACCGGGAATGGGAACGAAGAGATTTTCTTGTCACTTTTCGGCGTGGTGATGCTTCCGGTAAATGAAATATAATTTTCAGAAGGAAATTCAACTGATGAGCCTGAAAGTGAGGCGACTGCCATTAAGGAAATGTACTTTGGCTCGGGCTCGGGTCGCAAAGGTCCACCCATTTTATGATGTTTGGAGGTGGAGAAACTTTAATTAACGAAATAGTTCAATTTCAACGCTTCAAATTCGATTAGAAGCCATCGGTGCAAGGAAGCCGTTTGAAACTCAATACTCATACTTTTGTGCCGTTTGATTGATTAACTATCGGTTTTATTCGCTGATTTCGTACCGTCTAGCAGCGCCATCTTTCTGTCGCCGTTAACGATCAATTGGTTATCTTTATACGTGTTTCTGTTTTATCATACCTGTTTTAAATTGTTTTGTTTTTACTAGGAATTCGCTATTCGCAAGTGTTTTTATCACAGCTTCAGTCTGAATCAAAATCGGAGCAAACATGATTTTGGGCTCTGTTAATCCGTACAGCAGATGGCGCTGCTATAAGGTTTTATTTTGACGTTAGTTCGAGTAGAGTTGCCAGTTTTAAGAGTATAATTTTATAGCAGTGTTTTTGTTTTTGTTTTATTGTCGCTGTTTTTGTGCTTGTCAAAGTGGGCTTTGTTCTGTTTGATTTGATTTAGAAACGTTCGAAAACAATATTTTTTTTTCTCACAATATTTAACCGAATTAGAGCAGATTTTTTTTTTGCGTAAACGTAAATTAAATCCAACCGGTCCTGATATGCTTCTTTTTACTACTCTTCATCTAATGTGTGTCATTTGGAATTTGTGCTGAAAAAAGAAAACCAGTTTGTATACTTGTTTCGAAATACAGTTTTGCGTATTATCAATTGATTTGTCATTGTTTTCTGGGCGAACTGCTCTAATTCTTGGCGTGTTTCCTGGCTGGTTGAAAAAATAAATTTTCTTCGAATCGACAGTTTGTGTCCGACGCCTCTGTTTTGTTGCGTAAAATGGTAAAAACTTAAAAACGACGCACGCTTCCTTCCACAAAATAATAGTTCAAGGGGACATCAGTGAACGACGGCGACGACGACTTTGAAGGGCTATAAATTTGGAGATGCTGGATTACTGTCATGAGGGTCGATTTGGAATCACCGAAGCGTTGAGTTTTTCGCTTTCTATCAAGCACGTGTTGATCTGTAGTACCTCGTCTATTTCAAAAATGGTTTCCTGTTCATTGGTTTACGTTTGTCTTTTGAGTTTGATTTTATGTTTAGTTTCAGAATTTTTCACCACATTCTTTTATTTTTATTGCCGATTTTTTTTTTCAGAAGAAACGAGTTTTGGATGTAAAACAAAGTAAAATATCACAGCCGATGCATTCCTCACCCCTGGGGAGGGTGACAAGGGATGCGATTTTGGAGGAGAATTCCAAATGTTTTGCTCCCCTTTGAACCGATGGACGACGCCACGAACCGAACCTCAAAATTAATAATTTATCCCATCGAAATTAAACGTCTTGCCAGATGGAAGTGTGGGCCGATGTTCATTTTGCTTTGCTATTTCAAAATAGGGTTTGATCGAATATTACATTTTAGCGGTTTCGGGGGAGGAAGGAATTTGGCTCTCTAATGGGTTTTTGATCGTCGCTTTCCAATGAGAGAAGAGATTGCATCCGAGACGAAGGATTTTAACTATTTTTTTGTGTGAATTCCAATTATTAGTTCCGGCTGACCCTTGCCCACGGCATTGCTCCCCAAGCAGACGAAGATCAGAATATTGAAACCGCAGGTTTGGGTATTTTGGAGGATTTTGTTTTTCATTCAAAATTGTCTTCCTTTTCCTTCAAGAAGAGGAGATATTTCGATAGTTTAAATCTTGTACTTCTATTTTTAAAATTGTTTTTGACAAGTGACACTCCCTTTGTTTTTGAGTTTTTAAACGTCTATTTTTGCTGTCGGAATTTGTTTGGTTTTGTATTTCACGTTTGAACGATACTTCCAAAGCACTGTTTGCCAAATTAGTATCACTTTTGGACAACTAGAAACAATCGCCGATGCATCCGTAGCCGCGAAAGCTGAGAGTAAGCACAATTTTCGACATTTCATCTACGTTCTTTACGTTCTTACAACTATCCCTGTGTGGAAGTAAAATAAATAAAGAAGATGTGTTAATATCCGTTGACGTTTGAGGGGAACACTTCGTGTGCCTCGATTCTGTTTGTAGAGTACTGTCTCAAAGAAAACCCGCCGTATAGATAACAAAAAAGCGCCCGGTTACCAGCTTAACATAAAATGTATGTTTTGTAACTTTGTTGGAAGTAGAATTGGTTGTTCACGTATTATATCGTGCAATGCAATGTTTTTAAATGCTGCAAAATTATTGAATTCGTGCGTGTGGATTTGAAGAAGTTCAGCCCTGTATCCTTATTTTTTTGTTTTTTTTTGTTTTTGGTTTGAGTTTTATTACAGAAATTATTGCCATTATTTGCGACTTGATTAGAGCCTATTTCAAAATATATAAACTTTCAGTGTAACAATCTCAATAAGTCAACAACATATTAATCGGTTTATACTTTGTTTCTGTTTTTGGATTTGTATTTCGAATCCAGCTTATTTATTTTTGTTTCATCATTTTGAACTAACAATTTCGTTTTCTTTTTTCACCGAATGGTGCAATTTAGCCCTCAACGTAAATTTGGCTAGTTTTTTGTCGGCTTTATTCAAACCAATTTGTCGCTCGGGAAACATCCGGTTTTGATTCAAATGGTTGATATACCATATAATGGTTGTCTTTTCAAATGTGTAAATAAATCTTTTGCACTGTTCAACAAATACATAACCATTTTGCTAAAAATTTCCTAATTTCTTATATGTAACTGGATCGGTTTTCTTTTTCTTTTTTAACTAAACAACCCTTCTAGTGGTATGTGCCAAATCGGTTACCCGAAGTTTGGTTTTTAGGTTTAACGACAATGAAAATAATTTCTGTCATAAAGTCGCAGCTTCTTGCGCGTATTGTGTCGACATGTTTGTTTTTTATTCTCCAATGATAGTTCTACCATCAGATTGTATATAAATGTATAAATGTGTTTTTTCCTATCTGCCATTCTGTTGCATTTGTTGACAAATTGTAATTCAAGTTCACCATCATCCGAATTTTTTCTGCTTGTTTGTTTTTGGTTTAGTTTTGTTTCGATCGGCATTTGTATGAATCCAATAATTTTGTGTGCCCTGTGAAATCATCTGTTTGGGTGTGTTATAAAGTAACGAATAAAACATTCCAGTTAGAGTTTCCTATTGTCAAAATGACATTACGTTCTCCCCCTTCACCTTGCAATATTAAGTATGGAAAAGAAAAATGTGTCCTAGCTATTGTTTGGTTGTGTTGTGAATACTAAGTAAACTAGCATAAAAGTAAAAAAAGTAAAAAATTAAAATTACATTCGAAACCTAGACTTAAACACTTATCGTAAGATAAACGAAAATTGGAGCGATGCATACGATTAACGGTCTGTTTTCAGTGTGTTCACGTTAGCTTTTTGTAGCTTAACAAAACCGTAAAGCAAATGTTGATAAGATTGAAGAAAGAAAGAAAGTTTATACTTCTCTGGAAGCTTTCGTTTGGTGGGAGCTTCAATCCGTTCCGATTCCAGCCATTGGGACGAACACGACAAAGTGATTGTGACAAGAGCCGAGCAACGCACACCACGACGATCCCCACATCCTTGCGAGCTTTTTGCCTGACTGTGTGGTAATTGATGATTTTGCTGGCCTCGTAATGTATTTGTTTTCCTCTGTATCGGACGGAACTTTCTGAACGAAGGGGAAGCTGTTATATCCTTTTGCCTATGGGTTTTTATGTCGCACCGGAATTGACCCAGTGTGCGTTTCGAGCCGAAAAATCAGGGGATTTTTCCCCTCTTAATTTATCTCCTCGAGCCGAATGTTATTTTCTCCTCGCCGAAATCGAGACGTTTTCCCCTGTTTTTCGCTTTTGGTTTATGTGTTTTTTTCCCGTGGGTAAGCTTTTGGTGTTTGAATTTGTCGCTTTGTTGCATTTGATAAGCTCGTGTTTATTGTCGACATCATCGCCGTGTTTGGCTGTGTGCGACTACATACATCACCCCACACATGGGCTGGGCACACGTGCTGTGCGTATCCTGTTTCTCCCACGTGGGTTAACTTTGCGCGCTTTTCTCCCTTTGATCTCTATCCTCTCGTTGATTTTGCTTTGGCCGTCTGGAGAAGCTGCGAAGACACAAGATGGCGCATCAATATTTTATTCTTGCTCGTCCGCTATTGTTGCTATCGGGCTCGATATTTTCTTCAAATGAGAATAAAGCATTTCATTTGATTCTATAAAGCTAAGAGCAACGGGGCGATCGATGAGACGACACTCATGGCTATGTCGTGTGCTTTGACTTTCAGTAAGCATTCTTCTGTTTTGATTTGAATGTTTTTGCCGGGGGCAAATTGGGTGCTTCCTCGTTGGCGTCACTAAATATTGTAATAATCATTTTGATTCTAGCTTTGAATTCCCGACTCCGGTTCGTTTTTGGTGGAGTTTATTTGAAGTGAAGCGTTCCGGTGCTGATTTGTTTCTTCTGCCGCCATGTGGGTGGTTTCCGTTTGCGACGAGTTCGATCAAATCCCTCTGTCTGTGAAAAGAAGAAGTAAAAAACGGTTAAAGTACACTGGACGGTTGGTTTTGATTTGTGAGGAAATCGGTTGGGTAATCCGTTGAAATAATGTGAGCAACGTGCGCTAAGCGTGGGTATCATAATGTTATACAGGATGTTTTTTGAGGGGCATAGAACTTAAGATTGAAATAAAACACGGATAACTGGTGTTTATTGGCTCAAGGGTTTTTTTTATTCATCGGGCGTATTATTTTATGAGGCTCACTGACCAATTCAATACTCTGATTAATCAGTTGAACACTGTTCACAAAATAACTGTTGAATTTATCCGCCATTACTTGTTCTGAATATTCTTCTGAACCAACGAAAGTAATGGACCGCGATAAACTATTTTTTTTCATTCTCAATAAAGACAAAAATCATAGTCCGTTATTTTGCATTTGGTCTCTACCAAAGAATGAACTGTGTTACAACGGTTTCTTGGTAGTTTCTTCAACTACTTTTGGCACGTTGAGTCAATCGATATTGAAATCACCAGCAATTACATTTCATTTACTAGGGTCAAGAACACTCTCCCACAAGTTTTCCAAAATTTCTAAAAGTCCCTGGTCACTAGAATTATATAAAATTCCAAAATTTCCCAAAATTCCATTTCGTTCAAAGCAAGTGCAAGAGAAGAAATTTTTTTCATCTCTTTCTTCACAGCCCCGTGGTCCAGAACATCATCTCGCGTACAATTACATTATTCGACAAACATTCATCACACTTAAACTGAAAACCATTCCGAATCAAATGTTTAAATATTTATTCCCCGCGTTTTATTGGAAAGATTAGCTATTCAATGGGGAAGAAATAGGGGACGAATTTCAAGCCAACTCGTCTTTGGAGTTGGCAGCACCATCTCAGATAGAGATATAGACTTTGCATACTTGAAATATTCAAAAAAGAATTAGACTACTTTTTTGAATGGACCAAAAATTTTTTTCTTGATTTTTGACAAAAAACTATAACTCAAAAACTATAATACCTACAAAATTAGGGTCAAAGGATGAAGTACAGGACGGACTCGATTATCTATAGACTCGATTAGATACAATTTTGAACTCGATTATATACGGTTTGGATTTTTTTTTTATATTTCAAATATGGCTTATTTCAAGAAGAAATGAAACCTTTCAACGATGAAGTGAAAGGTGAAGTTTAAGTGGCTATTACATGTACAGTGGGGCAAAAATCGTAATTTTTGATTATGTTGCTTGAATTTTCACCAGGAATTGTTTATATCGATATTGCAGCCAAATTAAGAAAAAAGTTGGGCGTCAAAGAACTTCAATTTAATTGATAGAAACAATTTAGTTCAATATAAATTTTTAGTATAAAATTGATAATAACACATTAAAGATGATTAACTTTTAAGTTTTTTACTTCCAAAATGTTATTAAGATTCACTAATTTAGTTGTTCTACTACTATATCCTGTACTAAAATTTCTCATCTTTAAATTGAAAGAATTAGAATCATCTTCGCTACCTTTTTAATGTAGAGCCAGTGTTAGGCAACAGAGTCCGAAACAAAAAAAGTTCTATAACTCTGTCATTGTTGAAATTCGAACATATGCATAAGAGGATTTTTTTCATCAAATATGGTCGTCCATCACCTCCTGAGAAAAGGGAAAAATGAGAAAGGTGTTTTCTGACTTTAAGGGAATGAATCAAAAATCAATTTTCTCTTTTATTATAAAAAAAGGAAAAATACATGCAAAAAAAAACAACAAAAAATGTTTTGACTCGATTATATACAGTGAAAAGAAATCAAAAATTGTATATAATCGAGTCGCGCTGTATAGAAAAATTGTATAAATTTTCATTAAAAAATAAAAAAAATATATCAAAAAATATCTTTGAAAAAAAAATTTCGCTGAAAAAAAAATATTTAAATTCATTTTTCTCAAAAATGCATCTTTTTAAAATTCCCAAAAAAAAATGTGAATATCCCTTACAACTTACAACAAGTCATCCATACATCGTAAGATGGGCACTTCTACAGGGAAAAAGTTATTCTAACAACAACTTTTTCATGTTTTCTTCGAAAAAATTACAACTAATCCTAATTTTGTTCAAAGTCAAGATAGCGAAATAGTGTATTCGACAAAGTTTTAGATTATATTAAAATTTGAACTTTCGCCGAAGACGCCAACTTTCTATTCTTTACAATTTCTGGAATATAGGGCATTTTTGTATGCAGACCCCTAAGAAAAATAATGTTTTACTCGTTACGTTTTTGTGTGTTTTTCTGTTTTTTTTCTGAATAGAAAAAAAGTTAGTAGAGCATGTAAATCGTGATAATTTCTACATAGAAATGTTGCGAATTAAACATTAATAGTAATTTTTCAAAGAAGAACATGAAAAAGTTGTCGTTCGAAAAACCTTTTCCCTGTTAAAGTGTCCTATTCATATCTATTTTTTTCTGTATTATTTAAAATTATTTTTTCTCAAAAACATGTTTTTTTTAATGTTTTTGAGAAAAAATAATTTTAATTTTTAAAATATTTTTTTTTCAATGAACTTTTTATTCCAAAATTTTTATGATATTTTCTGATGAAAACATAAATAACTTCCTACATTTCATTCTTTGAGTAAAATATTGTAGGTCTAGTAGACTTCGCGACAGTTTTTTTTGTTGAAATTTTGGGTTTTTTTTAACTGTTTTTCGAAAAACTTACTTTAAAAACTATAAGATCTACAAAATGTTGATTAAAGAATGAAATGTAGGGAATGATTCGTGTTTTCATTAAACAATATTAAGCAAATTTTTGAAAAACTAAGTTCATTGAAAAAAAATATTTTGAAAACTCAAATTCATTTTTCTCGAAAACATGTTTTTTAAAAATTCTGAAAAAATAGATATAAATAGCCCATACAATTTCCAACATGTCACCCATACATCGAAAGATGGACACTTTTACAGGGAAAAAGTTTTTCAAACGACAACATTTTCATGTTTTTCTTTGAAAAATTACTATTAATGTTTAATTCGTAACATTTGTATGTATAAATTATCGCGATTTACATGCTCTGCTGACTTTTTTCTATTCAGAAACATGTCTAGAACATGTGAAACGCGAGAATTTACACACAAAAATGTAACGTGTAAAACATAATTTTTTTCTCAGGGGTCTCCATACAAAAATGTCCTATATTCCAGAAACTATAGAAGATAGAAAGTTGACGTCTTGGACGAAAGTTCATATTTTAATAAGATCTATAACGTTGTCGAATACACTATATTGCTATCTTGACTTTGAACAAAAGTAGGATTAGTTGTAATTTTTTCAAAGAAAACATGGAAAAGTTGTTGTTAGAAAAACTTTTTCCCTGTAAAAGTGCCCATCTTACGATGTATGGACGACTTGTTGGGAATCGTAAGGGCTATTCATACATATTTTTTTTTAAATTAAAAAAAATACATTTTGGAGAAAAATTATTTTAAATTTTTAAAATATTTTTTTCAGCGAAATTGATTTTTTATGAAAATTTAAACAATTTCCTACATGTAATCCTTTGACTCGAATTTTGTAGGTATTATAGTTTTTGAGTTATAATTTTTTGTAAAAAATCAAGGAAAAAATGTTGGCCCTTTTTAAAAAAATAGTCTAATTATTTTTTGAATATTTCAAGTATTCAAAGTTACTTAAAAGACTCAAATGTTTACACCCACAACGCTTCGCTGCTATCTGAGATGCTGCTGCCATTGGCAGGAAATTCTTCAGGGGCCTCAGTCCAGTGAGATACCTCTCAAATTGCTTACCCTAGACCCGTATCTAGTTGTTTTACTACATACATTCTGTCAAGTATATTCTGGGAATTTGCAATTTTAAATCTTCACGTTGGACATTTTTAATTTTTTTAATTTTTTTTCAATGTTGGTATTACTGTCAGTGGCCTTTATGTCAATTCTGAATGGGATCTGTCATTTAGTTTGTTGAGAGTGTCATGAAGAACAAATTAGTTTTTCTGCTCGGCGTTTTTTTAAAAGACAGACAGGATGGGAAAGATGGACACCTATGTATGATTGATAAATTACATTTTTATTTGAAAATTTTAATTAAAAAAACAAACTTTGGTAACACACATCGTGCCAAAGTTGATATGGAAATGAATAAAATAATTGAAGAAATGTGCTATTCATTCTACAAAACAAATGCACAGCAGAAACCTTCCAATTTTTTTTTTAAGATTTCGGCTGTAACATTATCATATCCTTCAAAAACACATTTTTTTTATTTTCATATTAAGTATCAGCCTCAGCATATGGCGTTGGCTGGTCTAGAGTGAAACTAAAAAAAGATTATCACTGAGTCAAATATCTCGAGATGTGTCGAATGACTCCAGCATAAGCTGCATCAAGCAACAAACGCTTAGTTTTTTGAAAAAAAAAATCTCCTGCTGGGTTCCTGATATTCCTGGAAGTCTCGGAAACAAAGTAGCTGTCAAGCTAGTTGGGAAGGTTAGAAAAGCTGGATATAGCTGGGATGAAGCCTGAAGAATGAAGACCAAATCAGACCATCACATTAAATTTTAATGTCCAAAAATCATCTCTTTTATTTTATTATATATTTGGTAGTTTAAAGCTTCGTGTAATAGTTACATATTATTGATATTTTCGATATTGATTGAGAGAAAAAAAGTGTAGCTCAGTGTACAATGTGACTTTTTTTTTATTTAGACCGAATTGGTATAGAAAAAATAGGTGATTTGCTTAGAAGATCCAAATTGCCCCCACTTACCCTACTTAATTGACAAAACAGAACAATCCTTATGTTCCTGCAATGCGACCCCCAATATAGGTCAAAGCCTAAGAGGCAATATCAGCCGAGACAAATCTCAAAAAACCAATTTGATTACGTTTCGAATGCGTTTAGAAAATTTAATTCAACTATCGGAGACGAATGAATCGGAAGATCTACCGTTTCCGTAAACAAACAAACGAAGGCGAAAAAGAGACGCACGTTTCAGAAACGATTGAACAGTCATGCAGCTAGCAACCAGACGGCAGCGAGACTCGGAAATGGTTGGTGAAGAGTTTAGTTTTAGTTTTCCAAAATTTTCAGCCTCTATGATTCAAAAACAAACCGACCAAACACATACTTCGTTGTGAAGATCTTAGAAAACCCATATTCTATTCAACAAACGCACAACTCATTGCACAGAATGTTTGCCCAGAGATGCGCAAGCGATTGACAAAGCAGCAATATTTTCAAATTTCCAGTTTTTACATATGACGTTATCTGATCGCTGTCTAGAGTGACACTCAAAAAGAATTCAGTCTTGTTCGTCTGTAGTCGAGAGGTTTTATACTTTGCAGTTCAAAAGTTTTCTTCTACGAAAAAAAAAATCTCACAGAGTCAAGTAATTTATGCCTCCGTTCGATGTGAAGAGACATGTTGCATCATGATCGCTGTATCACTTGAGGGGATCGATTCTTTCTTTCTGTCATAGCTTAGCTGCAAACACATTCCCAGCTGTATTTGGTAATGTTGAAGATATAGCAAACTCAAATCGCTTGCTCTTGTTGCAACACAACTGAGAGAGCATAGATTGCTTGTTGCAATCGACCAATCAGAACGTGGTATTTTTATTCAGATCATACTTGTAGTTTCATGGTTGTCCAATAGTTGGTTTCAACGAATGTATGGTTTGTCGAAATATCTCCTTTAGATTGATGGAAATATCTACGGGATTTATCGAGAAATGGGGGAGCTTAATTCGCAATATTTCCTCTCACCTCTCTCATTGTCTGTTGAACGAATGAACGAATGCGAATGCTTTCTCACCCGATAGTGAGAAAATCAAAAATTACGGACGGGTTTGCCGATAATTGACAGTAATCATATCGTAATTCCAGAGGCCCTCCCGGAATTTGTCGAAGAGTGGCAGGCTCTTATTTTGGTCATGGCTTCACATTTTCTGATCCCTGGTGTATACGACCTAGAGCTCATGGATAGTTTACATGCTGAAATATCTCTTTTCGTGTTTGCACCTTGTTTTAATATTTTGTTGTGTTATTCGTGATTTCTGATATTCGCAGTGTCAAAACGGTGCTTTTATGTATAATAGACAATGGTACTCAATATAAACAAATCAGCTCACCATGAGGTAAGGCTTAATGGAGTTCTTCATGCATTGTGGCCAGGGCTCGAAATCTTCGAAGGAGAAAAATGAAGACCGACTCTACTCTCAGTAACTTCGCTTCGGCAGTCGCCCACAACAAAAAGTAACTTGACTAGAAAATGAATTGACCAGCGTAGACTAGCGAGGATGACTGGTGAACTAGTCCAGTCAGTGGTTATTTTAACTGACTCGACTAATGAATACAAATCTACCTCTTCATTCAACTGACTTCAATCCACATTTCTACTCCCCTAGGAACGATATGTATACTCGCGTACGCAATCTTATTTCTACGTCCATATAAAGAGGAACGAAAACATGATTTCTGATGCAAAAAAGAAGTTACCCCATCAATGGACGGTTTATTGTCTACCCATCGTGAACTCAAACCAACGAACTTAGACATTTATCAAGTATGCTATAAAGGTACTCGCCTATTTTATACGTGTGAGTGATTTTCGTGTACGATACAAAAGAATATAGCTCACCACGTTGAACTCAAACATCGATGCATGCACACGTACATGGGAGAGGGAAAGAGAGGAGCGAATTCGTTTCGGGGGAAGTCACTTCATAATGCAATGTGGACAATTTGACTGGGAAGAATGAAATGATATAGTAGAGTCGGTAGAGGGAGATAGCGACTAAACGCCCGACTGACTGTTTAGTCGATTTGGCGGAGAAACTGCGTGAAGAAGCCAAAAGTCATTACAGACTGACTGCGGATATAGTCAGTCAGACAGTCAGCTGACTATCCTCAGTTGACTATGACTATGCAGAGCCCTGATTGTGGCACTGTGCAAATGTAAAGAGCAAGGATTGTTCTGTATGCTAAATCGTGCGCTTTCTGATCTTGAAAAAGTCAACTGTCTCACAAAATCTCTGAATCAGCTCACGCGACACCTACATTATAGCTCAGAACCACAAAGGTGATGATGTTTGTTTATTCTACGCACTTAAAAGCAAGATATGGTCGTGATTATTCATTTTATTTCTATTAAAATTCATTCCAACCATTAAAAGTCGTCATGGTATGGTAAGAAAGTTAGAGTTTTATATATTTTAGGTTTGATACTGCATGTTGGTTATAAATACTGTAGATGATGGCGATGGAATTGATATTGTGAGGTGCGTGGAAGAAAGATTAAATACCTAATGCCCTACCCCTTGCAGCTGACAGTATAACAGTGATGTTGGTGTTATATCATAGCAGCAGTAGTAGCACACATTTCACATCATTTCCTCCTTCAGCAGACAACGGTCGAATAGGTAAGCCACACTTAATATTTCCTCTCTGTATCGGGTGATTTCAATGTAGGATTATACTAACGGCATTGAAGAACCTTTGCAGTGAACATCTGAAGCTTCACAGATATCATCTTAAGTTGGCTGATATCTTTAATTATGTAGGGGCCGATACGTGAAGGATTTGCAGTATTTTTAGCGCAACGCATGCAACTCATCGTTTACCTAGTTGAAAAAAATCAAAGTTACAACACTTATACCATGCCATTCTTCTTCTTTGTTTTAGAGAGGCTTTAAACTTTCAAGTTCATTCGCCTCTAATGCCAAGCCATTCTTCATAATATACTTACCACCAGGGTTGTCATAATTAAATCTGTGTTTTTGGTCTCAACACATCTTTTTATCTGTGTTTTTTTCTCAGAAAATCTGTATCGAAATCTGTATCAACCCTTTTGTCGTTTGTATTTTTCCAGCCAACACAGCAAAGAAGTATATTAATATTATAATTTATGCAACAATGTATCAGTTCACACTTTTTCTAAATGAATTTAAAAGTCTTATTCACTTATTCACAAAACAAAACGGTGCCACTATGGATAATAGATAACGGTACTCAGTATAAATAAAAGTTGTCATTCATACTTGAGGAAAGGATTAATGGAAAACTCCATGTATTGCGGCACTGTGTAGATGGGAAGAGCATTGTTCTGTTTGTTAAAATGAAAAGATAAAAGGCGAAAGATGCCAAACTAATCATTTTTGTGATACATGCGAAGGAGATCGAAGAAGAATTATGGCAAATATTTTATGAACATAAACATAAAAACATTGTCTAGTAAATACATTTCAGAAGTTTACAAGAAGGATTCTTGTTCATCTTTCATAATCTCACAAAGTTATACATCACTGCTTCATCATGTAAAAAAATTGCGACAAGTACGACTCGCATGTCGAAATTCAATACGATCGTAAAGGGTTGAATTTATAAGTTCAATCTTGAATCATAATCTTAGCTTTAGTATCATTGGTTGGCATAGTTATTATGAATTTGACGATGATGATGGTATCCACGTAAAAATTCATATTCACTGTGTTTTAGTAGGAAAAAGATGAACAGTGTTATTTATTTTGCATCTTTTTGCCTTAGATTCAACATGAGAAAGTGGTACTACACGCTGCATATGAATGCCCAAAATAAATCTCATCCAGACTGATTCGAATGCTATATGAATAAAATTGGTGAGCTCGGAAAAAATGTTATTGAGATCAAGCCATAAATATTATTGAATGGTTATTTTGAAAAATCTGTAAATCTGTATGAAAACCAAAAATAATCTGTAATCTTTTTCTGCAGATTTTTGGTTTCAAAAAGTCTGGAAAAACTGTATAGAAACAGATTATTCTGTATATATGGTAACCCTGCATACCACATTGTAAAATGATGATTTTCTAACCTTTTCAGCGTGGAAAGAATATTTGAATCCGGGAAATTTGAAGGAAAATTCGGATTTTGCCAACAAATTTAAACGAATTGCATACAAAAAAAAACATAATTATTTTACTTGCTGCGCCATCTGGTTGTGAATCTAACATGAATTAGTCAATTCTTTCATTTCGTATGTTTTGTTTTTTTCTATCGTAATAAAAAAACCCATTTTTTGTCGAAATTCATAATAATAGATAAAATGTGAGCCAAACCTAAGCATTTGCGATGAAAAATAGTTTAGAAAAATGGAATACGAGTTTAGAAAGGCGATTCCATCTGGTAAGGTCGTTATTTTTCCCTGACATATGTATAAAATAGTTGTAATAAGCAATATTTTTTTATATACATGTTGAATAGTTGAAACAATAATAGAGAAAAACAGCATTTCAAGAACGTTATTTCACATTTGACAAAAAGATTACTCGCAGGGGTTGCAACAATCTCTTCAATTCATAATCTTCAATTCATAATTCTTATAATTATATGCACTATAGGATGCGAGACTGCAAAACAGAGTAATCCTCTGTTTTCAATATTTTCAAAAACAGGTCACCCGGCGCTGTAAACACGGATTAGCAAATTGAGCAGGCTGCATTTTTGCATAAATTGTATAATAAATGGCCACAAACTAGCGAAGAGTCTTGAGTACTTAATCAGTTACCGATTCCTTCATACGTTCGTACGCCATGCTTATTCCCATTTTAAATTTACTCTGGTACTTTTACAAACATTTTTTTTTGCACGAAGCTCCATCTTCTTGTGAATATGCGAAATCACAGTATAATAATGCGCATGTCATAAAAGCCATTTATTACGCCTCATCTTCGAATTAGTTCCCGAAATAATATTCACAATTTCACGAATTAAATAAATATCAATTACTCACCTTCATTGTGACAATGTAGTTCAACGTCAATTTATTTAAGTTTCTTATCTTCTGTGTCACTACGCGTAACTCTGTGTTCACGAACGCACAATTTTGAGTCTATTTCAGGACACGTCTGTGGTAATTATGTCTACCACGCATATTCTCGTTCGAAAACCTTTAATGTTTCGCTTTCATCTGAACCGGTGGAAGGCACATGGAGGTATCACTGTTTTTATGCTGTTTCACTTTTTCATCCGTAGGATCGTTTTTGATCCTCACACTATTTCGAATGCGTGAATTATCCGGTCGAGAAACTTGTAGCATTCCTGTACCGGCTAAGACATCACAGCGTCGAATGTTTGAACGATTGGGCGCGTAGAAATGACAAAAAATTTTATGAATCGAAATTACAACTATCTCAAGAGCCGAACTCTGCCCAGAAATAAGTCGATGTTGAACGGTAGAAGGACTTGAGCGAACTGATTTCCTAGCTCGCGCATTGCTCAGCAGGAAGATGATTTCATGCGAATTTAGCGAACGTGTAAAGCGGGTTAGCGGTTCCTTCTCCCGTACGCACCCGGTTTTGCATCTTCCCCCTCGAAATATTTTGAAAACTTTTCAGTACAGCATCACTGAGCGGTGGTGACTGGCTAGGCGCAAATGGGTGAGCGGATCCGGTTTTTCTAAATCCTGATTTCTCGCTCGTGCTACGGCTGATGCGGCCGCCGGATTTTATCTCCGTAGCGCTGCGAAGAGGAAGTGTATCATTATCCTGACTGACTGACTGACCGGTACGGATGCACACCTGGACCAAGCCACAGCGTCAACGATCGGTCTGGCTTGGCTCGGCGAGGTTGAAATTTGTGTCGAAAACTAGTTTTTCCTGTTGGTTCGTTACGAGTTCTTCCCGCTTCTTTGCGGTGGCAGATGGATGATGCTGGGAAGCGGCTGCTCCGATGGGATGAATATTGGTGGCTAATTACCGAATTAACGAGTTTTTCTGCTGTGCGTGGATTTTTCGTGATGGCTTCTTCCAAAAGCGTGTGCTGTAACGGAAATAGAGGTTTCCCTCTCTTTGTTGTCTCTTATTAGTTTTTCACTCTTATTTCTTTTTTTTATAAAATACAATTTGGCTTAGGCCAAATTGTATTTATTTTTTTTCATTAATGTATGAATGTCAAACATTAATAGAAACATCGCTTTTTTGTGATTCGATTATGTATTGGATTCGAAAATTAACGTTGAAAGTGTAATTGCGATTATATATAATCGAGTCCGACCTGTATGTCATTTGGGAATCGTTGTCATGGATCTTATAGCGAGTGTGGTACATTGAAGCCGATGCGATTACACACACGAGTAGGGAACAGCCTTCATCGCAAGGGGGAGATGCAAAGACAGGTTTGTGGCCAAGCAATGAAATAGTGTGCCGATTGAGGATGCGAGGCCACTATTAAAATTTGGTTAATTTCAATTGTTCAGAAATCTGTAAAGCTTACTTTTTTACACGTTGAGCCCCGAATCCTTCTAGCTACGCTTTCTTTCCAGCCCGCATCAAAAGAATTTACGTAATATCAGTGTCGGTGCCCACTCCCAAAAATATTTATTGTTAAAAAGAAAAAGAAAGTCAGAAACTCAACTAGAAAGAAGTCACATAACGTAAAGCACCTACAAACAACATTTTTTTTATACAGTAACTGTCAGTTCCAGTGTTCAAAGTTTCGTTATATGAATTAGGCCGTGGATCCAAATGAACTATTGAAAAAATTTTTTCTTTCAATTATTCGTTGAATTGTTGAACTATTAAATTTTTTTTTCAATTTACTCCAGAAATGCAGGGTGAATTTCGTGTCTTATATACCATTCTATAACATATTGTACATCATGATCTCTTTAATTCACGTGAATTCTCAATTTCGCATACTTTCCCACGTTATTGGAGCCAAAGGCATACCCCTAGAATTTGAACATATTTAGGAAAAATTATCTTTATCTGGCGAAGTTTACATATTTGCTACCGTATATTTCCCACCCGAACATGCAAATAAAAAGTCGTATGAATTATTTTTTCAAACGGCAAATCGAATTACAGAATAGCTAGAACCAGAAGTGAAATTGAATATCTATGGCGAATTCAATCAAAATATAGTAGACTTCACTCCCGACAACGATAATGAATGCATTCTACTTCCAGTCGTCGGGGAAATGTCAACTTATCCGTACATATTCTTCACGAAATTCTGAATAATATAATATCAGAATTTGTGCCGAAGAAAAGAAGACGAAGAAATTAAACCAGCAAATATCCCATTTGGTATAACGGTCAGATAAGAAATTTAAAGAACAAAAAACAAAAAGCACACAAAAAATACAAAATAGACAAAAGTAATCAAAATTTGTTGGAATATCAGAATGTTTCCCAAGAACTGAATTTTTCCATTAAAAGTGCACACGAAGAGTATAATAGAAAGGTCGAAACAGAAGTCAAATCATGTCCGAAGAAATTCTTGATTACGTAAAGTCTAAGCTAAAAAGCAATAACTTTCCATTGCAGATGCATCTCGATGAAGATGTAGGGCATTCTTCGAACGAAATTTGCATTCTCTTTTTGCAATTTTTTTTCAGGAAGTATATACCACATTTTCCGAAGAAAATCGCGATCGGGACTACTTTTCATTTTTACCGGAATATCCAAATGACATATCGGTAAACTATCTTTCACAACAAGAAATATGCATTAAAGAAATTAGATGGAACGAAAGGACCAGGACCTGACGGAATAAAACCTGTATTTCTGAAGAACCTGGCTGAGGATCTCACCCTTCCCTTATATTGCATTTTCAATATGTCACTACAAACTGGAATATCCCCAGAAAAATGGAAACAATCTTTTTTGGTACCAGGCGCTAAATCTGACGTATGTAATTATCGTGGAATTGCCATTATCTATTGCTTTCCTAAAATATTAGAAGCAATAGTGAATGAAATAGTCTCCCAACAAGTAAAGAATAGAATATCGTGTATGCAACATGGCTTCTTCAAAGGTCGCTCAACTACCACTAATCTGTTGGCATTTGTGACTTTTATTTTGAATGCAATGGAAGATGGCAAACACGTAGAAGCTTGGAAGTCTTGGAAATCAAAATGTAGAGAAATGTGAAATAGTTAGCGATCTTGGCGTCGTTCTGGATTGTAAACTCACATTCATAGAACACTACAACTCTGTAATAAATAAGGCAAATAGTTTTGTCAAACGCTTCTCACATAACTTCCAGGACCCATACACAATCAAGCTTTTGTATATCTATAGACACGGTCTTTCGCATAACCCCACAAAAAAAAGTCTAGCGGGTTCAAATCGCATGATCTGGACGGCCAATTGGCATCACCAAAACGCGAAATTATGTGTCCCTCAAATTTCGTTCGCAATATGGCCATGTTCGGTCGTGTTATGTGGCACGTGGCGCCGTCCGGCTGAAACCACATGTCATCCGTATCCATATCTTCAATTTGTGGCAAAAAAAAATCGGTTAACATGCGGCCATAGCGCTCACCATTCACAGTTACCGTCTCGCCGTCCTCATTTTCAAAGAAATACGGCCCGATGACTCCACCAGACCATAATGCGCACCAAACAGTGACTTTTGGCGGATGCAATGGCCTCTCAACAATCACGTGTGCATTTTCTGAGCCCCATATACGGAAATTTTGGGTGTTCACATAGCCACCGAGCTCGAAATGTGCCTCATCGCTGAAGAAAATTTGATGCGAAAATTCAGCATTTTGCTGCTGTTGTTCGTTCACCCAATCGACGTATGCCCGACGCATTCCATGGTCACCACGCTCTAATTTTTGTACCAGTTGGACTTTATATGGATGTAGATGCAAGTCCAAATGCAAAATTCGCCACAATGATGTGTTTGACAAGCCCAATTGCTGAGCACGCCGTGGAATCGAAACATTCGGGTCATCCTCCACACTGGTAGCAACAGCAGCAATATTTTCGGCCGAACGCACATTACGATGATGCACAGGTTTCACAATATCCGCTACGGATCCAGTTTGTTCAAATTTACGCACTACATTAGCGATTGTGTGCTCTGTAGGCCGTCCATGACGACCAAAACCCGTCCGTAATGCTCGAAAAATATTTGCCGGTTTTTCATCATTTTTATAGTATAATTTAACAAAATTAACACGTTGTGCGATGCTAAAACGATCCATATTGTAAAATGGCAGACATTCAACTAACGATATGACGCTTTGGTTGACAGCTATGTCAAACGGTTGTCAGCGCAGGGCTGTATACTTTCGGAAGCCCGAAATGGAAAACCCTGTATCTATAAATGGACTTCTGTCTGTCTGTCTGATTCTTATGGACTCGGAAATTACTGAACCGATCGACATGAACATTGGTATGTAGGGGTTTTTGGGGCCGGGGAAGGTTTTCATGACAGTTTGAGACCCCACCCCCCTCTCTAAGGTAGCTGCCATACAAACGAAAAACAAATTTCTGAATGTTTGAAGTTATTCCAAACAAAATAACAATAACAAAAAACAATTTTATTGCCGGGTCAGCTAGTTAATATATAAGTATGTAGTCTACATCTGTTTGTCGAAAATGAATAAATGAATAAATAAAATATTCAGCACGGCGAATGACATAGTATTTCCGAATGCAAATATAGCTATAGCTTGTCACTTGATGAAATATGAAGTCGTATTCTCATATGTTATCGACTCGGGTATCAAATAGAAGCTAAAAAGTAAGGCGGATGGTAGAACATAGCCAGAAACTTTGTTATCTCACGTTACTCGCGTCGCAGAATGAAGGGGATAGTCTCACGTCAAAAATATCACCAGCAGCATCCACTTCTAGCCATAGCGCGCATGTACCGTGCTATATAACTGTCATACAGTAAAACGAAATGTAGCAAAGTTTAGCACAGACACTGTGCTACGATTGTTGCTTACAATATTGTTTGAAATTTATCCTTTCCGATAACGTACAAGAAGAGGGAAGCATTCCAAATTTCGTTTTGCCTGCCAAAATTGGGTGGAATATAGAGTGCGCATACAACGTCCTGTCACCGTTTCGTCAACTTTTCCCGTGGACTTTTTTTGCCGACGTCGAAGTTGACGTTGCTGGTGTATGTGAATGAGACCATATGATATCTATACAGAGATGAAACATCCTTCGGCTGAAAATCTCTCTAATACAGAAAGGAAAAAAAAAATATATCCATGGGAAAATATTTTACATTTCATTCAATTACCCACAATGAAATCGACGGTTTAATGGTTTGCGGGGTTTTGTACACTAATTGACCATATGTCGCAATTTGTTCCTTCCATATCAATGCACGCATTGCGCTGAGTATTCAACGAGGGGCATCTTCCGTGCATCATCATTCAACTAGCATCAAACACGCGTCCAACAGATGCACTGGAACCATATTTTAACTAGAACCATCCCAATCGATTATGCCGCTGGAGCAGGCTGCTACTGCTGCTACTACTCCTGCTATAGAACATGTTCATCTGGGTGTAGCGGAAGCTATTCTCGATCCTAAAACAGGAGTAGAACACAACACCAACAGAAATAACACGTAAACTCCAGATATAATTTTCATAGCAATTGTTTAAATCACAATACCGTTCTGAATCATATTTCGGACGCATACGGCATATGATGCAGAAAACAGATCTGAACTTTATGCACAGGTATTATTTGGTTGATATTTTTAATAAAAAAAATCATCGAATAAAATGCTTTTCAAATGAAGCGAATATGAATCAAACTTCGAACACTAAATCAAATTTCGGACAGATTGAATTCAAATTTCGGACACTTTATTTTGTAATTTTTTTGGACGAAAATTACATTACACTTGATTATATTTTATAGTCAACTGCAAAACACTTAACAAGCAATCACAGTAAACTGTTAACGATGATGAGAACTGATGAAACACGGGAGAAATTTAAATATTTATGAACGGGTAAATTCTACGTACTCACACTAAGGAAACGTCAATCGCGAACGATAATGAGTAGTGTTGTGAGATTTCTACCGATTATGTTATAATTTAAATGTAGTTCTCATGTGAAATGATAGTGAAACCAAGGGATTACTCTAAAGAAGCAATTGTGATATTAATTTGATAGTTATATCATCAGTTGATTAAGCATTTCAAGATATTAGAACAAAGTGTCCGAAATAAGATGTTGTCCGAAATAGGATTCAGAACGGTGAAACTGTTTGAAAACAACGGAGTTTTTTTTAATTATTTTATGTTGCATCTAGTAAACAACCAACTAGGAGTAGTGGGAGCAAATTGGTCATGGGGGGCAATGGGGTTACCTGCTTGTTTGATAGTATAACTATTGACTATAGATGCCGTATTGATAGTCATGTTATGTTTGAAGAATTTAATGACTTTTGAGTCACCCTGTACTTCAGTAGAGCTGTCGCATGTCAAAATACAAATAAAAACAGAAATTACTCTCTCGATAGCCATTCGGCCTTAGTTCTGTACGTTCTGTATCTAAGGAATTTCTCATGAAATTTAGTTTATTCAATCTGATATGTTGGACAAATCATCAGTTTGGACGACTGTTCACATATTCTAGGAGAGGTGAACAGATATTTTGTTTAATCTCAGCGATTAACTAGCATAGAAATTATTTTCATGTTTGGGGACATAGGCCATAGGTGAACAACAACTTACAATGTTCAGTTTACTAAAGCGGATATACCTCATCACATTCTGCTCTTGAAGAGGATCCTTTTGTGGCTTTGACCCTGGATAAATATGTCACTCCAACTGAACGAAGCCTTATGCGAAACGTTATGTGTTTCTTACTACGTTTTTGTATGCATGAGAAAATTTAAATTGAGACTCTAGGTGAATAGGCCAGGCTTATTTCATACATGTACCTACTATAACAAATATGATTTGAACAAATTTGGACGAAAAGAACGCATAAATCTATTCCATTTAGCTTGATATGTGCGATATGTGCTTTACCTCCAAGCAAAAAAAAGTTCGATTTTTCACCTTTTTTTGACGTAGGACTACGTCTAACCGGAATATATAGGGGGTGAAATGAAAATCTAGGCACTGACAAGTAGGAAAAAATGCAAGATTTTGAACGCTTATAACTCGAGCATTTCTCAATAGATCGCAAAGGTTTTTGTATCAATTGATAGGAAATATATCTATGCATCTATCATAACGAATAACATTTCATTTTTCTTGAGATAAATAATTGAATAATTGTGAAATATCAAGCATTGTCCGAATGCACTATGTGCCCATTTTTGATTGGTCCATTTTGTGCTCCTCAAATCGTACCGACCAAAACGGGCAACCAGAGCAGCAGCGAAATACAATGAAGCAAGACTGGAAAGGAAAAAGAAATAAAATGAACGAAACATTGGTCGCAGTCTCACACATGCGTAATTGTCGAGCCAACCAGTCAGATTAAAAATCCCCGCTCCGCTGCCGTAACGATCATTCTCATCCAAACCGTACGCCACATCGTTTCGCATCACATCACATCAACAAACCAACACAAGCAGCCATGTCTGGACATGACAAAGGAGGAAAAGTGAAGGGAAAGGCAAAATCCCACTCGAACCGTGTTGGTCTTTAGTTCCGCGTAGGTGTATTCGCCAATTGCTCCACAAGGGTAGCTAGGCCGAGCGCGTTAGTACCAGTGCACCAATCCACCTAGCCGCCGTTATATAGTTTCGGCCGCCGAAGTGATCGAGTTGGCTGGCAAAGCTGCTCGCGACGATAAGAAAAGCATTCAGAACAGAACACATTCGGTTCGGTGGACATCAAGACAACAGGCAGTTGTAGCTAGTGGCGAATGGCAAACGCAATCGCAAAACGACAGCAGGTAGCAGAAGAAAAAGTTTGTTCTTTATACAATCTGCTTTGGTGGCAAATCCAGAACAAGGCGGCATCGAGGGCGTTCGAAATGGTTTTTTTTCAAAACCTAAGTACTAAGTTTTCTAAATTGGAACCATTCCATAAAACAAGGCGCTTTTCAGGGCCACTAACCCTTCCAAAAAAGAGTTTAGGAAATACAGTTCAATGGTTTCTAAAACAGTATCCAAAATAATAAAAAGACGGGTGGGTAATGTCGGGGACATAACCGGAGTGACGTAGGACTATACAAAGGGGACAGCTTTTGCTAAATATATATTTTAATTATATTGTTTTATTTTCTTCTACCTACCTATCTACCTGAAAAATGAATTACTTTACTGTTTACTTTTTATGAACATGTTGGGGGGTCTGAAAAGAACCTTTGGTGTTGTGTTTTTGCGTTTTTTTTTACAAACTTGATTCTTGATTTTTTTCTAAAGGCTTTGTACTTATTAAATGCTCAACGCCGGGCATCTTTCGGCGTATGCATATATCGTACAATCAAAATGATGGCTGTGATAGGGAATGCATAGGTAGTCATCAACTCATTCACTATCATATATTTCATTATTGAGCACATTACCGTACCTTAAACTGTGGTTTAAGAGACGAATGAATTGTAAGATTTGTAGTATCCGTAAACAAAGTAAATAAAAATAAAAAAGAACTGAGGTTTTGGAGACGATCTGTTGAAAAATAAACGAACTATAAGAACTTAAAATAAGAACAGAGCAGCAGGAAATACATAGCTCATCATGTTGCTCCTTAGTTATTTTCCTATACAATGCAGATGTAACGTCAGTCAGTCAACCAAAGATAGCAGTTCTTGCTACCGAGAAAATTCGTTAATGCCATCCTGCATACAATGTGTTGTAATTTGAAGCCACTTTTAATTCGGAAACTGTACATGGGTTTGTGAAAACTGAATGATCAATTTAAAAAACCCCAACCAGTTCAAGAACAAGCATAAACAAAACAAAACAGTTTATATTATATGTCATATTATGTCACTTTAGAATGCATTGGTATTGTGAAAAGCTTTTAATAACTCTATTTTGAATGGTTTAATGGCCCTGTAAAGCGCCGTGTTTTACGGTGGCTGGTTTTGCCACCAAAGCGGTCTGTATAAACAAACTTTTTCTTTCTTCTACCTGCTGCCGTTTTGCGATTGCGTTTGCCACTCGCTGAAACTAGTTGTTGCCTTGACGAGCGCCGAACCGAAGCTGCTCTGTTCTTGATGCGTGTTTTCTGATTGTCGTGAGCAGCTTTGCAAGCCAACTCGAGCACTCCGACGGTCGAAACTCTATAACCGCTGTTAGGTATACTGGTGCTCCGCCACGAATCCGTTCGGCCTAGTTACCCTTGCGGAGCAATCAGTGAATGCGACCAACAGGGAACTGGAGACCTGCACGGTTCGAGTGAGACTTTGCCTTTCCCTTAACTTGTCCTCCTTTGTTACGTCCACACGTCCACGTTGCTGCTTGTTTTCTTTTTATGATGTGATGCGATGCGATGCTAAACGATGCCGTACAACCACACTGGTTTACGGTTTGAAAGAAAATGAGATATTTTTTTTGGATCCGCGCGCTTTATACTCTAGCGGTACACGCTCACAGGATAGAGACAAATCGGCAGACTCAGCCAAAGGGACGAGTCCAACGAGACGAACGAATGAGCGTTAAAAGGCAGCGATGGCAAAAAAATACATTCATTATGATTTGTTCGCTCGTTGGATTCACATGCAGGCTAAAAAGGGTCCTTTTCAGGATCACAAAATTATCTTCATTCTAAAGAGTTTATTGTTTTGTTATCACTCGATATCCCCATCTTGTTCGGCTAAACCTTCCTGTTTAGCGATTTGTTGCCACTCGCCACAGCTTTCACAGTTGGAAAATTTCTTCCCATCCAGCTTTGTGACATGTTGTACAGTAAATTATATTCAATGCGACGTGCCGAAGCACCACTCAGTGTCGCATTGGAAACGATTTTAACCTGTAATTGAACATTTGCGATGACAGTGGTACAGTGTCGACTTTCAATGTGGGGTCATAATTTGGATCTCTATGTTTACAAAAATGTCCAACTAATTATGTCGCATTACATGTCCGTCCAATTAGCTAAATGTCGAACTAATTGTAAATTACTGTACTTTCAATCTGGAAACAATTTAAGAATTGGTGTAAATTGAATAATCAGGAAAGTCCCCAACTATCAATAAGCTCAGAACAACTGCCAAATTCACATACTCAGCAGATCCTGGCAAACAAATTATGAAAAAATCAAATTGTTTTTTATTATTATTTTGGATATTATTTTAGAAAGCATTGAACTATATTTCGTAAACTCTTTTTTGAAAGGTTTAATGGCCCTGATAAGCGCCTTGTTTTATGGAATGGTTCCAATTTAGAAAACTTTGTACTCGTGGTTTTGAAAAAAACCATTTCGAACGCCCTCGATGCCGCCTTGTTCTGGATTTGCCACCAAAGCAGATTGTATAAAGAACAAACTATTTTCTTCTGCTACCAGCTGCCGTTTTACGATTGCGTTTGCCACTCACCACTCGCTGCAACTGCCTGTTGACTTGATGTCCACCGAACCGAATGTGTTCTGTTCCGAATGCGGGTTTTGTTTTCGGCGCGAGCAGCTTTGGCAGCTAACTCGATCACTTCGGCGGCCGAAACTATATAACGCCGGCTTGGTGGACTGGTGCACTGGTACTAATGCGCTCGGCCTAGCTACCCTTGCGGGGAACTCCAGACCGACACGATTCGAGCGGGTTTTGCCTTTCCCTTAATTTTTCCTCCTTTGCCATGTCCAGATTTGGCTGCTTGGTTTGGTTTATTGATGTGTTGTGATGCGAACTGATGTGGTGTACGGTTTGAATGAGAATGATCGTTACGGCAGCGGAGCGGGGATTTTTAAGCTGACTGGCTGGCTCGAGAATTACGCATGTGTGAGACTGCGACCAATGTTTCGTTCTTTTTTTTTCTTTTTCCTTTCCAATCGTGCTTCATTCTATTTCGCTGCTGCTCTGGTTGCCCGTTTTGGTCGGTACGATTTGAGGAGCACAAAATGGACCAATCAAAAATGGGCACATAGTGCATTTGGACAATGCTTGATATTTCACAATTATTCAATTATTTATCTCAAGAAAAATGAAATGTTATTCGTTATGATAGATGCGTAGATATATTTCCTATCAATTGATGCAGAAACCTTTGCGATCTATTGAGAAATGCTCGAGTTATAAACGTTCCAAATCTTGCATTTTTTCCTACTTGTTCAGTGCCTAGATTTCCATTTCACCCCCTATATCTTCCGGTTAGACGTAGTCCTACGTCAATAAAACACAAATTGATTTTTTTTTCTTATGACGAAAAGTGTACTATTTTGAATTTTTATAGCAAAATCCGTTTGCTATCTTGAAAAACAATGAGTTGGGCTATAATATTCGGTATTTTAATCGGGCGCTGGAAATGGGCATATTGCTTATGGTGATCACTATGCCCCCACTTCCCCTATAATATGGATCGAGCACCGCTGCAAGCAGGTCGATGTTTTGTACATGTTGGCAAGAAAGTGGCGTCAAGTTCGACGAATGCATATAAAAGGTCGATGAATCGTTTGCAAGATGGTAGTATTTGAAGTCGATCGTTGACATTTTATCGACATAATCTTGGCTGTCGAAATGGAATTTGGAAACGTTGACTTTACGGTGACGGGACGTTGTATGTGTAGTATAATGTGTAGTTATAATAACAACGATCGAATCAAATACTGCCACCGTGCAATCGATTTATCGACCTTTCGTATGTATTGGAGAGACAATTAGGAGGCTTTTTTTTTGCCAACATGTGTAGCGATTGCGATATGAATAGTCAAATACCGTACAACAACCGACAGCGGATTCCATAGTAAATCGATAGGCCTTCCCGCAATTTGTCAGTGAGTGGTAGGTCCATGCTATTTTGTTTTGGTCATGGCTTTTACATAATTATATAATACGTTGTTCTGCCATACAAGTTATTTCTAGTGAATACTTTGGTTGTTAAATAAACAATAACTAATGCATCGTACGTGTGTTTGAATGTTTTAACGATCTATAAAATTAATTGTTAAATTAACTTAATGATTAATTTTACAGATTAATTGTTAAATTACGAAAGTTTGTATGATGTTTCTTGATTCAATGTATTTCACTAATGTAACTGACATGTTTGACCTCCTAAAAGTTAAATGTAAAGAGAAAAAAAAGTAATATATTTTTGTCGTAAAGATAAAAAAAATAAATAAAGGAAATCTATATTCATTTCGCTAATTGCTATCTCGTTAGTGAAAAATACGCGCTTGGCATTTTCAACATGGACGGTTAAGTTTATAATTGCAGAGTCTCATTAATCAGTAGGTACACCAACGATACGCTAGACATCTTCAGAGGAACTGATGTATCGGGCTATTTGGCACCGCATTATTTTGTTGTTGTCTTTCAATCGAGAAGTACAGTGGAACCTCGATTATCCGCGAGCGGATGATCCGCGGTGCGGATTAAGTGCGACAGCGAATTTCATAGTAAATCCATAAACCTTCCCGGAATTTGTCAGTGAGTGATAGGCTCGCGTACTTTTGTTTTGGTCATGGCTTTCATATTATTTGACCACTGGTGTACACGACCTCCTAAATGGATATTTAGTTTAATGATTTCTGTATTGATAAAACATTGTGCTCATGCTGAGATATCTTTTTTTCGTGGTTAGAACTCATTTTAGCCATTTATTGCATTATCCGCATTCGTTATTCGCGGTGAGCTAGCCAGAAATGTGCAGAAACAAGGAAGGAGGCATCTTGACGAACGAACGCGAGGTGATTGAAAGGTGGAGGCAGCACTACGATGAACACCTGAACAGCGCGCAGCCAGGAAACCAAGACGGCGTTGAGGAAGACTACACCGGTGCAATAAACAACGACGACGTACCACCCCAGACGATGGGTGAAGTTAAGGAGGCCATTAATCAGCTCAAGAACCACAAAGCCGCTGGTAAGGATGGCCTCGTAGCGGAGCTCTTCAAGGGAGGTCCGAGAAAACTTGTAGAGTGTATGCACCGGTTGATAGTCAGGATCTGGGACACAGAACAGCTACCGGAGGAGTGGAAGGACGGGGTAATTTGTCTCATCTACAAAAAAGGCGACAAGTTGGATTGTGGGAACTATCGTGTCATCACAATCCTGAATGGTGCGTACAAAATTTTGTCTCAGATCCTCTTCCGCCGTCTATCGCCAATAGTAAGTAGATTTGTGGGAAGTTATCAGGCCGGATTCATGCCCGGTTGCTCGACGACGGACCAGATTTTTACACTGCGACAGATCCTCCAAAAGTGCCGCGAGTATCAGATCCCTACACACCACATCTTCGTCGACTTCAAGGCCGCATTTGATACAATCGACCGACGACAGCTATGGAGAATCATGGACGAACACGGCTTTCCCCGGAAGCTGACAAGACTGATTCAGGCAACGATGAACGGTGTGCGGATCTCAGGTGAGCTGTCGGAATCATTTGAGACCCACAGGGGACTTCGACAAGGCGATGGACTCTCCTGTCTGTTCTTCAACGTGGCGCTGGAAGGTGTTATGGGGAGAGCGGGCTTCAACATGCGGGGCACGATTTTCAACAAGTCTAGTCAGTTTATCTGCTTCGCCGACGACGTGGACATAATCGGAAGAACACATGCGACGGTAGTCGACTTGTATACCCGACTGAAACACGAAGCAGGGCTGATTGGGCTTGAGATCAATGCGTCTAAGACTAAATACATGCTAGCTGGAGGAACTGACCGCAACAGAGTTCTTCTTGGTAGTAGTGTTGTGATCGACGGCGACGAGCTCGAGGCGGTGGAGGAATTTGTCTACCTTGGCTCGTTGATAACAACTGACAACAACAGCAGTCGTGAAATTCGAAGACGCATTGTCAATGGAAGTCGTGCCTACTATTGGCTCCGTAAATCCTTGGGGTCCAACAAGCTCCGACCCAGTACGAAGTGTACCATGTTCAAATCCCTAATTCGACCGGTTGTTCTCTATGGGCACGAAGCATGGACAGATGTCAGATGAATCAGATTTAAATAAATAAATAAATAAATAAATAAATAAATAAATAAATAAATAAATAAATAAATTTCTTCAGTACACTTTTTCAGTTTTTTCTTTCTATAATTTCCTTGTATTTCCAGTGCTTATCCATAATATAAAATAATCATCAGGCACAATTTTCGTTCACGATTCTCCCCCACTTGCAAAGAAAGTGTTTCTTTTTTTGACGTGGGACTACGTCTAACCGGAATATGCAGGCAAAAATGAAAGATTCCAAATGATTATAACTCGAACATTTCTCATTGGATAGGAAAGATGTTTGCATCAATTGATACGGAATATTTCTACGCTTCTATCGCAATTAATAAAATGTTATTTTTCATTAGACAAACAATTGAATAACTGTGAAATATCAAGCGTTATCTAAACGCCCTAACTGCCTAGTTTTGATTGGCCCGATTAACGGTTTCCCGAACACAGACTTCAAAATCAATGTACCTGTGGGAATCCATTTAGCAAATATACATGCAAGTAGGGGGTATTTTTGTACCAACCGAGCTGTGTTTCCCTAACACGGACTTCAAATCAATGTGCCTGGGGGAATCCACTTTGCATGAAAGTCGGGGGTATTTTTGTTCCGACTGGAATGTGTTTCCCTAACACAGACTTCGAATCCAAGGAGCGTGGTGGAATTGGCATTGCAAATACATGTAAGTCGGGAGTATTTTTGTTCCGGCTGAAATGTATTTCCCGCACACAGACTTTGAATCCAAGTAGCGTGGGGAAATTGGCATTGCAAGTACATGCAAATCGGGGGCATTTTTGTTCCGACTGAATTGTCTAACACAGACTTCAAAACAAATATGTCATCATACCAAACGTAAAAGGACTGTCATTAAATTTACTTGTAACGAAGAACATAATCTATCACAATGCATGAATTGATCTCACATGGCATCATACAATCTTTTTACTCACAAAGCAAATATATTGAATTCAATTGAATTCGGAAATTGTTTCATTCAATCAAAAATTTAATCAATACAAACAAATGATTGCTATGCTAAGGTAGTCCCACGTCAACCTTGTGGTTATATCATAGATAAAACCCACCCATTTTTTTTTACATAGAACACATATTTGATATTAGCTCTATATTTTTATTTAGAACTAGCTGACCCGGCAAACTTCGTTCCGCCCAAAAATTGTTTTTTGTTTTTTGTTATTGTTATTGTTATTTGTGTCCTTCAAACATTTACGTTTTCTTACTAAGCGCAAGTTCATGAGTCCAATCGCAGAACTGTTCATTGATTGATCTTCTAATCGACCCCGTTGAATTTACCTTTTACTAAAAAAATTCCTAGTACTTCTACCAAAACTCATCATTTTAATATCAGATTGTTTTCAGCCACAATTCTCGTTCAAGATTTTTCAACCACCTGCAAATCACTTGTTTCTCCGTTACATGGAATAAATGTTTGATACAGAAAATATGATAGAATAAAGACAGGCCCCTCCCCTTCTCACCCCTTAGAGGGTGGGGACGGGGTTGTTTTGGGAGTGTCTATTCACCATAGAAACGTTTCGTGCCCCCATAAAATCTTTACATGCCAAATTTGGTTTCGTTTGCTTGATTAATTCTCGAGTAATGTTGAAATTTGTGTTTCATTTGTATGGCAGCCCCCTTTAGAGAGGGGAGAGGGGAGAGGGGTCTCAAACAATCATGAAACCCTTCCCCGGCCCCAAAAACCCCTACATACCAATTTTCATGTCGATCGGTTCAGTAGTTTCCGAGTCCATAAGATTCAGACAGACAGACAGACAGACAGAAATCCATTTATATATATATATATATATATATATATATATATATATATATATATATATATATATATATATATATATATATATATATATATACATATATATATATATATATATATATATATATATATATATATATATATATATATATATATATATATATATATATATATATATATATATATAAGGTTGTTACATTTGCACAACTCGATTGATTGTGCCTGAGTCGAACGAATTGCAGAATGCAAAATTGCGATCGGTTTGGATAATTCTGATTCGATCAGATTTCAGAATACGGGTGAGTGGTTGATCAGTATACAGATTAGTATGTGGGATCGTAATGTGCTCCCGTAGCCGAGTGGTTTGCGTCACACCTAACATGCCGGGGGTTCGGGTTCGATTCCCGTTCTGGACAGGGGAATTTTTCGTCAAAGAAATTTCCTCCGTCTTTCACTGTGGTCACGTGTATTCTAGAGCTGGCCACACAGAATATATTCAAGTCGTGTTATCCGGCATACAAATATCAACTAAGTTTTAGTAAAAATGACGCAAGTTATACTACGTTGAGACGGCGAAGTTCATCTAGGGACGTTAGTGTCATTTAAGAAGAAGAAGAAGATGTGAGACCGTATCCGACCGGATTTCATTTTTTGTTCGAGCACACGTGCTTCAATGTAAAGGCTGTGTCGGCTTTACTCATGATAGCGTCTAGCAAGTGAATGTATTCTTCCCCACGCCACTTTTGTTAATTGTGTCGTAGGAATCGCAGCCGTTCGCTCTCTACCTTCGCATGCATCTTCTTCTTCTTCTTAAATGGCACTAACGTTCCTAGAGGAACTTCGCTGTCTCAACGTAGTATTACTTGAGTATTACGTCATTTTTATTAGTACAAAGTTGAGATTTCTATGCCAAATAACACGCCTTGAATGTATTCGGAGTGGCAAGCTCTAAAATACGCGTGATCACAGTGCAAGTCGAAGGAAATTTCTAAGACGAAAAATTCCCCCGACCAGAACGGGAATCAAACCCGAGCCCACGACATATTAGCTGTGACGCTAACCACTCGGCCACGGGAGCACATACCTTCGCATACATGTCGACCATAACCAGCTCACGAATCATCATATGATCCATCGAACGCACTCTCTTGTTTGTTTCGTTCGCTCAAACAACCTGTATAATTCATAGATATTAATTCAAAATGAGAATTGATGTTCATAATGAATGATGTACCTGTAGTGGGGTCTCGTTGTTTAACGTTCATGTAATATTCGTCTTGTCCCTTCAGAGCGGCTGGGGGATTCTTCGTCAAAGAAACCCTTTTGGCTTGCACTCTAGTTACACATTTTCTACAGCTTTTCACTCAGAATACATTCAAGGTGTATTGCTTGGCGTAGAAATCTCAACTAAGTACTAATAAAAATGACGCAAGCAATACTACGTGGAGAAGGCGAACGTTGGGAACGTTGGTGCCGTTGAAGAAGAACACGAATAGAGTCGTATGAACGGTGGGTGTCAACGATGAATTGCAGATTATTGTTTTTTCTTCGAATCACAATTTCTAACGTCACTATGCAGTCGCGTACCATGATTCCAGCAATGCTTGCGCATTGAATCTACATAGCGATGTGAATCTGCGGTGTTTGTACGGCCCATTTTAAATTCACTAACCCACCAATAAACTGTTGTTCTCGAAGGAGCAGAAGTGGAATAATATCTCGTCAACCCCTGCATTGATTGTTCAGAAGTTTTTCCCATCAAAAAACAATGTTTGATCAAAATACGATATTCTTCTTTTTCCATTTTCTATAGGAATGCTCAGTGGTACTTAAGCAACAGTAGTTTGTGTAGTAGTAGTTCCGTGGCCGAGTGGTTAGCGTCACACATTATCATGCCGGAGGTTCGGGTTCAATTCCCGTTCTGTCCGGGAGAATTTTTCGTCAAAGAAATTTCTTCCGACTTGCACTGTGGTCACACATATTCTACGGCTTGGCACTCCAGAATACATTCGAGGCGTGTTATTTGGCATCGAAATCTCAAATAAGTACTACTAATAAAAATGACACAAGTAATATCTACGTTGAGGAGGCAAAAATTCCACTGGGAACGTTAGTGCCATCCAAGAAGAAGAAGATCTGTTCAAAATCCTGGGACTTTTTAGCCCATGTAGTAGTGTATTCGGAAAAATATGAGAAAATAATCAAATGTAGACTTTTGTCAATGACGTTAACGTTCTATCTCTTATAGCCTTTGAAATATACGGAATTTTTGCAAGAGAATCCTGAAAAAATAAAGTTCCACTAAAAACTTTTTTGTGTGCAAGTTCTCCGAATTGACATGTTCATGAAAATAGTTTGCAGAACAATCAAAACCCAGCACTGCTGTTGTTCTCAATCTGTTGAGACTATTGGTAGTGTCTCTTAAGTCTCACATGCGATACCGATTTTCCGGCTCGTTTAGACAAGGCATGTTATTTGTTTAAGTTATGGTGGGCCCCAATGCTTTGTGGATGTCTTGCAGGTTTCTTGCGTTCAATGGTTTTGGGATCTGAATGGAATTTACCTTTCCTGCATGCGTACAGCCGTAGGTATTACCGAGGGCTAGTAAGGATAGACTTCCGTGGCTGAAGTCTGAGTTGCACGAAGTGGTTTCAGATTGCGCATGCACCCGACATTCCTGCCAACAATAACGATTAAATGCCTCCTATTAGGTGGGTTTTACAAATTCAGCCTCCCTGCCTGGTACCGATTCGAGCGAACAATCCAATTTTATTACAACGCTTCCAGAACCTTGTGGATCAACCTTTGTGTGAGCAGTGCAGAGGCACTCCAATTCGTGTGCAATCTTCCGGGCGTTCTTCGCCCGTTCTATGGCACTTGCAACCGCAACTCGGTCAAAAATTGCAGTTGCTCGACCATAGACCAGTTAGAGGAGATGTATGCATATTGAATTCTTTATGCATCTCATCATAAAAGTTCGTACGTCTCTGCCGGCAGGCTGCTGCGCGTTCGCTCGATTCATCTATCCCGTTCCGTTTCCTGTCCCTGGCCTGGGCCAAAAAAGGATGCACATACGTAAGGGGTGTCTGGATGAACGTGGATGTGCTACCCAGAAAACCCCGAAAAATGTACATACGACAAAAAGCCATAGAAAAGAGTTTGATGATTTCCTTCAAAAACTTCTATCGTTATCTCAAACTTTCATAATAAAACCATAAATTACATAATTTTGCATAAATTTGTTCCTTATATTTCTCCAAGGCTTGGGCTGTCTCTTCTCTTTTATTGATGGCACACAGGACGAGTTTTCGGTGCAACAGCGTCACCACCAGCATTCCGATGACTCGGAGTGGCGGACCACAGAAGAACGAGAGAGTGCCAGGGATGAGCGGCAGTAGTTGGTGGAAGGTTTGGACAATAACGAAAAACCAGGGAGTAATTTTCTTCTTCTAGACATTCATTTTTTTCGTCTTTTCTCTGTACATTTTTCAGGACACCGTGTTGGAATTCGAAGCTGATTTGATGAAAATGGTTCCAAAAATGCTTTTTTTATCTATGAATGTCATTTTGGCAAAATGTGCCCCTTCAGATTCAGGATAGCCACACCAGGAACGACTTGAGTCAAAGGCAAGATAGAAGCCAGGACATGTGTGGACTAGTGTCTGTGTAGATGTAGGTTGACAGAGAAGTGTTCAGTGTGTCCATCAGTGGATGTAAAATTAAACTTGAATGAGAAAATTTTGAATGGATTCGAGAAGTCCTCCACAAGTCTGGAAGCCGGAAGCGAGCTCCACAAATCTGTACCCTGAACTGGATGGAATGCATACGAGATGAGCATCGATAGATGTGCATAGCAATGAACTTCGACTATTTTTGCAAATTTCAGGTAGTTGGAATGATTTAGTTGAGGTATGTCATTGGATGATTTTTGATGAAGTGGAAGGATATTAGATAGAAATTAACGAAACTGCATCACCAATAAATTGTTCGAATTGTTATTAGTACCAGTTTCCATGAAAAAAAAAACCAACTGGCTTTAATTTTAAACCATCGATTCAATTTCGAATCTTGTTGAATCTCATTCTAACAAAGGGCACTGCTACTCCACGATCCGCTTCGATGAATTTCATGTCCATTTGCATATTTCTCTGCAATTTGATTATCTGAAATTACAATTTCCAGAGTAAATTTCCACTCATAAAACTTTTGCCTGCATCTTTCCCCTGTCTCGATTAGGGGTTTCCCGTTCGGTGAGCCGGTTAGCCAACAACACAAAGCGGCAAAATTTGTCCTCTGTCATTGTCAGCATGAGTCGGAAAAAGATTCCGAAGATGGACCCAGCAAGATAGTGGAAAATTGATGAACATCGCACAAGGACTTGGGCAGAGCTCCGGTCCGAAAAACGTTTCCCAACCAAAGGAAAAACTTTTATTATGCAAGATAAAACTACTCCAGCACAACCCACAGGGCGGGTTCCCTTCAGTTCCCTTTCTCCAGGAAAATTGGTCCCGAATATTCGTTTTAAGAACTGCTGCTGTTGATAGCTGCTATCACCCGTATAACGATGTTTGACGTTTGTCTTTATTTCGCTCCGTTCTCTAACAAAGAAACGGCATCAGATCCTTTGCAATGGTGCGGACTGAAAATGGAGAATATTTGGTGCTGCTTTATTATCATGAAACCGAGAGGTTGTTTCGGTCGATGCGTTCGTTGTTTGTGATTATATTTTTCAATATTTCAAGTGCGGCTAAGATGAGTTTCTCGTGAGCCTTCTCGTATAAATTTGTTCTAGTTTAGGCTTCTTCGATCCAGGTGGTAAATATACTTGCATTGCTTTCGGAGCATGCTTCCGCACCGTAGGATAAACATGTTTATCCCCGCCCCAGCCCAGCTCACCACAGAGCAAAGGATGCAAAAGCAAAAGAAAATTGAATAGAGTCAAGCCGCATCGAATCACGTTTCTCGGTTCCAATGTGGGACGACGTTTGTGTGGTGCGATGGAAGGGGAATGGTTCCATACTTTCCCATTCCATTCCCATTCGGGACAAAACTAAAAGCAGACGAAACTTTGTGCACGGAAAGAGAGAGTAGGGTAAGGCGTGGTTAGCTGCAAAACTGCCTCGGAGAATCAACCAATCTAGGAATACGTTCCATTTTTGGGATTTCTTTCGGAACCACGGCGTCGCTGCGAACTGAAGCCAATGGCGGAACGATGCAAGATGAAGAAACATGATGCCTTCGGATTGTCCTCCGAGAATGTTGCACCGATTTTTTTTTGACAAAGGATTACGTCTTTCGGGAACATATTGGGGGCACACATTGAAAAACGAAAATCGATCACATCGTGAAAAATGACCAATTTCAAACGCTTATTGCTCAGAGGCTAAGGGGCTGTCCACATACCACGTGGACAGAAAAAGCACGATTTTAGACTCCCCCCTCCATGGACAAGCGTGGACATTTTCATACCCCTACCCCCCCTTTGTCCACGTGGACATTTTTCCTTTTATAATCAAAATAATTAGGGAAGGAACTGATTTGCACCTAAATTCCATTTTTTCCCTGGAAGATCGGAAAATAATTAATTTTCTTGGATTTATTTCGAATGTTACGAATAAAGTGAAGAGTTCGGGTATTTTAGTTATTGTTTAAGATATATTTGTAGATGTATTTTTCATTTTTTAAGTGCACGAATAATGATTATTACGCTGGTGACAGCTGGATGCGTAGATGCTGTTTGAAAATTGGTACCTTGCTGGTGGTATCGGTTCCGAAGCAACGGGGTGTCGTAGAACAAATTTCAATGAATATTTTGAAACATCAGGACAATACCTGAAGCGTTACATAGGGGTTTTTAAAAATTCGAAAAATTGCCGAAATGGCGGCCATTTTTGTTAAAAATGAGTTATTTTTTATAAAAAAATCGCTGTTTAGAAGCTCATAAAAAATCGAAAAAATGAGATCAAAAAATCAAAAAACGGCTATGTAACGCTTTAGATAATCCATTTTTAAAGGCTGTTAAAAAATTTCGGCCAAATCGGTCGAACAGATGCTAAGATATTGATACCACCAGTTGAAAAAATACGGTATCGAGGAAAACGTGTTTCAAAATTCGTACAGTAACACTATATCCCTTGAGGTGAGGTCATACATTTGGCTGTAACTTTCCAACGAAATCAAGTATCTAAAAGGGGCATAAGCTTCCCAAAAATGCAAATAAAAAACAAAAATTCGATTTTTTCGATTTTCCAGACCGGGGTCTCCCCTTAGGTTGTTTTTATTTCAAATTTCACAAGTTGTACCCTGTACCAGTTGTGGTCCATTGTTTTTGTATGGTAGCGAAATGGGTAGAATAACAAAGCACATGCTTCATATGAGGTTAATTTTAAACTACTTGTGAGTATATGATATTTTTTGTTTTTCCATTATAAGCGAATATGTAAAGGCTATCTGGTTTTGCTAACACGGAAACACGCAATTTACAGTTGACTAGATGAGGAACAATTCGCATCTGAATATAAACTACACAACTTCAAAGATTGATCTTCAGCTTTACTAATTGTAATTGCCAATCGCCAATCGAATAAAAATAAATGGATAAATGGAAACGATTTTCTAAACACTTGCAAAAAAATAAATGTTGATATCACATAGACGCCAGTAATAATCCAATCAACTTGATTAATTTGCTTCCATTTGTTTCATATGTAATTCCAGTAGAACATTTTACTACAGAGATGCATTGTTTTGCATTGTTTTATGGCAGAGTTACAGTGTTACTCAAAATTTTAGATGAAAAAAATCTTTGCCCACTCCGGAATATGATCGATCACTGCTAATCACTGGATTTCCGATTCACCTTTACTCGGTAGCGCAATTCAAAATCTTTTCCACCATAGTTCGGAGAATTTTCAGCGTATTAAGATATTTTATTATTTTTCAAATCCTTCTAGACCATTCTGCATTGAGTGTCTAGATGGCTTCCAAAGTGCTCGCGGGGAAGCATTACATCAGAAAACTCACGATTCATTGATTCCCAACTATGAAATCGAGCTCAAATCTCAACTATGGAAGTTGAACATTTCTTGAGACCAGTTTTTGCATGAAATTGATCCCAATTCAAAAGTACGCTACATAGAACAATTTAATTGAATTCATTTGAAAGATGAGAAAATTTTCCATATTATTCTGTTGTAGAACATTTTAAATAGTGAAAGATAACAATAGGAATAACATTGTGGTGTCGAGGAAGGAATTGTAGAAGGATTGGAGAGCTTTAATTTTGTTGAGAGAAACAATCAAGTTTATCATCAAAAAATAATAAAACCCTTAAAAAACGAAAAATTTTAAGTATTTTTCCACTTCTAAAAGACACTTCAATCAATCAATTCAAATGTTTTACAACTGCAATCTATGCGAAATTTTCTGAAAAAAATAGAATACTGGGTCAATTGATTCAAGTTGGACGACTAGTGGTGCATGGATCGTTTCAAGCAAATGAAATATTAATTGCTAGAAATTGACGGGATTCCAATACAGGTCGGACTCGATTATATACGGACTCGATTATATGTGATTCGATTATATACAATTTTGGAATTGATAATATACAGTTTGGAAAAATTTTTTTTTTCCATATTTCAAATATGACTTATTTCAAGAAAAAATGTAACCTTTCAACGTTAAAATGCAATTTAAGTGGCTATTACATATACGGAGGGGTAAAAATCGTGATTTTTGAAGATTTTGCTTGAATTTTCACCAAGAATAGTTTATATCGATATTGCAGTCAAATTAAGAAAGAAAGAAAGAAGTTGGGTGTCAAAGAAAAAATTATAGGGTTTTTTTTTATATAAATTCGTTTATTTCTACAGGCTCAGTTACATAAGTTTAAAGGAGCCGAAATATAGGGTGGTTGAAGAGCTTCAATTTAATTGATAGAAACAATCTAGTTCAATATAATTCTTTATGATGAAATTTATAATAAAATATTAAAAATTATTAACTTTTAAGTTTTTCACTTACTTTAAGGAGATGGATCAAAAACCAAATTCAATAAAAATATTCAAAAAACGAAAAATACATGCGAAAAAAAACGAATAAAAAACATTTTTTTTGACTCGATTATACACAGGATTCGATTATATACAGTGAAAAGAAATCAAAAACTGTATATAATCGAGTCCGCGCTGTACTTTGTAAAATTCTAACTTTTCGAGAAAAATGATTTTACACGAAATTCTGCATGACAAACTATACAGACATTATTATTCTAAGACTAATTGTTCTCGAGAGCTCTATACATGTTCTATAGAAAATTGTATTTGATAAAAAAAACCATATGTGTAATATCATGGAAACTTAACCATTATGGAATCGTTTATTTTTTGTAGGTTTGAGCTAGGAACGTCTATGTATAGCCCGCAACTATAATAGTTATATTTAGGATCATACAAAATATCTCGGTCGCTCACAGTTTACGCGAGTTATTTTTAGAATATGGATTTCAGTGAAGGATGATATTACAATGATATTACAGAAGTTCAATGATATATGAAGCACTCTCAGGCAACTCAATTCGTTTATTCATAAATACGGAATACTTAAGTTAGGCGGAAAGTTTTAAAAATCTTAAATATGGAACAGTTTTTATTGATTTTGGAATGTATCGGTGATTATATTAGAAAAAAATATTCATTTTTTCGTGTCCACGTGGACATAGCCTATACCCCCTACCCCCTCTCCGTGGACAAGCGTGGACATTTTCATACCCCCTACCCCCCCCTAAAATTTTCCACGTGGTATGTGGACAACCCCTAATGAGGTTTATGTGTCAATCGATTTCAGCACGGCATAACATTAATTTACATTGAATAAATAATACATGTCATGGAACTAACTATCGAAAATTTCAAAAATCTCAACCGTTATCCAAACGCAAATACCTCGTTCTGATTGGTCAAAATCGAAGATGCGAGCTTCCTCTTTCACTTACAATTATTGCTCAGGTAAAAAAGAAGAGAGCAATCTTTGAATTTAAATGTTTCGTGGGAGACAATTCGTCGAATTTCGGTAAAAAGTTCTTACATAAAGAGGGCTTAAAAGGTTATAGCTCCTAATCTTACACCATCTCACATCGAAAGACGTCTGAGTTTCGCCAAAGCTCACATGAATCAACAGTGGGACATGGTATGTCATGACAAAGAACGTTTTCAAAAGACTACATTTTACTATATACCATAACGAAAAGTTCTTCAATCATAGAGACGAATGAACTGCAAAAGTTTAAAGTCTCTATAATACAATACCTTCCTTCCTTCAATCATTTTTTACTTTTAACTTCGCTAGGATATCTTCAGTGACGAAAACAAAGTTCAATTTGGATGGTCCTGATGGTTTCAACGGGTATTGGCGTGATTTACAGAAGGAGGAACAGTATTTTTTCAACCAGGAACTTTGGGGGAAGCTCGTGCATGGTTTGGGTGAGATTCTGTGCAACTGTAAAGCTCAAGATAGCATTCACATCATTCAAAGATTACCCACATGTTCTGAAATCCTCTCTCCTACCGTTTTTGCGTGGATATCGTCACAAAAAAATCACATTCCAGCAAAACAATGCTACTATCCATACCAACAAGGAAACTAAGCAATGGACTAGGGGCCAAAACTTAATTTTTTAGACTGACTGGCTCGCTCTCCAGACTTGAATCCCGTTGAAAATCTCCTTGGACGCAGAATCTACACTGAAGGAAAGCGGTACACCACGATTGAAGAGCTCAAGGTCGTTCAGCAAAATTTGCTAAATAGTATGCCAACACGAGTTTTCTAGGTTATTAGCTGAAATGGCAAGGTTGCCGATTATTGACATGTAAATCAGGCAATAGTTTTGAATTTTTCATTGATAATACTTATGAATTTTGGAATGGTCTTATAGGAACCGGACAGCTGAAATAATCATATTTAAGCACAATAAATAAACAAACAACTCTTTTGAACTAAATTAACGTTAAATATACTTTATTCTAAGCATTCTACAATGTATGAGTGAATCTTGTTGAAATTCTAACTGTTTGTGTTGTAACGAAACATAATCAGGGTGGTCATATAGAAGTTGGACAGAGTGTAGGGAAGGGAAAATGGATTGCACAAGTGGGTAAGTGTACCTGACTAAATAAAACCATTAGTACTTCTTGATAAGATATCGCGAACTGGTATGCGTGAGTGTCCTTTTTGAATTTCTCAATCGGCAGCCTGTTTAGTTCATTCATCGAAAAATTTTCGACATTACTAACGGACTCAATACCACATCCTACATGAGAGAGACGTGCATCCATCATGATATGATTAGACAACAACCTTTCTAATAAAATCTCTATCAACGATAATCCCTTGAAACCAGGCTCCCATCGAAACTTTGGGGATAATAGAGTGTCGTCATCTCCCAAGTCATCTTCTCTTCTTTGATTCTGATAAGTGCTTACCATCGGCAATGTAGATTAATTCTCAATATGCGTCGACTCACCTTGTCCGTCACGAATAAAAAAATTGTAAGGTGTTGTATCTAGGACACGACCGCATTTTCGACGTAGAACCACGGAATTACATTATTCAATCCGCTTGTTTTTCACTTCGGATATTATTTTAGAATGCATCGTTTTTTTTTAAATAACGTTTTAGTTATTTAGTTATTTTTACTAATTTCATTTTCATTTTTAAATTTGAACAAAGCGCTTTCAGCGCTTTTCGTTGATTTGGTTCCCCCTCACTTCACGATTGAACTGCGCTGCCAACTTGTATCAGACTTTCTCCTTCCAACTTAGATATCGATCACAACCTGTAAACATAATTGCCCATATATTCCGTTTGAGGAGCGATCGAACCCCAAAACATGCAACAGAAAGATTTTCCTACTATTATTTGAAGGCATACTTCCAAGAAAGATACGTTATATTTAGAAAAAGCAGTGTATGTCCGTATTCCGAAATTCTGGATACTCTTGCATATCCGCACTAGCACGAGAATTCCTCGTATGCATCTGGCACCTTCTTTGTCGTAGCACACTTTGATACAGAGGGCTTCCTCTTCTTCAAGGGTGTGTAGTGAATGCGAATGAAATTGCGCTGCCGTTTCGCAATATCTTCCAATCTTGTATCGAGCTGTGTGTATAACATTAGGTGTAAGCAGGGTTGCCAATAATATTTAAAAAAAAACTGGAAGATTGCTCTTAAAATAAAACTGGATCCTGTAAAACCGTTTTGTTTAAAGAGGATCGGTATTGATTTATTTAAAAGGATTTTTTTACTCATTCCAATGCTTGACAAATAGAAGTTCCTTCGAAGCTTCGTGTAGTATTTATATGTAGTTCATAAAACCCACATCATATTATTCGAGCAGATCGAAATGACGTTTCTCGCCACTAGAGCATTACTGTGAAACAATATTTGAGGACCATCATGTCTAGAACCTCAAAAAACACGGCTAATTTGGGTAAAATCTGAAAAATCTCGTATTTATCTTTTCATGTTCATAAAATCGCTGATAGAAGATCGTTGCAAAACTGCTCAACAATGTGATTAACTGAGGTCAGAGATCGAAATTCTCGCTCGGCTGCGCGATAAATATTCATTCAATCAATCTAGTTTTCGATGAACCGTGTATTGTTGATATTTTCGTCTCTTCCTTTTCACCGAAAATTATTTTTCAGCGAGAAAGAGATGTCGAAAATCTCTATCTCGGAAGTTTAACGAGAATGCTTTTTCGTCTCTCATTTGGTACTGAAAATATGGAGCGAAAAATCAAAGCTAACTTCACCAACATTAGTCTGTTAGAGCAGCGTCCAAACGATCTGCATTTGGACAGCGTATGAATTGTACAAATATTAATCCATTTCATGTTCACTTCACGATGAAACTCAATATTGCCGCATGTTTTCAGCTGTGCTGAAGAAGTGAAAAACCATTATCGGCATCGAGGAGTCACTGAAAACGAAACCATTTTTCGGCAATCATAACGCACCGAAAAATAAAAATCGGCTTTGCGTTTCTCGCGAGAATCGAAGTGAGCGTATAATATTCTCTCGCCTCCTATATTTCCAGCTATGTTTTTCTGTGGGTGAAATTGGATGTCTTTTCAAATTGTCTCAAATCGGCGAGCATTTCGATCTCTGACTGAGGTACATGGCGACACGGTTTCTAGCTACAGATCACTCCATCGAACCTAACCGCAACCCTCTATCCTTTTTTTTTCTAGCACGAATTCGGTTTGACATTTTGGTGTGATTTGTTTCAGCTCCCGTTCGTTAACATTTGAATACGGACCTGTGGAAGTTCAGGTCCCACAATATTATTCCAATACTAAAATGGGCACATTAAATACCAGAAAAAAACAATGCTCAAGTATTACTTTGTTAAAAAGAAAATTAAAATTATGTTATTCGAAGACTGTTTCTCCCCAAATTTTTGGTCTTATTCTTTGGGATTGCGTAATAGAAATGTTATTCAGAACTCAAAATCCTCTGAGTGACCATGAGAAACTAATATCCTATTGATTTAACCTTTAGAATGTTAGAATGATTCAGAGGACCCATAACATCTGATGATTGTATATGTGTGAATCAAAACCAACATAGCACGCGAGCTCTATGGACCATTTTAGGTAACATTTCTTGCTATGAACATTGTACCAGTCGTGGTTGAAATGGTAGATCAATTGTTCTAAACTTCAGAATGTTTTGAAGGACCTAGAACATCTGATATTTATTAAAATTGAAAAACAATCTGGACCAAGAGAAGAAAACTGGAAGAATCCAGTTTAAACTGGAATACTGGCAACGCTGGGTGTAAGTGATGTCCAATCGTTGTGTTGCACTTGCTTATTCGCTCGCAAATGTGTTTTCATTCCATTCCATCAGTGGAAAGAAACTCTGCTCCATACTCATCTTTCCCTGATCATTCCCGACAGGGAAAGAATCCATCCTCGCTCGATGCTCGCACCGATGTTGCACCGATGACCACTAAATGAGAAGTGGTGTGGGTTCAAATCGTGGATGGCTTATTTATACCAAATAAGTTGAAAACGAACAGAAACGAATGTATAAGTTGCTCGGTTCTGTTGGTACGGTATGGTAAGCACACAAATAGTTATATTTATTACGATAACACGTAAACGCAATAGGCCAAACGATGGATTGAAAGTAACGAAAAAAAACATTGTTTGAATTTGCTTCCACACTAGAAGATTATTTGTTTATCCAATTCATGAATTGTCTCAGCTTCCACCGATTTTGATGTACGTCTTACGTTAAGGGTACCAAATCAGAAAACAGGTCACGTTTTTATGAAATAAAGTTAACGTTAAAAACTATTTTTGCTACGAATGGATTTTACCGATTTGCATATCAATCGAATCGAAAATTTAAGATTTGTTTGATATGGTATATATTACAATCCCATAATCTGTATATGGTTTAAATTGATGAAAAATGGAAGCATTCCCATTTCCCTATACATTTGTTCTGTCCATTTGTATGCTTTCCCGAACAGAGCTGTCAATAACGGGCAACTTATGCTGCCGCTAGAATAGAAACAACGAAGGGGCGAAAAGAGAATATTTGCGAAGTAAACTCCACCCTTGCATAGTAAGTAAGCTGTCACTAGCGTATCAGTATTGCATCCCCTCTGAGGAAAATTCTCAGAATCTTTCTGTGCCTGGAACAACAAAGTTCGCTTATCCTGCTCGTTTTGTGTTTTATGTTCCCCATCGAGCTGTGAACGCTAGCGAATATTTCACTTGTAGTGCATCTGGCATTGCAATAAACACAATTATTTGAGCTATGGGAAAGCAGGCGAAAAAAGAGAAGAGTGAAAATGATTATAGGTCGCTGTCAGTGTTTGGCTTTGTGTGTGTTGCTTGTTTTCGTTGCACGAAACTTGGAACTTGTTCGTTTCCTGTACATGTGAATAGCACACTTTCGATACTTTTGTTGCCATTCGTATTTGCTCTCATGCGCATCGGCTTTGTTCTGATGTATCAAGCTCCTAGCTTTGTTTACGGTTTTGACCGAGAGTCGAGAAACGATTTTTCATAAACGGTCATTCTCGCGATGTTTCATTTTTATCGCTGCAACTTTGTTCATCTGTTAGACGCGTGTTTGATGCTTGTTTAATGGCGATGCACGGAAGATGCCTCCTTTCGTTAATTACTCAATGCAATGCGTACATTGATATAAAGAAACAAATTGCGACATATGACCAATTAGCGTATTGTTATCGCAAAGGCAAGAAAAAATCATTGCTTCTCGAAATTATTCTACGAAACCACGCAAGCCATTAAACCTTTTCATGGACTTTTTACTAAAGAGTCATTTTTGAAATTTCGACGTATTCGCAAATAATATCCGAAATGATAAACCAACAAATTTAAAAAAAAGCGTAGTCCTACGTCCTAAGCGGTCTTGTCTCGGATACAACCCCTCGATTTTTTATGATCAAAAAGTAAGTATATAAATACACTGGAGTCGCTTTTTACGCCGGGGATACGTACCGCGTAAAAACCGCGTAAATTTCTAAATCCGCGTAAAAATAAACCGTGTAAATTTTAAAATCCGTTTAAAAATCTAACAAACAGTGAATTATTAGTTTAAAATGCAACCCACATTCTAACTCGCATGCTACAATCTTGATACAGTGTCGGACAAAACATTAAGACCACTGGTCATGCAAAAAAAAGAAAGTGACAAAACTTTAAGAACAAATAATCCAATTCAATTCATTCAATCCATTTATAATAATTTATTTGCATTATTTGAAGAAATTTATAACATATATAGTTAAAACAATAGTCATACTTTCAAAAATGCGTTCCAAGCAAACTTAACATGTAGCACGGTACTGATTTCGACATTTGGAAGCCCTCGTTTCGTTATTTTGAAGTTCAGATCCAACACAATCTTGCATGAGTGAATCTGAACTTTTCTCTTCTGTATTTGTTTTGGATGAATGGCTGAGCGAGCGCTTCTCCTCTTTTTATATTTGAGTGATTAGCGCTAATGGGCGCTGGATGTGACTGGGCGACTGATTTAGCCAGACACCCACATACCAACACACCCGAAAAACTCATGCTTTCCTATTTTCCGATTTTTTCGGTGTGTATATTCCCCAAATAGCAGAGTCTTTCGACGGGTGTTCTTATTTTTAAAACTTCAAAAACCGGCGAGCGCCTCGACTTGAACTCCGTTTGGGAGGTATCGCCCGCGAATGCTGGAATGCGCGACCAATGAAAGCGCAGGGGAATTTAGATGTGAATACGTATTCAAACAACTAAAATGACGCGACACAAATTAAGACTGGTTTTAAAATTCATGGTAGAAAAAAAGAAAAAAAAAGAAAATTCATACGGTGAAAAGCGTTTATGGTTAGTACTTGGTCGTGTTACCACACAAATGAAACACAAATTTCTGCATAACTCGAGAACTAATTAAGGAAATGGAGCTAAATTTGGAATAACCTCTACATTAAGGGGTAATAAATGCTTCCATGGTATTTCGACGCTCTTCTCCCTCTCTAAGGGAGGGCTGCATAAATCGAAATCAAGCAAATGGAATCAAATTTGGCATGTGGAAGTTCTAGGGGGCAAACAATGTTTCTATGGTGGTTCGAAACTTCTCTCCTCTCTCTAAAAAAGAGCTGCTATACAAATGAAACTCAAATTTTTGCATAACTCAAAAATAATAAAGCGAATGGAACCAAATTTGGCATGTAGAGGTTCTACGGGGCAATAAATATTTTTATGGAAAATCGTAACTCCTCCCCCTCTCTGAGGGGAGGCTACTATACAAATGAAACACAAACTTCTGCATAATTCGAGAACTAATCAAGCAAATGGAGCCAAATTTGGCATGTAAGGGTTTTTGGGTACGTGTAATAATATTACACATATGGGAACAATAATCTCATCGAAACCGGCAATATTAACAGAAAGGGCTTCTGTTGAGAAGAGCGCAAAACGAAGGGAAGTGTGTTTTCCATCATCATCAGGGATTCGTTGGTGTCTTCGACATTGCATCGATGCATTGAACTGAGACTATGGCGAAACAGCTAGACCATCGAGAATGTCGTGCTAGAATGTAATGAGTTATTTAGGTTCGCGTGCATGTCGCAAAACTGCCTTCAACAGGGATGAAATCTGCGCTAATCTTGATAATGATGAAGCAATGCAACTCTTTTCGAGGTTATTAAGATTAACAGGAAGAATTTATTTCGTTTATTTAGTCACCAAGAAAATGAATGTCGTTCTGGAATTTTGTACGTGATTTGGTTTCGCTTGCCAGAAGCAAAACTTTGTCCACTGAGGATGACAGCTGCGCTTATCTCGAGCATGAGAAAGTAATGCAACATTTTTCGAGGCCACAAAGCGTTTCTTTTGAGAATAGCGAGGAATAATGATAAGTGTTTATATATTTAGTCGCTCCAAGTCACCAATCTCTGTATGCATGCTGTGTTAAACGCTTGTTTGGGGCTTGTTGGTGTACGTTGTACGAACGATGTCTATAGATGCGAATCCACTGAGGCAATACTAAATATGCATGCAAATATCATGCATGATAGTTGATACTTGCAAGTATTGCCATTGTTGTTGTTTCCATGCGGTACCAAAGATAGATTGATGAAGTGATGAGATGTGGAATAATGAAGCTGATGCAAAAAGTATATAATCGCAAGTAGCCGAGCGTATGTCAATTGCAAAAAAGGCCACTGGAATGGCGCTCGAGATATATTTTCAATGCATTGCCGTGAAACAAATTGCGACATACGATCAGCTGGTATATTGTTCTGCGAGGGCAGAAATGAATCATCAATCAACTATCGTCAACTAAAAACAAACCATAGTTAAATGCAATATGATATTTGTCGTTTTTGTAATGCTGAAAGCGAAACCACGGAACGTTTGCTTTTCAATTGCGGGGCTCTAACAAGACGCAGACCTCAACACCTTGATAAAGCTATTCTGGAGCCCAAGGAAGTTTGGTCTGTGTCGCCGATCAGGATTATAAATTTCATCAGACAGATTATTCCTGATTGTTACCTATCTCGCTATAGCTTTCAGTATACTTCTTCATCAATGAACAGTAGACAAGCTTAAACATAATGGACGCAGTGGTTCGCACTCAACAAGGAACAAAAATCGTCAATTGATTCTACAAAACTATTTCAGAGCGACCAAACTACCAAACAGATTTTTCTGAGGTTTCGCAGCAGTCTAGAATAATATCCGAAGTTATAAACAAACGACTTGAATAAAATATAATAACTTGAATAAAAATAATAAAATAACAGCGTAGTCCTACGTCAACAAAGCGTTCAAAATAGCAAAAGGTGACAAGAAGAAAAGAATACATACTGAATAAGATATAACAAAGATATAACCGACTAGTTTTTTTTTCCAGACCGATGATGGTCGCTATCGGTTGATGAGTACGGCCTTTTCGTTCCAAATACAAGCATTGGATCTGGCTGATGAGTGGTCCCAACAAGACGGCACTTCTTGCCACATAACACACGATACCGTGGACTAATTGAGAGACGAGTTTGGTCAGTTAATACTCTCTCGTTGGATCTGTAGATTGGGTGTCCAGACTGTGTGATTTGATACATCTAGCTTGGGGTTTGTAAAGTCTTTTGAACGATAGAGGCTTCGGTCAACAATATTGGGTCATTGATCAGAAACTAGCCCGCATGTGCGCACGGGGCAAAAGTGCGCATTGGCCATTTTGGAGCAAACGAGCATAATATTGCGACAACAGTGTAGTAGTTTGATACATCATTACACCAGCAGCTCACACATATAAACAAGATAAATTTCATGAAAGTGGCAAAAAGTTATTAGGTAAAAAGAGTTTGGCGATGTATTCTGATTTTTCTCAGTTTTGGAGATGACGATTAACTTACCTCAAATAACTGGAAAGTTCGAATCTACACTGTCAAGGAAACTTTCATTCTATAGAAGATGATAGTGCGTATTCGTTTTTGTGAAAAAGTTCAAGAGCTTTTTTTAAAAATTCGATTGGTTCAAAAATTGCAAAAGTTCGCATCAGCGTTTTGCTCTGAAAAAAAAAATAAAATGTTTTCAACCAAATTTTTAACGGGACCCACAAGAAGAAAACTGGTTCGAAGAAATGCACTCTAGAAATGCTCAAATGGCCCGACAGAGTGCTCAGAAGTGCTCAAATGACTCATATCACTGAGTGATTTATGATTTGAATCTTCTTTTATGGACATTTCTACTTCTGCAGGGATGTGCCAGCGGGCACCTAGGGCGGTTGAGACAAGTATTTACGAGTGAGCAGTCTGAGGATCTGGAGGACCACTGCAGAGCACTGGATAAAGCTTTCTATGGTATGACTCTCAAAGATTTTCGTCGTCTGGCGTTTGATTTTGCGGAAGCCAACAACCCCCAGCACGAATTCAGCCATGTTGCAAAACTAAAGGGTGTGTCACATCAAATTGCATCACGGAAAAAACGCTGTAGAAATTTGCCCAGCAGACCGATCCTTTTGAAAATTTTAGACAGTAAAATAAAAACTATTAAACAACTTTTGGCATTTTCTTTTTATTCATACTTCGAGCCCAAGCCCGTATGCTCGCACCTTCCTCTTTATCCCGTCCATAAGGTACTGTACAACGTCAGGTTGTAGTTTTTTTTTGAACAGAAATCCATTTTCTCTTGAAGTCCGCCTCCGATTTGACAACTTTTGGGTTCTTCCGGAGGGCCTGCTTCATAATCGCCCAATATTTCTCTATTGGGCGAAGCTCCAGCGCGTTGGGCGGGTTCATTTCCTTTGGCACGAAGGTGACCCCGTTGGCTTCGTACCACTCCAACACGTCCTTTGAATAGTGGCACGAAGCGAGATCCGGCCAGAAGATGGTCGGGCCCTCGTGCTGCTTCAATAGTGGTAGTAAGCGCTTCTGTAGGCACTCCTTAAGGTAAACCTGCCCGTTTACCGTGCCGGTCATCACGAAGGGGGCGCTCCGCTTTCCGCAAGAGCAGATCGCTTGCCACACCATGTACTTTTTGGCAAACTTGGATAGTTTCTGCTTGCGAATCTCCTCCGGAACGCTGAATTTGTCCTCTGCGGAGAAGAACAACAGGCCCGGCAGCTGACGAAAGTCCGCTTTGACGTAGGTTTCGTCGTCCATTACCAGGCAATGCGGCTTCGTCAGCATTTCGGTGTACAGCTTCCGGGCTCGCGTCTTCCCCACCATGTTTTGCCTTTCGTCGCGGTTAGGAGCCTTCTGAACCTTGTATGTACGCAGGCCCTCCCGCTGGACGAATGAACTTGACAAATTCAGCTTATTGGCGACATCCCGGACCGAACTTCTCGGATCACGTCTAAACTGCTTAACTACGCGCTTGTGACTTTTTTCACTGATGGAGCATCCATTTTTACCGTTCTTCACCTTCCGGTCGATGGTTAGGTTCTCGAAGTATCGTTTTAGTACTCTGCTGACCGTGGATTGGACGATTCCCAGCATCTTACCGATGTCCCGATGTGACAACTCCGGATTCTCGAAATGAGTGCACAGGATTAATTCATGACGCTCGATATTTTTCCAAATTTACGAAAAATTGACAGTGAAGCATGGCCAACGTGATCTATACACTCTTATCTGGTTATAAGCGAAAGCTGAATATATAATTCCTAAAAATTAAATTTCTACAGCGTTTTTTCCGTGATGCAATTTGATGTGACACACCCTTCAGTAGGAAGAGATTGGGATTCTAGCTTCATGAGGTACCATCGTCTGTCTCTTCGAACCCCACTACAGCGCAACGAAGCAATAACGCTCCAAGGCAAAGTGTCGCAATCCTCAAAACAGAAATCAAAGATGAGGAAGATGAGGAAGAATAAACAATTGATTGATTCAAAATGAATTTCAAATGAAAAATGTTTTCATTTTCACCATGCATTCAATTCAATGACGGTTATGTTTATGTTTATGTTTTCACAATGAACTTCATATATATTTGAAGTTCATTGTTTTGATGACAATGAATTTCAAATAAATCAAATGAAGGTAACTATGTATTTATAAACTTGATCTATAAAAATAAAAATGATTTGGTGTCCGTTCCTCACGATTTAATTCAAGAACGGAGTAACGTATTTAAACAGTCAGTATCAGGGTTGATGCGTCTTAGTCTGCGTCAGGTTTATATGTCAAAAAAGAAATTATATACCGCGAGTATAGATTATGTACATAAAAACTATTTCTGTGGGAACTTGAGTGTTCGAAATGATTTATATCAAGATATCAATTGTGGGTGGGATGAAGTTTGCCGGGTCAGCTAGTTTATTAATAAAAACGAATTCTCATTAAAATGTTGGACATTTTCAGATAACTTATGTTGTCAGTCTCCTCCCTCCCAAAAATTTCCATGTGGTATGTTCGACCATAACACCCACTCATCTCCGTCCATAAAACACCATACAGAACCCCGCTCCTCCCACTGGATGGTGCCTACACACTCTGGTATTGATGCTTCTCCCGCTGGTAATGATAAACCAATTATTTTTGTTACAAGTTACCTCAGAAGTACAATTCAATAAGTGCGCAACTTTGCCCCCACTACGGGGCAAAAGTGCGCATTTGCCAATTTGTATTAAAATAGGGTTTTGTCTAACTACAAACAAAACTCGAGAAATTCTTGTTCTACGTTTCGAAGGTAATATATATAGTCACAATTTGGTAAGCAAACTGAATTCTATTTGCTTTTATTTAAGGAGTTATTGGACGACAACAGTTAGGTGCGCACCTTCGCCCCGCACTACTCTATGCGCGTGTAATCAAAAAAAAAATGACCCCAAGCTATTGGTTCAAATAGACATTTCATACACTAATAACTAGGTACGATACCTGACGAATAAGAAGATAGTGTAGCCCAAATAACAACCCAAAGTTCGTGTTTTCAAACCTGACATAATCGGCGATGAAATATGACAATCGTACGATTCTACGAGAATTTGTAACAGAATTCTTTTCATTTCATATACTGTCATGAAAAACTGATATCATTGACAACACAGCATGAAAATCACAAAAGACAACATTCTACAGTCTCCCTTCATCAAATGCAACGAAATTGTCTTCAAAAATCGATATAGTCACAGTATCCATCTGCCCTCCGGCTCTTTCTGACAGCACAAAAACCCCAGACTAGGCGAGAAAAAGTTTGCTAACATAAAGAAACCCCTGCTTCGATCTCCTTTCGTCTTGTGTTACTGTACACACTATCTCTCCACGACCGACAGTAACATTCTCGGCTAGCCGAAAAGGCTAAGATAAATTCGTGTACTCAACCCTCCCCAATATTTTCTTCACTTTTTTTTACGAAACTGAAGCCAACGAACCGAGAGCTGAAATAAAGGGTAAACACCACGACTCCTTCAGGCACATTATATGTGTGTTGTATACTTGGACGAGCCACACACGAGGCATGTGCAAGAAGCTGTGCTGTTTCTTAAATTAATAATACGTCCAAGACTTGTCTGCTGATGTGGTTCACAACTGGCCAACAGCTATAGTTGTCTGCCTTCCTCCCTGACACCCGTAAGAATTGAGCTACTTTTAGGAAGGGACGTTGAGATGACAGGGTATCTGCCAGGAGTTCCGGCGATAAACAGCTCCCCGTGTTCTCCCCCTCTTTTGATCACTCCTCCCTCTGACCTAGGAATCCAAGGTACTTATTCAGACTACCCCCACACTCATGAGTCAGTGGAAGTGCAGGAGTTTTATCCTTTTGACGTGGATATAATGTAAAAGTTGTATCCTAGAAAACTGAAAACTACACGACGTTGTGAGCTAGACGTGCTCGAAACATGGACAAACATCTGGCCAACACGGACCGAGGGAAAGATGTAACCATAGGAAACAGGACACGTACCGAAAATATCGTCCATAGTTTCCAACGCTCCAAGCCCCCAGTCGGCCCACCAGCCTCGATTAGTTAGTTCTGTGGGAGACTCGGGAAAGGACCAGAATAATAAAACTAAGAAAAAAAGGAACTGTTCCCCAGAAATCGTACCGAGCGTTTTTTGAGAAGGGTTGGTTTTCTGGAAAGATGAAGATTTTTCATACTCCCTCCGGTCGGCTCCCTTCTCTTACATGATTTGAATCAAACCGAATGGTGAGCCTTTTCAATTTCCTTGTTTAGATGCTGTATGTGAAACGAATCTTGTTCGTTCGGTCAGACGAGAGGGATGGGAACGGGGAGAAGACGCATGTACACACACACACACACACACACAAACATATCGTAATCTGAGGGGCATTTAAAATATTCGTTTTCCAATTTATGTTACTTCCTCTCGGATGAAAGGTAGTTGGGGTGAATTAAAGTTGAAATAGTGAAACGTTGAGTCCAATTTCGATTGACCGAATTTTCAGCCCAATGCTTCGGAATGGAATGTAATGACGATTCGACATTGAAGGATTGTATGAGCTTAATTTTATTCTCAATTTTTCTCAAAGTTTGGCAACAAAACTGTTTTGTCTTCCTAAAAAATGAAAAAAAGCCTATTTTATGCATTTATTTCAACCAATATTTCATTTTTGAATGACTCATCTGCATCTTTTAAATGATGGCGATTAAATAATATGCAAGTGTATATCATAGAGTTGATATGAAAAGCAATTGTCGGTGATGGACAAATACAAGTTCAGGGAAGTACGGGTAAGACGGACAGCAGGAGTATGATTGACATACGATAGATTAGAATAGTTACATTTAGAATTGTTTATTTACGGTCATGAGAACCCCTCTTACATGATGTTCTACAATATTTTAACCACCTTATAACTTTGAAGCCTAGTCAAAAATTTGAATGAATTCCGAAAGATGGCTGTTAACTCCGAGAATTGACAGACTGACTGAATTGAGGCGAAATCTGTCTACAGTTAGCATTGTTATGATTAAATGGATAGAAACTGTTCCACCATCAAAACGAAACTTTGACGAGAGCACGGTTATAATGGGGGTAGAATTTTGCATATTTGTTTATTGCTGCATATTTTTCATCAGCACGCCGGTTTGACCCACGTGTTAAACCAAACAAAACATGATTCCATGAAATGGACCCTACTAAATATAGATGGGTATTTTTTAACCCCCATGGTAATTGAGAACTGTTCCTGTATACTGGGTTCAACAGTTTATTTACAGTGCTGGAAAATAATCGATACAGCATTATATTATTTACAAAAATAGTCATATTTCATTCCAGCACATCACATTCGGATATTATATCGGAGGAAATTATCGTTTTACTTTGAAAATTGAATGTCTATTTAAATCTATACTTTATTTTCAATTAGACTTTTTGATTAATAAAAATATTTAATCATTCAAAATAGTTTCACTGAAAATAACACCATAAAATCTTGTTTTTCTTATCGAACGGCAAACTTAATGAACAGTCAAGTAAATGAATAAGCTAATGAAATGACATGGTGTTTATTGAATATCGAGAAAAATGGAAACACATCGCCGTCAACTGCCGAATAGGTAACCCCACCTCAGAGTGAAGCGACTGGACCGTTCATAATGAAAGCATTTTCAATGCTCTTAATTAAATGCTTTCCCGGAAGCAAATCTAATTACCGGCGAACAGATTCGCATCAATTGAAGACATTTGCGACATCGGGAGGGGTCAAAGATTTCTTCCAACAACGACTGTTCACTTTTAATTGAATATCAACCTGGAGCGGAAACACATGAGCACATTCACAATGGCAGGTCCTCTGCCATAAGGAAGCTATTTAAAAGTTAACGATTGCTTCTTTTATGACATGTCCAATGCTCCGGCGCTGCAGTATCCTGTGAGCTCCCTCCCTCACTGCTGGCAATGTAAGCTAGCTGGAATGCGCTCCATTATGTCTTTGCCATAGTCAGCAATCCTCGCACACCCACTCCGGTTTAAATGAACTCGGAAAGGTATTTCAATTTATGCATTTCAATTTGGAACGTTCCGTTTGCGTTTCTAGTTCTTTAGGGGGCTTCTCCTTGCAAAACAATGCCGACTTGTCTCTGAAGCTTGAAAGCATTTTTGCTCAGAAAACAGCCCTCAGAAATTTCAACTCCTTTAATGCTTTTAGTTCATAGGAAAGTATTAGAAATCATTGAACTTCATTGAAAAGAGAATAAGGAAAAAATAAATAAAAAAATACTACAAAATACTACAACGCTTGTAAAGAAGACAATATTTTATTATTACATTCTAAAAAAAACAGAGTCGTTCATTGTCGCTATTGTGTATTTTTAGGCGTTATTGGTATTTATTTAGAGTAAAAAAAAAAATAATTGAATGAAAACTTCAGAAAATATTCTTACTTCAACTTAATTCGGTCATTTAATTCATCCTCCTTACAGCAACATTATTTATTCCCGTATGCTGGATTATAAGAAGTTAACAAAGAGAAAAACATAGGTCATACTATTGAACATTCAGAGATAAAATAAAATATTCTACAAAATACAACTTATATTAAAAATCAGTTACTAAATAGTTGATAAGTAATACTTAATTTTTTTCTGAAAAGTCTCATCAATCAAAAAAAAAAATTGCACATTACGAACTGCTGCATCGGTAATTCGCACTTTTTAAAACACAACAATGGATGAGGCTCAACAGTCCCACTGTGAACATTCGAACAACAGGAATATTCTTACGCCGAAAAAAGGCGAAATGTGTTGTGTATCGACAGAATTGGAATACTCTTAGGCCTAAACAGCTACTGTGTAATAGATAAAACAAATATTAATCGATGGATAGAAATACTCTTACGCCTAACAATGGCTACAGTGTAATGTACAACAATAGTTATCATAAGATAAAAAATGTATACGAATAAATTCGGCTCTATCACAGCTGAATTGCTAAATGAAGTTAAAAAAACAGATGGGATAAAAAAAGTAAAACAACTTTTTAAGTTGAACGGTTTCATTGTGATGAAACATAATAATGATACAGAAAATGTACTAAAAGCTTAAAAAATAATTAGGCAATTAGCAGTTAGTAGTTAGTTACCATTTCCTTTAATCTAGGGCATTGATGAGACTAAAATAAAATCGTGGGGCACGTTGGATTTCCGTTATCCATAGTTAATAGTTTCATCATATGCCCCACGATTTTATTTAATTTAAAAATTTACTTCCCCTAGATTAAAGGAAAGGGTGTGATAACTACTAACTGCTACTTGTCTAATTATTGTTTAGCTTTAGTACATTTTCTGCAACATTATCATGTTTTATTACAACGAAACCGTTCAACTTAAAACAGTTTTTTTTACTATTTTTTATTTTCTAGTTTTAGTACATTATTTTTTTTTTCCAAAAACGTTTATTAATCAGACTCAATTCTTTATTATATAACGTTTACAGAGCCAAATTTCACCTTAGAATATAAATTATTTCCTATATACTTAAGACTAACAATTTAATAATAACCAAATCTAATACTAGATTCATTGGACAGGATTAGGATGGAGCGAGTGGGGTAGTTTGGTTTGATGAGGAGGGAAGGAATCAAACTGAGATATCATTTCTTTTGAGAAACTGGTGAAGAGGAAGCATAAGGTTGAGGTCGCGACTAGCAAAGGTGTCTCTAATCGGTATGTTAGATTGCCTCCCTAGTGCCCTGAGTGAATCCGATAGATGAGCCCTGGCAGAATGAAAGTTTATACAAGACCAGACCACATGCTCGATGTCATGATAACCATCACCAAAAACGCAAATATTACTATCAACGATCCCAATGCGATACAGATGTGCGTCTAACTTTTAGTACATTATCTGTTTTATTAGTATACTAGCTGACCCGGCAAACTTCGTCCCGCCCAAAATTTATTTTTCGTTATCACATCCATGTTTCCTTACAAAGCGCTGTTCATTGGTCCAATCGCAGAATTGTTCATTGATTGAAAAAAAAAATTACCTTGAAAATAACCTTGTACTATAAAATTCCTAGTACTTCTACCAAAACTCGTCATTCTAATATCAGATTATTTTCAGACACAATTCTCGTTCAAGATTTTTCAACCACTTGCAAATGAAATGAAATGTCCGTTACATGGAATAAATGTTTGGTACCGAAAATACGATACGATAAAGACATCCCTAAATCAGACAATTCCTCTCTCGAGTTTTGCTCTAATCAACACATTCGGCGATGCATTCATATTTATACAGATAGAAGACGATATAGGAGTGCGTTTTATCACATTAAAATCCATTTCCATTTTCGAACGAAAATCAATTTCGTTAGCGCAAACATTTGTGTTTCATTTGTATGGCAGCCTCCCCTTGGAGAGGGGGGAGGAGTGTCGAACCATTATGGAAACGTTCATCAAACTCTAAAACCTCTATATGCCAAATCTTATTCCATTTGCTTGATTAGTTCTCGAGTTATTCAGACCCGCGCCCTTCTGTAGAGAGGGGGAGGAGTGTCAAACCACCTTAGAAACATTTATTGCCTCCTAAAACCTCCACATGCCAAATTTGGTTTGGATTGCTTGATTAATTTTCGAGTGAGCAGAAATTTGTTTTTCATTTGTATGGCAGTCCCCCTTTAGAGAGGGGGGAGGAGTGTCTAACCACCATAGAAACATTTATTGCATCCTGAAACCTACACATATCAATTTTGGTTTGGTTTGCTTTATTCATTTTCGAGTAATGCAGAAATTTGTGTTTCATTTGTATGGCAAATTCCTCATGAATAACTGTGTTCTTCTAGTCGAGCCCTTTCATTTGATACCCATATAGATGACGTTTTAGAAAACCCATATTGATGGGGTTTTGAGAAAATATGTAATCCGCCATTTTGTAGCGACCGCCATCTTGAATTTTTAAGATCATGAGATTTCCGATATTTTTATCGGAAAGCCCTTCCAATTTAACAAAGTTTGACGTAAAGATGTGCCGTGGTAAACTCGCCAAATCGGAGATATGAATTTTCTAAAATTTTTGGAATTTCAATACTTTGTGATATCTTAACCATTTATGAAAAGTAACATGAAAAAAGGAATTTTCACGCGATTCTACATGAAAAACTATATATAACGTTTTATCCTAGGATCAACCGTTCTCGAGATATAACCATTTTAATATTAATAACTCATGTCCGTGAGATGTGGAGGCGATCTGGCGTAGTGGTAACATCTATGCCTCTCACGCTAAAGGTCACGAGTTCAATTTTCACTCCCGACATTCATCCAAAAAAATGGAAGTAAAAGTGACGAACCAGCCAAATTGAGTTGAAAATCACTATAATACAGATAAAAAAAAAATGTCCGTGAGATTCTAGAAAATTCATACTGCTGCTGAAAATTACGACTAAGGTCTTGACATCGTATAAAAAATTTCACTAACATTATTTTCACTATAAAGAAACGGTTATATCTCGACAACGGTTAGTCCCAGTATAAAACGTTATACAGAGTTTTTCCTGTAGAATCGCGTGAATATTCCATTTTTCATGTTACTTTTAATAAATGGTTTTGATTTTACAAAGCATTGAAATTTAAAAAAAAATCGAAAATTTATATCACCGATTTGGTGAGTTTACCACGGCACATCTTTACATCAAACTCTGTTGAATTGCAAGGGCTTTCCAATAAAAATATACAAAAAAAATATCGAGATATGAAAGTTTTAAACATAAAATTAAATTTTTGGGTGAGATTTTTTAACAGTAAATTGAAGATGTTATTTTTCCTGAATGGTTCGTTTATTTCCCAACAACTTTGTTATACATCATGTTTTATTCCGACATCTGGATTTTGATTTACGATTTTTTGAAAAAACAAGTTCAATGTTTCTGCAAACGCCCTTATAAAAAATCAGTGGTAATCATAATTGGTCATATAATAATGAAAATTGTGATTTTCGGTAACCTCCATCATTTGTACCAAATTTCAATAATATCGTCCAGATCTGAAGTTCAGATAGAAGACGTAGGTCTGTTCAGCCGTTCTCCTGTGATGATGAGTTATACGAACGGGGGAAAACCCTTGTTTTATATATTTCGAAATTTGGGATTTTTTGATTTTTAGATCCATTAAAACATAATTTTCATTTAAATATACCTGTTTTTGATATTAATTTTTTTCCTCAGATTTTTTTTTGTAATTTAGAATTTCGAAACTATTCAATTGAGTTTTGAGACACAGTACTGCTTGGAAATGTGTTCGTACGTTTTTTTTTTTTTCATATTTATGGTTTTTGTTTCATAATCTATCGAGGATTAAACGTACTTATTTTTCCTTATTTTCACCGCCTGGATTGTTTTTGAATTTTTATGAAATCGATTTATAATAAATTTGTGGATATAAATTCATAAGATTATCCATATCAACTTCTGATCTATCTATAAAATTATTTTTAATTTAGTATTAAAAAAATAGAAATGCAAAAAAATGAATTTTTGATGGTAATTTTATTATAGTAAGATGATGAGTGTTTTTTTCATATTTTTTTCCAAGCTATTGAGTATGTCATGAAAGAAAAGAAATAACTATGTTTTTAGCTATAACTCTTAAAGTGAATATAGTGATATAGTGATTCAGAAAAATTATCTAATTTTCAAATTTGTAACAATGCTTTCCACAGCTGATGAGGCTCCGGGCTCTTTTTACGAATACACGAAGACGAAGAGAACTTAGGAAATTAAAAAAAAAATTACATATTTTTCTACCGCGTAGTTTCTGAAAATATAATAAAATATTCGGAAATAAAATATTCGGAATTCAAAAAACACATACACGAACAAAAAACATACATATTTAAATATAAATTTGACAACACTGGCGCAACTCTGTTAAAATTCTGAAAAAAATCACACATAAAAGGCGTAGAAACACATTTAAATACGAATTAGAGTTGTGATGAATCTCTAAATCCTAATCCCCATCCAAAATCCCAATTTTTTCCAATGTTTCATGATTTCTTTAGTACTTAATTTTTTTTTTCCAAAATATATATTTTTATCAAGGCTCATATGGCGTTAGCCTGACGGGGCCGGAGTTCAATATTTTGACAATTTTTCTTTTTATCAATGTTAGTAATATTTAACCGATTACTCGCGGTCGGCTCGAGGTTAGTATTACAAGTGTTCTCGTAATTGGGATGTTGCTGTCTCCAATGCTCTGTACGTGTGCCCGACACGGGATACTTCCTATTGGGATGCAGCTGACCATTAATCAGCAACGCCCCATAGTATGTACCCCATATCTAGCGTGGTGCGTCTTCTCGACTCGAGGAATCCAGGATAGAATGGTCACTAGAATGGTCTTTAGTACTTTAATTTTTGATGAAAATTTTTTTTGATAATATTTCTCGATACACCACAGTGAGACGCACTTTCAGTTTTTGTTTTCATTTTTTTCTTGAAGCTATCAAGAATGGCGTGCAAAAAATTGCAAAGTACTTTTTTTTTACCATAGATCCTATGGTGAGCCTCATAGACCCTATGACCTCTATGACATGAGGGGTTCAAAAAATGATCAAAATTTCATATACTCTATTCAATATTTTTCAGGGTGATTTGATTTGGGGGTACTTTTTACTTCCTTACCCAGTCAGGCCCTTTGTTATAGTTTGTGAACAAAATACCGTGATTATGCCCGCTTATTCATCTTTGTGGGTAATTTTTGATACAAAACATATAGCTCATATACTACAATTTGTTAAACCACGTTGGGTATGCCGTACTACTCGAAGTTAAACTGATGCGGGAAATATTAAATTAAGAAAAAAAATGCATCAATTGATAACGTTTTCTTTATCTGGACACTTGAATCAATGCATCCGTCTGATCGTTTCTCTGATCCGATTTGGTCTGATCCTCTGAGCGTTTCTAACCAACAAAATCCTTACAGAAGTGATGTAAGGCTTCGGCAGAAAATCATTTTTATAATTCTTTGGAAGTATGTTACAAATGTCAAACTTGCATAGTAGGACATTAGCATTAAGAGGGTAGTACACTATGAACATCATAAAAAGCATAAAGAGTATATTGATTTCTGATGAAATGGCGACATTTTTTTTTAAATTCGTTTTTGCCTTAAAAATCTAAACAAAAACATTCATCAAAGTTTGAAAAAAAATAATTACTTTCAATGACATGAAACTTAGTGGAGAATCTGGGAAAAACTATTCCATCAAAATCGGATGGACAGTACCGGAGGTAGAACTCCCACCAGTTTGCAAAGCTTAGTTTCGAGAAAAACGCGTTTTAAATTTTGGATCCGCGCACCTTACGCATAGACTTAGGTCCACTAATTGGCTTGTAACTTTGGAACGGAGCATCGGACAAACCTGGGACAAAAACTACAGTAAAGTAGCCATCCCAGAAAACATTTGAGGCCAGATTTTTTTCAATTTTTTTTAAATTTCCATGGTTTACTACCTTAAGGGGGGAACCTATTCTAGAAGGTCGAAAAATAACGGATTTTCCTTTTTTCAGGATGTTGAAATTAAATGGCGATCATTTGAATGAAAAATTGGCTTTTTTTAAAATAAAATTCGTTATTTAAAGAATCATAAAAAATGAAAATTTGAGATATCGGCCAGATCGGTCCACCATATGTATTCTTATAACTTACCACCAGTTTTAGCAAGAGAATCCACGCGTACAGCTGTCAAAAACATAATAATCACTATATTGGCATCCTAAAAATTAAAAAAAAAATCATCCTCGAATATACCTTAACCAATCACCAAAATGTCCCAACACCAAATTTAATTTCAATTTAAAAAAAAAAAGTCAAAGGAGGGTTGTGTCTGAGACACAACCACTTAATTGACGTAGGATTCCATTAGGCTATTACATCGTTAAACTCATTGATAATGATTTGGTGGCCCTGAAAAGAGCCGTTTTGTTTGGTTGTTTAGTATCGTTTGTTTCCTACATCAGTGTTTACAACCGAATAATGAAGACAGAAGGATGGGGATATATCATTTGATGCGTATCACAATAGAAGATGCTGAAGTGGAATGAGATATGATGAAAGCCGCCCTCTGTAACACTAGACGAGATGCCTCATGTGTTCTGCATGGATGAAATAAAGAAGTTACTCACCAATGTAATATGATATTATCTTATATAAGATAATTATCATTATTGAACACAATTATCATTTTTTCTCTCCAGAAAAAAAGATATTACATGTTTTTATTATAGAGAAAACATATTCGAAATGGAAAAGGTAATTTTCTTTTATAATTTTTACTTTGTGAGTGTTTATTGGGGACATTTCCATTTTCGCTTCAAACCCAATGGAACACGATGCTATATGCCTCAATGCGAATTTCAATTGGACTAACAGCACTTAATACGTAAAGCATATGGGAAATCACTTTTTCGACTATTCTTTCACTTTTCCAGTTTTCTCGCCACATGAACCTTCCTTGGGTGAAAATGAACACCACAAAACAGATATCTTAAACCGGACGATCCGTTCTCGGGCGGGAACACACATTGGTTTTATTTAAAAAAAACTGAAATAAATCGTTTCATATTTTGATTCATTTTAACACAAGCGCACAATTTTAAACTTACACTTGTGCTAAATATTTCATAATGCATGATCGGCCATTGATATGAAATTTCACGAAGCAACCAACATTAATGTTCCAAATATCACTCACCTTACTTGCAATATGAAATGCCCCCGACTTGCATATCTACTTCTTCTTCTTTTGAATTATAGAGCCTTTAAACTTTAAAATTCATTAGTCTCTAGCCCCCAGAATGGCCCTAGTGAAGAAAACTATTTCAACCTCCTTCTCGACCTACCTTAAGCAAGACACTTCGAGATCACCAAACACTGTTGGCTTGCATATATTTGCAATGCTGATTTCCTTGGTTATGAAATCTCTGTTAGTATTGTAAAACTAAATTGAATAAAACTTACAGCTAAAACTACTTTACAACGAGAAACCCGGATCTTGTGACTGGATCGAAGAAGTCGGTCCGAATGACAATTTCGAAAAACATAACCCAACAGTTCGATAGGAACAAAAGCTCCCCTACTTCCATGTATTTGTAATAACGATTTCTCCCAGACACCTTGGTTTTAAAGTCTGCAGTTTCATAAAATATGTAATTATGTTCATTTCCAATATAACGAATTGTTAAGGAGTGCCCAAAACTCTCGTAAATCTATCAGAAAATAACTGAGCAATAATGGTGAGTACAAGAAAAAGCTTGTATCCTTAATTTCGACCAATCAATGCAGTTGAGTTATTAACTAAAGAAAAAGCTGATGGAGAGAAATCGATCAAATCACCTACACCCCTGGAGGCGATCTGGCGTAGTGGTAACATCCATGCCTCTCACGCTAAAGGTCACGAGTTCAATTCTAACTCCCAACATCTTCCTCACTCCCATAATCTTCCAAAAATGGAAGTAAAAAGTGACGATGCAGCCAAATGAGTTGAAAATCACTATAATACAGATAAAAAAAAACCTACACCCCTTCCCTTCTGAGCCCCTCATATTATATATTATCTTATTCATTGTGATGAAGTGTTGTGGAGTGTTCAGATCTATTGATGCAAAAATCACGTAAATCCATCAGGAAATACCTGAGCAATAATTGTAAGTAAATAAGCCGCCGCTTGTGTCGTCAATTTCGACCAATCAGAAGTTAGTATTTCCGTTAGGATAGGGTTTGAGATTTTTCAATTGTTCGATAGTTAGTTTCATGACATGTATTATTTTATTCAATTAAAAAACTTGTTATGGAGTGACAACATTGATTGACGCAAAAATCTCATCAATCCATCATGAAATGACTGAGCAATGACATTTTTCACGATGCGATCGATTTTCGTTTTTCAATTTGTACCCCCAATATGTTCCCGAACGACGTAATCCTACGTCAAAATAAAAATCCGTTATTTTTCGGCCTTCCAGAGTCCTTAACCATCAGGTTTTTCCATGACAATTGTATTCATACTCTTGCTGGTCTCCGAGAGATTCAAGTGGGTCAAGTCGTCCTTTAGGCGCGTTTTAGAGTCATCTCCTCTACATCAATTTCGTTAGTAAGCTGGTTGGGTATGTTATTGTAATTGGGATATTTATTGATTGGTGTGCGAAGAATTTGATGAACAGAATACTCTTGTTGCGCATCATTTAGTCTGCCTGAACTATGAACAGGAGGGGAAAACTGCCCTTCCCAACCGTTTTTCATTAGCTCTGTTCCAAAACAACCGAACCCTGAGAAACTCTATTAAACATTAATCGCTGCTCGGTTGTCATAATTCTCACACTTCGCACACAAACTTCCAGCACAGTTTTACGCTTAATAATAAAATGTTGCAGTCAGACCGACTCTGTGCGGCCAAACACCGAGAGTGGTCACTATCTGGAGATATAGTCGTTGAATACTTTAATACTTACTTGGGGAATAGAAAGCAATAATTTTTCTTCTTTATAAGCGGAGTCCGTGCTCTTAGAGGATCGGTTTTTGGCAATGAACCGTGGTATTGCTGCTGTGAGTTCGCCTTCTACCGCTCGCCCAATACCCCAGATGACCTCCTCCTCCACATTACCCCCCCGGTAAAGGGGGCCCAAGGATACGACGCTGTTGGTCAAGTGAGTTTGCACATGCAGACTTCCCGTTCTGCTGGTTTGCCACGGTTATGCTCCGCTCTCCGTATACTCGTAAATGGCTCGAGTTTTCCTCATACCAGAAGCGATTATTTTTCTTCTACCCAACCAAGCAATTTATAGTTTGATTCATGTGTCGTCCGTAGAGAGTGTAAGTTTATAAAGTATATTATGAATAAATATAAGTTTTGTATATGGGAATATATTATTAAATTCACCAGTGATGAATAATTTACCATATCGCATGTGCTCTTAGGAGACACCATCCCAACGCCACCGCCATTCGATAAGTTGTGCCACCCAGCAGAGGCTCCTTCTCGGGCCATCTCTTCTTGTATTGAGTATTCCGGGACCTGAAGAAGGATCTCTCGCACATCAGAGTCAGGGATCGAAGAACACACACACAGCTCCCCTACTCTTTACTATATTGTGTATGTATAGTATATCATAAATAGTAAGGGAAGGCCCCCATCTATCGGTTCACTGGACGAAGCGCTCTGTGAATGTGCTCGAAACTTATACTTGTTAGGGGGAACTATTAGAAAGTTTATAGCATAGTCCCCATCTCAAACCACGTCTATGATCCTAGTAACGAACCGAATAATATTGGATTTTCTCTGAACAAGTGCCAGTTATGGCCCCATGACTAATTGTTGGTTCTAACAAACTATCGTGTTCAATTCTTCAATGAATGCAGAAAACAAATCCAAGCGTTGCCGACTCCACCCTAGATGCCAGAATTAAACCGGATCGATCCACTGCGTGTCCCTCCCTCCCGGGGAGCTATCTTTGATAAAGGTATACACCCTCTTAGAAACATTGCGAGAAAGCCACAGGCACCCTTATCTCTCGTCCAACTTACTTCTATTTTTCATTTCTTTCACGAACCAATGGGAGCATCTGGTGCGGGTGAGCGAGCACACAACGCAGGGAACTTTGAACAACACCATCATATCGGCAAAACTGGGATAGCATGGTTGGGGATATAGTTTCCTATTTCGACACCGGACGCTCGATACCCGAGACAGCTTATGTGTCTTGAAGGGTCCGGAGATTTACGTTAATGAATAAATTTCCAATCATGCCGAACCCGTCTCACTTACGGTTGCTGTGTGGGCGAATGTGCTGGGAGATATGCTCCTTACCGAGCCATCCCGGCAATGTCCCCTGGGCGAGGTGGGTAGTTAGTGCGTGTATATTGGTGTAGATGTGCCAGCAATATTTTATAGCCATTAGGTTAATTTAGTTAACGTTCAATCTCGTACCTGTGAGTCAACCGAGTGGAGCGAGAAAAAGTTATTCGGACATGGCATTAAAGTTTTCATCGAGTTTTCTTTGTCTGTTCCAGCTTGACAGGTCATAAATATTGCCTTCTGGCGGAGGGTGCGCTCCCGTCCCCTCACGGACCCCGGTAAGCCACAATGGTGGACATTCATTTGCGCCGGTGATAAATGGACTCAGTTCTCTAATAAATACTACAGTAACCGGGATGATTTACGGAATTGACTTGTGGGCTTAATGGGTGTTGGAAAGAGTTGCGGATCTTTTGCGGATTGCGACTTTTTGAGTGAAACTGCTTTATGGAAACCATATGCGGAACGAGGCGCATAGTTCCTGAAATTTCAATCAAGTTAGGTTGTTAATTGTCAAGACAACAAGTAAATTGGCTGCATTGCTTTTATTGTCAATGTATCAATCAATCTATGCATAATTTGTTACAATTAGGACAATTATTTTTATCTGTTTTATTTAAAACTAGCTGATCCGACAAACTTCGTCCCGTCAAAAAATTGTTTTTTGTTATCAATACCTTCAAACATTCACGTTTTCTTACTAAGTGCAAGTTCATGGGTCCAATCGCAGAACTGTTCATTGATTGATCTTCTATTCGACCCTGTTGAATTTACCTTTTACTATAATTCCTAGTATTTCTAACAAAACTCATCATTATAATATCAGATTATTTTCAGACACAAATCTCGTTCAAGATTTTTCGACCACTTACAAATAACATGTTTCTCCGTTACATGGAATAAATGTTTTATACACAAAATATGATAGAATAAAGACAGCCCTAAATCTTCTTTCTCTAATAATTGCTTCCTCGAGTTCTGCTCTTATCAACAATCCGGCGATCCGGTTTTTTGGTATAGATAGAAGAAGATATCGGAGTGCGTCACATTAAAGTTCATTTCCAGTTTCGAACAAAGACCAATTTCGAAAAAATAAATGGACTAACAGCACTTGTCACTATGTAATTGTAGAACATATGGAAATTTAATTTTCCGAATTTTCCCTTCTTGCTTCAGAGTTTTCCGAAAGTTTTTAATTGTCATGTTTGGTTGGAATATTTTTATGGGACCCCCTCTCCATTCCAGAGGAGGGAGGGGTGTCATATCATTATGAAAACATTTCTCATACCCTAAAACCCTCACATCCCAAATTGTGCTTTATTATTTCATTTGTATGGCAGCCTCCTCTTAGGGAGGGGGGGTGGAGAGTCTAACCATCATAGAAATATTTATTGCATCCTAAAACTGCAATATGCCTAACTTGGTTCCATTTGCTTGATTGATTCTCGTGTAATGCAGAAATTTGCGTTTCAATTGTATAGCAGCCCCCCCCCATAGAGACGGGGGTGGAGAGTCTAACTGTCATAGAAACATTTATTGCACCCTAAAACCTCCATATGCCAAATTTGGTTCCATTTGCTTGATTAATTTCCGAGTAATGTAGAACTTTGTGTTTAATTTGTATGGCAGCCCCCCCGAAGTTTTGCCGAAGTTTCTTCAAAATTGGAATTCCAAGTGTGTTTTATTTCAATTTACTTTCGAAATTTAAAGTTGGAAATATATATATATATATATAAATATATATATATACATTAAAAAAAAAAAAAAAAAAAAAAATATATATATATATATATATATATATATATATATATATATATATATATTTTTTTTTTTTTTTTTTAATGTATATATATATATATATATATATATATATATATATATATATATATATATATATATATATATATATATAGATTGAATATGTTTATATACGCTTTTATATACTTTCGGTTTGTACATTTTTGAGATACCCACAAAAATCAGTAAATACATTGAAACCGTGTTTTGTTTTTCTTTTGGTAGGCTCTGAGGGTGATATAAGGCATCAAACAACCTAGTTTTGTTTGTCCTGAACGCAAATTGAGGAACACTTCGATATTCCGGTAACGTGTAAACATACTCAATGCACTTCGTACTAGTCTTTGAACAGCAAGTGAAAGAAAAGCTGAAACTGATCGTCACCCACGATCAGAATCGATCCGAAAATACATGTAGTGGAAATCAGGACGTTTGTAACTGTTCAGCAATATAAAAATTTAACTCATTCTATAATACTACGATACTAGTATGATACTAGAAAAATCGTGCAATTATCGAGTATATTCTAAAATACATACTCGCATTTTTCACATTGTTTACTTGTTTTAACTACTATTTTCATTGTTTGTGTTTCAACTAAAAAACATTCCTTATACAGCCGTTCCATGCCAAACCGATGTAGTGGTTCTCAGATTTTCGTGAAAAGTGGTAGTTTTATTCCTTACCGCAAAATATTAGACCCAAATTCTTTTTGTTTTTTATTAGGGTGCCCGTTTCCACTTTTCCCCAAATCGACTTTTTTCCAAAAATTATTTTTTTCCGAAAATTCATAACTTTTGAACTACTGAACCGATTCAGATGATTGATGAATCAAATTAAAGTCAATTAGTTTTTTGTTTTTCGAAAAAATATTATACTTGTGAAGGATTTGGGTTTTGTATTTGTTTTTAATAGTTTACATTTATAATACATACAAAACTTTGGTCAAATAATGAAATGTAGGAAATTGTTTGAAATCATACAGAAAGAACACATTTTAAAAAAAAATCCACTGAAAAACAAATTATTTTCAAAATTGAAATTATTTTCTCAAAAACGTATTTAACGTAACAAAATAAAAAACAAAAGTAAAAGTGAATAAAAGTTAATCCAATGTATGGAAGACTTGTTGGTAGTTGTATGGACTATTCATATAATTTTCGTTCAGAATTAAAAAAAATGTTTGAGAAAAACGAATTTTAATTTTAAAAATATATTTTTTTTGAAAACTTGGGTGCTATTTTTTAATGAAAGCTTGATCAATTTCCTATATTTTATTGTATGAACAAGATTCTGTAGTGCTTATAGGTTTTGAGTTGGATTTTTTTTGAAATTTTATTTTTTTTTACCTTTTTTCGAAAGAAATAACTTAAAATCTTTAAGACCTACAAAATTTTAAGACTTTTGACGTAGAACTGCGTCTTTCATTAAGGGTGCCACATCAGAAAACAGGTCACGTTTTTATGAAATAAAGTTAACGTTAGTAACTATTTTTGCCGCGAACGGATTTAGACGATTTACATACCAAACGAATCGGAAATCCTCTAAGATTTGTTTTTTATGCTATATATTACAATCCCCTGATGTGTACACGATTTAAATTGATGAAAACTAGAGGTATTTCCATTTTCCCATAAATTTGTTCTGCTCATTTGGGAGCTTCCCTACCAACTTATCGGCGACTAACGAAAGGGAATGATTTAAAGTCATCGTGAACAAAGAAAAGAAGAAGTGGAAGAAGAACGAAGGGGAATATTTTGCAGGAGCATAAATATTGGATTTCGCTGAGGCAAACTTTAGTATCGTTCTAGATACGAAGCAATGAACATCGCTTGTTCTTCCTTGTTTTGCGTCATCACTTGTTTTCGTGTCGGATTGAGCTGTGGACGCGACCATATTACTTACTCGTAGATGTCTCTGGCATTATTGCAATCATTACATCAAACTGACGCCATTCCATTAAAATTCTGAATTACACAATTGTGTGGGGACTCATCAAACTAGGATATCATCGGTTTACCAAGAAAATAATTGCTCAAGAATTTTGTGTGTCATTTGGTTTCGCATGACAGTAGCAAAACTATCTCCACCGAGGATGACAGCTAAGCTAATCGATACCGGAATTATTAAGAGAAAGGGCTTCTGTTAAGATGAGTGCAAAGCGGAGATAAATGTGTGTTTGTAAAATAATATCCGAAGTTATTAACAATCGACTTGATCAAAATAACAGCGTAGTTCTACGTTAACAAAGTGGTTGTGTCATGGACACAACCTCCTATAATTTTTTTTAGTACTTTAATTTTTGATGAAAACATTTTTTGATAATATTTCTCGATACACCTTAGTAAGACGCACTTTCAGTATTTTATTCAAATTTTTATCTCGAAGCTATCGAGAATGGCGTGCAAAAAAAAAATGAGAAATACGTTTTTTACCATAGATCCTATGGTAGTGATTTGGTTTGGGGCTTTTTTTACTTTCTTACCCAGCCAGACCCGTCATAAATTTCATTGATTTGAACCCGTTTTCCGTCCATTTTTCTCACAAAATTCAACTTGGAGAAAAAAACTAACTATAAAGTGATAACTATAGCCGTGTTTGTTTAGAGTTTATCTGTCGCTACTGATGCCATACAAATGAAACACAAATTTCCACATTATTCGGGAATTAATCATGCAAATGAAACGAAATTTGGCATGTGGAGGTTTTAGGATGCAATTAATGATTCTTTGGTGGTTAGCCTCTCCACCCCCCCCTCTAAGGGGAGGCTGCCACACAAATGAAACACAAATTTATGCATTACTCGAGAATTATTCCAGCAAATGAAACCAAATTTGGCATGTGGAGGTTTTAGGGTGCAATAAATGTTTGACGGTGGTTAGATACTCCTATCCCTTCTCTAAGGGGGAGCTTTTATAAAAATGAAACACAAATTTCTGCATAGCTCGAGAATTAATCAAGCAAACGAAACCAAATCAGTCGTATGGAGGTTTTAGGATACAATAAATGTTTCTATGGTAGTTAAACACTCCACCCCCTCTCTAATAGGGGGGGGGGTCTGCCATACAAACGAAACACAAATTACAGGGAGCACACAAACACAAACTTCTGCACAACTCGAGAACTAATCAAGCACAATTTTGGATGGGAGGGTTTTTGGGTACGAGAAATGTTTCTATGATGGTATGACACCCCTCTCTCACCTGAAATGGAGAGGCAGTCCAGTAAAAATAATTCACATATTTCAACCAAACATGACAATTCAAAATTTTCGGAAAACTCTGAAGGATAATTGGAAAATTGGGAAAATTCAATTTCGCGTATGTTCTACAATTACATAATAACAAACGAGAATTGTGTCTCAAAATAATCAGATATTATAATGTCGAGTTTTGGTAGAAGTACAATTTTTTTTGTCACCTATTGCCCGTATAATAGGGGGTGTATGCCATTTCCGGCCAATCGGGAGTAAATTCATAAAACAGCAAGAGTTATCTATACATTCTATTGCCGAAGACGCCAAAACCAAGAATTTTGAGTGATGAAAGGCCATGCTTTACCATTAATCGATTTCACTCGCAATTGGTTGACGTTGAATGCTATGTTTTGATTTTCACTAACGATCAAAGATCTTCAATTTCTGCGTTAAGAATACAATGACGAAAATGAAGATGCAAATGAAAAATGAACTTCATGGCAAGCTGATGTTGATGTTCATTCCACCAGTGTTCATTGATAGTGTTGTTTCATATTTATCGATTCTCGCTTGAGCAGTAGGTTATCAATACAAGGCAGGCTGAAATTCGCCGTATTTGAGTGTCGTGAACGGGAATATATTCGGCACTGGTAGAAACACATTTAAATACGAATTAGAGTAGTACTGAATATCAGAATCACACAAAAAAATTTGAAGCTTTCAAGATTTTTTAAGTACTTAAATTTTTGATGGAAGCATTTTTTGATAATATTTTTCGATACACCTTAGTAAGACGCACTTTCAGTATTTTATTCAAACTTTTATCTTGAAGCTATCGAGAATGACGTGCAAAAAAAAAAGAGAAATACGATATTTACCATATATCCGATGGTAAACTTGATAGGGGTTCAAGAAAACTCAACGATGTTTTCTATAGAACGAGTGATTTGGTTTGGGGGCTCTTTTTACTTCCTTACCCAGCCAGACCCTTCATAAATGAAAACCCGTTGATTAAAGCCCGTTTTCGGTCTATTTTGCTCACAAAATTCAACTTGGAGAAAAAACTAACTGAAAAGTGATAGCGATTGTCGTGTTTGTTTAGAGTTTATCTATCGCTACTGATGATTTCTCCTATAATATGAAATAATAGCTGACCCGGCAAACTTCGACCCGCCCAATATTTATTTTTCGTTATTACATTCACTTTTTCTTACTAAACGCACGTTCATGGATCTAATCGCAGAACTGATCATTGATTGATCTTCTAATCTACCCTGTAAAATTACCTTTTACTATAAATTTTCTAGTACTTCTACCAATACTCGTCATTATAATATCAGATTATTTTCAGACACGATTCTCGAATATATTTCAACCACTTGGAAATAACATGTTTCTCCGTTACATGAAATAAATATTTGGTACAGAACATATGATAGAATAAAGACATTCCTAAATCGGACAATTCCTTTCTCGAGTTTTGCTATTATCAACACATTCGGTGATCCATTTTTATTTATATAGATAGAAGATATAGGAGTGTATTTTATCACATTGAAATCCATTTCCACTTTCGAATAAAAATCAATTTCGTTAGCGCAAACATCAAATGGACTAACAACGTTTGTTATTATGTAATTGTAGAACATACGCGAAATTGAATTTTCCCAATTTTCCAATTATCCTTCAGAGTTTTCCGAAAATTTTGAATTGTCATGTTTGGTTGAAATATGTGAATTATTTTTACTGGACTGCCTCTCCATTTCAGGTGAGAGAGGGGTGTCATACCATCATAGAAACATTTCTCGTATCCAAAAACCCTCGCATCTCAAATTTGGCTCCATTTGCTTGATTAGTTCTCGAGTTATGTAGAAGTTTGTGTTTCATTTGTATGGCAGCCCCCTTGCCTTTAGAGAGAGGGAAGGATTGTCAAACCACCATATAAACAATATAAACAATATAAACATATAAACAAAAACCCCATAAATTCTCCAAATGCCAAATTTGTTTCCGTTTGCTTGATTAGTTCATGAGTTATGTAGATTTTTTGTTCATTTGTATGGCAGCCCTCCACTTGGTGAGGAGGGAAGGGGTATGTAACCACCATAGCAACATTTATTGCACTCTAAAGTTATTTCAGAAATTTATACTTCATTTGCATGACAGCCCCCTTAGAGAATGGGGAGGAGTGTCCTTTCATCATAGAAACGTTTCTTGTCCCCTAAGACCTTCACATGCCCAATTTGGCTTCATTTGATTGATTAGTTTTCGAGTTATGCAGGAATTTATGCTTCATTTGTATGGCAGCCCCCCCTTAGAGAGGGGAGAGGTGTCTCGAACTATCATAAGAACCTTCTCCGGCCTCAAAAATCCCTACATACCAATTTCCATATCGATCGGTTCAGTAGTTTCCGAGTCCATAAGAATCAAACAGACAGAAATCCATTGTTATAGATATAGATAGGGATATAGGGGAATAGGTACTGAGCAATAACTTTTTATTGTTAACACTTGCGAAAAGGTATCCTAGAATTCAAACAAAAACCATCTCGTACTTAGTCCGGGATATCTTAGGTAGCCGTGATCCTGATCTTCTGCTTCATCTATACCTGTTCCTCAGAAACGCCGATGTCAACGTTTAATGATGTTTCCTTCGTTGTGTCCCCGTTTCATATCCCTCCTATCCGATCGATAAACTTTTACTTAGTCGCGGCAATACATACACACACTCTTTACAGATACACGGGCCAAAGGTTGTGCAGTCCACTGATCATTCAACAAGAGCCAAAGGTTGTACCGCTCATGACAACTCTACATGAACTGATGATTTCGCCGGTTAGTGACCATTCTATCCTGGATTCCTCGAGTCGAGGAAGACGCACCACGCTAGATATGGACCTGGGGGGCGTTGCTGATTAATGGTCAGCTGCATCCCAATAGGAAGTATCCCGTGTCGGGCACACGTACAGAGCATCGAAGACTGCAACATACCAATTATGAGAACACTTGTAATACTAACCTCGAGCCAACCGCGAGTAATCGGTTACATATTACTAACATAGTTGTAAGACAAAAATTGTCAAAATATTGGACTCCCGGCCCCGTCAGGCTAACGCCACATGTGCCTTAATAAAAAATATATTTTGGAAAAAAAAATCTCGTACTGCATGTTGTTGGGTGTGTAAACGAGTGAGTAAACGAGTTCTCATTGTAACGAACATGTCATTTATTTTTTTCGATTAAGTTTTTTGCAACATCCCATGAAGAGATTGGATCTTATTGTTCCTGCCACAGTGTAAAAATCTGGTCCGTCGTCGAGCAACCGGGCATGAATCAGGCCTGATAATTTCCCACAAATTTGTTTCCTATTGGCGATAGACGGCGGAAGAGGATCTGAGACAGAATTTTGCAGGCACTATTCTGGATCGTGATTGCACAGTAGTTCTCACAATCCATGATCTTGTCACTCAATTCCGGGGATAATCAGGGTTGTACTGTATTTGTTCCTCCAATGAAGCCCAGCTAAGAGAGTACGGTTCCTTTCGAACAGCATCAATCCTGCAATTCAAATACAACAATCGTTCTAATTCCATTTAGACAACTTTCAAGATTGAATTTGATCCCTCTCTCAACTCTATTCTTGTTGAGCTGGTGTCGGACCAGTTTCATTGGACCACTATCATTCGGTTTTCAACACATCGACTACGAGCCAACGGTCGCTAGTTTTCACCTCAAACAACCCTTCCTTCATTTTCCACTCACATCCTCGATATTGGAACCAATGATGCTGACACTGGTCAAGTCATCATTCATCTCGCTATTCAGTTCCCGCTTGGAATCTATCGAGGAAAAAATAGCCCCGCTAGAAAAAACCGATCCCGGCTAACCAAGATGTAAACAACGCTGGAAGGATTGCACAAAGTCTTTCCTCGAGGGGTGAAATGTGATGATGTATAACATAATCCCATGACTATTGGAATGGTTGTCTCTCGTTCTGCATCGTTTATCGTTTTTTTTCTTCACTTCTTTTGCTGTTCATTGGCGATGGTCACTTCGCAATATGATCTTATCGTTCCTCTGTGGCCTGTTTCGGAGAAAAAGGAGCAGCAAAACACAGACACGACCGACACTTTTGTCGTCGCTTCTTTGCGCTCTTCAAAGCCGCCACAACGGGAATGGGTATGGGTGTATTGGTTTGGTCTTCTCGTTTGCAGATGCTTTGCTGTGTGTACCCAGTTTAATATCTCTAATATTATCAATTAAAACTAACAACCCTTTCCACAATGTTATCCTTTGGCAGCAACATGCGGTGACATCGGCTTGGGAAGACTGCAATGATGCTGCGGATCTGGTAAACGTCGGGCGTCTTATAGAATCCGTTGTCCGTTCACTTGGTATAAACGATTCGAAGGAACGGGTCAACGATTCAAGCATTTTTCGCAATAAATGCGAATGTGAACCTAAGCTAAAAGATAATAGTCCATGTTTGAACTAAAAATCGATGAAACAACAAAAGATTGTATGATTTCAGACTCAGAAAGTTTTATTATATTAAATTCATGTCTCCGTCCTATAGTGGCAACTGCATAATTTCTTATAAACGCATGACCGTAAACAAACGAACGCATTACCATGAACGTTTCCCTTGGCGACGGTGTCATCGAAGCTGGGGTGTTTCACCAAACGACCACCAAACCACCAATACCATCAGCATCTACTTGGTGACGCAGGCGATCTCTCAACATCTCTTATACTGTCCCCTTGCGAGATAATTCCTCTGCTGTTCGAGGTTCATGAAGATGAAGGCAGGGGACGAGAGTCTTTTCGTATGGGGTTTCCCATCTTATGGAGCATTTACCGCCCTATAAGTCCCTTGTTTGAGCTCTGTCTTTATTTGTTTGCTTCCGTCTCCGTCTGAATTAGAATGGAACGGCAAGAAAAATTGGAAAATGTTGAAGGGAAATAGGGAAATTAGGAAAAATAAAAAATATTTCCCATGTGGTCTGCAGTAAGAAATTTGTCCAATTTTAATTCAATTAGAATTTGCATTAACGACATTGAGCTTCGTGTTCCGCTTTTGTGAAGCAAAAATGATAATGGATTTTTAGGTGTAATGAGCACATCTATGTATATAAAAATGGATCTGTGAATGGTCAGTCTCGGAAACGACTGAACCGGTCGACATGAACATTGATATGTAGGGGTTTTTAGGGTCGGGGAAGGTTCTTATAATAGTTCTTATAATAATTCTCTCTCTCTCTAATGGGGGGGGGGGGGAGGGAGGTTTACCATACAAATGATACAAACATTCCTGCGTAACTCGAAAACTAATCAAACAAATGGATCCAAATTTGGCACGTGAAGGTTTAAGGAGGCAAAAAAAGTTTCTATGATGAATAGACACTCCTCCCCCTCTCTCAGGGGAGGCTGTCATACAAATGAAGCATAAATTTCTGCATAACTCAAGAACTAATCAAGCAAACGGAATCAAATTTGGTGTATGGAGGTTTTAGGTAGCAATGAATGTTTCTATGGTGGTTCTAATGGAGCCAAATTTAGGATGTAAGGGTTGTTGGGTATGAGAAATGTCTATATGAATAAAAATGGAACGCCGAATGTGTTGATATACAAAACTCGAGAAAGGAATTGTTCGTTTTAGGGCTGTCTTTATTTTATCAGATTTTCTGTATCAAACATTTATTCCATGTAACGGATTTTGTGGTTCCATGTGAGTGGTTTAAAAGATCATGAGCGAGAATTGTGTCTGAAAATAATCTGATATTATAATGACGAGTTTTGATAGAAGTACTAGAAATTTTATAGTAAAAAACAATTTCAAAGGGTCAATTAGAAGATCAATAAATGAATAGTTCTGCGATTGGACCCATGATCGTGCGCTTAGTAAGAAAACGTGGATGTGATAACGAACAATAAATTTTGGGCAGAACGAAGTTTGCCGGGTCAGCTAGTCTTTAAATAAAAGTTACGATTAAAAATGAAGTTTTTTGTAATACGTGATAGAGTAACGATTTTTTTTTCGTGCCAACTAAAACGCGAAGGCAAGTAGGGAGAAAATTTAAAAAAAGTTACAGTAGGGTTGTGTCCAAGATACGACCACATAGTTGATGTAGGATTACGTTAGGCTTTTTTCAAAGCTTCCTAATGCGATGTTTGTGTGCGACGCGTGTTTAGCGCTGAATGATTACGACGATAGGCACAGTGAGAAACTGTTGGGTGATATTGTCAAAAAATTGGATGAATTTTTGTGCGTGATTGAACTTGCCAAAAACTTCGAAGACAAGGTGAAGCAAATTGTAAGAAACGAATAAGTACGAATGAATAAAATTTCTAATATTGCTGTTGACATTAACGATGATGTAACTCGTGGAGTAGTTACACGTTCTGTTGCAAATGAAAGACGTATTGAATCCGTAGTGGATAAATAAAATATGATCGAGACCCCAAAAATGAGCTTCGCGAATGTGCTAAAAATATCTAAAAGTAACTGAAATAGAACGTGTAAAGAAACCGAGGAATAAACCAGACACCGTTATCGTTATTAAACAGAAAGTAGATGTAATAATTGAAGATGCTAGAGCTGAATTGAAGAATAAAATGAATATCAAAAACCTAAACGTTGGGCGAGTGAAAAGTGGCAAAGATGGATCTGTTATAATGTCTATGAAGGATGAATCATCAATCAAACTGCTTGAAGAAAACGTCGATAAGCAACTGGGGGGCCAATTTGAGGTGAAAGTTAGGGGATGTATGAAACCTACAATCCAAATAATTGGAATGAGTGACAAATTTGATGAAGATGAACTGAAGCAAAAACTTGTTAGTCTGAACGATGCTCTCACTAAAGGGTGTGTCACATCAAATTGCATCACGGAAAAAACGCTGTAGAAATTCGCCCAGTAGACCGATCCTTTTGAAAATTTTAGACAGTAAAATAAAAACTATTAAACAACTTTTGGCATTTTCTTTTTATTCATACTTCGAGCCCAAGCCCGTATGCTCGCACCTTCCTCTTTACCCCGTCTATAAGGTTCTGTACAACGTCAGGTTGTAGGTTTTTTTGAACAGAAATCCATTTTCTCTTGAAGTCCGCCTCCGATTTGACAACTTTTGGGTTCTTCCGGAGGGCCTGCTTCATAATCGCCCAATATTTCTCTATTGGGCGAAGCTCCGGCGCGTTGGGCGGGTTCATTGCCTTTGGCACGAAGGTGACCCCGTTGGCTTCGTACCACTCCAACACGTCCTTTGAATAGTGGCACGAAGCGAGATCCGGCCAGAAGATGGTCGGGCCCTCGTGCTGCTTCAATAGTGGTAGTAAGCGCTTCTGTAGGCACTCCTTAAGGTAAACCTGCCCGTTTACCGTGCCGGTCATCACGAAGGGGGCGCTCCGCTTTCCGCAAGAGCAGATCGCTTGCCACACCATGTACTTTTTGGCAAACTTGGATAGTTTCTGCTTGCGAATCTCCTCCGGAACGCTGAATTTGTCCTCTGCGGAGAAGTACAACAGGCCCGGCAGCTGACGAAAGCCCGCTTTGACGTAGGTTTCGTCGTCCATTACCAGGCAATGCGGCTTCGTCAGCATTTCGGTGTACAGCTTCCGGGCTCGCGTCTTCCCCACCATGTTTTGCCTTTCGTCGCGGTTAGGAGCCTTCTGAACCTTATATGTACGCAGGCCCTCCCGCTGCTTGGACCGCTGCACGAATGAACTTGACAAATTCAGCTTATTGGCGACATCCCGGACTGAACTTCTCGGATCACGTCTAAACTGCTTAACTACGCGCTTGTGATCTTTTTCACTGACGGAGCATCCATTTTTGCCGTTCTTCACCTTCCGATCAATGGTTAGGTTCTCGAAGTATCGTTTTAGTACTCTGCTGACCGTGGATTGGACGATTCCCAGCATCTCACCGATGTCCCGATGTGACAACTCCGGATTCTCGAAATGAGTGCACAGGATTAATTCACGACGCTCTTTTTCGTTCGACGACATTTTTCCAATTTTACGAAAAATTGACAGTGAAGCATGACCAACGTGATCTATACACTCTTATCTGATTATAGGCGAAAGCTGAAGATATAATTCCTAAAAATTAAATTTCTACAGCGTTTTTTCCGTGATGCAATTTGATGTGACACACCCTTTAGTCTGAAACACTTCAAACTTCGTAAAAGATATTGCAATGAGAAGTGACGATATGATAACTATAGTGCGATTGTCGAGCTTGACGCAGACACATTTTTTAAAATTATGAATGTGCTGCGGTTGGAATCGTAGTCATGTTTTAGATGGGCTTTAGGTCACTAGGTGTTGCAAGTGTTGTGGGTTTAATCACAAGATGGCCGACTGCAAGACAGAAATTGTTACTTGCCCTATATGCAGTGAAAACCATCCAGTGAAAGAGTGTAAATCTCGTACAGAAAAATGCGCCAACTGCGAAAAAATACGAGTAGAACGAAAGCTAAATATTGACGTCGAGCACTCTGCCTGGAGTAGCGAATGTCCGGTTTACATCAGCCAGCGAGACAGACATAACAAGATCGTTGATTACTCTACATAGCAATCAACTTTCTACGTATCGTCGCCTCATCATCTCGAAGGAACACCGTTGATGTCTACTCACCCCACAGGAATGAGCAACAACAGAGAAATGGCAGCCCTGATTCCTCGGATATCTTAATTTACTACCAAAACGTTGGTGGTATCAACAGCTCTCTCGTAGAGTACCAATTGGCTCTGAGTGATGGCTCCTACGACATTTACGTCTTTTCCGAAACCTGGCTCAATGGAAACACTGCATCAAGTCAGCTGTTCGACAACTCTTACTCCGTCTACAGGCTGGATCGTTCGTCGCTGAGTAGTAACAAACGCACGGGAGGTGGTGTATTGTTGGCTGTTCACTCAAGGATCAAATCCCGTACGCTCAATCCTCCGAGTTGCTCGACGGTAGAGCATCTGTGGATCGCTATTACCACTTTGGACGCTACACTTCACCTGTGCGTAGTTTACATGCCTCCTGATAGGGTAAACGATGGACCTTTGATCAACCAACATCTTGACTCTCTCTATTGGGTTGTTTCACAACTAGGACCGAGAGACAACATTATGATTCTGGGCGACTTCAACTTGAGCTCAATCTCTTGGCAGCATAACTCGCATGGCTTTCTCTACCCGGTTTCTTCGCAATCCTCGATCTGCTTGACATCACAAGAACTGCTTGATTCCTACTGCACCGCTGGACTGAGGCAGATGATAGGAATCAAAAATGAAAACGATCGCATACTTGAACTGTGCTTCGTCAACGAAGAACTATGTGAGCACTGCACAGTCATGCAAGGACCATCACCACTTGTTAAAATAGTGCAACATCATCCTCCTATACTGGTGAATTTCAATTTGAAACCTTTCCGACAATTTCATGATGCTTCTGAAAGTGTTTCGTACGATTTCAGTAAAACTGATTTTACCGCGATGAACAATCTCCTCGCACAAATTGAGTGGATGGATGTTTTTCAAGATTGTGACGCTAACCTCGCTGCATCGATCATGTCCAGTATTCTACTGTATGCAATCGATCAGTTTGTTCCAGTGAAGCCGAAACGTGAGGATACCAGCCTGCCTGGTCAAATGGTGCCCTGAAGTATCTTAAAAGAGTGAAGCAGTCTGCTTTAAGACAGTTCAGGTAGCACCGTACGGACTCAACAAGAGCGAAATATCTGAAGACGAATGCTGAGTATAAACAGCTCTATAATCGTCTCTACAGTGCATATCCAGACCGTCTGCAGAGACGCCTTAAGGTAAATCCTAAAGGATTTTGGCGTTACGTCAAAGACCAACGTAAGCAATCCGGTCTACCATCTACGTTAACCAACGGTTTATTGGAAGCTGATACGACTACCGACATCGCTGACCTGTTTCGCTCTCAGTTCAGTAATGTGTTTGTCAATGAACACATCGATCCGCAGGATGTTGCTGCTTCTACCAGAAACGTACCTCGACTTCTTGCTTCTGAGCTGGATTTTGTTATCACTGACGATATGGTAATTGCAGCAACTGAGAACATGAAAACCTCCACAATGTGGTCCGGACGGCATTCCATCACTCGTCTTGAAGGGTTGTGTAGACACACTTGCGTCTCCTCTAGCGACACTGTTCAAGGTGTCCTTATCTTCCGGTGTATTTCCGAGATGCTGGAAACAGTCGTATGTGTATGTGTGTATGTGTATGTGCCACCTCAAAGTTGTTTGAGCTAATCGTGCTTCAGGCGTTAATGCAAAGTTGTTCACAGTATATCTCATTGGAACAACACGGATTTATGCCTAAGCGTTCCATGACCACTAACTTGACGTGCTTCACCTCGTTCGTGATACATCAAATTGAGAATGGACTACAAGTAGACGCTATCTACACCGACTTATCCGCAGCGTTTGATAAGATGAATCATCGAATAGCAGTAGCTAAATTTGGCAAACTTGGAATGAGTAACCAAATGGTCATCTGGATCCGATCGTATCTAACTGGTCGTAGCATGGCAGTAAAATTGGAGATCATGTTTCATCACCGTTTTCGGTTTGGTCTGGTGTTCCGCAGGGCAGTCACCTAGGACCTTTTTTGTTTCTGCTGTACATGAACGATGAAATGTCTGAAACTCTCGTATGCCGATGACCTGAAGCTCTACTACGTGATACAGCAACCGCGAGACGCATTATTCCTGCAACAACAATTGGAAGCTTTTGCCGAATGGTGTCTAAAGAATCGTATGTCGCTTAACGTGTCGAAGTGCTCCGTTATTTCATTCGGGCGTAAACACAAACTCTTCTGCTTTGACTACACATTGGCAGGCGTATTGATTTTTTTTTTTTGAAATTGAAAATTGAAATTGAAAAATTACATTATTAAACTCTTCCATCATTTTATGGGTCTGAAAAGGACCGTAAAGTTTGATTGTTAGGCAATGATAACATCGAATGGCAGTACACTGCTGTACACCGAAAACTGCGACGATGAGCTGTAGGAAAAGAAATTTCGTTTTAGAATAATCTGAAGCAAGGTTTGCGGAGAAGATGGACAGACTTTTATCAGATAGATGCGGAAAGATAAGGTTAATGAACCAAAATATGCAATTGAGTTGATTGCGATGAAAATGTGTTAGAGAAAACCTTGAATAAAGTAATAATTTTTGCTATTATATGCAGCAATTAGTGTTTTAAATTATATATTTTAGGTCGTAATTTCTTTACACATTCCAGTGAACCGCTTCTTGAACAGAGCCATCCAGCCGCTCATTCCATTAAACACATGACTCTGGGCTAGGGTTAGCATCCCTGTCCTGATTCAGCAGAACATGTCGTGATTTTGAAATCTGTTTGGGGCGTCCTGATTTATTTTTCACAATCAAGCCTTTGTCTTGATTTTCAGGAGAAATTTAATTTTGTTCCAGAAACAGATTTATTTTCAGTGTATTATGTTTTTGAGTAAAATTTTTTTTTTTATCGAAGACCAAAGTTTTGTAAGCATATAAAGAGTAGCAGTTGGATCTTCCGTGAGAATTTTCAACCATTTTCATTAAAAGATTTTGTTTTACTTGGTGATGTTTTGTTGAAACGAAAGTTTAAAATCAACAATGAAACATTACAGATCTGATTAGGTCAGGCATATCCAAACACGGCTTCAAGGTTTCATAATATTTTTGAAAGGAAATTCAATGTATTACCCCTTGCCAAGTTTATTGAATGAAAAATGGCCTTTTGTCAACACTATCTGTCAATGTATAAATTGAAACGACAACCAGTTTTATATCGACACCTAGTGATCCCTGAATTTCGAAATTAATCGTTCATCAACTTATCGAATATTTTTCACCTGTTCGTTATTCGATACGATTACTCGTCTCAAAATAATCGATTAATCGATTAATCGCCACACTGAGAGACACCATTTAGACGAATTTTACTATTTGCTAGAAAATTTTTACCGATATAATCAATCGTAATTGTAATTATTTCAGTTACTAGTAGTGCTGCGGTTGCTGTTTGGTTCACCAACATGTTTGTAACATCTCTCCATCAGCTGTTAACATGAAACCAAGCTATCCATCGTGCAACAAACTCTTCCCGAAACAATGTTAACTAATAGTGAAATTGAAATGTTAACTTTTCCGTATTGAACAGATTTTCTTTGTGATGGGATAACACGACTCTTCACAATTAGTTAAAAAAATCATGGATATGACAAAATTTATAGAAGAATGGTTATGACATGTTTACTTCTAGTGCAGATTTTTTAATTGATAAAGCATGTATTTTTATCGATTTAAATATTGAAAAAAGAAACGCTTTTATTCTGTATACAATTTCATTTTGAATATTATTTACATTTATGATATATATCGCACAGTTTCGCACGAATGTGCGAAAACGCTTTCAAATAGCCGATTTCGATTTTTTTTTCCATCATTAGAGATCACCTGAAACAATGAACCCGACCCGCTTCTTTGGAAATAAAATGTTGATGTTTTGGGGAGAATTTTCTCAAAAAGGCTATTATTATGACAAGAATGTCCAGACTCGAATTATAGTACCATCATAAACAAAATAAAGCTAACAAATAAAACAAAATATTTTATCCCAAAGAGCAGCGGGAGCAAAGGTTGATGAAAAGAAGTTATGAATGACAAAGCAAAAAACCACTGACAAAAACATGCAGACCGAGACGATTACTAGGTCGAATTATTGCAAATTCAATATAATCAAAACTCCTATAAAACAATCAAAACTGCAGTGGCCATTTTTTCTCTGAAATTGGATCGACTAATCGACGTAAATTATTCGTTCGCTTCAATTATTGTTTGCACAGTATTCGTTCGATTGATAATCGATTTTTGAAGAAAGTATTCGATTTATCGATTATTCGAACGATTATCGAACATGTTCTGATTTTGAAACCTAGTAAAGCTTACTCTGTACTTCCGTTAAGTAACGTACCTTTTTTCCTGATTCTTCCTAAGCCAATACGTGTCCATCCACTTGCGTTCTGTGAAAACTCTGTCCGCCCACTATTTTTAGCCAGAATGCTCATAAAATCATACATCCAAACTAGCGTTGTTAGAAAGCATTTCATTTTCGGCAGAAACCATGCCATTTCGTGCCTTGAAGCGTCAAATGGGCAAATAAAATCATCTGTCCCCTAACGCTTTAAAATGTTTGTATGTACTTTTTTCTTTTTTCGTCTTTTTTGGGATTGCACCCAAAAAAAAGTCCAAATGACGTAAACCAACGAACCAAGGTCGACTGGAATGCAAGGCTTTTTTCACGACCACACTATCCACATAGCTAATGATACTGTTGAGTAAAAGCGTGATAATATTGTCACAGATTTTGTTTTTGTTATGTTATTTTCTTACAATAAACATTACACACAAGAAATGTATCGTTATAAAAAGTAAACATAATTGGATGAAAATGGACGAACAATATTTTTTCATAAATTATTGCTGAAATTTCAGTATTATTGAGGTGTTCTAAACATAATTACAATTCAATTTTATTTCTCGTCAAATCGCTATGTTTTGTATTTACGCACATGTCTTCAAATGTTTTTCAACGTAACTCCCAAACATATATTTTACCATAATGATGTATTTGGAAAAGTTGTTGAAAATTATAAGAAAATCCATAAAATTTCATGAACATCGCGGTATAACACGACAATAAAATTAAAAGAGTCTATTCACTATAAAAAAGACAATAAATTAGAAATGTTTTTTCAAATACCTCGAGAATGGCTGGATTTAGAAGGAGATTGATAATGAGATTTTTTGTTTTGAATCACATCAAAATTCATAATTTGTGGTTAAAAATGATTGTTAACATACAAAAATTGGAAGTTTCGAAAAATTCATAAAAATTCAATGTTCCACAAAGTACGTCAAAAATAGTTCTTTGCATTTTGTACTCATTTTTTAAATTTTCTATATGATTTGTGTTTTATATAGAAACGTTTGATAAAATAAATTATACATATATAAATTTAAAAAAATATATATAAAACTGAAAAAGACAATAAACTAGAAATGTTTTTTCAAATACCTCGAGAATGGCAGCGTTTAGAAGAAGATTGATAAAGAGCTTTTTTTTATTTCAAATCACATCAGGATTCATAATTTGTGGCTAAAATGATTGTTCACATACAAAAAATTATAGGAGGTTGTGCCCAAGATACGACCGCATTGTTGACGTAGAACTACGCTGTTATTTTATATAAGTCGCTTGTTTATACGTTGGGATATTATTCTATAATGCTGTGAAATTTTAGAAAGAACTGCTTAGTAAAAAATCTCTGAAATGGTTTTTCCATTGTAGAATCAGTTCACGATAATTGATTGATGATTCATTCTTGTCCTCGCAAACCAATACACTAGCTGATCGTATGTCGCAATTTATTTCATGTCAATGCATTGAAAATTTACCTCGAACGCTATTCCGGTGGCCTTTTTTCGCAATTGTCATATACTCGGCTACAGTCGATTATATACATGTTGCACCAGCACCATTGTTCCACATCTCATAACTTCATCAATATATCTTTGGCAACGCATGGAAACAACAACAATGACAACACTTGCAAGTATGAAATATCATGCTATATGTTATTTGGAATCGCACCTCTAGGCATCGTTCGAGACAAGCGCCGCTGTCATCCTTAGTGGAGACTGTCATGCTACAGTCAAGCGGAACCAAATCACATACAAAATACCAGAACGACATTTACTTCCTTGGTGACTCCATAAATGAAATGAACTCTTTCTGTTAACCACAATAACCTCGAAAAGAGAAGCATTGCTTCATTGTGATCGAGATTAGTGCAAATGCAATTCTAGTTGAAGGCAGTTTTGCGACTGGCACGCGAACCCAAATAACTTATAACATTCCAGTAAGACATTCAAGATGCTTGGTATTCCCCAAATAATTTTTTGGCGCACAACCTTAACGCCTGCTTCGTCATAACGTCAGTTTTTTGCATTAAGATGCATTCTCAAAGGCACCAATGAAGCCCTCATGATGACGGAAAACAAACAATGTTTACTGCTTGAAAAAAGACTGAGTTATGCCACACAGCTTGTACTCTGCTGTAACATCCATCGATGCGAATTCGCTGATGAGTTTGTCAAGAGCGACCGTCTTCATCACCAGCGGGGGGAGCTTGATTTTGGTTGCTGTCTGGGTAACGGCGTTTACATTTTCGATCGACGCGCCGAAGTCGCCTACTTCGCTGTTGTTCGATGCGGTGTCACACTCGCGAAGGCTCGATTCAGTGCGAGCGTTTTCACTGCACCAACATCGCGTGCATCATTAGATGACGCTTGCCTCGAAATTTTATTGCCCCTGGCAATGCGTTCGTTTTTTGCTGGGCTCGACCCTGCCTTCCTCTTCTTCTTGCTCATCACACACTACGCGAAGCGTCCAATTTATGACGCCGAAAGAAAAACACACGATACGAATAACGCGAAAAACGAACAGAAAAGCCGAATGACGATATCCAAGTTGGATTACCACTGGTGGGGTCCAATTTTAGATCGAAGCGCAGCAAAATCAAAGTGAACTGGATTGCTCAACAGTCCGATGCCGAATGAAAGTTTGCCTCGACGAGATCCACTGTTTATACTCTAGGCAAGTATTCCCCTCCATTCTTCTACTTTTCCTTTGTTCACGGAGACTTCAACTCCTACGATTTCCCCTTCGTTGGTCGTCGATAAGTTGCTCGTTATTGACAGCTCTGTTCGGGACAGCACATAAATGGACAGAACAAATGTATGGGAAAATGAAACGCCTAAAGTTTCCATGAATTTTAACTATTTACAAACCAGGGGATTCTGATGTCTGGTATATTAAACAAATCTTAGGGAATTTCCGGGAATTTCCGAGTTTGGTATGTAAATTGCCAAAATCCGTTCACGGCAAAAGTAGTCATTAACGTTAACTTTATTTCATAAAAACGTGACCTGTTTTCTGATTTGGCACCCTTAAGGAAAGACGTAGTTCTACGTCAAAACTCTAAGTTTCGAAAATTCATAAAAATTCGATGCTCCACAAAGTTCGTCAAAAATAGTTTTACAATCTTGTACCCATTTTTTAAACTTTCAACATGACTTCTATTTTATATGAAAAAATGTCAAACCGATATAGTGGTTCTCAGATTTTCGTGGGAAGTGGAAATTTTGTTCTTTGTCGCAAACCATTAGACCCGTATTTTTTTATTTTTCTGTTGGGCCATTTCCATTTTAGGGTGATCCGAAAAATCAAATTTTTGCACTTTTTTCAAAAATCGCCTTTTTTCAAAAATTCATAACTTTTGAACTACTGATTCATAATTTTTGAGCTACTTGATTTGCATCACCTTTTGAGCACTGATTGAAATGCTTTTTATTTACAGATAACAATGAGGTAAGTACTATTGAATAGCTAGTTTTAAATGACAATAACGTTTCCTTTCTTAGCAGGAATGTAATGCGATGAATATTTTTTTGCAAATATATAATTTGATTCTGTATATCCTCTTTCGACATTATTCGTTGGCACATTCAGTTTTGCACCATTTGAATAACTGACTGGTATGCATGGTATGTGAACTTCCTATCTGTCAAATAACTATCAATACAATCAAAGTTTAATACAACCTAAACCCGTGAATCTTTCCACCTCCATCTCGGAAATCATGGCAATCATGTGTAGCCATATTTGCTGATAACTGTTATGACGGTTGACTTCGATGTTCAAAAAGTGAAAAAAGAGTCAATTGGAAATATGATCTCATTCTTTACTCTTTCCCGTGCAACATCGAGTCTCACTCGTGGTGTACTTGCATAACATCGGGCATTGGAACGCTCAGCAGAGTAGTGAAATCACATGATGTGTGACGTATTGAATAATGCGGGAAGGGGATAACATTGGGCAGCATAATGTCCCCAAAATGGGTCATCATTCAAATGGAGGTTATATTGTGCATCGTTTTTTGTACCCAAAAACACATGCTCAATAGACGGCCTAAAAGGAATGCATTTTTCCCGAGGATCTTTTTTGTCGAGCTAATGTGTTAACAGTTCAAAATTCTCACTTTCATAAACACAGATATTTGCATCTGTGTGAGTGTGTGGAAACAAAATTAGAAAATTTTCCAATTAATTTGCATATTGAATACCGAACGAGCCGGTCCCTATCCCGTTCGTGGTAGTCTCCCGAGAAGAAATTCATATTTAATCAATAATTTGCCATCTTGAATTTCTGTCGCCTCTCTTCTAATAATAAATGGCTGATGCTGCAGCATCCTTGCTGTGTTGATATTTGAATAGAGCTAGAGCTAGAGCGAGAGAGTGTGTGTGTATGTGAGTATGAATAGCCGGAGAGAAGGGTCATCTTACGCTTCCCAAACCCAAATCCTTCGAGCCGGGGTTGGGAACTATCGACGCAGGCAAGAAACAGAGCACGTATACGACATAAAAGAGGGTGGATTTTGGCAAACCCTTTTCCTTGGCATGGGACTGAGGCTGGCGGCACAAAGCAAATGAGTTTCCTTTTTTCTAGCCGTTGCCCGAACACATACACTTACATTTTTCTTCGAGTTTCCGCAGCGGGATGTGTTTGCACAATTTTATCGAGCGTGATAATACGACGGGGTTGCTGAGAGATGGAACTGAGGAAATATGATCTTAGAAGTAGTAACTCGTCTCGTAGACTTGATTATAGCGAAGAAAATAGAGAACATTTGAGTTAGCTTCAATTAACTGTCATTTTCAATTTCAAAAGCATTTTTGATTCATTTGTATTATTAGTGAGAAAATCGCACTTCTATTTCGCAAACCTAAATTTGTTATTCAAATTGCTCAGATCTCACAGGTTCAACCCTCCCCTCACAGAAGCATATACAACCACCGAGGAGACCGAATTCTAAGCGTTGCATAAACTGCTCCTTGTTTCTTGTCCGGATTAAAGAGGCCAACAGAAGAATTTAATTAAAATGCTGCAAGCACTTGTAATACTTGGCTATGTACAAGATTAAGTACCAGAGTGAGCTTGGCAACATCACAGAGTACAGTGCAGGACAATGGCGGATGTGTGAGCTAACTACAAAACGGTCCCAAACAGGAAGGAAGAAACAAGTGCTAACAAACACTCAAAGTTGTTTGATATCGGGTGGGCCATAAAAAGATATTACAGGATACGTGGAAACATATAATCCACAAAAGAGAACTTGAAACGGTCTTCCCCGCAACTATCCCTTCTGTGGGCAAAGCGCAAAAAAATAGCAAAACGTAGCAGGGGTGAGGGTTCAAACAACTCCACCCCATTCCACAACGGGACGGTCCGGCGTAGGTCCTGATCCAAGAGCAGGAGGTGCCGACCCCGGAGGCCATCGTTGTTGACCGACATCGGGGAATCGTCCTATTGCTGGATAATTTTGTGACATTTGAACTACATTTCGCTGGCGTAATGATTTCGGGCGGATTGGTTGGTTTCGCAGTAAGTCAATTCGACCATCACCCCAACTATGTACGGGTTGTTACCCGGCGCTCGTTGTTCATCCCGCGACAAATATATGCAGCTGTCCACATCATAGTCACCCTACCGAAACCGTTCCTCGGCTAGTTGTGCGGCACCGCGTTCCCTTTTTTGTGTGGATTATCTGCTGCTGTGGAACTGGTTCTTGTTGGAAATTTCAGACCAGTGTAAAAACAGGATTTCTTTCATTTTCCACTCGATGCGTGCTGCTAGTTACTTTCTGGGGCAATTATCTGTTTGGGCTGGAATTCAATTCGAAAGTTTCGTTCGCGTTCACGGTCAGGGCGAGAGGCCATAAAGTCGGCGAATAATGTTAGGCCTTTGTTTATGGCGTTGTGAGAGATTCGTTAGCGTGGTACCCTACATCATAACCCATCGTTTCGATATAGTTATTTTCCAAATGTTTTTAATCAAATAATTTTTCGTCTGTATGTAAGGCGAACCATTATTAGCACATTTCGATCAATGTTGCTAGAACTATTTTCGAAAAAAAATCAATCTTATTCTATCAACGTATCAACTCTACACAATATTTCGGAAGATCATGTTGGAATCGAATGGGATTTTTTTAAATTAATTTACCTCTGTAGCTGTGAAGATTTGAATAGCAGGTACATCATCATGTTTTTTTTTCATTTTGGTCTTTATTACTGTCATATTTGTTCCCTTCTCATAATAAAAATCGACAATTATATCATCATCAGAATGTTCAATTGCCGAGGACATGATAAATTTGCAAGAGTCATGTATCTAAAAAAACACTTCTTGTGATAAAATAATCCCCTCTGTTCCGGAACCGGAACGAGTTTGAAAATTCCGATCGAGGTTGACTTTTCATTCTGTAACCCGAACGAGATCAACTTCTGCATTATGAAATCCGTCCGAGATTCAAACCCATTCGACATATGCAAAAGTGGCAGCACTGGGCAACTGTATGTAGTATGGTTTGATTTAGTCCAAATTTTCAGTCCAAAATGAAATCAAAGGCAAGCATATGTTGGACGCTAAAAAATAAGTTGGATGTCATTGAAAATTTTAAAAATAAAAAGATAAGAGCCACATTCGTGAGAAGGTACACCCAAACTAGCGTTGGCAGAAAACATGTCATCTGATGCCATTTAGTGGCAACATGAAATGATGCCATTTAGTGTGCTGGAGAGTCAAATGCGCAAATAATGAGCTGTTTTAAAAGCCTAAAAATGGTTTGTATGTATGCGTGCAGACATCTCTTTCTGTTTTCTTTTCTCATTTCATTTGGGATTGTGCCAAAAAAAAGTCCATACGAGGTCAATGGGGTACGAACAAAGGTCGGCTGGAATGCAAAACTATTTTACACGTCCACGCTATCCACATGGCTAATGATGCTTCAGCATTTGTTCAGCAAATAAGTGATAATATTGCACCTGATTATAAAATGAAGTTGGGAAGTGTTTTAATAAGTGATAATATTGCACCTATAAAATGAAGTTGGGAAGTGTTTTCTAAGAGTAAGAAAGGAGCGCATGAAGTATCTCGGTCGGGGCCGTGTATGTGGCAAAGTATGCGGAAAGCTTATTTGTCTTTTGTTTCGCTCGCTCGTATTAATCTTATATTGCTCTACCATGTATATTATACAAATGCTTACCAGTATTTGTGAGTCATGACCAGCGTTGCCAATGCTCCAGTTTAAACTGGATTCTTCCAGTGTTTTTTTCCTCGATCCAGTCAAACAGTTTAACCTAAGTTTCTATCCAGTCTTTTAAAATATTGTCCAGTTTTATCCAGTTTCTTATATGGTTGCATCATTTTACAAAGTTTTTGTAAAATAAATTCACGATGTATAAAAATTATCCCTCTCTCACTTTTCCTTGACCAATTTTGTTTGTTGATATTTTTCTTCCGATCGATCCAAGGTGTATTTGCTATGCTGGCTTTAAATTTTTATAAACATCAGACGTTATAGGTCCTCCAAATCATTCTAAAGCTCAGAAGTTCATAGGGTCAATGTGCTCTATTGACTTTAATTGATATGAATGTAAAAAACCAAGTAAAATTCCTTGCGTTTACATTCTTGTGTTATCTTTTGGAAACCTGAGAATCCGAGAGAACTCCTCTAGAAACCCGAAGATATGTTCCATTATGCATCGCGCGTACGCTTTCTAGAATTTTCATCGTGACGGAGGAGAGTTATCTTTTGTTAACCTGAGAAGGTAACCGAGAGAATCCTCTTAAACCAATATTCCCGGCGATATGTTCCGTTATCAATCGCGCGTACTCTGTATCGAACTTCAATCGCGACAGAGGAGAGTTATCTGTCTTTGGATAATAGCCACGAACAACAACTTGCAGCCGTTCTCCTTAGAGGGCTTTGGATCCTCTGCTCTGGAAATAAATACGAGATATTTCAAGTTTTTTTCAAAATAAAACCATATTTTCTAGAGGTTCTACAAGAAAAGATCCTCAAATATTGTTTTACAGTAATGTTCGGGTGATGGGAAACGTTATTTCGATCTGCTCGAATGGGTAATTAATAGTTTATTTCGCTATTTTATGAGCTACATACGCTTCGAAGGACTATTTCTCAAGAATTGGAATAAGTAAAAAAATGATTTTAGATAAATCAAAGCCGAAATTCTTACAATTAAACGATTTCACAGGATCCAGTTTTGTTCCAGTTTTTTTTAAGATCAATCTTCCAGTTTTTTGAAAAATATCATTGGCAACCCTGGTCATGACATTTTCTGTTATGTTATGTCTCATTTGATGTCATAAATCGGGATGACAAAACATGAGCTAAAAATCAATTTTGGGTGTAGGAATAATGGTTTGAACTGCTGATGTTCGTTAAATGAGCTGTCGTTTAAAACTGCAAGTGGCGAAAGTGGAGTTGTTGATGACGAAGCTGCTGAGCAGTTCAAATCCGATACGTTACCACTATTGGTTGCTGACTATAGACCACAATACATTTTTAACATAGATGAAACGGGTTTGTTTTTCAAATGCTTACCCAATAAGACATATTGCTTCAAATGTGATAAATGTCACGGGAAAAACATTTCAAAGAGCGAATCACAGTTGTTGTGACAACCAGTGTAACCACATTTTCATCTGTACCAGAGGGGTTAGAAATCTTTCTCATCCGTACTTTTTCTTCCAAAAATCTGTACCATCGAAAATCTTCGTTGTACAGAAAAAGCTATTATCATAGTCGTCATATACCTTAATGTTGCTTTGTTCAAATGTAAGAAATTTTACACGCGGAGAAAATCTGTACCCTGTATCGCACAGAATTTGTACCAAAAATAACGAAAAAATCTGTATGTGTGGCAACAAATATGAACGGATCGGAAAAGTTGGAGCTTCTGGTTATTGGTAAGAGTACCAAACCTAGATGTTTTAAAAACATTAAGAAACATCCAGTGATTTATAAAAGCAACAAAACTGCGCATTCCGGATTCCAAGAAGAAGGTAACGGCTTGGCTGGATGAACAAGCAGCTGCTGGAGAAACGGAAGGAAACGGAAATTTGGCGGGAGAAAACGACATTATCCATCCCCATACAAATAATATCTCCGAGGACCCAGTGCAGCAAGCCGAAGAACACAATCCGTCGGTCGGTGGACATACTTCCAGACAACTGGCAGCTTTACCCGATGAACATCTTTGATCCGAGAAACATTCCACTGTGTGGATACAACATATCGCTGTGCGACAAGTGCTGGGAAAAGAACTATCTACATTTAATTAATTTTTTTTAAATTTAATTTACTAACTGACCCGGCAAACTTCGTCCCGCCCATTTACTTGATTAATTCTGGAGTAATGCAGAAATTTGTGTTTTATTTGTATGGCAGCCACCCCTAAGAGAGGGGGGAGGGGTATCTAACCACCATAGAAACATTCATTGCACCCTAAAGTTTCCATATGCCTAATTTGGTTTAATTTGCTTGATTAATTCTCGGGTAATGCAAAAATTTGTGTTTCATTTGTACGGCAGCCCCCTCTAAGAGAGAGGGAAGGAGTATCTTAACACCATAGAAGCATTTATTGCATCCTAAAACCTCCACATGCCAAATTTGTGTTTCATTTGTATGGCAGCCCCCCTTAGAGAGGGGGGAGGGGTCTCAAAATATCACGAAAACCCTCCCCGGCCCCAAAAACCCCTACATACCAATTTTCATGTCGATCGGTTCAGTAGTTTCCGAGTCTATAAGAATCAGACAGACAGACAGACATCATTCCTTTTTTATATATATAGATTTCGTTTCGTCTTCGACTTTAAAAGTAGTACAGACATAGTCTTATTTGTCTTATTCTATTTCTAAATGTATTTTTTGCAATATTGAAGTCAAAAACGTCTGTCACTTCGTTGAATAGCCTACTGCTGGTGATCAGAGGCTCGAAATAGGCGTACTGAGTACGGTGAGCAGGTACCCACAAGAGGACTCGATTCCGGAGATTTCGCACAGGTGCATGGAAGTTCAAATTCTCTAGCAAGTAGCAACAATCCAGACGGCTGGTGATCAGATCGAATATAAACAGCCTGCGCGAATTTATCCGCCGCTTGGCTAACGTCTCTAAATCGATCAATTTACATCGATCCTCATATGCCGGTAATATTACGGGATTGGTCCAGGGTAAGCGGCGCAATGCATATTCATGAAAGTTTTCTGGACGTTTTCGATTCGAGTTCTTTGCTCTCTGTGGTATGGTGCCCAAACTTGTACTGCATATTCTAATGTGCTTCTAACTAGAGAACAAAATAGGGTCTTCAAAGCGTATACATCGTTAAAGGCTGCCGTGTTGCGTCGGATGAAGCCCAGCAAAGCGTATGCTTTTGCAGTAATCGCGGAGATGTGCTCGTTGAATTTCGCTTTGGAGTCTATCAGTATGCCTAGGTCTCGAATTTTCTCAACGCGTTCCAGGTTGCTTGTGCCCATTGTGTAAGCGAAATCGATTAGAGAGCGTTGACGAGGGAAAGACATGACTTTACACTTCGAAGTGTTCACTTGCATGCCATTTGAAGAGCACCTATCTAATAGTGAGTGTAGATCCTCCTGAAGCACACAGCAGTCCAGCGACGAGGACATTTAGTGGGAATCCCGAAGACTGGTCCATCTTCATCAGTAGCTTCCAGCAGTCTACAATCGCTACTCGGATGCGGAAAACCTCATTCGCCTCCAGAAATGTCTACGCGGTCGAGCTCTAGAGACGGTTAAGAGTCGATTGCTTCTGCCATCAGGAGTACCGCACGTCATACAAACCCTGCTGACACTCTATGGACGGCCCGAGCTGCTTAACCGGTAATCGACAAGATTCATCGCGTGTCGGCGCCTAGGCATGACTGACTCGACACTTTGATCGATTTCGGAATTTCAGTGCAGAATCTCGTGGATCATCTCGATCATCTACCAACCAGAAAGATCACCTTTCGAATCCGGTTCTGATGAGAGAACTGGTGGAAAAGCTTCCGGCAGTTCATCAAGGATGGACAAGCGTAAGCAGAAAGATACTGGATCCATTCATGCACACGTACCCGGTTCAACTAAACCCTCAACAACAGGTGGACCTTAAATGTTTTCAACAGCAGGTGGAACCCCCGTGGGTTCAAATAGACAAACTAGATTGTGAACTTCTTGTGGTCGTTGCGGCCATCATGTAGAAGGCTGTGTAATCGAAGGATGTTGTTTAAAACACTCCTCCACTCCTCCCCAATTGTGAGACCCAGACTAAAATATGCTTCGCTAGTGTGGTGGCCTCAAACCACACAAATATTAGCTCAGAAAAAGCTCGATAAACTACAACGTCTGGCAAGCTTATCAATAACTGGAGCAATGCCCAGCGCACCTTCCAAAGCCCTAGATGCTCTATTATACCTTCTACCCTTGCACCAATAGGTGCAACTTGAAGCGTAAAAGGGTGCTCTTAGGCTGAAACGTATAAAACATTTTCTAGAAGGAGATCCCACAGGACATTTTCAAATCCTGAACGATTTTCAACTGAACACTATAGTAACCATGAATGAAGACTGGATGGAAACAAAGACTAATTTCAGTGTTTCCTTCAGAGTGATTGAATTCAATCGCAACGAATGGGAAGAAGGTGGTCCCAAAACACGTCCAGGATCACTCGTGTTTTATACGGATGGATCTAAAATTGGTAAATCTACGGGAGTTGGGATTACTGGACCCAGCCATGTCAATTCCAATGGAACAGTGGCCTACAGTTTTTTTCAAGCAGAAATACAAGCTATTCTAACATATACGAATATTTGTTTGACTAGAAAAAACAGGTATGCCAATATCTGTATCTTCTCAGATAGCCAAACAGCTCTTAATGCAGTAAAAGCATACACAGGTCAGTCAAAGCTAGTTTGGGAATGTATTCTATCCTTAAAACAACTAGCTGGTACTAACGGAGTTAATCTATACTGGGTGCCTGGTCACTGCGGTAAAGAAGGTAATAAAAAAGCCGATCCTTAGCAAGATTAGGATCTTCAACTAAATTCGTCGGGCCTGAGCCATTTTGTGGATTATCTAAATCATGCATGAAATAACACGTAACCTACTCAGCTTGAATAAGGCATATTTGAGTACATTAAACGGTTTATTAACCGGACACTGTCCGAGCAGGTATCACCTTTAAAAAAATCGGAAAACTGGCAGATGATAACTGTCGTTTCTGCAATTTCGAAGCTGAAACTTCGGAACATTTGCTGGGTCAATACAGTACACTAATTCAGCGAAGACAGCGGATTCTTAGAAAGGGCATTCTTATGCCTAACGCGATTTGGTTTGCTGAACCAAAAAAGGTAAGGAACTTCATAAAGGAAGACATACCTTCGTGGGGGGATATGCAAAGTCCTTGTGCGACTATCACTTATTCCCTGAGCGACAGAACGAAATGACACTGCATACATAGCAAACTGGAGTGCACTACAATAGATCAAACTAATGGTCGCAGTGGTACAGAATCTCCTTCAGAAGAGAAAATAACAATTGCTATTGGTTTACACCAGAAGCAAAACAAAAACAACGCAATAGAAATCCAACGTGTATTCCCAATTGTATCAAAATTTTCCTAAATTTGTTGCTTAAATTAATTGCACTCAAACTAGTGGACTTAGTACCTATTCCTATTCATAATAGTAATCCAACTATGCTAAACGTGAGTTCTAAATACTGCGGTGTAGAATCCGACGACTCACAACTTCAATTGATATCGGTTTACCAAATTTGTAGGTTAATGTAATAGTTTGTTAAAACTTCAAAAAAATATTATTTTCTAGCTAATCCAGTATCAAACCAGCGTTTGCTAAAAAGAGTTGGAAACTCTTCTTCTACCGCACAAGTATCATAAAACGTGATATCCACCCATACTGGTGCGTGGGTGCCAGATCCCGCCACGGGTAGGAATAAATCAACATGCAGCAAATATCGTACCGTAATCTTACATCAACTATGGGGCCCTTCAACATAATTTTCTTTGGTGACCGGAATAAATCGCCACAGTAAACAACTGCAACAGAAACAACCGCTTAGAAAAAGTGTAGTAGGCTAGAAATATTTGGCGCGGGAAAAACATCATGTGCCTCACATTTCTATTATAAATTTATTCTCTTGTTCTCGTTTTTCGAAATTTATTCTGAGGACAATGTAATGGGGACGAAGTCCCCATTTGGCGAGGATAAGGAATCGAGGCGGCCCATGCCGCCAAGATGACGCAATCCGAGTCCACCGCCGACCCGCCGTCGGAAGCGGCGGTGTCTCGCACGCAAACCTGGGATCCACTGATTGCCCGGTTAGTTTGAAACATAGGATACGATCCTTTAGCAATGTCCGACCGAGCTCTAGCGAGCGTCGGACGGTATACGTCTGCCCGGGGCGTTACGTTTGCCTGGGGCGATACGTTTGCCCGGTTAATTCTTGTTTTGAAATACAATACCGCGCCACAATATTTATAGCCTACTACACATTTTATAAGCGGTGGTTTCTGTTGCAGTCGTTTTCTGTGGCGATTTATTCCGGGAACCATTTTCTTTAGTTTATTTCCCAAAACCGCTTTGTGAGTTGCGGTGCGATCATTACTACATGCTACATACAGGGTTTTCCAACTTAAAATTCCGAAAGTAAATTGAAATAAAACACACTTAGAATTCGAATTTCGATGAAACTTTTATTTCAAATTAAAGTTTGGTTTATGCCATTATGTGTGAAATACAACATCATTCAAATGTCCACCTAGGGCTTCCTCGCACACCTTGATCCGGAACAGGTAATTTTCGATGACTTTTCGGCACATATGGGGCGGTATCTCGGTCATAACTTCACGAATGTTGTCTTTCAAATGTTCAAGAGTTTGCGGAGAGTTGGCATAGACACGGTCTTTCGCATAACCCCACAAAAAAAATTCTAGCGGGTTCAAATCGCATGATCTGGATGGCCAATTGGCATCACCAAAACGCGAAATTATGCGTCCCTCAAATTTCGTTCGCAATATGGCCATGTTCGGTCGTGTTGTGTGGCACGTGGCGCCGTCCTGCTGAAACCACATGTCATCCGTATCCATATCTTCAATTTGTGGCAAAAAAAATCGGTTAACATGCGGCCATAGCGCTCACCATTCACAGTTACCGTCTCGCCGTCCTCATTTTCAAAGAAATACGACCCGATGACTCCACCAGACCATAATGCGCACCAAACAGTGACTTTTGGCGGATGCAATGGCCTCTCAACAATCACGTGTGGATTTTCTGAGCCCCATATACGGAAATCTTGGGTGTTCACATAACCACCGAGCTCCAAATGTGCCTCATCGCTGAAGAAAATTTGATGCGAAAATTCAGCATTTTGCTGCTGTTGTTCGTTCACCCAATCGACGTATGTCCGACGCATTCCATGGTCACCACGCTCTAATTTTTGTACCAGTTGGACTTTATATGGATGTAGGTGCAAGCCCAAATGCAAAATTCACCACAATGATGTGTTTGACAAGCCCAATTGCTGAGCACGCCGTGGAATCGAAACATTCGGGTCATCCTCCACACTGGCAGCAACAGCAGCAATATTTTCGGCCGAACGCACATTACGATGATGCACAGGTTTCACATTATCCGCTACGGATCCAGTTTGCTCGAATTTACGCACTACATTAGCGATTGTGTGCTCTGTAGGCCGTCCATGACGACCAAAATCCGTCCGTAATGCTCGAAAAACATTTGCCGGTTTTTCATCATTTTTATAGTATAATTTAACAAAATTAACACGTTGTGCGATGCTAAAACGATCCATATTGTAAAATGGCAGACATTCAACTAATGATATGACGCTTTGGTTGACAGCTATGTCAAACGGTTGTCAGCGCTGGGCTGTATACTTTCGGAAGCCCGAAATGGAAAACCCTGTATTACTATATTCATTGGACACGAAATTACAACCTAACAAAAATCATTAAAAAAATTTTGATGTCGCATTTTGCTTCTTTTTATATTTGCCTCTGTAGGTATTTGTAGAAACTCCACATGTGGCACTATCTTTTGTACCAGAATAGAATAAATGATTTTTAGTTTTAAGTAAGTAGTTTTAAGTAGTATTAAGAATGTATCGGTCTACAATTTAGATTGACGACAATAAAAAAAATAAAAATAAAAATTAGAGCAACGAACGAAAAAAAAAAATATTCAAAAAACGCTGAACTTGTGAAGTATTCAATATTTCTCCTGTATTTTGCACGTGACGTGAAGTAAGATGAGTCAAACCACAGTATTCCTATAGGCGAACGGCGTGCCTATAGTTAACATTAGATGAGATTCTGTTCTGTCATCGACTCAGGTATAATTAAAATATTAGGTTGGGGATAAAGAAATCCACTATTTTCGCGTGGAATTCAAAACTTTATTCAATATGATTCGGATTTTCCGATTTGTGTCAAATGTGCACCCTTTTGTTATATAAGTTGTTGTTATTTTAAGAGTAGCTTCATAATGCCTCTCTCATATAAGTCTTGGTCCTCATTGACGAAAAACTCTAGTAATCAATTTTTATAATTTTCCTTCGATCTCATTTTCTTACCTCTCCTCAGAATTCAGATTAGAATACTTGAGTTATATATTGTATATCTGATTTTTGACGTAGAGCTACGTCTTTCATTAAGGGTGCCAAATCAGAAAATAGGTCACGTTTTTATGAAATAAAGTTAACGTTAATAACTATTTTTGCCGCGAACGGATTTTGGCAATTTATATACCAAACGAATCGTAAATTTCCTAAGATTTGTTTGATATGCTATACATTACAATCCCATAGTCGGTATATGGTTTAAATTGATAAAAATTGGAAGCATTCCCATTTTCTCATACATTTGTTCTGTCCATTTGTGTGCTTTCCCGAACAGAGCTGTCAATAACGAGCAACTTATCGACGAGCAACGAATTGGAAATCGTAAGATGTAAGGTCTTCGTGCACAAAGGAAAAGAAGAAGATCGAAGTGGAATATTTGCCTAGAGTATGAACAGTGGATCTCGCTGAGGCAAACTTTCATTCCTCGTGAGGACACCGACTGAATAACATCGTTGCTGGGCGAGCTGGACGGTGAGGGATCGAATGCCTTTCTCAAGGCAATGAGGGTGGAGGAGTAATATGATGGACAAAGTAAAGTTTTCCAAGAGCCTTTTTGAAGGTTAGAGACGAATGAACTGAAAAAGTTGAAGGTTTCTCTAATTCAACAAGCAGGGAAAGAAGACACACTTTCAGTCTCATTTTGTATTCAAAACAATGAATATCGCTTGTTCTTCCTTGTTTCGGATTAAGCTGTGGACGCGACCAAATTACTCACTTGCTGTTGTCTCTAGCATTGCAATCATTGCATCAAACTGACGCCATTGCATTAGAGTTTTGAGTTACACAATTGTGTGGGGAATCATCAAGCTAGGCTATCGTCAGCTCAAAAGAAAATAAATGTTCTGGAATTTTGTCAGTAATATGGTGGATGACGGTAGAAAAAATCTCTCCACAAAGGATGACAACTAAGCTAATCTAGACTGGCAAGATTAACAGAAAGGCCTTCTGTTGAGAAGAGCGCAAAACGGAGTCGCAGTCGTAATGATAAATGTAAGCAAGGAGGGAAGATAGCGGGAGGGAAATATTTACGCTAGTGTATTAGTAATGAATCACTGCTGAGGAAAATATTCAGCCTTTTTCCAAGCAGTTAACATTGTTTGTTTTCTGTCATCAATACATTGAACTGACGCTATGGTGAAGTAGGTGTTAAGGTTGTGCACCAAAAAATTATTTGGGGAATACCAAGTTATTCAATAATTTATATTAAGTTATTAATTTATTTGGGCACGCGTGCCAGTCGCAAAGCTGCTTTCAACTAGTATTGCATTTGCGCTAATCTTGATCATAATGAAGCAGTGCTACTCTTTTCGAGGTTGTTGAGATTGACAGATGGAGTTTATTTCGTTTATTTAGTCACCAAGAAAGTAAATGTCGTTCTGGAGTGTTGTATGCGATTTGATATCGCTTGCCAGTAGCTTTCTCCACTAAGGATGACAGCTGCGCTTATCTCGAGCAAAGAATTGTTCTACGAGTACAAGAATGAATCATGAAACAATTATCGTCAAATGATTCTACAATAGAAAAAAAAACATTTCAGAGCGACCAAACTGGTGGAATGGTTATTTCAAATTTTCGTTGCATTATAAAATAATATCCGCAGTTATGAACAAGCGACTTGAATTAAACCACAGCGTAGTTCTACGTCAACAAGGCGGTCGTGTCTTGAACACAACCTCCTATAATTTTTTTCCATGTATAGGCACGGAATGTAATTTAACTAGGAGGTTAGTCGTGAACAACTCAGTTTCAATATTGACCTAATTCATCAAAACAATTGCTGACAGCCAAAAATGGATCTCTATGAATTTGAATTTCCAATAGTGTTGCAAAAATACGAAGTTGAACTATATCACAAAGGGCGAAAGTTTACATAAAAAACAGTTTGAAAATTGAACACATAATGTGGATCGTTAGCTGGAAGCTGTATGGTTTTTGCAAGCTGGCTCCACTAACCATGATGGTACATTTTCCGCACCATGAGAAAATGCGGATATCTGTCTGGCATGAGAGATCGGGACGGTTACAGTTCCGTGCGTGTATACACTCCATCCACAATCTTGTGATTAAAAGAATGAAATATGCTGTGTGGTAGTTGCCGGGAATCCTTCGTCCTCTTCTATCACCAGAATGCCCGGATAATCCTCCAGCACTCGATGGACGTGACGTGAGATACGTCATCTGCAGACATTTTGCTGCTGTATCAGCACAAGAAGACAACAGCTCTGAAAGTTGTAGGAAAAGTTATTCCAAATATTTTCCCATAATCAAGTCCCGGATCCGGTCAGCAAAAGCTATGAAAACTTTGGCAAAATGCTCCACCACCTCCTACACCCAAGAGCTTCTAATTGTCCTCCGGACCATCGTCATTGTAGTATTTTTATTATTCTGATTTTCGGCACTATCTCCATCGCTCGTCCCGAACACCGACCTCCTCGTTTTCCCTTGTTCAGCTGCAATAATATTAAATTTTATAAATGTAAACAGAATTTTCGTTAGTTTATTCCCTCCTCGAGCACACACGCTGTGAGGAAGAGCGAGAAAAGGAGCTTCTCTTGAGCTTTATTAACGTCTAACTACTTCTCGTCGAAGCTTTAATATTGTTTGGGAAACACTATTCACACCAATTGCTTTCACACCCACGGCCTCATCCCTGGTAGCATGGTGGAAGCGAATCTCCGAGTCACACTCCAACACCCCAACCAACGGTCATCAGCAGTAGCAGTAGTTTACGGAGAAAACCTCCTTCAATCCCCATCACGAGAAGCGAGAATTGAGTGGAGATAAACTTTCAAATTATATCCCAACATCATCAAACTCGGTCGGAACCTCCTGGAATGTGTGTGTGTGGGTGGACAAAATTTGACCCAACCCACACGCTTTCTTCGGTCGATTTTCTTTTTTTTCTCTCCATCGTATCGAATCGTCCCCCCCGTTCACTTTTATAGTTTATAATATTCTTGCATATATAATTAACTTTTGGATTTGAAATTTTATAGCTTCATGCTTGCTACTTTTTGCGGACATGAGCTGGCTCGGACTATTCCTACACATGAGGTGGTTCGTTCTTGTCTGTCGCTGCTTTCTATCAGGATGAAAAGTCTATCTGCTTGAGCAGAGAGCGAGACGAAGGCGTACGCGGCAAGACCAGGGGGATGGAAAATATAGCTAGCGGGTCCAATTATCCTGCTGAAGTTCTGGATAAACATTCTCGGTTGAATTTTTATAGTGTTTGAGAGAGTTTTTCTTTCGAATCTGACATTCATTCGATATTGTTTTCGGATGAATCGAGGAACTTGGATTTTTGATAAAGATTCCGACTTCAATCTAACAGAATATTTCTTCGCACTTATTTCTTTTGAAGTAGGACTACAATAAAGGGGAAGCCAAGTCCAAGAAAGATTTTGATGATTCGCATATAAATCGAATCGATATTATTCTAATATTTAATAGATAAGCTATACACTCTTTCCAACTTCTATAAGACCACCTTGTATATATTATATTTAGTTGTAACACAAACGGTTAGAATTTCAACAAGGTATTTTCATACATCGTTGAATGCTTATAATAAAGTATATTTAACGTCAATTTTGTTCAAAAGAGTCGTTTGTTTATTTATTGGGCTTGAATGAGGGGCTCAAAATGAAAGGGGTGTGAGTGACATGTTCGATTTTCTCTTATTCCGCTTATCCCGGTCAGAGAGCTTCGATTTACGTGGAGCTCTCTTCTTCTTACCGTATCCTTGAGCATTCGCCAAATAATTGAGCACTACTTGATTGGATCATCCAATCCGACGAGCAATTTCTGCGATACTAACATATTCTTGGTAAAATGCACCGATATGTTCTTTTTCTCCCTCCGCGAGCACTTTTTTCTTCGGAATTTTTCAGATTCATTGATTAAAACAACTAAAACAACGGAAAATATAACTGGTCTTGTACAAACTTGACACTTGAAAAATACAAAAATATTTGTTTACGCTGAGCGCATGCACACACACACATATGAAAATCATGGTAGTTACCAATATCGATACACTAGAATATAATAATATTGGGTTGCCCGAAAAGTAATTGCCGATCTTTAATTGATCTTTCAATTGGTCGTTTTGAAGGCTACGTCCATGCTTAAAATATATGGGAGAACATATTGACAACTGAAAATCTCAACAGGTGAGAGTATATAAAGTGAGCAGCCAACAACCGTTCTAAATAATAAGAGTTAACTTTAAAAGTTGTATATTACCATTTTATGGCAGATGTTATACAAAACAATTTTGGTCGCTTCGAAGTAGGGATACCATTTGTTCTGATTTAGCAGGACAATGTCCTGATTTTGAGATCCTTGTGAATTATCCTTCAATTATCCTACAGTGGTTTCAAATCCGAGGTGCAGGCTCGGGGAAATTATACACGGCGTTGGTTTTCATACCGTCTGATGATGAAGGTCTGTTTATTATCGCATAAAACCAGTGGTGTAGCGTGACCGAGGGTCGTCCAGGGCGGGTTAACATAAACAATATAAAGCATTTATGCCATGAAAATGTGAAAAGAGTTGATAAGAAAAAAAATATATAGTACTTACGTATTTACGCCACCTCAGCGCAATGTTTATCATGAATTTATTATTTGGCGATTAAATTTATTCTTAGGCCAATGTAATTTAACGAGGATAAGGAACGCAATCGGAGTCGGCCGCCGACCCGCCATCGGAAACGGCGGTCTCTCGCAAGCATACCTCGACTGCCCGATTAGTTTGAAACGATTGCCTGATGCATTTGATTTTTTCGGTTAATTTTTACTTTGAGATATATCTTTCATATTTCAATGCAAAAATTCACCGGACAAACGTAGAACACCACACAAACGCATGTCGACCAACGCTTGCGGTCGGCCGGTCGGTGTCCGACTCGGATTACGCCATTTCGGCGGCTTGGGGCCACCACAATTGAATCGGTTGTTTGAGAAACCTCATAAGTCCATTTGACGCAGTAGCGAGAAAACAAAAAACTGTTTTTCTCAAAATTTTGACCGGGACCTCCAATTTGTTGGTATGAGGTTCGAATATTAGATCCAAAAGATGGGTGGGTAATGGCGGGGACGTAACTGGAGTGACGTAGGACTATACAAAGGGGACAGCCTTTGTTAATTTTTTTTAAAAATATATTGTTTTATTTTCATCTCCTGCGTGAATACTTACATATCTACCTGGAAAATGAATAAGTTTACTGTATACTCTTAATGAACATGTTGGTGGTTCTAGAAAGAACCTCTGGTGTTGTGTTTTTGCGTTTTTTTATGATGGCCCACCACCTACCCCCGCACATGGAATACATCCTTGCATTGTATTGTGTGCAAAAGGAATATGGTGATACTTTACTGCCGTAATCTTGCAAAGTGACGCAAGCGCCAAAATTGACATTTTCCTTTTTTTGTTCTAGATCGATGAAGAATTCCAAATGCTTTCAAACAACTGCGAAGTTTTACAGAAATGTGAAAAAATGACCCCGTAAAAGCCTAAAAACGGAGTGGCGCAAGCGCCATTTCCACTGTGATGTGGCGCAAGCGCCATTTTCCCTATGGTGTGACGTGATTTGATTGTGATAGGAAGTGATTTTCTATTTGATCTGATAGTATAGAATGGATTAGCAGGGACAGCAAATTTCACATAAAATCATCTTCCGTAATGAACGTTTAGCATAATGAAAATCACTTTTCCGAAAAGCTCGTCATGTCAAATGTTTTAATCCAAAACAGTCCATCCCCATGCAGTGCTACATTTATAATAGGAATTTGTTTCAGAACTACGAATCTTGTATTTTGTTCTGTTTATAAATCTCGTCAAATATTTAAATTCATAAAATCAAACTCACCTCAAAGGAAAAAATTATCCTTGATCGATCACATATTGCACATAAAAATTGTAACTAATTAGTTTAAACTCATCAATTTAATTGTTGATTACCAAAATTGATGTCTTTTGATGGCAATGATATCTTCTATCCTCAGGTATCAAGCGATAAAGCTTCTTGACGCTGTCTACTTTCTCACATGCTCATTTCTCTTTCGTATGGATTGAAGCTGAGTGTTGATTGAAAGGTAAATATCGGATATGGTGAAAAGTTGCACTTTTCTAAATCCTCCATCGAAACGCATCTTGCAACCAAACTTAAAACATACTCGCATAAACTGTATCTGCTTTACATCGGATGATTCTGGACGGGATTATCTTATGTTTTCAATGTTTTCAATTGTATTTTGGATTGGAAAAAAATGGTACTGTCCATAATTGTTACAATCGGGTTCTCAACTATGTTAGCCTGTTCAACGCATGTTACAAAGTCGGAAAATGTGTAGAACTTTTCTCCCTGATGGTTTTTCATGCTAAGGTAATGGTAAATTTGATGGTAAATTCTTCCCTCTGGCGCTTGCATCACTTTGCAAGATTACGGCAGTTTAGCTCTTTGCCTAAAGATACATAACTCCCGCAATGAAATCCAATTCTCACTCACGCATCACTATCGACCATTATTACAACATATAAATTATACTAAATGAAATGGTTTATTGAGTCTTCCCTCGAATATGCCAATTACATTAATAGGGCTAGCGGAATTACATACATCGCTAGTTCGAAATGTTATTTAGAGATGAATCACAACTTCACCTTGCAATAAAAATTTGAACAATTAAAGAAAATAAGGGGGTCTTCGTAGCCACTTGGTTACGCGTTCGCTTACCAAGCGATCGATCGTGAGTTAAAACTCAGGGCCCTCAATTGACCATCTTTGTGTTGTTATAGAATAACTACGTCCACGCAATCATTATCAGCGATGGGAATCGATCCACGGTGGAACAAAGATCGATTCATCCATACAACTGCTCTGCTCTGCAAAAAACATCGGGCTGCTGTTCTATAAATAACCCAACAATGATCAATATCAACTGTCTCCGCTGTCCGGTCTGCTGAACAATGGGAGAACAGAAAGAATACCCTTACGCCTAAATGGCTACTACTTTGAAATTTACCATAATGTAATGGAACAGAAAACTAAAAAAAAACGCCTAAATTGTGGCTACTATTAACTACTGTGTAATTTACAATTTATAGAAACATAAACATATGTACATGCACACGATTAAACCCGGCTCTGTTACAGCTAAAATGCTAATGAGCCTAATAAATAAATAAATGGGATAAAAAAAAAATAAAGAAAATAAACATCAGTAATTGCTTATATATTCATCTCAACTCCAAACACTTTCTAGCACAGAAGACTTAGAACGAGACAGATTACGACCATTTTTATTTTTTTCATATTTTCACCTGAACACTAAAACGTAGGCTTTTCTGTTCAGCAAACAGCGAAAAAACACTTGGTGGCAAGCATATCACGTTATATATATTCATCGCGTGGTATCGTAATATTACCAATACTTCAAAAATTGTGCAAATTTTAACTATTGCAGATTTTCATAAGTCAATTTGCTGCTGCACTTTTGTGGTTTTGTGGTTGTGGTCACACCTTATTCAGTACATATAAACGCCCATACATCAAATGCTCCATTGAACGGCATGCCACACTTTATACCTAACGATAAAGGCTAAGAAATATACGATTGGACACACTGACGCTGTCATGAAACTATTAGTGGAGGGTAATGTATGTTTCAGCCTGCCAGACGAAACTATGGTATATCGTGATGAAAAACACCCACCAGCATTATATGCAATGGAAATCCCAGCTTCATCACTCCTTGAAAGACGATAAGCTGCTCCGACGCTTTCACCGATTTCAATACGTCTCGACTGACGATTTGGCTCCCCTTCTCATTTCATCAGAGATTCCTCCCTCTTCCTTTTGCTGTATCGCATTGCATAAACAATTTGCAAATGCTTCGACATCGTGTGCTCAATCTGCAATCAGCAATCTGCGTCTTCCCTGCTTGGCGTGCGGCAAAAAATGAGACCAAGTAGGTCGCTTTTTGTTTATAGAAACTTTAATTTTTTTCAGTTCATTCATCTCTAGTCTTGGAAACATTACTCTACACCTGTACTACACCTCCACCCTCGTTGCCTTGATAAAGGCACTTGATCCCTTGTTGTTCAGCTCATCCAGCAACGATGTTGTCCAGTCGGTGTCCACACAAATAATGGAGACCAAGCACCTCTATCTTTGGACTTTCACCAATTCTGAATACTTTCCTGTACAATTTACTGTCAGAAAAGCACATGAATTTCTCTCATGGCAACTCAAAATCTTCTCGTTACAGTTTTATGGGCCTACCGCAAGGCTCCTGCCTAAGCCCCCTCTTGTACAGTTTTTACGTCAATGATATGGATGATTGTCTAACTAGAGACTGCACGCTGAGACAACTTGCAGACGATGGAGTTATTTCCATCACGGGTACTAATCCCGTCGCTCTGCAAAAGTCGTTGCAAGATACCATGAACAATCTGTTCACGTGGGCCCTCAAGCTGGGTATCGAATTCTCTACGGAGAAAACCGAATGGTCGTTTTTTCTAGGAAGCACGAACCCGCCCAATTCCAGCTTTACCTATCCGGCAAAACGATCCAACACTCTATGTTTTTCAAATACCTGGGTGTATATTTTGATTCTAAATGTACCTGGGGAAGACACATTGCGTATTTGAAACAGAAATGCCAGCAAAGAATCAATTTTCTCCAAACAATAACCGGAACATGGTGGGGTGCCCATCCAGGAGACCTCATTCAGTTGTACAAAACAACGATATTGTCAATGTTAGAATATGGCAGTTTTTGCTTCCGATCAGCTGCCAGGATTCATATTCTCAAGCTGGAGAGGATACAATATCGTTGCTTGCGTATAGCCATGGGGTGTTTGCATTCGACATGTACGATGAGTCTCGAAGTTTTGGCAGGAGTACCCCCGCTTACTCTTCGGTTCACAGAATTATCCTACAGATTTCTCATCCGTTGCAAGATCATGAATCCATTGGTGATTGATAACTTCGAAAATCTACTACAACTGACTCCTCAGTCAAGTTTTATGTCTTTATACCATGAGTACCTTACCCACGACGTGCACCCTTCACCATGCATCTCCAACCAAGTTTGCTTCCCATACTTTTGCAATTCCTCTGTCATTTTTGATCTGTCCATGCGACAAAAAATCCATGGAATACCAGATCACCTACTCTCCAATGTTATTCCGTCGATATTTTCGGAAAAATATGGGAAAGTTGGATCTGATAAAATGTTCTTTACTGACGGTTCATACATAAACGGGTCCACTGGCTTCGGCATCTTCAATGAAAATTCCAGTGCCTCTTTCAGCTTCAAAGATCCGTGTATGTCGCAGAAATGGGTGCGATATACTATGCTCTAGGGATCATTGAAACACTGCCCATCGACCATTATTTTATTTTTTCAGACAGTCTCAGCTCAATAGAGACAATCCGCTCAATGAAAGTTGATAAACGCTCATCTTATTTCCTAACAAGAATAAGACATCTATTGAGTGTTTTGGTCGAAAAATTATTCAAGATTACCTTAGCATGGGTTCCCTCTCATTGCTCGATTCCGGGGAATGAGAAAGCGGACTCGCTAGCTAAGGTGGGCGCTTCAGAAGGCACACTTTTTGAAAGGCAAATTGCCTATAATGAATTTTTTCACATTCCTCGTCAGGACACACTCGTTAGTTGGCAGCGCATGTGGAGTGAAGATGAATTCGGTCGCTGGTTACATACGATTATCCCTAAGGTTTCGACGAAAGCTTGGTTTAAGGGATTGAATGTAGGTCGTGATTTCATTCGCGTGATATCTCGGCTCATGTCCAATCACTACAACCTAAACGCGCATCTCTATCGCATTGGGCTCGCAGCAAACAATCTTTGTGATTGTGGCGATGGCTACCACGACATCGAGCATGTTGTCTGGTCGTGTATCCGGTTCCATGCTGCTCGCTCTCAGCTCTCTAGAGCACTGAGAGCACAAGGCAGACAATCGGATATCTCCGTCCGGGATATCTTAGGTAGCCGTGATCCTGATCTTCTGCTTCATCTATACCTGTTCCTCAGAAACGCCGATGTCAACGTTTAATGATGTTTCCTTCGTTGTGTCCCTGTTTCATATCCCTCCTATCCGATCTATAAACTTTTACTTAGTCGCGGCAATACATACACACACTCTTTATAGACACACGGGCCAAAGGTTGTGCAGTCCACTGATCATTCAACAAGAGCCAAAGGTTGTACCGCTCATGACAACTCTACACGAACTGATGATTGCGCCGGCTAGTGACCATTCTATCCTGGATTCCTCGAGTCGAGAAGACGCACCACGCTAGATATGGGGTACATACTAGGGGGGCGTTGCTGATTAATGGTCAGCTGCATCCCAATAGGAAGTATCCCGTGTCGGGCACACGTACAGAGCATTGGAGACAGCAACATCCCAATTACGAGAACACCTGTAATACTAACCTCGAGCCGACCGCGAGTAATCGGTTACATATTACTAACATAGATAATAAGAAAAACTGTCAAAATATTGAACTCCGGCCCCGTCAGGCTAACGCCATATGAGCCTTGATAAAAATATATATTTTGGAAAAAAAATGCACCTCCATCGCTTTCTTTATATAGTCATGTAGTCTACGTTGTAGCGACCGCCTATATACATAATCTCTTTTGCTCTCCCCACTTGTCTTCACCTTGTCCCTACGTTTCGCCCGTTCCTGTGGTTGCTGGTGATGAATAGCTATTTGCTGCGGTAGCGCAGGCAAAACGTATGGGAAAGTAGGGATTTCTTTCTTCCAATTTTCATCAATTTGAGCTTTACATGAAGTGAAAAATCGTACAATTTGCAAATGCTTCGACATCGTGTGCTCAATCTGTGAAAAATCGTAGTGTTGAGCATATAAAAAATTGCTGAGGATGTTTCCTATTAATTCGTGTATAAGGAATTAAAATCCATCAATTAATTGAAGAAGTATTAACGTTCAAAAACTGAACACTTTTTCACATCGAAATATTAAAATGGGCCCCTATATTGAAAGGCCATACAAATGAAACACAAATTTCTGCATAACTCGAAAGCTAATCAAGCACAATTTGGGATGTGAAGGTTTTTGAGTATGAGAAATGTTTCTATAATGGTATGACAACCCTCCCTCCTCTGGAATGGAGAGGGGGTCCCATAAAAATATTACACATAATTCAACCAAAAATATTTCAGCCAAACATGACAATTGAAATTTTTCGGAAATCTCTGAAGAAAAAAGGGAAAATTCGGAAAATTAAATTGACACATGTTCTACAATTACATAGTGACAAGGGCTGTTAGTCCATTTGATGTTTATGCTAACGAAATTGATCTTTGTGCGAAACTGGAAATGGATTTTAATGTGATGAAACGCACTCCTATATCTTCTTCTATCTATACCTAAAAAAAGGATCGCCAGATGTGTCGATAAGAGCAGAACTCGAGGAAGGAATTGTCCGATTTAGGGCTGTCTTTATCCTATCATATTTTCTGTATAAAACAGTTATTCCATGTAACGGAGAAACATGTTATTTGAAAGTGGTTGAAAAATCTTGAACGAGAATTGTGTCTGAAAATAATCTGATATTATAATGATGAGTTTTGTTAGAAATACTAGGAATTTTACAGTAAAAAGTAAATTCAACGGACACGAACAGAAGATCAATCAATGAACAGTTATGCGATTGGACCCATGAACTTGCTCATAGTAAGAAAACGTGAATGTTTGAAGGTATTGATTACAAAAAACAAATTTTTGGCGAGACGAAGTTTGCCGGGTCAGCTAGTAATATATAATCGATACGATTTTGGGTTTGTTGAATAGCCCCAAGTCTATAGTTGCTAATACTTACCATAAGGCGTTGAAATTATTCGAAATTTTATGTTTTTTAACGATTTTCCTCAAAGAGGAATTATGATCATGGTTTGACCACCTCTGATCATGGTTTGTCCAAAAAATGATCATGGTGTGTCCGGCTTTAGAAATCATCATTTTTGAATGAAAACATTAGAATTCTCAAGTAGATGTTGTATTTATCATTGCTTGAATTTATTGTCATCATATTGATCCATTAATAATTTTGGCTTTCTTCAGAATATTGCATTTTCTTGGGCATTTTAAAAGTGTTAAACTTAAGACACTCAACATAGAGAAAGTTTATTTCTGCTATGCGCGAAGGACACAATAAACAAACTGCAGCGCGCCAAGCGGTTGCCAGAGAAATCATGTGGACAAAACAACACTATTGAATTGGACAACACATGATCAGAATTGTGTTCATCAAAATGCGTTAATTTAATGGTTTAGCTATGTAAATCTGATACAAATGATGTGCAAGCATGATGTTTATAATATTTGCAAGTGTTATAAACCAGAAAAGATCTGAATACGTGCCAAATAATCATCCGGTGATTGATCGAAAATTAGCTCGAATGAGGGACAATTTTATTTATATGTCTTGAAACATTCCAATATCTGATTTGACTCAAGAGCACTGAATTAGAGCATTCAAAAAAGTGGAGAAACCATGATCATATTTTCGACTGGACAAACCAAAATCATTTACCTTATTACGAAAATTATTCCTTCTTTGACTATGAGCTTCTCTGTCGGGTGATGTTCAGCTGATTTGAATTTATTATCAATATTATTAGTAGGGGAGCCGCGGGTAAGACGGACAGTGGGGGTAAGATGGACAGGTGGTTTATTTGTATAGTTGCACTATGAATTACAAATTTCTGTTGATGGGAAACCCTTCTACATGCTATTCTATAATATTTAAACCTTTCTATGACAATGAATATTGATCAAAAGTGGAATAGAGAAACAAAACCCGAAAGTCGAACATGAGTTTTGAGTGAATTAATTGCAAAATTGAATTCGCTGATGGTTATATTTCCGTTTGTGAGTTGACAGAGAAGCGATATTAGGTATGTACGGAAAAGTAAATTCATTCGTAAGTGGTTAATTTAAATTATTGAAATAATTGCATTAGCGGGGTGAAACGGACAGTCACATCCATAATCACATCCAATGCATGATGGAAAGTGAAGGGAGGAATATTGAACTATTTTTTATGTTGCTTTCTCTTTTTGTTCTATTTCAGTTACTGGACGCAATGAGAGTGAAATTATTCCTCTCGCGAGCGATAAACCTCTGCGCTTCGTATATTATGAACCTGTCCATATCCCCCCACTACATGTCCATTATACCCGCACCGATAAAAATGGTCTATTTTTCGGCTTGTTTTATTTTCATTAAAAATCATGGAAAAACACATTTTTATAAAATATTTGGACAGTTATGAGTGCCGTACTGCACTCAAAAATGAGTGCAGCACTAATGTGTTTTACGTTTTCTACTGGCCTCAATACATAGTAGGACACTTCGATATCATACACTCTGTCCAACTTCTATAAGACCACCCTGATTCTATTTCGTTGCAACACAAACAGTTAGAATTACAACGAGATACATTCATACATTGTCGAATGCTTAGAATAAATATATATTTAACGTCAATTTTGTTCAAAAGAGTTGTTTGTTTATTTGTTGTGCTTAAATATGATAATTTCAGCTGTCCATTTTCTATAAAACTACTTCAGAATTCAGAATTTACATGTCAATAATTGGTAACCTTGCCATTTCGACTAATAACCTGGAAAAATCGTGTTGGAATACTATTTACCAAATTCGGCTGAACGGATTTCTCGATATTTTTCCATTTTTCCGACATCGCGACTTTGAGCTCGTCAATCGTGGTGTACCGTTTTCCCTCAGTATAGATTCTGCGTACAAGGATCCCCCTAAAATTTTCAACAGGATTTAAGTCTGGAGAGCGAGCCGGCCAGTCCAAAAAAAAGTTTTTGGTCCTTAATCCATTGCTTAGTTTATTGCTGGTATGAATAGTAGCATTGTTTTGCTGGAATGTGATTTTTTGTGACGATATCCACGTAAAAACGGTAGGAGAGAGGATTGCAGAACATGTATGTAATCCTTGAATGATGTGAAAGCTATCTTGAGCTTTGCGGTTGCACAGAATCCAAAATTCCTGGTTGAAAAATACTGTTCCTTCTTCCGTAAATCACGCCAGTACCCGTTGAAACCATGAGGGCCATCCAAATTGAACTTTTTTTTCGCCAGTGAAGATAACCTATACATTGAAGAACTTTTCGTTATGGTATAGAGCAAAATGTATTCTTTTGAAAAATTCTTTGTCACAACATACCATGTCCCACTGTCGGTTCATGTGAGCTTTGGCAAAACTCAGACGTCTTCCGATGTGAGATGGTGTAAGGCGAGGAGTTTAAACCTCTTAAGTCCTCTTTATGTGAGGATATTTTACCAAAATTTGACGAATTGTCACCCGAGCAGTTGAATAGTTGAAATATTGCTTTATTTGCACATGCGATTTTGAGGTATTCGAACCTGTTCTAACTATTTCTCGCTTATCCCGGTCAGAGAGCTTCAGGTCAGAGGGGGTCTTCGTAGCCTAATTGGTTGCGTGTCCGCTACTAAGCGAACGATCATGAGCTCATAACTCAGGGCCCCACAACTTACCATCTTTGTGTGTTATTCTAGCTACTATGTCCACGCAACAATCATCATGTGTCGGTAATCCCAGTCCCTTACCGCTCGCATTTTCAGTCTGCTACATCGGTATTTGGCACTATTAGTAACGCAACAAAGGAAGCCTCATATAAACAGTCCCGCTGTGAATAGCCCAACTGTAAACATTCGAACAATAGCAACATTCTTACGCCGAAAAAAGGCGACATGTGTTGAGTTAATCTTAAACACTAAACTTTACTTAAAAAAAACAATTTCTTCTTTTCGAGCACACGATGTGCATCTATTCACTATTCAAATTTAACTCTAACCTTACATTCATTGTCCCTGCTTATATATATCAATGATTTGTGTTTACAACATCTTGAATGTGGGAATGTTTATTCATGGCATCAGCGCGATGTTGATATCGATTCTTGTGAACGGTTGATTGTTTATTCTTGGTCTCCGGGTGGTCCGATAAGTTGTGATTGTTGATGATGATGCAGCTGGATGGTGATTCGGATGTTTATATTCCGCTTATTGGCTATGCGGTCTCGATTTGTGCTAACTGTGCTAACTCCTCCCCTCTTGATTGCTTTGTCCTCAAAGTTTACTTTTGGATGGTGCGTAATGGTGTTGGTGCATCAAAGAATGCTTGAAGTTGTTTTTTTCTTTCGTCTGATAATTCCTCTGTGTTGTTGGTGTCAGGTTTAATTTCCGTTGTTTTTGGTGGCTCATTTATTAGGATGGTCTCAGCGTTTTTGTCGAAGTGGACTGTTATGTTGGCCTTTTGTTTACGTCTGGAAAGGAATCGAAGAATTGCAAATGTGCTTGCGATTAGAATTATTGTTGATAGTCCAAATGATCCAAAGATATTGAGTTTCCAACTCAAGGAATGATTTTGCAGGTTTAATAGTTCCAATTTTTCGCGATGTTCAAGGGTTAAATTCTGAAGGTATTCCACAGGTGGTGCGTCTATGATATGAATTTCGTTAACACGAAGTCCAGTGGTAGGATCATATGTTTTTGCAGGAATAGTTGTTTCATAATTGGAATATTGTTCGCCGTTGATATGAAGATTGCATTGGCTGAATTGTATTAAAAACGATCCATATAGGGGTTGACTGGAATTGGTACAATTTGATGAGACTTCTGCACCAGCGTCATTGATCAAAATTGTTGCATCGTTGATTCGTTTTACGAGTCCCTTTGAATATACCTTTTCAAAGGTGCAATTTGAATGTTTCCCTGTAGTAAGTTTATATATGCATTCATTTGCATGTTCTATTTGAGAATTATCGCATAAGAAATAGTCATCTTGCTCTTCACAAGGTTGATTTAATTCGTAAACATTTGTTTGATTTCTGATAATGTAATTTTTGTTCAATAAAATGCGTTTCATTGACTTGATTATTGAGTCAATGTAGTCGTATTCAAATGTTTCAGTTGATACTTGTGGAATCTTTAGCATATAGATAATGTGCGTATTATTCAGCATTACTTGTGCTTTGGCTTGTGTTAATAATTCTTCGAAGGAAGTTATGTGAATATCGTGGTTTTGTAGAAAGGTTGCAATTTTTGTAAAATCTTTTATCGATAGTAGTTTGCTACTAGGGATTCCGTGTTTGGCCATTAGAATTGCTTCTTCTAATGTTTCTACCTGATTTTGTAATGAGTCTATGTTGGAGAGAATTATCAATTGATTAATTTCGAGGGAATGGTTTTTTGTTCTTTCATTCTCGATCTTTAGTACTTGATTGGTTATGTCTGTTATTTCTTGGATTCGTTTGTCGATAGCTTCGTTGATGAATAACTGCTTGTTGTTCATGGTTATCAGGGCGTTCATGGAGTGATTGATGATTCGGAGATCTTCTGCATCTGGGCTGCCGGCGATCCATTTCCAAACTGTTCCGATTGTATCCCACCTTTTTCTTCTGTTTACAAATGGTTTGATTTTCATAAATGTTTCATATAACTTATAATTTTTGATTTGGATTAATTCATACAATGGATTATTTGAAGGATTATTCTGTATGTCACTATTAACATTGAAAATTGTATTGCCAATTTGAATTAAATCAATAGGATGTACAATGCGTATGTGTCCTATTTTTATTTTTGCTTTTCCTAGTGGTACAATTGCGAGTGGGTTATTTGTAAGGTCGTGTATTTGAATTCCTGCCAGTACTTGAGACGCGCAGAGGGCGAGTCTGTAAAGAAACGAAAAATGTTTTTATTCGCTTGTATTCTTTCGTAAATTACATTTATGGATTTTTCGATTATTGGAATCTATAATGTATGTATTGTGATCTTCTTTTATTTTTATAATGTTGTATCGACTCTTACGTTTATTGTGAGTATTTGTTTTTTCATATGCATAGCTATTGGGTTCGTATGTTTGATAAGCTTTTGGAATAATTTTTTCTTCTTTGTTTTTGTATAATTTTAATATTTTTTCATTATTTTTGTCTCGACTTCTTGCTATTTCTTCATAGGACGCATTATCTCTACTTTCTCCTATATAAATATTTTTTGGTGTTTTGTTAATAAATGAATGTATTGTGTTATTGTATTTATGAGTTGCTTCTTGAATGAGAGTAGTAATTGGCATATCTGGATTTAATGCTTTAACACATCTAGCTATTTCTCGTATTGTAGAGTGACATCTTTCTACTTGGCCATTGGTTTCAGAATGATTAACAGGAGTTTTGAAGATTTTGACACCTAAATTTATAATGTTTTGTTCTACGACATTTGATATAAAAGAACTTTCATTATCTATTACAATTAATGCGGGCAAGTCCCAATCATATAATAATTCCAAAAGAACATTCTTTACATCAGAAATGGCCTTTGACTTAATTGGTTTCATTTTGAGATATTTTGAAAATTTGTCAAGTGAGGATATAAAAAGGAAATTGGCATTGTAACAAAATATATCGAGATGTATGATCTCGCCAGGATAATTAGGGATTGGAGTTCTTACGGGGATAAATTTCTGAGGTTGTCGTTCATATTTTTCCATTTTGCAAATTTCACAAGTTCTTATATATTTCTGGAAAAGTTTATGTATTCCTGGGAAAAAGTATTTCTTTATGAGTTGAAGTGAGTTTTCCTTTGCATTCCGATGAGCGAAATTATGCACATCCTTGATTGTTTCTAACTGTTGTTCTTCATCTTGAATATCTTCTACTTTTGTTTGCGAAAATCTCACTTTCAAAATTTTTGAATTATAGTTTGTTTTATAAATTTCTTGTATAATTCCCATGGTTCGTTCATCTGTCATAATTCCGTTCAATATTCCTGGGTTGAGAAATTGTTGTAGTTTGTCCTTTAGAAAGTTTATATCAAAATTTGGTTCAACAAAAGTGTGTCTGTTGTATTTTTCAAAAAGAACATTAAATTCATAGGATGAATTAGGCCCAATCTGAAAAATTAATTGGTTCCGAAAAACGTTAATGGGAGCCTCAGTTGAGGGTATATAGGAACTGTCATCTTCTTCTGCCGAATGTTGAGTAGGGGTTAATGAATTTATTTGGATGCGTGAAAGTGCGTCAGCTACTACGTTGGATTTCCCTGGTTTATAGAACATTTCATAATCATGTTCCTCAAGGAAAGCTTTCCATCGTTTTAGCTTTGCATTATTGTTTTTGGGTGATAATGTGAATGTGAGTGGGAGATGATCTGTGTAAATTTTTAGTTTTGCTCCGTAGATAAAATTCCTTAAGTTGTGAAGAGCCCATACGACTCCAAGCATCTCTTTTTCGTTTGTTGCGTAGTTTTCTTCGGTCCTGGAAAGAGTTCGAGAAATAAATGTTATTGGTCGTTCGCCGTCCTGGAATTGCTGTGATAACACTGCTCCTATTGCTTTATCTGATGCGTCTGTGGTGAGAATGAAGGTTTTTTCAAAATCTGGAAATGTTAAAACGTCTTTAGAAGATAAAATTTCTTTAAGAGTATTAAATGAATTTCGTGCATCATCATCTAGATTGATGATTGTGTTTTTTGACTGATTTTTCGGAATTTGGCGATGGCCATCCTCCCCTCTTAAAAGTTTTGTAAGGGGTTTTGCGATTTTAGCATAATCTCTTACAAAACGTCTATAATATCCAGACAGTCCTAGAAATGCGCGTAAATCTTTCAGAGTTTTTGGTTCAGGGTATTTACGAATACATTCAACCTTCTTATCGTTTGGTTTTAGACCTTCTTTTGAAACAATAAAGCCAAGAAATTCGACTTCGGTCCTTAAAAATTCTGATTTGTCAGGTTGAATTTTGAAATTAGCTTCTCTTAATGTTTCCAAAATTGTTCTTAAATTTTTCAAATGTTCATCAAGTGTTTTACCGAATATTATGATGTCATCTATATAGACATGACATATTTTTCCTAAGTGTTCTCTTAAAACGTCATCCATTACTCTTTGGAAGATTGCTGGTGCATTCTTTAAGCCAAAGGGTAAACGAATGAATTCATATTTTCCATTATTAACTGAAAAAGCTGTTTTTTCTATATCTTTTTCAGACATTGGGATTTGATGAAATCCTGATGCCAAATCCAATGTGGTAAAAAATTTGTTTTCTCCTAAGTTAGATAGGACTGTGGATGTATCCGGAATTGGATATCTGTCACTAATTGTTTTTGAATTTAATTTTCGGTAATCTATAACCATTCTGTATTTCTTTTCTTTAGAAGCATCCTGTTTCTTTGGTACTATCCAAACTGGTGAGTTGTAAGGGGATCGTGATGGTCTAATAATTCCATCATGTAAAAGTTTTTCTAATTGTTTATTAACTTCAGATTTTAAAGCTTGAGGATAAGGATAAGTTTTGCTATAGACTGCATTTTCGTCAGTAGTTCTGATATCGGCTTTGACCTTTGTAGTAAATGGTAATTTTTCATCCGGAGGTTGAAATAAATCTTGAAAATCTTTTAAAACTTTTCCGAGTCTGTCTTTTTGTTGCTTGTCTAGGTGATCATCTCGAATATTTATTTTGTTGATTTCCTGTAGTTTGTATTTTGAGGTCTATTGCCGTAATTTATTTGTCTAGTCCTAATGGATGGATCTACTTCCATAGGTTCTGGTGGAGGTTGTCGGAAAGGATTTCTGGGAGGTAATTGTGGTTTTTGGAAAGAATTTTGTGGGAATGGTTGATTAAATTATGTCATAATAGTAGCAATTTTACACATGTTGCTGAATTAATATGTACAAAAGAAATTTTTATTTTAATTATTTGCCTTCTAAGGGTAACCATGTAATTGGGTCGTCCCCAGGCAAATTTTTGATTCTTTCAATAAGTTCTTCCCATGTTTTTGGGTCTGGTGTATATTTTCCTTTTAATGGAGCAAAAGGTTCCGGAGCTTTACCACTTTCAACCATATCTAAAAATTCTAAAAACTCATTCAATTCTTTATCATCCATTTTTTTATTTAGTTGTTTGATCTTGTAAAAAAAATGTTTTCGTGAAAAAATTGTTTAATAAAAATAAATGTTTGTTTTAAAAATAATTGTTTCACAAAAAGTTTTATCCTAAAAATATTGTTGGAAAATTATCAAAAAATTTTAACCTTACCTGAAAAAGAATTAGTATATATATATATTTTTTTAAATAATATGATTATTTTCAATGAATATTTTGGAAATTACCTTTATTTTTTTTCTGAAATTAATTGTTTTGTTATTTTATTTAATTAATTAATTGTCACACTATATTTTGGAATTATACAATTATTTGCACTACTTGTATTTGAATCTTTGTTAAATTATTCACTTTATTTCACTTTGTGATATTTCTGTTTTTGTTTTTAGTACTTACATGTAAATCCTGAACATCTTGTGGGAACACCACAAGACTGCGGAACAACGTACTTTCGGATGTCAATCCTCTTTCAGTGACGTCTCGAAAAGCTTCGGTGCGCGTGTCCAGTACTTTTGTCTCGATGTCCTATTATCACCTTTTGATTTATCCAACCGCTGGCGGGTTCAGCGAGACTGGTTGGTCGGGATCCTTGAAGTGTCTTCCTTCCTTCCCAGTGTGGCGGCAAATTCCTGTTCGGTCCACAAGCGAGCTCCTAACTGTTGTGGCTACTGAGGGGCTCTTCCACACGGCTGCAGAGGTCCTGCGGTCCAGAGAGGCTTCGTGCGTTCGGATATTTTTTCGGATAGTGTGGGTGGTAACTCTATCGTTCACCCTATCACTTCACTTGTCTCACTTCCTTGGCACTACTTTCACTTGGCAAGGTCCCTATTCGGGCGCCAGTTAATCTTAAACACTAAACTTTACTTAAAAAAAACAATTTCTTCTTTTCGAGCACACGATGTGCATCTATTCACTATTCAAATTTAACTCTAACCTTACATTCATTGTCCCTGCTTATATATATCAATGATTTGTGTTTACAACATCTTGAATGTGGGAATGTTTATTCATGGCATCAGCGCGATGTTGATATCGATTCTTGTGAACGGTTGATTGTTTATTCTTGGTCTCCGGGTGGTCCGATAAGTTGTGATTGTTGATGATGATGCAGCTGGATGGTGATTCGGATGTTTATATTCCGCTTATTGGCTATGCGGTCTCGATTTGTGCTAACTGTGCTAACTGTTGTGCATCGATAGAATAGGAATTCTCTTGAGCCTAAACGGCTACTGTGTTATAGATAAAACAAATGTTTATCAATAGATAGCGATACTCTTACGCCTCAAAAATGGTAACAGTGTAATAAACAACGAAATTTATCTTAAGATAAAAAATGTACACGAATGAATTCGGCTCTGTTACAGCTGAATTGCTGAATGAGCCTAATAAAATAAACTGTTGGGTTAAAAAAAAAAGAAATTCATCACTGCCCGAAATGCTCTGAAAAGTTTTTATGCCTGGATTGTTTTAATAAAAGTCAGTTTACGAGTTTTAAATAATGTTATAAAAAATGTAATTTCGAAAAAAATTTGCTGTATTACACACTGGTAGTTTTTATTGGGATGAAATTTTATGCTAGATGGGTTCCTGGCACCATCTAGTATAAGAATCAACCATTGGACCCTCCAGGTTTTTACGAACTTTTTGGCTAAAACACCATGGCCGTCAAAGTGTTAAGCATTTCAAGTTATTATTACAGAGTGTCCGAAAAACGATTCAGAACGGTACATCCCATCTTCATGCGTTGATTTTTCACGAAGTAACAGCATTTCAGGCGTCACCTGAAAATGTCGACTTCGTACTCTGTTCCTCTTATTTTTTTGTCGAGTGTATATCTGAATAAAAATACAAAAAAAAACTATATTTTTTGCAAATAGATGTATTCAATCTTAGAATGAAACATATTTTATTTTCTGTAAAACAAATTTCAAAAAACTTTATATTTTGGCAAACGGTGTGAGTCTCATTTTGAAATATCAAAGAACAGAGACAATTTTGACAAAAATTGGTATATGTGAAATGGAAATATACTTATTAATGTTTCTGGTTCGAATAATATGTTGTTAATACAAGTTGAATTTAGATCATACCGCATGAGGCTACTCGTTCCTTGGATAAGGATTCAATGAAGATTTTTAGGAATGATTAGTTGCGATGATAATTTCAAATGATCCTTTCGATACGCTTGCGTGCATACGATAACTACCAATCTTTGCAAAATACACACTATTTCATTCATGATTAGCACTCACTTCCTTCTTCGAGATTAGGATCACCGCTTCAAACTATTGCTGGTATCTAGGAGGTGAAATGTGCAAACTATTCGCTGTCGAAAATCAAAAGTACGACCAAATTTGGACCGTACACATGTAATGCCGTTTGTTTGCTGCTGATGAATTCAATTGAATGTATCAAACAAAATTCAAATGCGGCTGCTGATGAGGCAAAACTTTGCACACGTTCACTCGTCAATGGCACGTTCCCAGTGTCCCGAAAAAGAGCGAGGGAACAAGTTCCTGTGTGTGAAATCATGTTCGGTATCTTTTTTTTTTTTGAAAATTTGGTTATTCATAAACTACCTCGCCACCTGCTACACCCGGAAGAAGTGCCATCGTCAGCTCGGTATGGCAGGAACTTATCTATCCCAGAGCTGTGGAAGAGCGATGATCGTACCCAGCTTTTAGATGCATATAGTATTCCATCAGCATCCGTCCTTACAGAACTTTCGAATGAGTAGATGTGGATGAGCTTCGCATCAAGATATGCATCCAGAACGCTGGTTAAATGAATAACGAGCCTCGGCTACCGAAGGAGCTACTATTTAGAAACATTATTTGCATTTAGATGTATACAGCTAGTTGCCTTTCCGCTTGTTTATTTCATTTTTTCGTCTTGTTGTATGTTTTTTTTCTAAGCAATGGTTATTATTTTTCTTCCAGTAGCTGCTGTATGTACTTCAAGCACAAGTGGTTCAACATATCAACCCACACACTAGCAAAGCTCCGGCTCGCGTAGGACCATGGAAAAATTGTGTAAATAATCAGGTGAGTGATGGTAATATCTTTATTCCACCTTCGTCCCTTAGATTCGCCCTCTCCGAGTCGTATGAGTTGAGGTGGTTCAAAAATCTGCTTGAAAGCAACCGGACAGAAGTACTGAGACGTTTACAAGCTATAAAACCGACATGGTACAAGCAGTTTACTCACAATTTTCCGTTTTCTGTACGGATGCTGCATGTTTGTATCTCGTCTTTTTTGTGTCTGTTTGTATTTCCAGCATTGCCGTTCCGAGGAACCTTTTTTTGCTGCAAATGTTTCAAGGCATGGCTGACAGTCGTAATGATAAACGAAAACAGTAATGTTACGCCTTGAATGCAGGGTAAATAACAAAGCACTTGAAATGTTACAATTGTTGCCGTGTATGATGACGTAGCGCGTGGAATCCGTCGATGGTCATTCGAATAGAGTCATTTATATAGATTTACCCAAATTAACCTAAAAACCACTAGACAAGCAAACGCACTAATAAAGTCCACTCCTAGAACAGTCCAAGTGGATGCATAGGCGTCACAAAAGTTCCGATCCTTCAAACCGGAAAAAACCTCACACCCAAGCTCAATCAACCCACCAACATTCTGCAGTCTATCCTAACCATCTCAACACCTTGCGCCTCGTCCGGCCGCTTCGGGATAATCATTTGCTCCGAAAACTGCTGCACAATCCCGCAAAACAAACGCCCCTCAGAAAATTACGACTCACCCTGCGGAGGAAATGGTGCGTCCGGTTCCACTGTTTGGTCATACAATTTATAAAATTATTACTTTTTCACTCGGAGTCCGGTGGCTCGGCACAGAAGGAATGACCAGAGGAAGACACCGAAGAGGTTTCTTTCATATTTCATTTCCCGGCAATTGCTGGGAAAACTAAAGGAAAAAAAAATAGAAATAAAATTAAACAAAACCGGAATCTGTCTGGTCCGAAAATTGCACCGTGTGGCTAAGGGTCCATCGCAGCACCGCCAGACTCCAGAAATTGGTTAGCACCAACTGAAATTTTAATCTAAATCTATTTATCTAAACTTGTTTGATTAGTTTCCTTTCTTTGGTAGACCAGAAACAAGTTTGCTCGGTGCAGCAACAGTTCGGACAGGTCCTAGGGTGAATATTTTTTTCCACCATTCACAGACTGACCGCTTCGAAACGCGTGTATCTTCTTGTTTCAACGATTTACAAAACGTCTAACAGTAGGGGAGGTGAACTTTCTCACGGCACATCTCGATCTCGTCGCATCACGTGAAACTGGCAAACGGTCAGTCACAGTCAGCACTCAAGAAAATGATAAAAGTGATGAACCGGTTTGAAGATGCCGGTTTGAGGATTGATTCCTTAAGGAGGACCTGGATGCTGGCAACGGATACCGGTAACTGGTGAAGACGACCGAAACTAAACCCGTTTTTGACTTCCAAATTTTCCTGCATTCGCATATGATTATCTTAAAAGTTCATGGGAAGGAAAACGTGTTATTAGTTGAAGAAGTACAATATAGCAAAATTCGAATCATGGTTTGTCAAGAACGCTATGTTCAAGAACGTCCGAAAAACCTTATTGTGAAGTTACTTGGCTAAAAATTTTTCAAACAAACATTTTATGATGTTCGCTTTGTGAAATATTGTAGAAACTCGATTATCCGCGGAGTTTAGTGGTAAAGTAACCGCGGATATCGCAATAAAGGACCTAAAATGAATGCAAATGCGAAAAATTATATTTCAGCATGAAAACTATGTTTTATCGATACAAAAAATATCAAACTATTCATCTGTAAGGTCGTGACCATGACCAAAAAAAGAAAAGAGCAATTGGAAGGTTTATTGGACTTGTTTTCGCGGGTAATCGAGGTTCTACTGTAATTATCAACAATTCTGCTGAATTATCGTTTTGTTATCGTTATAAACTCTTTGCCGTCCGGCGACTCCAAAGTGGTTACGTGCGCATTAGGGTGGCCGCGAAAATGGACTTGTCAAATTTCAAAAACCAACCATGTAGGGGAGGTGGGGGTAAAACGTTAACATGTCCGTTTTACCCCCACCTCCTACATGGTCGGTTTTTGAAATTTGACAAGTCCATTTTCGCTTCAATAATATCTTTGGAAACTCATATTTCCCAAACTTGGATGCAGTTTCCTGCAGTTCAATATCAGCCATTCCATGCCAAACAAATATAGTGGTTCTCAGATTTTCGTCAAAAGTGGTAGTTTTATTCTTTATCGCAAATTATGAGATCCGTAATTTTTTTTATTTTTTGTTAGGGTGACCATTTTCGTTTTAGGGTGGTCCAAAAACGACGTATTTTTGCCAAAAATGACTTTTTTCAAAAAATCATAACTGTTGAACTACCAGAACTACTACCCTCAACTATTTTGCTTTTGGTTCCATTCAGCTTCGAAACAGTTGGCATTTGGCGATTTGATTTCCATTTATAGATGCAGTGCATTTTTTAGGAACAGATTAAAAAGACTTTTCACAGTTTATTTGTTTATTTGTTCAGGCATCAACAGACTACAGTGGTCCAAATGATACAATTATCTAACTCTAATTAATTCTAAAAACCGTTGTTTCAATGTAACACGCGAAATGTTAAAATCAAACGCCGAAGAAACTGTGTTGAATGCACGCTGAAGGCTTGCTATTGCTGTGTACATGCCATAATTCGTTCGCCGAAGTATGGTCCGCAGAAAAGGAAATCTCCGCAACCGTCGAGGTGGTACGTTGAGATTTAGGTGGCTTCAAATTTCTGGAGAATCGACGCGACCAGTGAGTGTATCCGCTACAAACAAAGACTTAGCTAGCTTTCTTCTGCAGTGCAGTGAATCAAGATGGATCAACAAGCATCGGGTTTCGTAACTAGGAAGCTGATGAGGATTGCGCCACGGAAGCAGGCGAAGTGCGTACCGAATGAATCTTCTCTGAACGGACTCGATTCTCGTAATGCCAGTTTGATAGTGCGGATTCCAAACGATACTGCAGTATTCCAAAACAGGCCGAACTAGAGCGCAATACAGGGATTTGAGACAATGTACGTCCGTGAAAGTTTTTGAAACCCGCATAATGAATCCCAAGTTTCTAGATGCTTTATCTACAACATACGATACATGTTCTTTGTACGACAGTCTCGAATCCAGTATCACTCCAAGATCTTTGATCTTCATAACTCGTGGAAGTGGAACAGCAGAGAGAACGTATTCGAACGTGATCGGTTCTTTTTTCCTAGAGAAGGATATCGTGGAACATTTTAATGGATTTATAACCATACAGTTCGTGGCGCACCATTCGGCTACAATATCCAGTTGTCGTTGAAGAAACCAGCAGTCGGCTACAGAACTAATACGGCAATAGATTTTTAAATCATCCGCAAACGAAACGCGAGGTCCTTCTAATACCAAGCAAATGTCGTTGAAGTAGATTAGAAAGATCAGGGGTCCGAGGTGGCTTCCTTGAGGAATACCGGAAGCTGCAGAAAAAATGTTGGAGCTGCTATCACCGATGGTAACGCGAAGTTTTCGTTCTTTGAGATAGGATTTGAACCAATCTAACATCCTTCCTGTGAATCCGAGCTTTTCCAGTTTTGCGATTGCGATGTCGTGATGAATCTTGTCGAATGCAGCAGTCAAGTGCGTATAGATGGCATCAGTTTGGCTATTCCGTGACTAACTATCCACTATATAATTTGAAAATACTAACAGGTTCGTCGATGTTGAGCGTTTCGGCATGAATCCATGCTGGTCATCAGTTATGTACTGTTTGCAAAACGAGAAGACGGGTTCCATCACTACTAATTCAAAGAGTTTAGAAGCAGCACAAAGCGATGAAATACCGCGATAGTTATCGACGTTTCGCTTATCACCTTTCTTGTGTACCGGAAACATTTCGATTGTTTTCCAAAGCTCAGGAAAAGTTCCCGAACTCAAGGAAAGCCGGAAGAGATACAACAATGGCGTCGCTAAACTATTTATGTATCTTTTCAATAGCATGGATGGAATACCATCTGGGCCTGGACTAACAGAAGATTTTAGTTTAGCGGCGGCGGTGAGAATTTGGGATTCCGCAACATCGAAGCTGCTGAAAGAGTAGCTCATTGACGGAACATTCCTGACAGCGGAAGCAACTTCCGTAGTAGATAGTGAGCGATCAGAGAACACAGTGGAGAACTTTTTCGAGAATAAACGACATATCTCTTCTGTATCTGAACTTGCCGTACCCTCGTATGACATTGTAGAAGGCAATCCATCTTCCTTGCGTTGTTTGTTGACGAATTTCCAGAACGATTTAGGATTTCTTATAATATTATTTTGTAGATTACGTTGATATCGTCTAAAACAACTTTGACTGAGCTTGTGGTAAACGCTGTTTATACGCCGATAAAAGATCTTTGACATTGAAGTTCGTTGTATTGAAAATCTCCTCAGGGCAGCTCTTTTTCGCGATTTAAGGTTGCGAAGCTCCAATGTTTGCCAGGGTTGTCCTTTAGCAATGGTATGAACCTTTTTGGGAACGTGTCGATCAATGACATAGGCCAAAACATTAGAAAACGTCTGCACTGCACTGTTAGCGTCGTCATTATCTAAAATTTCGTTCCAGTTGATTTCATTCAAGACATCAGAGATGCTAGAAAAGTCGGCTTTGTAAAAATTGTAGCTCACAGATACAGGGTTCATCTCACTCCCACTGGCAACTGTCCGTTTTACCCCACCAGTACAATTATTTCAATAATTTAAATTTTCCACTCAAAAATGAATTTACTTTTCCGTACATATCCAATATCGCTTCTCTGTTAACTCATAAATCGAAATATAACCATCACCGAATTGAAATGTGATATTAAACCACTCAAAATGCTTAATATCGAAGCAGCTAAAATTACATCCACACGCGAAATCATGTATAATTTTCGGTTTTTGTTTCCCTTCTCCACACTTAAACAGGGGGGTGGAGAGTCTAACCACCATAGAAACATTTATTGCACCCTAAAACCTCCATATTTTTTTTTATCCCATTCATTTATTTAAGGCTCATTAGCATTTTAGCTGTAACAGAGCCGAATTTTAATCGTGTACATGTCACATGGTTATCATATCTATAATTAGCACATTACACAGTTGCCATTCGCCAGTATTCCTTCTTACATATGGTACATTCACACAGTAGCCATTTAGGCGTAAGAGTATTCTTTCTGTTCTTCCATTATCCAGTTAGACCGGACAGCGGAGACAGTTGATTGATCATTGTTGAGTTATTTATAGAACAGCAGCCCGATGTGTCTTGCAGAGCAGAGCAGTTGTATGGATGAATCGATCTTATTTCGACCGTGGATCGATCTCCACGCTGATGATTGTTGCGTGGACGTAGCTATTCTGTAACAACACAAAGATGGTCAATGAGGGCCCTGAGTTTTGAACTCACGATCGATCGCTTACTAAGCGAACGCGCAACCAATGTGGCTACGGAGACCCCCTAAAACCTCCATATGACTAATTTGGTTTCATTTGCTTGATTAATTCTCGAGTAATGCAGAAATTTGTGTTTCATTTGTATGGTGCAGCCCCCCCTTAAAGAGGGGGGGAGTGTCTAACCACCATAAAAACATTTATTGCACCCTAAAACCTCTATATGCCTAATTGGGTGTCATTTGCTTGATTAATTCTCGAGTAATGCAGAAATTTGTGTTCCATTTGTATGGCAGCCCCCCCTCAGAGAGGGGGAAGGGGTCTCAAACTATCACGAAAATCAATTTTCATGTCGATCGGTTCAGTAGTTTTCGAGTCCATAAGAATCAGACAGACAGACAGACAGAATTCCATTTTTATATATATAGATAACATGTAGAAGGTGTTCTCATTAACAGAAATCTAAAATTCAAAATGTAACTATACAAATCAACCACCTGTTCGTATTACCCCCACTGTCCGTTTTACCCACGGTTTCCCTACATTTTGAGTATTGATCTAAAAAAATACCTGTTAAAAAATTTCAGCTCAATCGGACATGAGTGCCTCAAAGCGCTCAAAGTTTTGATTTCCACAAAGGCCCTTCTCAGGGCTAGAGACGAATGTACTGAAGAGGTTTAACACTTTGATTGCCCCGTCACCCAGAACTGGGTCATTGATAATCTTCTAATCTACCCTTTAAAGTTATTTTTTACAATAAAATTTCAGTACTTCTACCAAAACTCGACATTATAATATCAGATTATGTTCAGATACAATTCTCGTGCAAGATTTTTCATTCACTTGCAAATAACCTATTTCTTCGTTACATGGAATAAATGTTTGATACAGAAAACATGATAGTATGAAGACAACCCTAAATCGGACAATTCCTTTCTCTAGTTTTGCTCTTATCAACACATTCGGTGATCCATTTTGATGTATATAGATAGAAGACGATATGGGAGCGCATTTAATCACATTAAAATCCATTTCCACTTTCGAACGAAGATCAATTTCGTTACCGCAAACATCAAATGGACTAACAACGCTTGTCAATATGTAATTGTAGAACACATGCGAATTGATTTTTTCGTATTTTTCCATTTTGCTTAAGAGCTTTCCGAAAATTTTCAATTGTCATGTTTGGTTGGAATATCGAGTTATGCAGAAATTTGTGTTTCATTTCTAAGGCAGCCTCCCTTAGAAAGGTGAGATGAGTGTTGAACCACCTTAGAATCATTTATTGCACCCTAAGATCTCCACATGCCGAATTTCGTTTCATTTGCTTGATTAATCCTCGAGTGATGCAGAAATTTGTGTTTCATTTGTATGGCAAGTCCTCCTTAGAGAGGGGGGTGGAGTGTCTAACCACCATAGAATTGCACCCTAAGACCTCCACATGCCGAATGTCGTTACATTTGCTTGATCAACCTCGAGTAATGCAGAAATTTGGGTTTCATTTGTATGGCAGCTCCTCCTTAGAGAGGGGGGTGGAGTGTCTAACCACCATAGAATTGCACCCTAAGATCTCCACATGCCGAATGTCGTTTCATTTGCTTGATTAATCCTCGAGTAATGGCAGCTCCCCCTTAGAGAGGGGGGAGTGTCTAAGAGAGTGTCTAACCACCATAGAATCATTTATTGCACCCCAAAACCTCCACATGCCAAATTTAATTGGCTTGAAAATCCAAGAGGGCGGCCTCCACAAAATGGCGGTCTACATATTTTTTTCAAAATCCCATCAATATGGGTATCAAATGAAAGGGCTTGATTAAAAGAACATAGTTATTTGTGAAAATGCAAATCCAAAATGGCGATATGTTTTTTTTAAAAACCTCATCAATATGGATATCAAATGTAAAAGGCTTGACTAGTAGGATACATTAGATCATGAAAAATCCGAATTCAAAATGGTCAATTACTTTTAGTCATACCACTCTCGTACAGAGCAATTCCACCCCAAAGCTGCTGACCTGACCCTCTACGATTTTTTTGAAACTTGGTACAAACCTATCTAAATTACAATTTTTATTATTATATGACCAATTTAAATTACGACTGATTTTTTAAAGGGCGTAATTAAAATGATTGATCTTTCTTTCAAAAAATTGTAACTCAAAAACCAGATGTCTGATTAGACAAAGTTATTGGAAAATCAATAAACCGATTGAGAAAAATCACATTTTTAACGTACTGTTAAAAAATCATTCTCAATAATAATATTTAAAACTTTCATATCTTTATGTCGTCTATAGTATGACCTTCTAACATATCGTCCAGGTCTTCACTTGCGTATAGTTCCTGAATATCCAAATCGGAGTTCGATGAGATAATAGTCGAAACTTCTAACGCTTCGCACTATTTCGTCGTCACTACTTCCCTCGCTTTCAAATTTACTGTTACGTCGCCCGGTGAACATTTTGAGGATTGAAAAAAAATTTGGGCCTATCTGAGCAATTATTATTTTCATTTTCAGAAAAAGAAAATGCAACTTGCTTCTTCTTTTAGCTTTTCATCTACCAAGCGCAAAGAACAATGAAAACGAATCACGTGAAAAGTCGGAGTTACCAAATGTGATATAGTTTGTGACGATTATTATCCCACAAAAGTGACATATGTTCTTGGTATGATATATTATGTAATCTTCGCAATCGATTGAACAGAATATTCCATATTCTCCAATAAAATTGTAGTTATTCATCGCCATCGAATATAGTATATAAAGCATGTACGTTCGGTTGAATTTCATTTTTTATTATTATTTCCAACACTGTATGATTGACTGAAAACTTGATTTTATAAGTTTTCTAATCAGCAGTCGGTTGATTTCATTCGGATTCAACAGAAAAGTAGTCCTGAATCGAACCCGAATTCATTATTAGATCATTGCCCGCTTATTTCTCTAGCGCACCGAGAGTTGAATTTGGGCCCGCAAGAAACTCGACCGTTTCGCCCTGGGCGACGAAAGTGTTAAAGCCTCTTAAAAACAAAAAATGGAATGGAATGAAACCAGAGTTGCGAGCGCGCTAGCAAGCACAACACAACAAGCGGACCTCATACATGCCGAATGCTGATTTCACACACACACATATACACACAGCTCGATACAAGAACGGAATGAATGACAGATATTGCGAAACACATTCACTACACACCCTCGAAGAAGACGAAGCTCTCTGTATCAAAGGGTGCTACGACAAAAGAGTTCCAGGATCATACGAAAAATGTTTGTGCTAGTGCGGATATGGGAGAGTATTCAGAATTTTGGAATACGGACATACACTGCATTCATTTAGATACAACGTATTTTTGATGGAAATATGTTTTCGAATTCCAGTACGGAAACCATACTGTTGCATGTTGCATCCCAGGAGTTTCAATCACACCTCAAGCAGTATATAGGAGTAAAAGTGTTTAAATGTTTATGTTTGTGGGGAGAAGAAAGTTTGGCACGAGTTGGTAGCGCAGTTCAATCGTAAAGTGAGGACGGAACCAAATAAACGAAAAACGCTGATAGCTTTCTACGATTCTCTTCATCAGTAATTTGTTGTAGAAGAACCCAAAGATGCTGGCATATACGTGATACAATAAAAATGCAGCGTTCGTTGTACGGTCAATGAGAGAGAGTGGAGAGAGGAACTACTGCAATTTAAGCTTCGCCATTTCTCGATAGTTCGCAGAGATATTTGCACCAATCGATAGGAATTATTTCTACTCGCGCAGCTCAGTGCATTTAGGGAGGCATATTATTCTGTAGTAATTTTAATTGTTCAAATTTGAAATGAAAATTCTTACTACTGAACTGCCCTTCTGCGCATATTTGTCCCATGTTCAAAATAAGAAACTGAAAAAAAAGCAATCAAAGTTTTCTACCATATTTGTCCATCAGAAGCTTTAAACAGTTCGGGTTTTTCTTATAAGCAGTAACCTATTGTCTGATGAAATGTGAAAAGTTCCCCTCACTTGAATCAATCAAGCTTCATTGCGGGCTTGAAAATTCATGGTGGGACAGCTGTCCGCTCGTATTTTTGGTAGTGCGAGATTCTATTTGTATTTTTATTGCTTCTATTTTTATTCTATTACAAAATTAACGCTACCCTGAGTGTCATTAACAGAGATGCCAATCTTCCTGATTTTTCAGGAATACTTTTTAGCATGCTCCCTGATATCCTGACCAACACTCAATTTATCCTGATTTTTCTGACATTAAGTTAAACTTTGTACTTAACTATTTTTATCTCTACCCTCAATTGTTCCGCGGCTTCCCAAAACAGTGCTAGGAAATTTCATGAAACCAGATTGTCTGACGAATTTAGTTTGAGGAACAATATTGCTTTATTGATGATAATGTGTATGTAGATGTATCGCTAGAGTTTTTAATGTAGGAATATGTTTCAGAGTGTAAAATTACTCAAGTGAAAATTTTTGAATCCACAGTCAATATAAACAGATTTTATATGTAGTTTGTTCGTCTGATTTAAAGTAGAATCAACATTAATTATGGGACTATGGTGAATATACCTATAACCGTACTACATATCATAAAAATTAGGAAAAATTGAACAAGTCTTCCACTGCGGATATGCTTTCCTCATTTGTTGAGTAAAGATTAATTCCAAAGCATTGCTGATGAATTCAGTGAAAATTTGAAAATTGATTCCTCTGCAATTGACTATAGTGATGCTGTATGTTTTTCGGAAAAAATATAAACGATCAAAAAGTCAAGCGAAACACTAACATTTCCGTTTATGCGAGGATTTATACCATGCTTATTAATTCTTTTACATAACCGTTCTTCGGCCGAACGAAGATATACTCTGTTTCTGGTGGGATTTGGAATGGATTCTGTATTATAAGAAACTACCAAGCAACCTGTTTCTCACATGTATGACTCGCAGTAGTTTTCGTGGAAGCAAACATGTTCTGGGAGGATATAATATTTAAACTGTGTGAAAGATTGCGAAAGATTGTGAAACAGAAATATGGATATAAAATTAAATTATAATGCTTTGATTGGAAATGATTTTTTTATTATCCCAAAAATCAACATAAACTTTTTGGACATCCCAATATAAGGTATCCTGATTTAACCTGATTTTTATTTTCATTCCTCCTCCTGGTTTTTTAAAGTTATAGTTGGCATCCCTGGTCATGAACCGTATAACTGCGATCTGCCACTTCCAGAAAATCAGTTTCGGAAAGTCTGTATTGTTCATGCATTGTAACGTATCCTCTCTCATCTTCCCTTTTTCTGTCAAACTTTGTTGCATTACATTTTTTGTTTGCTTTGTTGCAGATATTTCATTTTAAAAATGAGTTCTTTTGACAACCGAACAACGTCTAATACTTCAAACTTTCTTAACAACGTCGAACAATTTGTTATGCTTTTTTTTTGCAATGCATTGACCCAATTGCGTGAGAAGTTCTCAAATAGATCTATAGTAATTTCCGAATTTGGCGATGTTAATTGGTCACCGATATAATGCGATTTGACACCACCAAACTGTTTCTTGTGAGAGTTAACCTAATTGTGCAAAAAGTTCTCATTAATAGCTGATCCAAAAACTTGTTTCAATAGCCTTAAAATTGCTTTCAAAACAGGCTATTGAAATCACCAATCGGTATATAAGCGAGTGCCGCTCGGAAATCCACTCAGTTATAATTGAATAAACGATCAGTAAATCAACGATAGTCCTACGTCAACCTTGCAATTATACCACAGATATAACCCACTTCCTGTTTTTAAAAGGCTTGAATCTTTGCAGTTCAGTCGCCGCTAAACATATCCATTGTTCTGTTCTTTGTTTTATAGAGGCTTTTAACTTTACAGTTCATTCGCCTCTACTAAAATATGTTTTATTATCAATTCCCATTTTATCACAACGGCAACCACAATTCATTGGCGATACAGTGATGAGGATAAGATCAGCATATGAGAGATATGTTGCAAATCAATTTCGGAGAACACCTTTCAACAGACGTTAACTAATGAAAAACAGTGTAGCAACATCGTTTAAATTCTCTGTTGAACAGCTGCTAGTTGTTTATCGAAGTCATGACATTCGTAATTTATTTGCTCATTTATTTGCAAATCAACTTTTTCCTCTTTTTTCCAAAATTTACTTTTTTTTTAATTTATAACTTTTGAACTACTGAAAAATATTAGCAACATCGCTTAAATTCTCTGTTGAACAGTTGCTAGTAGTTTATCGAAGTTATGACATTCGTAATTTATTTGCTCGAATCTACATCTCGAGTAGTTCTAATTGGCTACGGCATTGAAATGCGACATTGATGATATTGAAGGTTACTTCAAACTCTCTCTTCAAAAACCGCTATAACTTCTATCGAGATAACACAGATGGTGGCTATATTCTTTACAGAATACGATAATTTATACTGTGCGATTAGCTACGCTTAAAAGGAAAATGTCTGCGTTTCCACTATCGTCGAATGATTCTTTGACACAACGAAAATGATTTCCATCTGTCACGAAAGCACTGTGTTATATCCCAGTAAGCGTTCCTCTCCCCGAAAGCCACGAGTCGCAATAATGTAGGTTAACGCATTTCACTCCTCTGCAGATTATGTACTTAATTACAAATACATAATCCATTGATGGGAACCGAGAGGAGTGGGAAAATTCACCAGGAGAATAGTGGAAAAGGGGAAAACAGCACATAACTAACACATCCAAAAAGGAAGCGGGGAAAATTGTCGGAAGCTTTCGCCCGTACAATGCTCTCTGCTGTTGCCTTCGGGAATCATGCATATCTTCTGCATATTTCAATGCGCTATTGAACTATAGATGTCGCTGGTGAGAAGTTGCTGAATTGTTATCCTGAGCTTTCTTTTTATTTCACAGATGCTTCAGCCCAAACTTACAGAGCTTTCCACTGGATGGTTCCATTCGACTTTTATTCTAACATTGAGTTCGAATAGACATAGTTTTTCAATGTTTCAAATAATCAATCAATTAAGTCGCCTAAGGATCTTCATAGCCAACAGTGCAACGGGTTCGCTTCGCTTCTAGTCTTGAAAAAATGGCCAATCAATGGGGGGTGGGGGTAGTGGGGGTAAAGTGGTCACGTGGGGTCACCTGCGTGTTTAGTAGTATAACTATTGACTGTTGACACCGTATTGATAGTCATCTTTTGTTTGAAGAATTTCATGACTTTTGGGTAACCCTGTACTTCAGTGGAACTGTCGCATGTCAAAATATAAATAAAAGTTGATGGGTCTGAGCCTAGGGGCACGGACGGAATCTTGACATAGGACTATGATTGTGTATATAATTGCATTTAAATTAAGTTTTTCATTGTTCAAAATCTGTATTTTTTTCTCTTCTGATACATCAAATGGATGTCCTGGAAAAAACGTTTCCTGTATGTACTTGTATGCTTTAAACGGGTTAGATGACATAACGTGGTAGAATTCGGTACCGCATTCTGTTAAAAAATGTACACAAAAATACCATTACAGCCTTTGCTACCCTTTTCTTCTGTTTATTCAATCATGCAGAAGAAGACAAAGAGTCATCATGTATCATTTTTAAACAAAAGTTTAAATAGTTAAGACCTACATAAGTATAAGACTGAGTCAAATCAATCTATAACTACAAAAATATATTATAGATAAAAATAGTATTATCTCCTTCGTTACCACGTTGTCCGGAACATTGTTTGTAATAACTTTATAGCCCTGTAAGATTGCGACTACTCAAGCTATCATAATCAGATTTACGTGGGTATACCCTTTCGATCTCCTAAATCAGCAGCCATTTAAATTCATTTATTGCATTTTTACATAACTAAACAACATACTCGATATTATGCCATCCTGGACCACAATTACACAAATTGTTAGTAGTAAGACGTGAATTGAGCCCAAATTGATTGGACAACATACAATATAATATAAAATTAATGCCTGTTATCGGTAAATGGAGAATGATTTATTTTACGCATTTACTCACATTATGAGCTATCGCCCGAATTTAGGCAAAAAGATTGCTCGTTGCGTCGGGGAGGAAGCGAGTAGATAATGCAATCGAAAGAAAACATACCTAATCAAATCGTCAAATTGTTAACTTTTTTTACTATATTCATTGTTCATGTTTCAAAAAAAAAAAATTGTGGATAAACTTCCTGTGTGATGATATATAACACAACATATGTCGCAATAACCATTTTGAGTAATATCCGTACTTTAAATAAATCGTTACATTTTTCGTAGAGTGACCCCCTATATAGAAATCATAGACATAGTCCAATGTAAAAAACAAAAATCGCTCTCCCGATAGACATTCAGCCGTAGTTTTGTGCGCTTCGAATTCAAGGAATTTCTAGTGAAATTTAGTTTATTTGACCTGATATTTTCGACAAATCAACATTTTGGACGACTGTTCACATATTCTAAGGGAGGTTGATATATTGATATTAGGCTGTCAAAAAAGTCCTGCGGTATTTTTTTTTGAATTTTCATTTGTTCATAAAATTAGTTACAATCATCTGTTTTAAGTCAAATGTGCGCCGTTTTGTTCGATGACTTGTTCCCAACGAGGTGCCAACTTCATAATACCCCTGTTATAGAAGCTCGCTTACTTATTGGCAAAATACTCGGATAGCCAATTTTCACAGGCCTCTTTTGTGGCTAACTTCTGACTACCTAGCTCGTTCGCCATGGACAAAAACAGTTGGTAGTCACTTGGTGCAAGGTCCGGACTATACGGCGGGTGCAAAAGAACCTCCCATCCGAGCTCCCGGAGCTTCTGGCGTGTCACCAAAGAAGTGTGTGGCCTGGCGTTGTTCTGATTGAAGACAATGCGGCCTCTGTTTATCAAAGATGGCCTCTTCTTCATGAGTGCTACCTTCAAGCGGTCCAGTTGTTGGCAGTACAGGTCCGATTTGAGCGTTTGGCTATAGGGAAGCAGCTCAAAATAGATTATTCCTTGACAATCCCACCAAACACACAGCAGAACCTTCCTGGCCGTTAATGAGGCTTAGGCCACCGTCTGAGCCGCTTCGGCGTGCTTCGACCACGACCTTTTGCGCTTCACGTTGTTGTAAGTGACCCTCTTTTCATCGCCAGTCACCATCCGCTTCAGAAACGGGTCGATTTTGTTGCGATTCAGCAGCGATTCACATGCGTCGATACGGTCAAAGATGTTTTTTTTGCGTCAATGTGTGTGGCACCCATACATCGAGCTTCTTTGTGAATCCAAGCTTCTTCAAATGGTTAATAACGGTTTGATGACTTATCCCCAGCTCTTGGCCGATGCTACGGCTGCTACTATGCCGGTCTTTCTCGGCTAATTCAGCGATTTTGTCGCAATTTTCGACGACAGGCCTTCCGGAGCGTGGCGCATCTTCGACGACCTCTACACCAGAACGAAAACGTTGAAACCATCGTTGTGCGGTGGAAATGGAAACTGTATCGGGTTCATAGACTGCACAAATTTTATTGGCAGCTTGAGATGCATTTTTGCCTTTGTCATAGTAGTACTGTAAAATATGTCGGATTTTCTCTTTATTTTGCTTCATATTTGCGACACTATAACTCACGAACGACTTAACCAAACAAAACACTGTCAAGGACTATATTATAGCACGCAAAAATACCTTTCCAACAAGCTAAAGTATGACTCGATACAATGAATACAACTAGAACTACGCGCTTACAACGACACCTCGCGGAAATACCGCAGGACTTTTTTGACAGCCTAATATTTTGTTGAATTTCAGCGATTATTTCGCATATTTCGCATTTCGTTGATTGGGGGGCAAAGTGGTCAGTGGAGGATTACTACTGACAATATTTTGTTTTCAAAAGCTTATGTACCTTATCACTTTCTGCTCCTAAAGAGGTCCCTTTTGCGGTTTTGACCCAGGCAAAATATGCCACCCCAACCTAAACCAAGGCATGAAACACGTTATGTGTTTCCTACTATGTTTTTGTACGCATGAGAAAATTTCAATTACAACTCTTGGTGAACAGGCCTAGTACATTTCATACATGTACCTAATAGGGTGTGTCACATCAAATTGCATCACGGAAAAAACGCTGTAGAAATTCGCCCAGTAGACCGATCCTTTTGAAAATTTTAGACAGAAAAATAAAAACTATTAAACAACTTTTGGCATTTTCTTTTTATTCATACTTCGAGCCCAAGCCCATATGCTCGCACCTTCCTCTTTACCCCGTCCATAAGGTTCTGTACAACGTCAGGTTGTTGTTTTTTTTAACAGAAATCCATTTTCTCTTGAAGTCCGCCTTCGATTTGACAACTTTTGGGTTCTTCCGGAGGGCCTGCTTCATAATCGCCCAATATTTCTCTATTGGGCGAAGCTCCAGCGCGTTGGGCGGGTTCATTTCCTTTGGCACGAAGGTGACCCCGTTGGCTTCGTACCACTCCAACACGTCCTTTGAATAGTGGCACGAAGCGAGATCCGGCCAGAAGATGGTCGGGCCCTCGCTGCTTCAATAGTGGTAGTAAGCGCTTCTGTAGGCACTCCTTAAGGTAAACCTGCCCGTTTACCGTGCCGGTCATCACGAAGGGGGCGCTCCGCTTTCCGCAAGAGCAGATCGCTTGCCACACCATGTACTTTTTGGCAAACTTGGATAGTTTCTGCTTGCGAATCTCCTCCGGAACGCTGAATTTGTCCTCTGCGGAGAAGTACAACAGGCCCGGCAGCTGACGAAAGCCCGCTTTGACGTAGGTTTCGTCGTCCATTACCAGGCAATGCGGCTTCGTCAGCATTTCGGTGTACAGCTTCCGGGCTCGCGTCTTCCCCACCATGTTTTGCCTTTCGTCGCGGTTAGGAGCCTTCTGAACCTTGTATGTACGCAGGCCCTCCCGCTGCTTGGTCCGCTGGACGAATGAACTTGACAAATTCAACTTATTGGCGACATCCCGGACCGAACTTCTCGGATCACGTCTAAACTGCTTAACTACGTGCTTGTGATCTTTTTCACTGATCATCCATTTTTGCCGTTCTTCACCTTCCGGTCAATGGTTAGGTTCTCGAAGTATCGTCTTAGTACTCTGCTGACCGTGGATTGGACGATTCCCAGCATCTCACCGATGTCCCGATGTGACAACTCCGGATTCTTGAAATGAGTGCGCAGGATTAATTCACGACGCTCTTTTTCGTTCGACGACATTTTTCCAAATTTACGAAAAATTGACAGTGAAGCATGGCCAACGTGATCTATACACTCTTATCTGATTATAAGCGAAAGCTGAAGATATAATTCCTAAAAATTAAATTTCTACAGAGTTTTTTCCGTCATGCAATTTGATGTGACACACCCTTTAAAAGAATTTTTCTGAGAAACAGATAGTTCGAAGTATTATTAAATGAAAATATATTAAATTTTTTGTGTGATTTATGGATTTTGTTGTTTTCGATATGGTAAAAAATGTAATTTGAAAACATATTTTGTATTTGACGATATAGGAACTGGATATTGTGGATTGTTGATGATGTTTATTATTTTTCAGATTGTACCAATATTGTACAATCTAGCTGTGACTGTTCTTTATATGGAAGAATTCAACGTCACATTTGTTCTATATGAAAATAGAGCAATTCAAAATTTAAAAATTAAATTTTTTGACGTAGGATTACGTCTTTCGGGAGCATATTCAACCATTCCATGCCAAACCGATATAGTGGTTCTCAGATTTTCTTGAAAATTTGTAGTTTTGTTCTTTATCGCAAAACATTAGCGCCGTTTTTTTATTTTTTTCAGTAAGGTTTTTCAGTAGAGGTTGGCCAAAAATCAACTTTTTCCTCTTTTTTCCAAAAATGACTTTTTTCAAAAATTCATAACTTTTGAACTACTGAACCGATGCAGATGATCGACATATCAAGTTAAAGCAAATTAGATAGTCTTTTTTAAAAAATAATAGACTTGTGCAAAAAATTCGATTTTTGATCTGTTCTTTTTTGGAAAAATACCATACCTACAAAATGAATTCTGTTCTCGGTATTATTGATTGTATTCGTTTTTACTGTTTTCATGGTTTCGGGACCAAAGGCGCCATATTTTTCATATTTTTTCTGAGGATTTTTCATACAACATATGCCGAAACCAGAGAGGCTTTGTTTTTTCGTTTTGAGTTTTGATTTTCCAAAGTTAACCGATAGTTCGAAAAATCATTTTTTTCCTCTTCTTTCCAACACAAAAAATCATAATTTTTGATCTACTGGACCGATTCAGATGATCGACACCTAAAATTAAAGCCAATTAGCTAGTATTTTTTGAAAAATATTATTATTATTGATTGTATTAACTATAAAAAGTTTACATGGTTTCGGGACCAATGATGCTATTTTTTAAAAATATTTTTTCGAAAGCTGAAGTTTTTTTACATAACATATTCAAAAATTAAAGATGTATTATTTTTCGTTTTTAAGTTATGATTTTTCAAAGTTAACATGTTTTCTGTCTTCGTTCAATATTTCTATGCGACTAGACTGGATGCGTGCGACTATAATTCAATTAATTGGCAAATGTGCTTTGCTAAATGGCATTAATTTGTGATATATCTATCATCTGAATCATCTGAATCGGAAATAAATTTTTGATGAAAGTCATTTTTGGAAAGAAATCACAGAAATCACAACTCAAAACCGAAAAAAAACACCTCTCTGGTTTCGACATACGTTATGTGAAAAAACTTCAGCTTTTCAGAAAAAATATAAAAAAATATAGCGCCCTTGGTCCCGAGACTATAAAAACAATAAAAAACCAATACAATCAACAATAACTAGAACAGAATTCTAATTTTCTTCAGGTGTAGTACTTTTTCAGAAAAAACCAGGTTCCATACTTAATATGATATGTCGATCATTTGAATCGGTTCAGTTGATTTTTAGGACAACCCCACAATGGAAATGGTCACCCTACTGGAAAAATAAAAAAAATAGACCCGTTTTTTTGCGATAAAGAACAAAACTACCACTTTTCACGAAAATCTGAGAACCACTATATCGGTTTGGCATGGAATTCGTGTATACCGTTTTCTCTCAGTGTAGATTCTGCGTACAAGAATCCCCCTAAGATTTTCAACAGGATTCAAATCTGGAGAGTGAGCCGGTCAGTTCAAAAAATTAAGTTTTTGGTCCTTAATCCATTTCTTAGTTTCCTCGCTGAAATGAATAGTAGTATTGTTTTGCTGGAATGCGATTTTTTTGTGACGATATCCACGCAAAAACTTGAATGATATGAAAGCTGTCTTGAGCTTTCTAGTTGCACAGAATCTCGCCCAAACCATGCACGAGTCTCCACAAAAATTCCTGGTTGAAAAATACTGTTCCTTCTTCCGTAAATCACGTCAGTACCCGTTGAAACCATCAGGACCATCCTAATTGAACTTTTTTTCGTCACTGAAGATAACCTATATATTGAAGAACTTTTCGTTATGGTATATAACGAAATGTATTCTTTTGGAAACATTCTTTGTCACAACATACCATGTCCCACTGTCGGTTCATGTGAGCTTTGGTAAAACTCAGACCTTCCGATGTGAGATGGTGTAAAATGAGGAGCTTTAACCTTTTAAATCCCTTTTTATATGAGTATTTTTTACCAAAAAATTGACGAATTGTCACCCGAGTAACATTTAACACCTTCGTCGCCCAGAGCGATTCGGTCGAGTTTCTTGCGGGGCCCAAATCCAACTCTCGGTGCGCTAGAGAAATAAGCGGGCAACGATAATAATGAATTTGGGTTCGATTCAGAACTACTTTTCGGTTGAATCCGAATGAAATCAACCAACTGCTGATTAGAAAACTTATAAAAATAAGTTTTCAGTCAATCATACAGTGTTGGAAATGATAATAAAAATTAAATTTACAGAACGCACTTGCTTTATATACTATATTCGATGGCGATGAATAACTACAATTTTATTGGAGAATATGGAATATTCTGTTCAATCGATTGCAAAGATTCCGTGAATATATCATACTGAGGACATATGTCACATTTGTGGGAAAATAATCGTCATAAACTATATCACGTTTGGCAACTCCGATTTTTCACATTTTTCGTTTTTATCGTTCCTTGCGCTTGGTAGTTAAAAAGCTAAAAGAAGAAGCAAGTTGCAGGTTTTTTTTCTGATAATGAGAATAATAATTGCACGACGCAGAGAAGCCTCTGTTTATTCCAAAAAACAATATGTCTATTATGTATATTTTTTAGACACACATGTGTTTTTTTCATCCTTAAAATGTTCACCGGACGGCGTAATAGTAAATCTGAAAGCGAGGAAATAAGGAACGACGAAATAGTGCGAAGCGTTAGAAGAAAAGTTTCGAGTATTATCTCATCGAGTTCCGATTAGGATATTGAGGAACTATACGCAAGTGAAGACCTGGACTATATGTTAGAAGAACTTACTATAGACGACATAAAGATATTGATTTTTCAACAGTACATTTAAAATGTAATTTTTCACAAATAAGTATGTTCTACTGGTCAAGCCCGTTCATTTGATACCCATATTGATGGGGTTTTTATAAAATATGTAGTCCGCCATTTTGTTCCGGCCGCCATCTTGGATTTTCAAGATCATAGAATACGCGGTTTTTTAACGACAGCAGAGATAAAGGTGTGCTCGAAATTTCAGATTATTCGGTCAACAAGAAGGAGGTTAAATTTCTATTGATGTGGGACAATCCTGCAGATAAACATACAAACATATTCACAGTAGGTAATGCTCAATAGTAGGTAATGCTCAAATTCCGTTTAAAAATCCTATTCAAATTGAACGAGAAAAGTGTCACCCACATCTGGGTGACGGGGCCTCCCAGGAAATACACCCGTCACCCAGATTTGGGTAACGGGGCGTTCAAAGTGTTAAATTAAAATATTGCTTTAATTGCATAAGCGATTTTGAAGTATTCGAATTTGTTCTAGCTATTTCCCGCTTAACCCGGTCAGAGAGCTTCGATTTACGTGGAGCTCTCTCCTTCTTACCGTATCCTTGAGGATTCGCCAAATAATTGAGCACTGCTTGATAGGATCGTCCAATCCGATGATAAATTTCTCTGATACCAACATTTTCTTGGTGAAATACGTCGATTTATCTTTCTTTTCTCTCTGTGAATACTTATTCCTTCGGTATTTTCCAGATTGATTGATCAAAACAACTAAAACAACGGAAAAATGTAACTGGTCTTATAGAAACTTGACACTTGGAAAATACAAAACCTTTGGTTCATGCTCAGCGCTTGCACACACCCATATGAAAACCATGCAATGTATGGTAGTCACCAATACAAACACACTAGAATACAAGATGAAGCATTGTTTATTTATGATGGCACAAAGAAGCAAGATCATCACCTGGTGATATAGAAGTTGAACAATTTTCCGTTCCAAGTTGCGTGTACAGCGCGGACTCGATTCTATAAAATTTTTGATCTCTTCTCACTGTATATAATGGAATCCTGTTTATAATCGAATAAAAAAAAAGTTTTTATTCGTTTTTTTGCATGTATTTTTGGTTTTTTTTAATATAAAAGAGAAATTTGATTTTTGATTCATCCCCTTAAAGTTAGAAAGCACCATTCTCACATGAAAAAAAATAATTTATCCAAATCCTCTCAGGAGGTGATAGACGATCATATTTGATGAAAAAAAAAAACGCATATTGTCGAATTTCAGAGTTACTGACAGAGTTATAGAACATATTTTCTATTTCGGACTCTGTTGCCTCAAACTGGCTCTACATTAAAAAGTACGCTACGGAAGACAATTCTGTTGATTTCATTTAAGAGATGAGAAAATTCAGTACAGGATATAGTAGTGGAACATCTGAATTAGTGGATTCCAATAACATTTTAGAAGTGAAAAACTTAAAAGTTAATAATTCTTGATGCGTTATCATTATTTTATCTTAAAAAAATTATATTAAACTAGATTATTTCTATCACTTAAATTGAAGCTCTTTAATCGTTCTACAATTTGTTCTTCGACACCCAACTTCTATCTTTCTTAATTTGGCTGCAATATCGATATAAGCAATTTCTGGTAAAAATTCAAGCAACATCTTGAAAAATCACTATTTTTACCACACTGTACATGTAATAGCCACTTAAATTTCTCCTTAACGTTGAAAGGTTACTTTTTTTTTTGAAATAAGTCATATTTGAAATATATTAAAAAAATCCCAAACTGTATATAATCGAGTCCAAAATTGTATATAATCTAATCACATATAGTTGAGTCTGTATATAATCGAGTTCGACCTGTAATGCCTTTTCAAACGTCGAAACTCAAACGCGAGCCATAATACAATCGAAACAATACCCTTCAAAACTAGTAAACCTCGGTGTTTTTTTTTTGCCACAGGTCTATGATTTCAACCGGTATTTAGCATGCAATGTCCACCAAAATCTTCAGATCATAAGGGACAAAAAAAATGCAACCGGTTCTTGACCTTCCCGAGAAAAAACAAGATTTTCGAATAGTTTTTGCTTTCCCTACCATCAAACGCGAAAAAATCGTAAACATTGCGTTCGTTGCATCTGCCACCTCATCTGTTTGCCTTTTTTTTGCTGTTATTTTAGCTGTTCTTTCCCCCAACCCAAATAAGGCAGAAGCAGAAAAAACGCTATTCGTGTGTGAATTTCGCCATCGCTGCTGCAATAGGATCTCGTGCATTGCACACACAAAGGCAGCATATTATCTCCAGAAGCATAAATTATGGTGCATACATCTGCCGTTGTCAGTTCGCATCGAAGCGTCTGCGAATTCAGCTCCTGCTCTACTGGTGCAGATTTTTATATTGTCTCCGGCTGCTGCCTCTGGCTTCCAGAGGTGGTGCATTCCCGTATTCAAATTTCGCCCTTGCGAAATACAGATGGCCAGCGAATACGCGCTCGCTGCCAGAAACTCGTTTTCTCTTTGCGAGCACAGGCGTTATAGTTCCTGTGGTGATTCCTGTACTCATGTCGCACATGAGCATGTGGAACTATTGCGCACACCGGTTCTCGCAGATGTGTGCGACGGTGGGGCGCTTCGCGTGAGTAGCTGCACACGATCCGGCACATAAGAGAAAAACTGCCATGTTGGATGCTGTAAAGTGCCAGAGGCTCACCCTCACACGAACGCACCGGTGACTGATGTGTGTGTGTGGGTCGGGTTCGGTTATCCTCACGAGAATGGCTCTCCAGTCAGCAACCCACCCACCCGATGGGATACTGGTAATTTTTTACTGCCAGTTGTAATCGGTTTCTTTTTTTTTATGGCCCGGTCTGATCCAAGCATAAGAGAACTGTGTGGGTAAGTTGTGAGATCTGGAATTAGAGAGAGTACCATGCTTGTTATGAAATCCCAAAAATGAGTATATGACTATATTGATGATTAAATTATGACTTTTTATGCTTCTCTTTGCTCGTCGCAAAAATTAATTAATGATGATTAATTGTATAGAAACTGTCATTAGGGAAATGACAGAAACAACATATGCAACTTGAGACAAAATGATCGAAAACCTTTCGATTTTGTTTTCGATTCGGCGTTAATAATTTGCATGCTAGATGACAGATGTTCAACAATAGACGCATTTCATGCCAACTCGACTGACTGTTGGCAGCACCATCTCAGATAGCAGTGAAACGTTCTGGGAGTAAACACATGGGCCTTTTAAGTATCTTTGCATACTTGAAATATTAAAAAAAGAATTAGTCTCATTTTTGAAAAAGGTCAAAAATATGTTCTTGATTTTCTATAAAAAATATAACGCAAAAGCTATAATACCTACGAAATTCTAGTCAAAGGATGAAATGTAGACAATTGTTTAGAATTTCGGGAAAAATACCAAAATGAATTTTAATTTTAAATTTTTTTTTAAAAGATTGGTATTTCTTTATGAAAATTTAAACAATAAAATTTAATCACAGATTTTGAGTTAAATATTGAAAAAGTAGTCTGATTCTTTATCGAACATTTTAAGTATCTGTGATGGTTCTGCCAACTCCTAAGACAAGTTGGCATGACATTTATCAAAAACGATACTGATTACCTAATTGATTTTGAATGGAAACTTGTTGCAAATTCAATTTGTTTCGTTCAATGTAAATATTATTTTAACATTACTTTCTCTCAGCAAAAAGTATAATTCACCCAGTTAGCGTAAATGGCGGTTTTATCAGGAGAATTAGATGAATCGGAGAGCTAACTCGTGGACAACGCCATGTGATTATTCTTTTATATATAATTAACCGACTCGGCACACTTCGTCCCGCCCAAAATGGACTTTTTGTTATCAATACATTCAAACATTCATGTTTTCTTACGTCTTAGTTACTAAGGAATCAAATTTGGCAAGTCGAGGTATTAGGGGGCAGGAAATATTAATAAAAAAATGTTTCATATGAATTTCAGTGTGAAAAGTGAGCATATTTGCGTCTTAATTATCCACTTCTCAAATCATTCCCATCCTTCCATCAAATGCACCATTTTGCGGATAACATGAATTCTAATAGCAACAAGTTTTGACATACATTGTAACGGATAGTCTTAGCTCTGTCGCAGCTATCCGTTCAGTGAGGCCGGAAAAGCACTCGCCGTACTTCCTTGAGAGAATACGTGAAATTTTGAGTGCTTTAACCAGACGCTGTTATGTCATTACCTTTGTCTGGGTCCCTTCACATTGCTCAATTCCGGGTAATGAGAGGGCTGACTCATTGGCAAAGGTAGGTGCAATTGAAGGCGATATTTATCAGCGTCAAATCGCCATCAATGAATTTTATTCTTTAGTCCGTAAAAATACCATCGCTACCTGGCAACGTAAGTGGAACGAAGATGAATTGGGTCGGTGGCTTCACTCGATTATCCCTAAGGTTAGCCTCAAACCATGGTTCAAAAGTCTGGACTTGAGTCGGGACTTTATTCGCACCTTCTCTCGACTCATGTCCAATCACTGTTCGTTAGACGCGCTACTCTTTCGTTTTAATCTTGCCGATGGCAATATCTGTGCTTGTGGCCAAGGTTACCACGACATCGAACACGTTGTTTGGTCGTGCGAGGTGTATCTTGTTGGCAGATCGAATTTAGAAAACTCTCTTCGGGCCAGAGGAAGACAGCCCAATGTGCCGGTGAGAGATGTGTTGGCTCGGTTAGACCTTGATTACATGTCCCAAATATATGTCTTCCTAAAAGTTATCGATCTTCGTGTGTGATTGTTCTTATATCCTTATATTCTCCTTTTTCTTTTCCTTCGCGAGAAAGCAAATCCCTTCTTACTAACAATAGAATAAGGTGAAATGTAAATACGTATTATATATAAGATAGGCTTAAGAATTGAGTATGATGAATGTGAGTGCGAATGTGAGTGTGAACATTGTCAACATATCCTTATATCCCTTCCTTTTCCTGAAAAAAATGTCACCCTTCTAAACTCGAGCAAACCGCGAGTAATCGGTTCTCTACTTCATTAACACTAGAATTAATGAAAAATGTTTATATATACTTGTAACAATACAGATAGGAATTTGGCTCCTTCAATCTTATGTAACTGAGCCTGTAAAAATAAACGATTTAATAAAAAAAAAAAAAGTTTTGACATGCAACTAAAGGGTGTGTCACATCAAATTGCATCACGGAAAAAACGCTGTAGAAATTCGCCCAGTAGACCGATCCTTTTGAAAATTTTAGACAGTAAAATAAAAAGTATTAAACAACTTTTGGCATTTTCTTTTTATTCATACTTCGAGCCCAAGCCCGTATGCTCGCACCTTCCTCTTTACCCCGTCCATAAGGTTCTGTACAACGTCAGGTTGTAGGTTTTTTTGAACAGAAATCCATTTTCTCTTGAAGTCCGCCTCCGATTTGACAACTTTTGGGTTCTTCCGGAGGGCCTGCTTCATAATCGCCCAATATTTCTCTATTGGGCGAAGCTCCGGCGCGTTGGGCGGGTTCATTTTCTTTGGCACGAAGGTGACTCCGTTGGCTTCGTACCACTCCAACACGTCCTTTGAATAGTGGCACGAAGCGAGATCCGGCCAGAAGATGGTCGGGCCCTCGTGCTGCTTCAATAGGGGTAGTAAGCGCTTCTGTAGGCACTCCTTAAGGTAAACCTGCCCGTTTACCGTGCCGGTCATCACGAAGGGGGCGCTCCGCTTTCCGCAAGAGCAGATCGCTTGCCACACCATGTACTTTTTGGCAAATTTGGATAGTTTCTGCTTGCGAATCTCCTCCGGAACGCTGAATTTGTCCTTTGCGAAGAAGAACAACAGGCCCGGCAGCTGACGAAAGTCCGCTTTGACGTAGGTTTCGTCGTCCATTACCAGGCAATGCGGCTTCGTCAGCAATTCGGTGTACAGCTTCCGGGCTCGCGTCTTCCCCACCATGTTTTGCCTTTCGTCGCGGTTAGGAGCCTTCTGAACCTTGTATGTACGCAGGCCCTCCCGCTGCTTGGTCCGCTGGGCGAATGAACTTGACAAATTCAGCTTATTGGCGACATCCAGGACCGAACTTCTCGGATCACGTCTAAACTGCTTAACTACACGCTTGTGATCTTTTTCACTGACGGAGCATCCATTTTTGCCGTTCTTCGCCTTCCGGTCGATGGTTAGGTTCTCGAAGTATCGTTTTAGTACTCTGCTGACCGTGGATTGGACGATTCCCAGCATCTTACCGATGTCCCGATGTGACAACTCCGGATTCTTGAAATGAGTGCGCAGGATTAATTCACGACGCTCTTTTTCGTTCGACGACAATTTTCCAAATTTACAAAAAAATGACAGTGAAGCATGGCCAACGTGATCTATACACTCTTATCTGATTATAAGCGAAAGCTGAAGATATAATTCCTAAAAATTAAATTTCTACAGCGTTTTTTCCGTGATGCAATTTGATGTGACACACCCTTTAAGGGCACAACACAGCCACACGCAACCGAAAAGGCAAACTATCCCATCGCACAGCAGGAAAACAATAGGAAATCGAAAGGTTGTTGGGGTGGATTCGAGTTATTTTCATAGGGAAATACGTTTTTATGTGGTTTATGCAGTTTTTTTTCATATTGTGTAACGAACACCTGTACAAGAAATGTTTCTATGGTGGTTTGACACTCTTCCCTCCTCTGGAAGGAGAAGAAGTAGATGGGTCTAGGGACAGGGACGAGAACTTGACGTAGGACTGTGTTTGTTTGTAGTAATTGCTTTTGAATTGAGTTTTTTCATTGTTCAAGAATCTGTAATTTTTACTTGTTTGATATATAAAATGGAGGTGATGTAAAAACAGTGTAATACGGGTAGGATGGATGAGGTGGAATCCGGAGCCACATTCTAACTTGGTCACGAGTGACACGACACTATTTGTGCGCAAAATACATTAAAGTTATTACCACACTTTTCTTCTATTTATTTAATTATGCAGAAGAGGGTAAGGTGTCATCTTTTATCAGTGCATTTTTGAGCACTAGTCTGAATAGCTTAGATCTACACTCGGTTCAATTTTTGGCGTTAGTACCTGTCATGCACTTCATGACTTTCATATGTTTGTGTGCAAGCGCTGTATGTAAACAAATGTTTTTGTATTTGTGTCAAGTGTCAGGTTTGTAGAAGACCAGTTACTTTTTTCGTTGTTTTAGTTGTTTTGAACAACAAATCTGGAAATTGCCGAAGTGAAAAATGCTTACGGAGAGAGGAAAGACGGATCGGTTTATGCAAATGTTGGTATCAGGAAAATTGCTCGTCGGATTGGAGATCCCGTCAAGTAGTGCTCAATTATTTGGCGAATCCTCAAAGATATCGACAATTATTTGGCGAATCCTCAAAGAAGACGAGAGTTCCGCTTAAATTGAAGCTCCCTGACCGGGATAAACGTAAAATAGTTAGAACAGTTTCGAATACCTTAAAATCGCTTACGCAAATGTAACAATTTTTGAATTTTTTTGTTTCCCTGGAGACAATTCGTCATGTTTTGGTAAAAAGTTCTTGCATAAAGAGGGCTCAAAAGGTTAAAACTTCTAATCTTACATCATCTCACATTAGAAGATGTCTGAGTTGGCCGAAACTTACATGAACCGACAACGGGACATGTATTGTTATGACAAAGAATGTTTTCAAAAGAATACATTTTGCTATATACCATAACGAAAAGTTTTTCAATGTAAGCATTTTGACGTAGAACAACATCTTCCATTAAGGGTGCCAAATCAGAAAATAGGCGATGTTATGTTATGAAATAAAGTCAACGTTAATAACTATTTTTGCCGCGAATGGATTTTGACGATTTACATACCAAACAAATCTAAAATTCCCTAAGATTTGTCTTTTATGCTATATATTACAATCGTCTGATGTGTAAACGTTTAAATTGATGAAAACTAGAAGCATTGCTCTTTTGCCATACATTTGTTCTGCTCATTTGAGAGCTTCCCTACCCATGCAGTCAATAACGAGCAACTTATCGGTGATCAACGAAGGGGAATGATTTAAAGTATCCGTGAACAATGAAACGAATAAGAAGAAGATCGAAGTGGAATATTTGCCGAGTAACTGACAACGTATAAACCAGGTTCAACTGTTGGAAACTTTTTCAAGAGTATTATGAGAGAGAACGGAATGTATATACGCGTGAGTTCATAAGAGAGAAAGTTTGGGAGAAAATTCATTCGAATTTGCTGTGCTTTCGCCATTAGAGGGCAATCGAGTTCATTCTCCATTTCAGTGTCTATTGGCAATCGCTTTTTTATCGCTGCGTATGTTATGTGAATTGAAGCAAAATGGAAGCCTGCACTAGTTTAAAAAAGAAAAGTGGCTGACGAAGGACATGTATTCCAGGGAAAATTGTCTGAAATGTTCTTTTTACGTGCATAAATCATGGTTTATCTGATTTGTAATGAAGCTGCCGCTGTTTTGAAGGTTCAATCTGAAACGAAAATATAAGTCGAAATATACGTCAAAAATGGAAAAGTTGTTGCCACATCTTGTGCTGGGAACTTAGCTTAGTTAGGAGCGAAAATTGTTTGTTTGAAAGTTTGAAAAAAACTAGCTGCCAACTATGTATTCTATTCAGTGATGATAGGTAAGAGAAGGATTTCGAAGTTACCGAGGAAACAAGGAAAAACTGTTGATGCACTCCAGTCGATCAATGCTGATTTTTCTCACAGATTTTAGTACTTCAAAGCACATGAAAGAATTGCAGTTTTCTCCTATTTTTTCTACCCCATTCAGTTCCGATGACCGCTGAAAACACGCATTTGAAAACCATGATATCTTGGATTTCAACTCTACATTAGTTCCAGAAGCGCGATTTCCAGAACTAATGAAACATGCTCATTCTATTATTTCTTTGTTTGAATCCACAAATATTTGTTAGCAATTGTTTTAGTTAAGAAAGAAGTGAATTCAAAGTCAAGGAACAAAATCACTGGAAGTCACTCACTATCAGTGACTATCTCTCACATTAAAGCTGATTTAGATAAAATGGCTCAAGAAAAGTAGTTCGAGTGAAATAGAAACGGTGTTGGAGTATGTTTGTATTTGAGGATTTTCTATAATGAAACAAACAAAAAATATTGTAGAAACTCTTTGATGATTGAAAGAACTTCCAATTTAATCGTGATACCATATTCACATTATCAAGTATAGCTATAATTCAGTGAAATCGCTACTGTGCTCAGCAAAGAAATTTGGAGAGAAGAAAAGTGGTAACACTGCAGTCGTGTAGTTCGATATTCCCCTTCACTCTCACTAAGTTTCAGTACTTGTTCGGTTTCCTAGCAACGATAATGTTCGGTCTGTACGAGAAGCGTGTGGCAATTGTCACGTTATTTAAGTGCGGGAAAACGTCAAAATAGATCTACGAGCTGCTCAAACAGTTTTCTATCAATGAACGATTCGTGACACGTACACTACAACTGTACAAATAAACAGCTGATGTGGGCGATAGGCCTAAAAACGGACGGCCGAGGTCGGTACGGGTGCACAATGTTATCTATGTTGTTCATGAACGCGTTCAACGCAATCCTCTTTCGAAATGAATTGGATAAATTAATTGGTGCGTACATCGCTGTGTGAGTCATTTATTGACGCCCAGATTGAAGCGAATATGTTTGGAACGATGCAACAAAAAAAATCCTAGAACAGTTATAAAAAACAAACCTACCAGACTTCATCTCCGCAAAACATTGATCATTTGCCAATCCATCGGATTATTCACAGTTCTCATTGGAATTATCAATCGTCAAAGAATTCTATCGAAAAGCTGTTAACGATTGGCCTTAGCGTGTTCGACTCTGTGTGAAGAAGAGATGGTCAAATTATTTTGCCAAAATGTTAATTCTGGATAGTTTTATACCTTCAAAAAATGTTTTGGGTTTTTATCTCATTTAGTTCTCGAGTTATGAATTCTATAGGTATAAAACTGAATGCTTTCTAATTTGAAATAAAAAGTGAGTCAAAAAAAGTACCAGTTGAATACGCATATTTTACATTTCATTAGGAACAGTAGTAAGAAAAAATCATTGCGGCCCGCGGCTATAATAAAAATTATAATGCGGCCCGCGCCATGTCTATACCTGGCCACCACTGGCATAGAGCATAAATATTGGATCTCGCTGAGGCAAACTTTCAGTATTGTTCTAGATACGAAGTAAGAAAAAAAATTGAAACAGAAATGCCAGCAAAGAATCAATTTTCTCCAAACAATTACCGGAACATGGTGGGGTGCCCATCCAGGAGACCTCATTCAGTTGTACAAAACAACGATATTATCAGTGTTAGAATATGGCAGTTTTTGCTTCCGATCAGCTGCCAGGATTCATATTCTCAAGCTGGAGAGAATACAATATCGTTGCTTGCGTATAGCGTATAGTGGGGTGTTTGCATTCGACACATACGATGAGTCTCGAAGTTTTGGCAGGAGTACCCCCGCTTACTCTTCGGTTCACAGAATTATCCTACAAATTTCTCATCCGTTGCAAGATCATGAATCCATTGGTGATTGATAACTTCGAAAATCTACTCCAACTGACTCCTCAGTCAAGTATTATGTCTATATACCATGAGTACCTTACCCACGACGTGCACCCTTCACCATGCATCTCCAACCAAGTTTGCTTCCCATACTTCTGCAATTCCTCTGTCATTTTTGATCTGTCCATGCGACAAAAAATCCATGGAATCCCAGATCACCTACGCTCCGATTCTATTCCGCCGATATTTTCGGCAGAATATGGGAAAGTTGGATCTGATAAAATGTTCTTTACTGACGGTTCATTCATAAACGAGTCCACTGGCTTCGGCATCTTCAATGAAAATTCCAGTGCCTCTTTCAAACTCAAAGATCCTTGTTCCGTGTATGTCGCTGAACTGGGTGCGATATATTACGCATTAGGGATCATTGAAACATTGCCCATCGACCATTATTTTATTTTTTCAGACAGTCTCAGCTCAATAGAGGCAATCTGCTCAATGAAGGTTGATAAACGCTCATCTTATTTCCTAACTAGAATAAGACAACTATTGAGTGTTTTGGTCGAAAAATTATTCAAGATTACCTTAGTATGGGTTCGCTCTCATTGCTCGATTCCGGGGAATGAGAAAGCGGACTCGCTAGCTAAGGTGGGCGCTTCAGAAGGCACACTTTTTGAAAGGCAAATTGCTTATAATGAATTTTTCCACATTCCTCGTCAGTATACGCTCGTAAGTTGGCAGCGCATGTGGAGTGGTGATGAGTTCGGTCGTTGGTTACACACGATTATCCCTAAGGTCTCGACGAGTGCATGGTTCAAGGGATTGAATGTAGGTCGTGATTTCATTCGCGTGATATCTCGGCTTATGTCCAATCACTACAACCTAAACGCGCATCTCTATCGCATTGGGCTCGCAGCAAACAATCTTTGTGATTGTGGCGATGGCTACCACGACATCGAGCATGTTGTCTGGTCGTGTATCCGGTTCCATGCTGCTCGCTCTCAGCTCTCTAGAGCACTGAGAGCACAAGGCAGACAATCGGATATCCCCGTCCGGGATATCTTAGGTAGCCGGGATCCTGATCTTCTGCTTCATCTATACCTGTTCCTCAGAAACGCCGATGTCAACGTTTAATGATGTTTCCTTCGTTGTGTCCCCGTTTCATATCCCTCCTATCCGATCGATAAACTTTTACTTAGTCGCGGCAATACATACACACACTCTTTACAGATGCACGGGCCGAAGGTTGTGCAGTCCACTGATTATTCAACAAGAGCCAAAGGTTGTACCGCTCATGACAACTCTACACGAGCTGATGATTGCGCCGCCATTCTATCCTGGATTCCTCGAGTCGAGAAAGACGCACCACGCTAGATATGGGGTACAGACTAGGGGGGCGTTGCTGATTAATGGTCAGCTGCATCCCAATAGGAAGTATCCCGTGTCGGGCACACGTACAGAGCATCGAAGATTGCGACATACCAATTATGAGAACACTTGTAATACTAACCTCGAGTCAACCGCGAGTAATCGGTTACATATTACTAACATAGTCTAAACAAACATTGTCAAAATATTGAACTCCCGGCCCCGTTAGGCTGACGCCATATGAGCCTTAATAAAATATATATTTTGGATAAAAAAAAAAAAAAAAAGATACGAAGCAATGAACATCGCTTATATAATCAGTCTTCGTTGATTAAAATCAGACTGTTGATTAAAACATGATTCATTTAGAATCCGGAATCACAAAACCAGTTGTATCTCGGGATCAATTATAGGTACAAAAATTGGTTTAATATCAAAATACAGATAATTTATTGTTCTTTAAAATGTTGAGAAAATTCCTTAACAGCTTTATTCCTTTACAGTTTTGATGAATTTTCCTACTTTTCTTCGGATACCTCCATCAAAGTTTGGACTCTCTGTAAATCAACCACCGTGGCTATTTTATTCTACGAACTCTACATGTCTGCAGCACCCCGAGTCACTTTGGAATAATTATTCAATTCCGCTTGACAATTGACCAATATTTTTCGATTGGGAACTGGGAGCAATTGGGAGGTTTGAGGTCTTTTTCAAAGTAATCGATCGCCCTGTCACGGTACCACTGAAGCACCTCTAGACTGTAGTGGCAACTGGCCAAAGCATCCTTCAATCTATCGGAACAACAGTTGCACATTCACGAAAACTTTTCAGCACATCATACACTGTCAATTAAGCCACTTTTAGCGACTTTAGTATCCGACCACGCCGAATCAAATTTCTTCTCTCGCCATCCATCCTGCACAACTTTTTCAAGACAAAACGAATCAATTGAAATTTTAATCGTTGAAATATACAAGTTTTCCAAACAATTTTCTAACAAAAGATTTGAGATACATTTACTACGACCGCTGCTATAAAATTAACTGTGATTGTGAATTTTAACTGAATCAAACCTTAAGGGTAAGTAGATAAAATGACCGCTTACACCTTTACTCTTCAGCACAAATGTTCAAGCCATATCGCAGAGCATGTTTGCATTACAATGAATTACAATGCAAATTTCATATAGAACATTCTTGGGTTGTAATTTCAGACATGAGACTATAATCATTCACAATGCACAATACACAGATAGATTGTTTTCATGGGATTTCCAATGCTCTAACTGCAATTCGGGAGCCTATACCCAGGCCACTAAGTGAGTTATTGAACCTGTGGGATTGACATGAATCTCTAAGAACCTATTCCGATAAGATTTCATACACATTGAAAATGTGTACGTTATATCGAGGTAAAATGTACGTTATATCTAAGTTCCCCTGTATTTAGTTGCTCCAGAGCCATCGATATATGGATATTTGTGTGCTTACGTGCGTGCTTCATAACCAGTACGTAAAGACAGTACATCTTCGCTTCGCTGAAACCCATTTGTATCTGCTCCCGTGTGCATTGGCCGATGCAACAATCGCTTAATTTTTTGATGTTATGATGGACTATTGTTTGGTGGTGCAAATTAATAAACCCGATGAACAAGGAGAGAAGATAGCGAGAGGGAAATTTTTGCGCTAGGGTATGAGTAAAAGTAATACTCTGCTGAGGCGAATATACTGTTTTTTTTTATTACTCCAAGCAGTTGACATCGCTTGTTTTCCGTCGTCATATGGACTTCATTGGTGCCTTTGACATTGCATAAATGCATTAAACTGACGCTATGGGGAATATCGAGCTAGATCATCGTGAATGTCGTGCTGGAATGTTATGAGTTATTTGGGTCCGCGTGCCAGTTGCAAAACTCAACTAGGATTGCATTTGCGCTAATCTTGATCATAATGAAGCAATGCTACTCTTTCCGAGGTTATTGAGATTAACAGAAAGAGTTTATTTCGTTTATTTAGTCACCAAGAAAGCTAATGTCTAATGCGCTTATCTCGAGCATACAATGCAACTTTTTTCGGAGCCAGTAATATTAACAGAAGCGTTTCTCTTGAGAATAGCGCAAAATGATATGAGGTTGAACGCTTGTTTGGTGCTGGTTGGTTTACGTTGTACGAACGATGTCTAGAGGTGCGATTCCACCGAGACAATACTAAATAGCCATAATGGAATAATGGTGCTGCTGCCACAAGTATATAATCGACTGTAGCCGAGTGTATGCCAATTGCGAAAAAGGCCACCGGAGTAGCGTTCGAAGTACATTTTTGATGAATTGACATAAAACAATTTTCGACATACGATCATCTAGTGTATTGTTCTGCAAGGGCAAGAATGAATCACCAATCAATTATCGTCAACTGAACCATTCCAAACCATTCTACTAAACAGTTATTTCTAAAATTTTGCAGCATTATAGAATAACATCCGAAGTTATCAACAAGTGACTTGAATAAAATAACAGCGTAGTTCTACGTCAACAATGCGGACGTGTCTTGAAAATAATCTCCTATAATTTTTCAACGGTTTTATTCAGTTTGCCCTGTAATCTGTTTGTATGTTTGTATGTTTGTAACATGTTTGTCTGTAGCGCTGACCCACATTAATAGAATTTGACCCCCTTTCTGTTGACCGATTGGTCTCAAATTTGGAACATACCTTTATCTCTGTAGTCATTATAAAACTGCGTATTTCATGATCTTGAAAATCCAAGATGACGGCCGCTACAAAATGGCGGATCACATATTTTCTCAAAACCTCATAGATATGGGTTTTCCAAAACCACATCGATATGGGTATCAAATGAAAGGGCTTGACTAATAGAATACGGTTATTCATAAAAAATGCAAATCCAAGATGACTGCCACTCCAAAATGGTCGCCACCACAAAATGGCGCCATATATATATTTATATATATATATATATATATATATATATATATATATATATATATATATATATATATATATATATATATATATATATATATATATATATATATATATATATATATATATATATATATATATATATTTATTTTTCAAAATTCTATCAATTTGGTATCAACTGAAAGGGCTTCACTAGTAGAACACAGTTATTTATGAAAAATGCAAATTCAAGATGGCTGCCACTACAAAATGGCGGACTATATATTTTTTCCAAACCTCATTAATATGGGTATCAAATGAAAGGGCTTGACTAGCAGAATACGGTTATTTATGAAAAATGCAAATCCAAGATGGCTGCCACTACCAAATGGCGGAATACATATTATGTCAAAACCCCGTTAAGGGCTTGAATAGTACATCACAGTAGATCATGAAAAATCCTTATCCAAGATGGCCGCCACTATAAACTGGCGGACTACATATTTTCTCAGCACCTGATCAATATGCGTATCAAATGAAAAGGCTTGAGTAGTAGAATACGGTTATTCATGAAAAATGCAAATCCAAATCCACTGCCAAATGGCGGACTACATATTTTGTCAAAACCTCGTTAATATGAGTATCAAATGAAAGGGCTTGAATAGTACATCCCAGTAGATAATGAAAAATCCAAATCCAAGATGGCCGCAATCACAAAATAGCAAATTACTTTATTAAACGGTTTTATTTAGCTTGAACTGTTTGTATGTCTGTAGGGTTGTCCCACATCAATAGAAATTTTTCCAATAGGAACTGACCGAATTTATAAAACACCTTTATCTCTGCTGTCATTTTAAAACTGTTTATCTTGAAAAATCCAATTTGGCTGCCGCTACAAAATTGCTGATTCCAAGACTGTATATAAAACCGTGGGGCACGTTGGATTTTCATTATCTACAATTAGCGACTTCATCATATGTCCCACGATTTTATTTTAGTCTTATCAATACCCTAGACTAATGAAGGAGAGGTTTGATAACTGCTAACTGCTACTTGGCTAATTATTTTCTATCTTTTAGTACATCATTATGTTTAAGCACAATTAAACCGTTTAACTTAAAAAGTTTTTTTTTACTTATTTCATTATCTAGTTTTTTTTCATTAAGGAGACCATTTGGTCCAAAAAATCAATTTTTTCTACTTTTTCCGAAAATGACTTTTTTTTAAAATTCATAACTTTCGAAATACTAAGCCGATTTAGATGATCGACATATCAAATTAAAGTCATTTGGTTAGCCTATTCTAAAAAATATCAAACTTGCGGAAAACTAGATTTAGTTTTTGTAATAATTGATTGTATTTGTTTTTTATAATTTACATGGTTAAAGATAGAGGACGCTATAGTTTTTTTAGAAAGCTGAGATAGGAGTCATATTTCTGATTCTTCTTCAAGTGTAATATTTTTCCAAAAAAGATTAGCTTTAGTTTGATATGTCGATCATCTGAGTCGGCTCAGTATTTCGAAATTTATGAATTTTGAAAAAAGAATCATTTTTGGAAAAAAGGAGAAAAAGTAAATTTTTCGAACCACTCTAAAATGGAAAAGGTCACTCTAATGAAGAAATAAAATAGTACGGGTCTAATATTTTGCGAAGAACAAGACTACCAATTTTCCCGAAAATCAGAAAAGCAGTATATCGGATTAGCATGGAATGGATTTATATAAATAAAAATGTGTTGTTAAGCGCAAATCTCGAAAAAGGAATCGTCCGATTTGAGCTGTCTTCATTTTACTGTATTTTCTGTATCAAACATGTATTCCATATAACGGTGAAACATGTTTTTTGCAAGTAATTGAATAACCTTGAACGATAATTGTATTCGAACATAATTTTGTATTATAAATAGCTGACCCGGCAAACTTCGTCCCGCCCAAAATAGATTTTTTGTTGTCAATACCTTCAAACGTTCATGGGTCCAATATGGGCACCATATGATTTTGAAGAATTTCGATGTACTTCAGACTGTGCAATCGTCTTGAAATCTTCACCCATCCACTTTGAGAGAATCCTCTCCAACCCATCAAACTTCCAGTTGAGAGTCAAAAAATAACTTTGCTCGTTCCGTAGTTCCTCCAGTGTGTAACAATATCATTTCGTCCATCCAGGTTGAATTCCATCAGACAAAATAACCTTTAGAAACACATCGACTGCAATAATCCAATGTAAATCCTCGTTTAAGTAACTATTCGAGTAATGCTTCCTATATGTTGGGTTTGTTCTTCCACTTTTTTGTTTTCTGATCATGAGTCTAAAATTGCTTATAGATTGTTATGCTAAAATGACTTCATTTATTAATAATATTTTCCACGTACTTTTACCGACGATGTAAACAATACCGTCAGCTGGTATTTCTCACAGATATTGAAATGCCCAATTTCGCACAACCTGTACCACAATTTGTCGTGCATGCATCGCTGGATGCGGTTCAGCTTTTTATTGTCGTCCTGTTTTGCTCCAACTTTATTTATTGTGGTACGTTAAATAACTGCCCCAGGTCATCTGAAATCGTCCATAATCGATCAAAAAACAAAAACAAAACCAACAATTTGAATGAAGCAAAAAAAACAAATTCTGGAAAATTTTACATTCGACGAGCATATTTAAGTGCATAATTCTCATATCTATCTCCACGCGGAGCACCTTTCCTTTGTCAGTTTGGGTAGTCTGCTGGTGTAAAAAAAATCATGGCCATAAATATGTGTCCGTCCGATGTTACTCGTCAGCAGCATTTAAACAGACTAAGGCGGGGTTAGAAGGTTTGGTGCAGGCAGAAAAAAGGAGACACACACACCGGAGAAAAACTCAGAGGCAGAATGGAAAAAAACAATCAAAAAAAAAAGTACCCCTCACACCAAGTGGTCCGGGAGTGTGTAGGAAATTGAAACTTACCCCGGGATCACAAAAAAGGAGGAAAACAGCATAGAAGGATAAAAAAAAATGCTCTCGGTATACGATTACGTCACGGACTGTGGCATTAACGGCTGTTGTCGTCGTCCGGGAATAGAACATAATCAAACTCTCCCGAGCTCACGCAGACTAGCAAAGAGAGGCGGAGTTTGTGGTGTTCTTTTTCTGTGTGTTGTTTTTTTTTCTATACTAACCGGGGACTTTTTTGTTCGGTATGATAGTTTTTTGGGTGTTGGAAAAATTGGGTGTTTTTTGCCCAGCTATTTAGATGATATTTACCAACACGCAATACGAGAGCTGGTAGATATTAGAATTAGATTGTTGTTGTATACTGCGAGACAGGTACATTTTGTTTTAAAAATGTTAAAATAATAATTTGTGGAAAATAATATGAGGATTTAACAAAACATATGCCTGTAAGAAATGTAATGTAATTCAGCAATGTAACTTTCTTTGTGTTGCTCACAAGCCACTCAAACTTATGCTAATGAGGTGTGCATTATTAAACCCCTGTTCAGAAGCCCTTGCAGGGCTTTTAGACTAGGCTGACTGACAATGTCCTTATTTGGGACGGGTCAGATTGGGTTACAGCCACCGGAGGGGTTCCAATCGCTCATGCGTTTAATTGCGTAATAATGGTAACCGTGATAAGTATGATAATTTAATAGCGAATTTATTGGCCGGCGGTTATATCATCTGTCCGCAAGTTGTTTGTCGTCACGATGAACTGAAATATGTGTGTCAAAATATTTTTCCTCCCATGGTTGCAACTGTGGACTAACGATAAAAAAGGGTGATGGATCGTTGTGTTATGCAGCCGGTGGGTCAATTATTTAGCGGGTTGCTAGCATTATGAACATGTGTATGACCGAGGGGAATAGTAAGTGTCCGTGTTGTCACCTTCACGAATTACCTTCGAATTAGTTATTGTCGATTTTCATACCAACTCGTCTGGTCATTGACAGCAACATCTCAGATTGCAGTGAAACTTTGTGTGTGTACACAATTGATCATTTAAGCAACTTTGCATACTTAAATTTAAAAATAAAAAAAAGTTTAAAAAACTTTTTAAGTTGAACGGTTTCATTGTGATAAAACATAATAATAATACAGATAATGTACTAAAAGCTAGAAAATAATTAGGCAAGTAGCAGTTAGCAGTTATCACACCACTTTCTTTAATCCAGGACATTGGTGAGACTAAAGAAAATCGTGGGGCACGTTGGATTTCCGTTATCCATAGTTAATAGTTTCATTATATGCCCCACGATTTTCTATTAGTCTCAACAATGTCCTAGATTAAAGAAAAGAGTGTAATAACTACTAACTGCTACTTGCTCAATTATTTTCTAGCTTTTAGTACATTATCTGTATTATTATTATGCTTTATCACAATGAAACCGTTAAACTTAAAATGTTTTTTCATTTTTTTTTTCAAATTTTAAGTACATTACCTGTATTATTAGTATATTTCTCTACAATAAAACATTCCACAATTATATAAAAATGTTTGATTTTTGCCTATTTTTTCGGAATGTTTTCATGATGCTTTGTATTCTATTAATCAAATCATTTCATTTCATACCGATAACGATGAGATTGCAAAAAATGCAAAAAAAAACGAGGTCAGATTTTTATTAATGTGGGACAACCCTACAGGCATACAAACAGGTCAAGTTGAATGAAACCGTTTAAAAAAGTAATGGGCTATTTTGTTACAGCGGCCGTCTTGGATTTGCATTTTTCAAAAACAACTGGGTTTTATTGATCAAGCCCCTTCATTCTATACCCATTTTGATGAGAGTTTCAAAAAAATACATGTATCGCCATTTTGTTGAGGCGACCTTTTGGATTTGCATTCTCCATGAGTAGGTCTGTTATACTAGTCTAGCCCTTTCATTTGGTACCTATATTGATTGGGTTTTGAAAGAAACTATATACAGGTCGGGCTCGATTATATACAGACTCTATTATATGTGATTCTATTATATACAATTTTGGACTCGATTATATACAGTTTGGAATTTTTTTTTTAAAGTTTCAAATATGGCTTATTTCATGAAGAAATGTAACCTTTCAACGTTAAGGTGTAATTTAAGTGACATTTTTTACAGTGGGGTAAAAATCGTGATTTTTGAAGATTTTGCTTGAATTTTCACCGGGAATTGTTTATATCGATATTGCAGCCAAATTAAGAAAGATAGAAGTTGTGCGTCAAAGAACAAATTGTAGAGCGGTAAAAAAACTTCAATTTAATTGATAGAAACAATCTAGTTTAATATAAATTTTCAAGATAAAATTAATAATAACACATTATCAATTATTAACTTTTAAATGTTTCACTTCCAAAATGTTATTTAAATCCACTAACTTAGTTGTTTCACTACTGTATCCTGTACCATATTTTCTCATCCTTCAAATGAAAGCATCAGAATCGTCTTCCGTAGCGTACTTTTTAATGTAAAGCTAGTTTGAGGAAACAGAGTCCGAAACAGAAAAAAAATTCTATAACTCTGTCATTGTTGAAATTCGAACATATGCGTAGGAGGATTTTTTCATCAAATATGATCGTCTATCACCTCCTGAGAGAATCTGGATAAATTTATTTTTTTCATGTAAGAAAAGTGTTTTCTGACTTTAAGGGGATGAATAAAAAATCAATTTTTTTTATTCATCCCCTTTTTTATATTCAAAAAACGGGTAATACATGAAAGAAAAAAACGAACAAAGAAAGAAAATTTTTTGGCTCGATTATATACAGGATTCGATTATATACAGTGAAAAGAGATCAAAAACTGTATATAATCGAGTCCACGCTGTATATCGCCATTTTGGATTTGCATTTTTCAAAAATAACTGTGTTCTACTAGTCAATTCCTTTCATTCGATACCCATATTGAGGGAGTTTTGAAAAATTATGTGATCGGCCATTTTGTGGTGGCGGCCATTTTGAATTTGCATTTTTCAAAAATAATTGTGTTCTTCTAGTCAATCCCTTTCATTTGATACCCATATTGATGGGGGTTTGACAAAATATTTAATCCCAATGGCGACCATTTTGGATTTGGATTTTTCATAAATAACTGTGTGCTGCTAGTCAAGCCCTTCATTGAATACCCATACTGATGGGCATATTGATGGAGTTTTGAGAAAATATGTAATCCACCATTTTGTAGCGGCCGCCATCTTGGATTTCTTAAATAATGAAATATGCGGTTTTATAATTGCTACAGAGATAAAGGTGTGTTCCAAATTTCAGATCAATCGGTCAACAGGAAAGGGATCAAATTTCTATTAATGTGGTAAATCGCTACAGACAAACATATTAAATTTTCATAAAAATAGCGAAAAAATATATATTTATTGAAGCTGTATGGTGATTTGGTTTCTAAACAGAAAAAAGTTTGCAGAACATGTCAATCGCAAAAAATTACACGTAAAAATTATACGACTTAAACATTAGAAGTAATTGTCCAGAGAAAACATGAAGAAGTTGTTGTTGAAATTTTTCCCCGTTAGCAGTGCCCTTCTTTCGATGTATGGGTGAATTGTTAGTAATTGTATGGGTTATTCATGTATATTTTCTTTTCAGAATTAGAAAAAAAACATGTTTTTTAGAAAAAAGACTTTTAATTTTCAAAACATTTTTATAATATTTTTTTTTAATAACTTTTTTTTTAAATATCTTTACTCGAAAACTATAAGACCTTCAAAATATTGGCTAAAAAATGTAGGAATTATTCAAGTTTTCATAGATAAATATCAAACAAATGAAGAAAATAAAATTCATTGAAACAAAACTAATTTGAAAATAAAAATCATTTTTACTCAAAACATGTTTTTCTTTAAATTCTGAACGAAAATTATATCAATAGTTCAATTACCCACAAGTCACTCATACATTGGAAGAAGGACACAGAAGGACAGGGAGAGAGTTTTCCTAACAACAACATTTTCATGTTTTCTTTGAAAAATTACTACTAATGTTTTTAACTTACTACCTAACTAACTTTTTGATGCGTAAATTATCGTCATTGATATGTCCTGAAAACTTTTTTCTGTTCAGAAACATGTCGAGAACGTGTCAAACGTGAGAATTTACACATGAGAATTAAACGAGTGAAACATTATTTTTTCGGGAGTCTCCATACAAACATGCCATGTATTCCAGAAACTATATAAGATAGAAAGTTGATGTCATCGACAAAAGGGCATATTTAATATTTAAAATCTGAAACTTTGTCGAACTATATCGCTATTTTGGCTTTCAACAAAATAAAGATTAGTTGATTTTTTTTCAAAGAAAACATGAAAAAGTTGTTGTTAGAAAAACTTTTTTCCTGTAAAAGTACCCATCTTCTAAGGTATTCGTTGTTGGACTTGTTGGAAATTGTAAGAGAGATTGTTTTGGAGAAAAATGAGTTTCATTTTTTTAGTGTACCGTAACTCCACCTAACTCTGCGCACTTTCGATTTTTTTTAGACAGAATACATGAATCGACTATTGGTGTTGAATAGTTAGATTGTTCTTTCATCTTTGTTGGCGCCCAATAGTTCACCGACAAAATAGATGTACAGAAAAAAATATCAAAAACAAATCTGACATCACTGAAAATGTCAATGCTAAGACGCAACGATAATTCTTTCTTCTCCTCAACTTAACGAAAAATGTATTGGATATCTGGAATTTATCCGAAATCAGTAAGTTTCAAGTGTTTTGTATCTGAGTGTGACTTATATAAAGAGCTCTCAGAAAAAGAGAATTTAGAAGGTGCAGAATTAGGCTCTTAATATTTTGTTTATGTTCCTTACTCTGCGCAGGATGAAACATGGATGACTTCGAGAATGAGAAATAAGCGTTATTCCTGATTTTAATATGCCTTTAGGTTGTCCTGATTTATTTTTCATACTCTAGCATTTGTATTGATTTTTATCAGAAATTCAATTTCAGGGTCGCCTCCACAACGTTTCACTGCTATCTGAGATGGTTCTGCCAACTCCTAAGACGAGTTGGGATGAAATTCGTCTATTGAGACATTACTCATAGCTTAGTTTTCCAAAGATTTTTGAACCGTCTATTTTATTGTCGGAAAATGAACAGCTGTCATCCTGCTTCAATGCCTTCGCTGGACAAAAGAATGCCATTCGTCTTGCCAGTCTTCCGTTTGACATCCTGCCAGCGACGGCAGATATGAGTAAAAAAAATCAAAACGGCGTCCGTAATAATGATAACAACGAGAGAAACACATAAACATAGCTGCATGAAAACAAGCGAACATGCAAAGAAGAAAAAGCCATCTTCGTTCGGTTGGCTGTCCTGTCCTTTCACATGGAAAAAATATATTTGTGCAATGGTGGTTTCCACTTCGCAATATTTCTCGCTCTACGCACTTGACATAAATCAAGTAGACGTCTCATAAACAAAAGCGCATTTCTCCCATTCAGACTCACCCCCATTCCTGCTTGGAAAGAAAATTGTGCTCCTCTGTTCTCTCGACACTTATTGTCCTTCACCTTCACCACATCACATGAGAAGGACCTTCCTACATTCCGAACGTAAATCCGACTTTGCAATGTTTTCTTTCGGCAGAACGTAACGGTGATTATGCAAGAGCGAACTGCACAACGAAATAAAAACAAAGGCCTTCTATACAGTGGCGGATGAAAAAATAGATCTGCTGTTAAATAACATGTTTTTCTTGAAATAAAAATTGAAAATTTAGGTTCAAGCTGAATAACTTGAACACATCACCTTCCACAGTAAATCGCAAAATTAAGTATAAACCCCGTATTGATTTGTTATTTTTGAGTTTTTCGTGGTTACAAAGGAAATAATTAAAAGCGACTCATATTCATCGTAAAATTTATAAGAAAAAGTGTACAGTTCAAGTTTTTCTGAAAAGGAAAATAGGAATCAGTTCAGAAATGTAAACAGATAACAAAAAATCAATCCCCTAATATTTGTATGGCCCCCTGCGCCGTCAAGCACTGTCTGCAAGCACAGAGGCGATCTTTTCGATTACTGAGAACGGAATGCTTTCTCAGATCTCCGTAATCGTCGTTCCGAATTCCGTTTTGTTCCCTGGGTTTTTATTTTTCAGATGGTTCTTGATTCCTCACCAAAGATACTCAATAGTGTTGAATTCCGGTGATTTCGAAGATGTTTTGAGTTGATTGGGATATTATAGAGCAGGTATTCCGGCATGTTAAGGTCAGCTTGCATATGCCTTAGCAAACTTAACGCCTTAGCAAACTTAAACTCCTTAGGTCAGTTTACATATGCCTTAGCAAACTGTAGTCGTTTTTTCATATTCGCCTTTAGGAATGTTTGTTTTAGAGTTCTTTCGAAATGTTCGCGCAATTACTCGTTCATCATCAGAAGACAGGATACGTTTGTGTCTTCTACTCGGGAGATTTTACATGGTTCCTTCGTATTTCCACTTGTTTATGATTTTCTTTGCTGTGTAGTGGGTTCTTCCGTCTAAATCTGCTATTTCCTGCAATGTCTTTCCACGACAATTCATATTTATTATCATTGTACGCGTAACAATATCTATTTCTTCAATTTTTAGGAATAAAAAATTAGCAGAAAACTTCAAGAATCAATGTATTCAAAATATTTTATTCCAAATAAATGGAAAGTATCGTCAAGTAGCATTTGTACACTAAGTTTTGCGATAGACTGTAGATTATCAATCCATACATGAAAATATTATCAAACATATATACAGTGATACAAATTCGAGATCGTACCCTCACCATGCAGATCTCTTTTCTCTTCTTTTGAATGTCGAAAATAAGCTTTCGGAACATTCTATTTTGATAGTCATAGTGTCTAATGAGAGTGAAATGAGGGTTTTTATTCCTCTAAGAATGGCGAATGTATGTGCGAAAGTATGAAAATCGACTCAAACTCGTATTCGTACGTTAGTCGATATTTCGATTCGATTTCGAAGGAATTGATCAGTTTTATAATTACATCTTTAGTATGATCATCCTTGTTCATTGAAACTCTCATCAGCTGTCTTCTACGTTATCTAGGAGTTTTTTTTATTATTCGGAAGGAATAATCATTCATTGATTCATCAAGTAATTTTTAAAATCGTTATTTTGAAAAATCTGACGATTGTGAAGAAGTGTCAATAACTTCTGAGCAACTGTAATGTAACCATGTGCCAACCAGGGTTGCCATAATAAAAATCTAAAATCGCGTTGCGGTCGTTTATCTGCGAAGAAGTATACTAATGTTATAATTTATGCAACAATGTGTCAACTCACACATTTCTAAACGAATTTCAATGTCTTGTAAACTTATTCACGAATCAAAACGGTGCTACTATGAATAATAGATAGCGGTACTTAAACAAACATATAAACAAAAGTTGTCATTCATGCTTGAGGAAAGTATTAATGGAAAACTCCATGTATTGCGGCATTGTGTATATGTAAAGAGCATTGTTCCGTATGTTCAAATAGAAAGATAAAAGGCGAAGGACGCCAAACTATTTTTTTGGTGGTAAATGCGAAAGATTTCACACGCAAAAGCATTATTGCAAATATTTTTTTAACATAAACATAAAAACATTACTTAAAATACTTATCAGAAGTTTAGAAAAAATAGAGGAATCTTGTTTATTTTTCATAATCTCATAAAATTATATATCACTGCATTTTCAAGTAGAAATGATTGCGGCCAGTACGACATACGGCTGCAAAGGGTTAAGGTGTTTGAAGTATAATCTTAGCTTTAGTATCATTGACTGGCATAGTTATTATGAATTTGACGATGTTGATGGTATCCACGTAAACATTTGAATTCACTGCTTTAGTGCTTTAGTAGGAAAAAGGTAAACAGTGTTATTGATTTATTGTAAAGCTAGCCGATGACACAGACTTATGCATTTTTTAGTCTTATATTCAACATGAGATGGCTCTATCACACGCTATATATAAATGCCGAAATTCAAACTGATTTGAATGCTATGTGAATAAAATTGGTGTGTTGGGAAAAATATTATTGAGATCAAGTTAAAACTAATATTGAGGAGGTCTCCGTAGTCTAATTGGTTGCGTGTCCGCTGGTAAGCGAACAATCATGAGCTCATAACTCAGGGCCCTCAACTGACCATCTTTGTGTGTTATTCTAGCTGCTGCTGCACCGGTAATTGACGCTATTTATAACCAAACAACGGAAGCCTCATATCAACAGTCCCGCTGTGTATATAGCCTAACTGTGAACATTCGAACAATAGGAATATTCTTACGCCGAAAATAAGAGACATGTGTTGTGTATCGATAGAATAGGAATACTCCTACGCCTAAATGGCTACTGTTTCATAGATAAAAATGTGTCGATAAAATAGGACTACTCTTACGCCTAAAAATGGCTAATATACAACATGTGAAAAAATGTACACGATAAATTCGACTCTGTTACAGCTGAAGTGCTAAATACGGCTAAAAGAAATAAACAGATGAGATGAAAAAACCAATATTGGATCGATAATTAGAAAAATCTGTAAATCTGTATGATAACCAGAAAAATCTGTAATCTGTATCTACAGATTATTGGTTTCAAAAAGTCCACACCCAAATTTCTTTGCCTTATGTTTGGGTCATTGTTTTTTTTTTTGTTAAAACCTGAATCCTCGATTCAATCCAATTTGCTGACACTTTGCCTTATATTTTCCTTCAGACTGTTCAAGTAAACATTCAGATCCATTACACTATCAATGGAAAATCATTTAGGAAGTAATCTAAAAGAATTGAATGGTATTTTGGTGGGTATGGGTAAGGAGATGTTCAATGGATGATTTTTTATTATCATTCTTCTCACGTTTATCTGCTTACTACGCACCGTTTTTTATTTTTTTGTTTTCCATTTGCCATAGCTATAGATATGGATATGCATAAATTATCCATTTATTCACTTAAACGTCGTCATATTTCATATTTGAAATCATTTAATGGTTTTCTCCAGGAGATTATGGTTTAAACAGAACGATAGTAACAATAACAATAACAAGTGCTTTAGGCGAAGGTGAGAACGACGTACCGATTAGTGACAAATGGACTTAGATCGAACCCCAAAATGATACATGAGATATGGTATAATTAATGTTTCAATGCGAGAATAGCAAGGAACTGTTCGTTTTCGTTATCAGTAATTATTACTTCCAAATTTTTTTTTTATTCAACATATCGAAGTATTGATGTACCGTTTTTTCAACAGGTTTCGTACCTGTTCACTTGTTTTGTCCGTTACTGCATCTAGTAACGGAACAATGGGATACGGCAGTGTACTGAGGGCAGAAAACGATGGAGCAAATTTTTCTACTCTTTTTTTCCCCTCTCCTCCAACCCGTTAGCAACTGCACACTACAATAGCCCACATAGTTCTTTTATTTAATTTTAATTTAAGTCAATCATTTTTGCTGACAGTTTTGTATTTCTCTCTTTGCATGCGATTATTCAAATCTGTCAGACTAGTTTTACCGTTTTGAGCAAATTGCGTTGGTTGGCTGGTGGTTTAGCCGACATTTGGCATGTTTAGTGACGAGTGGAATAATTGAGACGTGATCGGATTTCACTTCGCGTGCTTCTCGTGCGACAGTAAATCGGTTGACATAATAATATTTGTTTCTCCAGCTGCCTCGATGGTTGGATTTGAGTATGCTTTGATATTGTTTTTTTTTTTTTTTTTATTAATCCGTTTATTTTTACAGGCTCAGTTACATAAGTTTAATGGAGCCAAACTCTTAACTATATTTCAACTAGCATATATCAACATGTTGTTTCCTTAATTCTATGGTTAATGAAATAGGAAACCGATTACTCGCGGTCGACTCGAGTTTAGAAGGGTGACACATTTTCATTAGGAAAAGGATGGGATGTAAGGAGATGTGTGTTTACACTCGCACTCACATTCACATTCACATTCTCATTCACACTGACACTTCACACTCAATCCTTAAAACTATCCTTACATCTAATATGTATTTACAATTTAACTTATTCTAATGTTAGTAGGAAGGGAACCGATAGCTCGCGAAGGACGAAAAGGAGGGGAAAAGGATGTATAAACAATCACACTCGAAGATCGATAGCTTTAAGGAAAACATATATTTGGGACATGTAATCAAGGTCTAACCGAGCCAACACATCTCTCACCGGCACATTGGACTGCTTTCCTCCAGCCCGAAGGGAGTTTTCTAAATTCGATCTGGCGACAAGATACAACTCGCACGACCAAACAACGTGTTCGATATCGTGGTAACCATGGCCACAATCGCAGAGATTGCTGTCGGCAAGATTAAAACGAAAAAGCAGCGCGTCTAACGAACAGTGATTGGACATGAGTCGGGAGAAGGTGCGAATAAAGTCCCGACTCAATTCCAGACTTTTGAACCACGGATTGAGGCTAACCTTAGGGATAATTGAGTGGAGCCACCGGCCCAATTCATCTTCGTTCCATTTGCGTTGCCAGTTAACGATGGTATTTTTACGAACTAAAGAATAAAATTCATTGAAGGCGATTTGACGCTGATAAATTTCGCCTTCAATTGCACCTACCTTTGCCAATGAGTCAGCCCTCTCATTACCCGGAATTGAGCAATGTGAAGGGACCCAGACAAAGGTAATGACATAACAGCGTCTGGATAAAGCACTCAAAATTTCTCGTATTCTCTCAAGGAAGTACGGCGAGTGCTTTTCCGGCCTCACTGAACGGATAGCTTCGACAGAGCTAAGACTATCCGTTACAATGTGATAGTGTTCAACAGGTCGTGAGGCGACGCTGTCCAGCGCCCAGTGTATTGCTGCCAATTCAGCAATATACACTGAGCAAGGATACTGAAGACTGTGTGAGGTGCTAAAAAATTTGTTGAACACTCCAAATCCTGTGGACTCATTCATAGAGGACCCATCAGTAAAGTACATATTATCACAATTGACACGCCCATACTTTGCTTCGAAAATCGTAGGAACGATCCCCGATCGATGATAATCTGGAATTCCATGGATATCCTGCATCATGGACAGATCAAAATGCACAGAGGAATTGATGTAGTCAGGAAAACAAACACGGTTGGGAATATACGAAGAAGGATCAACCTGCATGGAGACGAATTCATGATATGAGCTCATGAATCCAGAATGAAAATTTAGCTCGATCAGCTGCTCAAAATTTCCGATCACCAATGGGTTCATAACCTTACACCGAATGAAGAACCGAAGAGATAATAAATTGAAGCGATCTTTTAGTGGGAGTACGCCTGCCAAAACCTCGAGACTCATGGTATGCGTTGAGGGCATACATCCCAACGCAATACGGAGACAAAGATACTGAATTCGCTCGAGTTTAATGAGGTGTGTTTTGGCAGCTGATTGAAAACAGAAACTGCCATACTCCATCACTGAGAGAATAGTTGTTCGATACAACATTATAAGATCTTCTGGATGGGCTCCCCACCAGGTGCCGGTAATTGTACGGAGAAAGTTTATTCTTTGTTGGCATTTTTTACTCAGATACCTAATATGGGCCCCCCAAGTACATTTGGAGTCGAACCAGACCCCAAGATACTTGAAAGACATAGCATGAGTGATCGGTTTACCCAAAAGTTGAAGCTTTGGTTTTGCTGGTCTATGCTTCCTAGAAAAAACCACCATCTCTGTTTTCTCCGTGGAGAATTCGATCCCTAGCCCAATGGCCCAGGTTGAAAAATTGTTCAAAGTATCTTGTAAGGGTCCTTGCAGTTCGGATTCGTTTGATCCTACGACAGACACCACTCCATCATCTGCAAGTTGTCTTAGGTTGCAATTTTGTGTAAGGCAATTGTCGATGTCGCTTACATAGAAGTTGTACAAAAGGGGGCTTAAACATGAGCCCTGGGGGAGTCCCATGTAGGAGACCCGACTTACTGTCGAATCCCCGTGAGAAAAATTCAAATGTTTCTCACAAAGCAAGTTATATAACATATTATTCAATAGAGGCGGCAGACCCCGAGAGTGTAATTTGTCTGACAGGACCTCTATTGAAACAGAATCAAAGGCCCCCTTTATGTCCAAGAATACTGAAGCCATTTGTTTTTTTTCGGCGTAAGCCAATTGAATTTCTGAAGAAAGCAACGCAAGACAATCATTCGTCCCCTTGCCCCTGCGGAACCCATATTGTGTATCTGAGAGTAGGCCATTCGTTTCAACCCATCGATCAAGGCGAAACAAGATCATTTTCTCCAACAATTTCCGTATACAAGACAGCATTGCTATTGGGCGGTACGAATTGAAGTCGGACGCGGGTTTTCCGGGTTTTTGAATAGCTATAACTCGTACTTGTCTCCAATCATCTGGAACAATATTATGCTCCAGAAACCGATTGAATAAGTTCAACAAGCGATGTTTCGCCACATCAGGAAGATTTTTCAGCAAGTTGAACTTAATTCTATCCGATCCCGGAGCAGAATTGTTACATGAAAGGAGAGCAAGAGAGAATTCTACCATCGAAAACTCGGAATCAAGATCGCACCTATCTTGTGGTATATCTCGAACAAATTTTTGCACAGGAGCTGAATCAGGACAAACCTTTCGTGCAAAATTAAAGATCCATCGATGTGAATATTCCTCGCTTTCATTGGATGAAGAGCGATTTCTCATGTTTCGAGCCACTTTCCATAATTTTTTCATTGACGTTTCTCGTGACAAACCTCCCACGAAATTTCGCCAATAAGCACGTTTTTTCCCTTTGATCAAATTTTTGAACTGATTCTCAAGGGCTAAATACGTTTGAAAATTTTCAGGAGTACCACGTTTCCGAAAAGCTTTAAATGCATTCGATTTTTCTACATAAAGCTTGGAACATTGGCTATCCCACCATAGATTGGGAGGCCTTCGGAAAATGGTGGAACCTGGATTGGGTTTCGTTTGAGCGCGAACTGCGCTGTCATAGATCAAACGAGAAAGGAAGTTATACTCCTCCAATGGAGGTAAACCATCTCTGGAATTGATGGCTAGAGTAATCGCGTCCGCATATTTTTTCCAGTCAATGTGTCTTGTGAGGTCATATGCCATGTTTATAGATTCAGAAGAATTCGACCCAATGGTGATGGAAATTTTGATTGGCAAGTGATCACTACCGTTGGGGTCCTGGATTACATCCCACTTGCAATCTAACGATAGTGAATTCGAGCAAAGCGAGAGGTCAAGAGCACTTGGGTTAGCAGGAGGTTTAGGTACACGTGTTGTTTCCCCAGTGTTCAAAACGGTCATATTGAAGCTGTTACAAAGGTCATATATCAACAATGAACGATTGTCGTCGTACTGTTCCCCCCAGGCAGTTCCGTGAGAGTTGAAGTCTCCCAAGATCAATCGTGGCTCAGGAAGGAGTGAGCACATGTCAACAAGTTGATTGCGGCTAACCGCAGCTCTCGGAGGCCAATACAAGCTGACAATACAGAGGTCTTTGCCTCTGATGTTTGCATGACAAGCAACAGCTTCGATCCCTCCAATAGGTGGAAGGTCAATTCGAAAAAATGAGTGGCACTTATTGATCCCCAATAGCACCCCTCCGTATCTGTCATCACGGTCCAAGCGTACAATATTGAAATCATGGAAAGAGAGATCATCTCGCGAAGAAAGCCAAGTTTCGGACAGAGCAAAAACATCACAATTGAACTTATGAATTAAAAATTTGAATGTATCCAATTTAGGGATAAGACTACGACAATTCCACTGTAAAACAGTGATATCTCCGACCTCTCTATTTGAATTAGACATCAAGAGAGATAATCATTGCAAGGAGGGGCCATGTTTGCATCAATTGTTGCAAAATTGTCTTTAATACTGGAAGCATTGAAATGACAATGGTTCTGATGGAGTCGGAAACGTTAAAACACTTGAAGATTTGATCCAAAAGGTCAGACAACTTTATAAATCCCGATTGGGAAGTTGAGCTGGACGGAAAAATAGGGACAGTTGGGGTTTTTGATGTCCCCTCGAGTGCTGGGTCGTTCGAAGGTGAACTATTCCCACGGAAGCCAGGAGGAACCTGATTTTGCTTGTCCGCTGCACTCGTTTTTTTAGGCAAGCTAACAGGGGATATCACCGGAGGGACTTGTGATTGAATTTTGGGAGTGGTCACATTTTTGCGCCGGGGATTCCCTTGGGAAATAAACGGTGTACCCCCGTGAGCTGTGTCCGCTTCCATTTCGTCAACTGGCAACGTGGAAAAGATATTGTGTGAGGAGATTGGATGTTGTTGTTGTTGGGCCTGTGGAGAAGCGCCCTTTAAAATTTCCGCAAAAGTGCGTTTCGAGCGTTCCTTTAAAGAGCGCTTCTGTTTCTCCCAGCGACTCTTGTAATTTTCACAAGCTGAGAGCTCATGTGGGGTCCCCCCGCAATATGGACACTTATGCTCAGTCGCACTGCAGGATTTGCCCACATGTTGCTCTCCGCAAGTGGCACAGCGCTCCTTGTTGGCGCAGTAGTCTGCTGTGTGACCAACTGACTTGCATTTGTTGCAAGTCATGGGCTTTGGCACGAAGAGACGCAGCGGAAGCCTCAATTTGTCCACCATAACGTAGTCAGGGAGGGCGGAACCAGCAAAAGTTACTCGAAACGAGTCGGACGGCGTGAATTTTGTTTTTCCCTCTTCCTGGGACACTTTTCCTAATTGATGGCAGTCCAAAATTTTAACTTTCGTCAAAGGGAGCTTTTTAAATCTGCCATCTCCCTCTTTTATTAATGCGCTCGTCAGACCCGTTTCTGTGATCACCCCCGAAATTTCTACGTTATGGCAGGGCACATAGACGCGATATTCTAGTACGAACCTATTGTCGACAACAATCTCGTTAGCTTGCTTCCGATCAGCCACGACAACACGCAGTTTGTTCGGTCGAACCTTTCTAATTTCGACCACGGAGGAATAATTTTTTGTCAGATCTTTCATGATCTGAATGACGTTGAGCGATTTCCCGTTGGGTTTTGGCCGGAAGAAAACAACCCATGGGCCAGATCCAGATGCATCTTCTGGATAGACCTTGACACGCGGAGAGGGGACAACTGCGGGGGAGGACGAGGTCGATTGTTGAGCGGGAGCGGGAACTGTTGGGCTGGGAGGCAAGTTCGGGAGATAATCGGAAGCGGTAGCGGGAGATTGAGGGGGCGAAGTGGAAAAGTTTGCCAATTTTCTTGAAGGGGGCTTGTTGAGGTTGATTAACTCTTCCTCTGAAAAGACATCGTCTGAGGGGGGAACGCGTTTAAGCGACTTCCCAGTAGTTAGTGAGGAGGAAACATCAGATTCAATGTCCATATCAAGAGGATCGCACTCTGCCATTATGGCAGATATACAATTATACTTTTTCTTTTTTTTTTTAAATCCTTAACCTAATATATATATAAACTAAAATACTTGAAGCGCACGGTGCGGATGATTTGTAACGGTGCTCCAATCGAACCACGTGATGATCGCTTGGCACAACAGCAATGGTGTATCGCACCACAATACGATGACGAGGAACGGCACACGCTCACAGCGCCCGCAGTGGAGGACTTCTCCCTCCCGCTGGTTGTGATTACTTATCACTTCACTCTCGCAATAAAGAAAACACCGTTAGAGCGACACAATCACTTCAGCGAAACCGATAACGGTATTGTTCCAACACAATAACGGACACGAACAACTTTGCGTCCGGCGGCTTCGGACTGCGCGAGCTGACTGATTGATATTGTTGACCTGTGAAAATTTTCACGGAGGACATCGTCGAATTTATTCTACAAAATTTCGCTGAATTCTTCAAACTAAACAAGCAGAGTATGAATATGATGGTAGGGCAATTGTCCAGTCGAAAATCGGATCTTGGATTGATTTTTTTCGAATGTTCTAGTTCAGTGCACCTGTGTCATATCAGGTATTCAAATATTCCCAAACATATAAATAAAATTGTCTTTTTCATGATTTACTGTCGGTTTATAAAGTCCATCTTCTATTGATGTCAATGCGCCCCTCATTTGAACTAACTTTTTATCCATGTCCATGTGAAAAAGCTATTTTCAGCAAGTCTTTTATCGATTAAAATCATATCTGTTTTTGGAGTTCCAACTGAATATGAGTATAATGTGACAGTTTGCCGTGGATAAATAGTGCCGGAAAAGATGAATAAGAGTTATATTTTTGTGTGTTATTTTCACTTTTTCTCCTTCATAGAAACAAACATATTTCCGTTATTTACGCGATGATGTGATGATGTTTGAAACACTCACAGTGTCGGTGTATGTGATTTGAGAAAAAAAGTTTCAAATTATGCAACATTTCGTTGAAAATGCTGCTATTCCCGAGGACTAAGAAGACGACTGTTCTCTAGACCTATTTGCTCCTTAAATGATGGAAGTAAATCACAATACAATTGTCATCTTTTAAAAACCAATCAGTTATAAGATTTAATGAGCAATTTGGCTCATACAATCATGTTTGTGCGGGGGATAGAGACCGCACAAAAAAAATCGCATAGAAAAATCGTGCAAAACTTCACCAGCAGCTTTAAAAAATCGTGTTCGGTACACATTTTGAAAAAAAAAACGTTTTTTGTGCGGTAGATACGGATCGCATAAAAAAAGTTTTCCCCAAGAAAATAACTCAAATCCACGCCATTCACCGTTCAATTTCCTTTTATTTCCCTACTTTGCGATGAGACAGTTTGCTTTTTCGGTTCCGCGTGGCTGTTTTGTGCTTTTAGTTGCATGTCGAAACGTGTTGCTGTTAGAAATCACGTCATGCAAAAATTTAGAAAAACTTAGAGCATTTGATGAGAGGAGGGGAATGATTTCAGAAGTGGATAATTGAGACGCAAATATGCTTCTTTCGCACTGAAATGCATATAAACCATCGAAAAAAACTAAATGGACGATAACTTCGTCAAATATACTTCTTTTAATACACCGCACAAAAAAACAGCACAAGAACCGAAAACCGCACAAAAAAAAATCGCACAAAAAAAAATTCGCACAACAAAAAAATTGCACAAAAAAAAATTCGCACAAACAAGCTTCTGGAATATATGGCATTTTTGGGTGGAAACTCACTAAAACCTCCACGTGACATTTTTGTGTTTTTTTGATATTTTTTATGGAAATTTGAATAATTTATTACATTTCATTCTTTGACCAAAATTTTGTAGGTATTATTGTATCTTAGTTATAAACTTTTCTAAAAAATAAGAAAAAAAACTTTGACCCTTCTCAAAAAGTATTGTAATTCCATTTTGAATATTTATAGTATCGTTCTAAATCTTATTTCGGACACTTAAGGCATTTGATGCATAAAATAGATCTGAACTTTATGCACAGGTATTATTTGGTTCATATTTTTAATAAACTAGTTCAATATGCTTTTAAGATTTCTACTTTGGTACCTATTTGATTGAAAACATGAAAAATCATCGAATATAAATTTTTCAATTGAAGCGAATAAGAAGCAAACCTCGGACACTATTTATTTAAAAAAAAATTTGGACAGAGTGAATTCGAATTTAAGACACTCTGTTTGCATAATGGTTTCTTGTGGTTTTAAGCCCAATTTATATTTCTGTACAATTACTAATGAAATAAAATGATCAAACATCCGAAAATAACAATAGGTGTACTACAACCATTGATGAATGGTAAACTTATAATAGATAATTTGTGATATTTGCAAGTATTCACCTCTTCCACTATTTTCCCCCAAAATGCTTGTCGTTCATTGATCTTTCTTTGTAGCTTCATGGTTTAAAATACCGTAAGGTTTATATTGCTTCAATGATAATTATATATTTGAATTCAAGTTATTGGTTGTTCAAAGTAACAAAATAGTCCAAGGTTGTTCACAGAGCATGAATCTTGATTCTTAATTTTTGTTTCATAGTTTCGTCTATTTTGTCATTATCGTTTTGTACCAATTTCGTTTTCTTAACCCTTGAATTTGCAGCTTTTTTGTCTTTTTCAGTTCTTAAGTTTTTCTTTCTGCTTTATCCGTTCTTTGTGATTCCTCAACATAGCTAATGTTTGTTTTTTTCTTCCCGTTACTACTCAGTTTTCCTACCCTCAAGTTTTCTGGCGCTCCTTCATTTCATTTCATACTTCTTCGCAGGTTATACTTCTTCAAACAACATATCCCAGGACTCGCCTGCACATTGCAGGAGTAACGTGAGGCTTCTATTTACCGTGAGTTGATGAGTTGCCAGGATACACGGTAACATAGGGAGGGTTGAACGTTTCTTCTGTAAGAAGTTCATCCAGTTGCACATTGTCTACTAATTATTCAGCTTCCCTCATATCTATCCGTTGGTCTGTAGTTGAAAAACATGTGTATTATTTATACAAAATTTTAAAACATTTCGGTACGTTATATGAATCTACGCGTTACATTCATAATAAGCCTGAAAACTTACATTGTAGTATCATCAATTTCAACTGTCCGAAAAATGAGCCTCGAGGTTTTGGCAGGCGTACTCCCACTAAAAGATCGCTTCAATTTATTATCTCTTCGGTTCCTCATCCGGTGTAAGGTTATGAACCCATTGGTGATCGGAAATTTTGAGCAGCTGATCGAGCTAAATTTTCATTCTGGATTCATGAGCTCATATCATGAATTCGTCTCCATGCAGGTTGATCCTTCTTCGTATATTCCCAACCGTGTTTGTTTTCCTGACTACATCAATTCCTCTGTGCATTTTGATCTGTCCATGAAGGAGAAAATCCATGGAATTCCAGATTATCATCGATCGGGGATCGTTCCTACGATATTCAATGCAAAGTATGGGCGTATCAATTGTGATAATATGTACTTCACTGATGGGTCCTCTATGAATGAGTCCACAGGATTTGGAGTGTTCAACAACTTTTTTAGCACCTCACACAGTCTTCAGTATCCTTGGTCAGTGTACATTGCTGAATTGGCAGCAATACACTGGGCGCTGGACAGCGTCGCCTCACGACCTGTTGAACACTATTACATTGTAACGGATAGTCTGAGCTCTGTCGAAGCTATCCGTTCAGTGAGGCCGGATAAGCACTCGCCGTACTTCCTTGAGAGAATACGAGAAATTTTGAGTGCTTTATCCAGACGCTGTTATGTCATTACCTTTGTCTGGGTCCCTTCACATTGCTCAATTCCGGGTAATGAGAGGGCTGACTCATTAGCAAAGGTAGGTGCAATTGAAGGCGAAATTTATCAGCGTCAAATCGCCTTCAATGAATTTTATTCTTTAGTTCGTAAAAATACCATCGCTAACTGGCAACGCAAATGGAACGAAGATGAATTGGGCCGGTGGCTCCACTCAATTATCCCTAAGGTTAGCCTCAATCCGTGGTTCAAAAGTCTGGACTTGAGTCGGGACTATATTCGCACCTTCTCCCGACTCATGTCCAATCACTGTTCGTTAGACGCGTTGCTTTTTCGTTTTAATCTTGCCGACAGCAATCTCTGTGGTTGAGGCCATGGTTACCACGACATCGAACACGTTGTTTGGTCGTGCGAGTTGTATCTTGTCGCAAGATCGAATTTAGAAAACTCCCTTCGGGCTGGAGGAAAGCAGTCCAATGTGCCGGTGAGAGATGTGTTGGCTCGGTTAGACCTTGATTACATGTCCCAAATATATGTTTTCCTTAAAGCTATCGATCTTCGAGTGTGATTGTTCATACATCCTTTTCCCCTCCTTTTCGTAATTCGCGAGCTATCGGCTCCCTTCCTACTAACATTAGAATAAGTTAAATTGTAAATACATATTAGATGTAAGGATAGTTTTAAGAATTGAGTGTGAAGTGTCAGTGTGAATGAGAATGTGAATGTGAATGTGAGTGAGAGTGTAAACACACATCTCCTTACATCCCATCCTTTTCCTAATGAAAATGTTTCACCTTTCTAAACTCGAGTCAACCGCGAGTAATCGGTTTCCTATTTCATTAACCATAGAATTAAGGAAACACCATGTTGATATATGCTAGTTGAAATATAGTTAAGAGTTTGGCTCCATTAAACTTATGTAACTGAGTCTGTAAAAAAAACGGATTAATAAAAAAAACTGTCCGAAAAATTAATCGTAGGGAAAAATTTCGATTCAAATTTCGGACATTTTATTTTGTAATGTTTTTAGGAAAAATTACATTATATATATGATATATATGATTGTATTTTATAGTCAACTGCGGAACATTTACCAAGCAGTAACAGTAAACTGATGACGATGATGATAACTGATGAAACACGGGAGCAATTGAAACATTAATGAACGGTTAAATGCTACATGTTCACGCTAAGCGAACGTCAAACACAAACTATGAGTAGTGCTGTTAGAATTTTGTCTATTATGTTAACTTCTAAGACGAATTTGCATGAAATTCGTCTATAACAACACAAACATGGTCGTTGGAGTGACCTGAATTTTCAACACATGATCGATCGCTTAGTAAGCAAACGCACAACCAATGTGGCTACGGAGACTTCCGTGACATGAGTCATGTCATATGCAATTGCACAATGGTCCAGGAAGTGCATTTAAGTGGAAATTAGCATCTAGAGCTCGCCAGTTATTCTGATGTTGTCAAAAAATTTTTTTTTTTATCTCATTTATTTATTTATTAGGCCCATTAGCATTTAGCTGTAATAGAGCCGGGTTTTTTATTAATCGTGTACATGTACATATGTTTATGTTTCTATAAATTGTAAATTACACAGTCGTTAGTAGTAGCCATTTAGGCGTTAAGTTTTCTGTTCCATTACATTATGGTAAATTACACAGTAGTAGCCATTTAGGCGTAAGGGTATTCTTTCTATTCATCCATTATTCAGCAGACCGGACAGCGAAGATAGTTGATATTGATCATTGTTGAGTTATTTTTAGAACAGCAGCCCGATGTGTCTTGCAGAGCAGAGCAATTGTATGGATGAATCGATCTTATTTCGACCGTGGATTGATTTCCATCGCTGATGATTGTTGCTTGGACGTAGTTATTCTATAACAACACAAAGATGGTCACAATTGAGGGCCCTGAGTTTGAACTCACGATCGATCGCTTGGTAAGCGAACGCGTAACCAAGTGGCTACGGAGACCCCCTTCAAAAATTATTCATTATTATTATATACAGTTATTCTGATGTTGTCAAAAATACGATTACCTAAATTTTCGATGAAATTTAAAAATCTAACTTTCTCATCTTTATAGATAGAGGTAAATATGGTTCGACAATATTTTAGCCTCAGTAATTTTAAGCAAATTTGTAGAACAATTTTTTTTCTTATCTCTTGAAGTAATCGATATAGCGCTTTTTTCAAAGTTGCGGTAGAGTCACAATGAAAAAAAAAAAACGTTTTTTTGCTCGAACTTTTGTATTTCCAATTTTACATGCAAACTGTCTCCAGAAGACTATTAGAGCTTACTGAGACAAACATTTTGCGATACAGAATTTGTCAATATCTCAACTTTACTCAAATCTATTGACATTTCTTCCCCAAAAATACGCTCTCTTCATTTGTTTATTGTTCTTTCTGGGGCGAACATATAAAATGTTTATTGGCGACATTTGAACGAACATATTTGACTCTACATAATGTGATATTTTCAAATGTATGTTATTTTTTGTATTTGAGTGAATTTAAATTGAAATCATGTGTTTTTGGGTGAAAAAGCATCAATAACTTTGAGTTGGATTAAGATATTGACAAGTTCTGCATCGCAAAATATTTGTCTTAGTAAGCGCTAAAAGTGTTCTGAAGACAGTTTGCATTCAAAATTTCAAATATAAATGTTAGAGCAAACAAACCGTTAAGTTTTTTCGTGGTGACCCTAACGCAACTTAGAAAAAAGCGCTATATCGGTTATTTCAAGAGATAGAAAAAAACTTTGTTCTAAAAAGTTTACTTAAATAACTGGGGCTATAATATTGTCGAACTATGTTTACCTCTATCTATAACGATAAGAAAGTTAAATTTTTCAGTTCATCGTAAATTTTGGTCACCCTATTTTGACAACATCAAAATAAGCATTCTATCATATGTAACAACTTTGTCGAAGACAGTTTTTGTCTAGAGAATAACTGTCGAGCTCTAGCTGCAGGAACATTTTCATAAACGTTATACTCTCCCTTGTTATTGAGTCACAATGAACGTCACCATTCGTCACCATTTCGTTATCCGCGTATACAGGGTGCGAGACGATTTTTTGCAGTAAATTTAAAATATCAATTTCTCATGTTTGCGGAACAAGATTCAGGTATAGCTGGCAGCACTGGATAGATTATACTGTTAAGTGTCAGATGTACGCAAACAGCAAACAGTGTTGAGTAAACATAAGATGTCGAAACAAGAGAGTAATTGCTCAGCCGTCCTCGTTTTATTGCGCACCGAAGCAAGCGTAAAGGAGATAGTTCTGTCGATGAAAGTTTCGGAACGAACAGTTTATTATATAAAGAAGGCTTGGAAAAGTAAGAAACTATCATACCGTTTTGAATCATATTTCGGACACTTTGTTCTAATATCTTGAAATGATTCATACACTGATGATATAACTATAAAATTGATAACACAATTGCTTCTTTAGAGTAATCCCTTGGTTTTCCTATCACTTCATTCGAGAATTACATTTGAATTATTACATAGTAGGAAAACAATCAACAGCACCACTCATTATCGTTTGTGTTTGACGTTTGTTTAGCAATATATTTAATAGAATTTACCCGTTCATAAATATTCAATTTTCTCCCGTGTTTCATCAGTTCTCATCATCGTTAACAGTTTACTGTGATTGCTTGGTAAGTGTTTCGCAGTTGACTATAAAATATAATCAAGTGTAATGTAATTTTCGTCCAAAAAATTACAAAATAATGTGTGAAATTTGATTTAGTGTCCGAAGTTTGATTCTTATTCGCTTCATTTGAAAAGCATTTTATTCGATGATTTTCTCATGCTTTCAATGAAATAGGTACCAAAGTAGAAGGCTTAAAAGCATATTGAACTAATTCATTAAAAATATCTACCAAATAATACCTGTGCATAAAGTTTAGATCTGTTTTCTGCATCATATGCCTTAAGCGTCCAAAATATGATTCGGAACGGTACGCATCTACCCGAAAGAAATACAAGTGCCGTTCCAATACCGCTGAACGGAGCAGGGTTAAAAAAAGTTGAAACAATGATTGAAAATAATCCAGCGAGGTCAATGAGGTCCATGGCTCGGGAAATCGGATGTTCGGATTTCTCAATCCGGCGAGTAACGACCAAAAACTTTGGCTATAAGTCGTATGAGTCGTATGTAGAGGTCAATTCATGAACGCTGCGAACATATCACGAGGATTGGAGAATGCTAAAAAACTCCTGAGTCGGTTGAAGCATCCTTATCATACTAAACCTATAGGGCCTGATCACGAACGTCACTTCACGGTGAAAACGAAATGAATTGTATGCAATTTGTATGCATTTTATTCCGTTTTCACCGTGAAGTGACGTTCGTAATCAGGCCCATAATCTTTTTCTCTGCTGAACAAACCTTCAATCAGGATCAAAAGGTGAATTGAAAGAATGATAGGTGGCTTGCACCAGATGGTAGTCAGGTTTCTATCGGCATGTCGACGAAGTTTCCGATCCATGTGATGGTTTTAGACGTAGTCTCCAGCGAGGGGGGGTGTAATGCCTCCGTGTTTCTTTGAAAGTTCTGCAGGATGTTGTTGTCCCGTGGATGGTTGCTGCTGGCCGTCATTTCATCTTCCAACAAGACGGAGCACCTGCTCATAATGCAAAAAAAAAACGCAGAAATGGCTTGCTTAAGGGGGTATTCTAGTGTAGAGACACGAATTTCGGACGTTTTTTCGAACTCCGTAAAAATAAAACAAAGAATATTTTTACTATCCATTATATCATTATTCGTTTATCTATCTTTCAACAATAAAACAAAAATAGGACGGAAAAAAAATATTCATAATTAGAATAGTTACATGCTGGTGAAGTGAGGGTGTTCAAAAAAAAGTTGTGCCATGGCGTACATGATTCCAGTCCTTCTGGTTATCTGAAACAAAAAAATCGAACAGATTCTGAATCAGTAAAGATGTCGCTATGGCATGAACCTCGGACAAGTCAAAAACATGGGTTTTAACAAAATGGCGTCCGTTCGAAAACACAAATGCTGTTTAAAACGTTTTTTTGCGTTTACCGATTTTTTAAAAATAGTAAAATTAAAAAGTTATAATTTTTTATTGTTTCATGCGATAGAGAGATGTATGCAGATTATTTTCATATAAATTTGACATAAATCGGTTCAGTAGAACTTGAGATATCGTGTACGCCAGTTAGAAAAAAAACTAGTTCCGAGAGAAACGCGTTTGAAGTTCATTGTGATGGCCGTAACAGGTTAGATACCACATCACTAAGATGGCTCTAACTAGGCAAATAATAGGATTTTCGATAAGTCCTTTCTAGAGTATATTCTTGAATGCCTAAACTACAGAAATATGGTAAAAAAAAAATTTCGATTTTTTCAGATTTCTAGACTAGAATACCCCCTTAAAATGTTTTGGGAAAAGGAAACTTGGCTCCCCAGCAGTCCCGATATTAACCATTTGGATTATTTTGTGTGAGGCGTCGTTGAGCGGGATACCAATAGAACGCCTCAGTTAACACTTAGGTCGCTGAAAGCAAAGATAATGGAAGTGATGACCTCTAGGAATCGAAACATGGTAAAACGTGCATGCGGCATTTTCCGGAAGCGTCTATCAACAGTCATCGAAAAGGGAGGCAATTTTTTTGAATGAAATAATTTACAATTTTCATATGTTACGAAAAAAAAACCACAACACATTCATCGCATATATCACTAACTGGCGTAAATTTTCTAAAACATGTCGTTTACTGCGAAAATTCGTCGCGCCCCCTGTATAATCTTATTTTAACGTCCATATAAAGTGAAACTAAAACTTAATTTCTGATGAAAAAAAAGTAGTTACACCATTAACGGATGGCTCCACTGTTTACCTACCGTAAACTCATCTTCATCTTCTTCTTCTTTTTTTTTACCCTCCACTGACCCCCACACCAGAAGGCTCAGACAAAGAGCCCACTGGTCGTGGACACTTACTAACAGAAACCACAAAAAAAAAGAAAGCATGGAGAATCTAATTGTAAGCAACAGTGAATTTCCAGTGGAACTTAGTTCCTTTGAAGGGATTCACTACAGGAAATAATTATATAAAAATGGAAAGATTAAAAGATTTAAAAGTAAAAGCATTTTTGCTTCAAACGACTACACTGAGCTAAACAACAATAAAAGAAGACAGGAAATTGTTATAAAGGCAAGAAAAATTGTATAAATTGTTAGGCGGTTGGCACAATTAAAGAATATATTCATTCACATTCCTGATCATATAGTGTTTCAGCTTGCATTTGAAAACTCTAATATTTGTGACGGCTTTCAAGTCATTAGGAAGTGCGTTATACTTTAATGGACCATAACTCATGATACGTCTAAGATCCAAGTTTGTGTATGCTCTGGTTCTCAATAAATCATTGCCATTTCTCGTATTTGTGAGGGTAACCCGAGTCGAAAAACTTATGTTGTGATGAAATCTAGGATTGTGTAAGCTGCTATGAATAAATACGATTGTTTGAGTGTCGCACAAACCTATAACTGGTATAATTCGGTGATGTAAACATCTATAAAGTGCAATTGTCAGATATAATACAGGAAGATTGAAGATTACTTTTACACACCTATTCTGCAGCGTTTGTACTTTTTGAAGTTTAGATTTTGCAGCATGACCCCAGACAATTATTAAATATTGAAGGATGGAATGGATACACGCATAATAAAATTGCAACAATGCTTCTTTCGGTACGAAACAACGCACTCTTTTCATTAGGCCACATAGAGTCGAAACTTTTTTCGATACATGCTCTATATGAGAATCCCATGAAAGACAGGAATCTAAATGTAGCCCTAAGTATTTGAAAGTTGTAACTTTTTCAATAGATAGGTTCCTGACACGCGGATCGGAGTGTTGAGATATTTTTTTGCGTGGCGAGTGAAAAATCATGTAATTCGTTTTAGTTAGGTTCAAGGTAAGATGATTGCCGCTGAAGTATTCCAGGAGAATCGCCAAATCTGATTCTATGTCTGCGAGGACTGATTGGATATTAAAACGAGGGTAAAATAAAGCTGAATCATCTGCAAAAAGTCTTGATATTCCATGGAGCTTCAGATTACCAAAGACATTGATGAAAATCAGGAAAAGTAGAGGACCTATATTACTTCCTTGTGGAACTCCTATACTAATCTGTCGTAAGCCACTGCGAACACCGTTTATTGAAACAAATTGTTTACGATTAGATAGATAGCTTTTTATTAGATTATTGGCAATTCCTCTTACGCCATAAAGATGGAGTTTTTTTCAAAAGAATTTCATGGTCAAGTGTATCAAAAGCTTTTTTTAGATCGATAAATAATCCTCCCACGATCTTTTTCTGGTCAATTTCGTTGAATAGTTGATCAGCTAGTTCGGTAATAGCAGTCATTGTTCCACAACCTTCCCGGAAACCGTACTGATACTTGTACATAACATTGTTGGCATTTAAAAAGTTAACCAGACGGTTGGTTGGAGTTTTTCCAAGATTTTATTAATGACAGATAACGTTGAAATTGGTCGGTAGTTCGAAGGGTCGCTCGGATTTCCAGATTTAAACACTGGTAAAACCTTGGCGATTTTCATAGCATTGTGATAAACACCAGTTGTGATTATTTTATTGAATATTTTTGAAATAATCTCAGAGAACCGGCCCATGTTTGTTTTCATCAGGTCTGCTGGAAAGTTGTCATAACCCTTGCTTTTTTTAGGGTGAAGTTGGCTTATCAAGATGCTGACTTCGCTCACAGTAGCGGGTCTCAGAAAAATAGAGTTAGCAACAGACTGTACTGTTCTCAAATAATCAAAATTATTGTCAGGTAACTGACTGGCCAAATTATTACCAATACTGGAGAAATAGTGATTGAAAACTTCGGCAACATCAAGATCTAAATCTTTGATTTTGCCATCAATTTTCAATTTAATTCTGGCACTAGGTTTAGAGCGACCGAAAATTTCATTATTTTTTTTCCACACGTTGGAATGATTAAAACTTCTAAGGATATTTTCATAATGTTCTTTTTTGCACTGCTTCTTTAGAATTTGGACTTTTTTGGATATATGAATTAGCATTTCTCTAACGTGTATATCATTGGGACAGCTTTTCACGTTTTTAAGATAGTTGTTTTTTATCTGTATCAGCTTCCAAAGACTATAAGTCATCCATGGACAATGCTCACCTTTAATTTTGACGATTTTGGTAAACGTTTTAGTACACTCAGATAACAAATTATTATAGGTTGTGATAAGAGTATTCAGTGTGTCATCCACATCGTTAGTGACTTCAAAATCATGTAAAAATATTGAAAAAAGATTTTCGAGCCTTATACGATCTACTATGGTTATTTTCAATTCTTGTTTACTTCTTCCATTATTCAAAACGACACTGAAAATGGAATGATTCTGTAGATTCGCGGCAAAGTTAATCGGATAGATGAAATGATCTAGAATATTATTGCTTGCTGGACGGGTAGGGATCGTGTTTGTACATACGTAACCGTAGGATTCTAAGAGATTCGTGTACTTGATTACAACGTTATTGTTTTTCAAATTAATTGGGACATTAAGATCACCAACAATAAGAAGCGGTTTCGATGGAGTTGCAGTGGATAACCACCCTTCTAAAATATTCTGAAATTCATGATAATCGAATGAAGGTGGACGATACATACCAATAACTTCATAGACTTGGCTTTGACATTTTATTTCCAGGCGGATATAGTGTAAGCCATCAACCGTTTGATTATCTATTAATTTGTATTCTAATGAATTTTTCACAAAAACTGCTAAACCTCCCGATGGATTATCCCGGCATGAAAAAAATGCATGAAATCCTGGAATATTGTAAATATGGCTATTCTCCTTCTTAATCCAGGTCTCACCAATAACAATAACGTCGATAACAATTTTGCATTCGTCCACGAAATAACCAATTTCATCAAATTTTTCAAAAACATTAATCCCCCTTACATTCCACTGAACAATATTCAAGGTTTTTGAGGAAATAAGATAACATTTTTTATTGAAATCATCCAGACTATCGTAGTATTTATTTATAATCATGTTTGATGAAGAATTCATTACCATTTCAACAAAAATAACTTTAATGTTCATTCCTCTTCCGTTTTGGTGAAGGAGAATGCCCGGAAGTCGAGTCATATTCAGACACATTGAGAGTTCTTCAATATTGGCTCATAACACGACTGAGATCTTCTCTGTTTTTAACCAAATCGGGCTTACTATTTTCGTTCTTCTTAGCCAAAATAACACCACCCTTACCAACCCATATGTACTTAATATTTAATAATTCCTGAGATCCTCTGAGCTCTTTGAGCAGTTCCAGTGATAACGGGGTGAGTTCATCCCGCAAGGTCACATTCATTGCTCTCCCATTATTAACGAATTTCGGATCAATCAAGGTTGACAGCATGTTACCGAATTGCTTCTTCTTACTTAGCACTATTTGTTTAGATTCCCTGTCACGTAGTACAATTCTTATTGGAATTAACGCATTTCTAGTTTTATTATTAACGAATATTCGCTCAGCAGAAGTAACAAAGTCAGATTTATCTCCCAGTCCTAAACAGTTGAGAACTTTTTCAATAATCTGGGTCACATTCTCATTAGGAACTGTTGGTATGCCCCAGACTACAATGTAATTGTCAACAGCTGCTTTATCAGACTTGTCGACATTTGCTTCCAATTTGTAAACTATATTTTGTAACTCGTTTTGCGACTTTTTCAAACCTTCCACTTCATTTTTTAACTTTTCATTTTCTAGTTTAAGGTCTTTGAAATCAGTTACAATCTCATCGAACTTAGCAGACAAGAACTCCTGAGATCTTTCTATCTTGGTAGTGATCAGTTTGATTTCAGTCGAGACAGATTGCATTTTATGAGCAACCGACGAATTCAGTCTGAGAAGGGAGTCATTTCAATGCGCCGTGAAGATCATTTTACGGTGGAAAATTGAATGAACACGGACGAAGCAAAAAGCAGATAGCTATGGAAGTGCCCGAATGATTTTTGGTTCACGTTGACAGAGAAACTACTCGAAGAACACAACTGACGTTCGACACAATGTAGTAGATTTTAACAAATAATATTTTCGTTAAATTATATTTATATTTTAGTACAATATTTTATATTTAGAAATTCAAATCAGACGCGAGAGTCTTAAATGCGATCTACAATGACTGTTTCGTCGAACATTGTTTTAGAATTGGCTGTTTCTTCGATTGTTTTAATAATAATAAAAAAAGACGCAACATAGATTGCCTGTATTCTATGAACGGTAGTATCGTTGTACTTAATATAAGTTTAGCTCAAAATAGAAATGAAATCCGCACATGTTTTCGTTGCTTCCATTTTCGTTAGTCACAAATTAACGTTTCCCACCACTGGTTCATTTTTTCGTGGAACATAGAACTTACCGCTTTAGATTTCTTTTTGCTCTAAATATAACAACCACCAGAATCACCACGGTTACCACCGCCACCACTGTCACCACTACACCAACAATTAACGCCCCAAATGACAACGGCAAAAACAAAACAAAAATCAACAGCCCACATCCGCAGCCACACCATGATGCACAACTGCATCCTAGAATGCACTAGCCTCGCACGAGAAGCCTAAAAAACGTCACTTTGCATCACGCAGTTTCCGCTAAAATTATCGATCGATTTTTGTGCACACAACACACAGAGCTATATTTCGCGGGTCGTTCTAACCAGCACGCGGAAAAATCCACCTCCCCCACGCACACATCGACATTAACTTTAGAAACTAGTGGCGAGAAGAACATGTAAAACTTACATTCGCTATCGCATAAACATGTTAATCAAATAAATGGTACCAGCGAATATCTGCCAAACGGTTCGCGATCGAGACACTTTCCCATTGCACTACGCTGCAGCTCACCTTTAATGGCTTAATGAACAATGTCTGGCGTTGGAAAACTCCGCGATGCACCGACGACGACGCCGAGGAAAGCGGTTCCGAAATTATATACATATAACCAATCAGTTTTGTTTTTCTCGCTGCATGGCGCTCCATATGATCGATGAAAGTTCAATATCGGTCGGACAAAAAAAAGGCCATTAACAGAATCCACAATATACAGTGAACAGCAGAGTTGGGGATAAGGGGGGGAAATTATAAAAAAAACTAGGATGAAACAACAACAACTGATCCTGAAGTTATGCCAAAATACTGAAAACAATACAAAAAGAATTGGTAAAATTTTCGCAGGAGTTTTTTTTTGCCTCCAAACGGCGCTTTTCTGAATGAGATTTAAAAAAAAAGCATTTTATTGCTGTCGTTGGGTGGACTCGCGAAAGCGATTTCCAATATTGGCTTTCAATCGAATGGGGGTATAAAAAGGCGAGCTTTCGCGGGTCGGGATACATGAGTCTGCGCTCAAATCATCCGCACGTTTTTCGATATAAGCTCTTGTTGTATTTTACTTTTTCCGTTTATTTTTCCGAAAGCACCACCTTTGGATTCTTTTTGTCTATTTAACATAACCCCCGTTTTCATCAGCCTGATGGAATATCGCTGTGTTTTTTTGCGAATAATATTGATTTTAGTAGAGCTATATAATGGGCTGCAATTATATTGCAGGAGCAGAAGGGCGTTGTATAGAACTTTAATTGAACACAGCCAAATAATGTAACAATTCTGCTCATAAATCATGTCATAATTCCACAGGGCAGAAACGTGTACATTATTATACTTTGAAGGATTAGTAGAATATTGAATGGAAGAAATTCGAAACTGATCGCATCCTTGAGCAGAACCGAGACGACATATATTTTGGGATCGGTTAATCATGAGAGTGGAAATCAGAATCAGATGTTGTGTTCTCTGAACAACAATTTCTTTTCGAATAGTCGGGCAAGGTCACCGCGAATAACGTCAGATAAATCGTAAGCCATGAGCAAACCAAAATTGCTTGTAGGCTCATGCTCACTAATCCACTAACTCACTCACTAACAAACTTGCGTTGTTGATTTTTTTTATCTCATCAGTTTATTTCATCTTAAGATAATGCGTTGTTGATATCTGGGAATGATTTTCCTCCGTTATCAGTATTCCGTCAGTGATAAATTGGATATATGCCTTCGCTTGTAATCATTTCGTTGATGAGATATTTAGGAAAAACTTTTGTGCAAAACAAAATTACTCAATGTTATTTGAATACTTAGAAGGCATAGACGCCACGCAATTGCACAACTCGGTTGGACTTGAGTCGAACAGAGTACAGAATACAAACTTTCGATTCGTTTGGGTAATTTTGACTCGATCGAATTTGTGAATACGGGTGAGTAGTTTAGCAAAGACGAACAAAACTAAAAATGTGTGCATGAGGTGAATCATATCATGACATTGCGTATTGGCCTAGCAATAGTAAAGGCTGTGCTGGTGTTGTTCATGATAGCGTCTCGGAAAATAATGTATTCTTCCTCGCGTCGCTTCTGTTGATAGTGTTACGTCGCGTTGTGTGGGGGTGGCCGTGACGTGGTAGTCATTCGACTAATATAAAACGCGGACGTAAACGAAATAAAAACTACATTTATTACATGGACAATACAAAAACGTGTGTTCTACAAGCGACAATAAAACATTTAATGATGGCGGTTCCGGATGTTGCTGTTGCTGTTGATGACGTCAATCGTTGTGATAGTCGAGAGCTGTCACACGAAAAGCCCAGCGAGAAAACAATGGAACACTTGCACACTGCCCGTGTTTCCAGTGTTCGATTCCAGTTGTCGCAACAGATAGTATCGTAGGAATCACAGTCGGTCGCTCTCTACATCCGTGTATATGTGGACCATGAATAGTTTGCATAGCTCATCGTAGAATGACGTTGTCCTGGCTGCATGGAATTATCATAAGATTAGAAATCCATCGAGTGAACTCTCTAGTTTGTTTCGTGTCCAGTAACCACATTGTTCAGGAATGTAGATAATTTTCCAAACCTAGTATTGGCAACACGAAAAAAGCTCGCTAATTTCTGGACTTTCACTCAATTTGTATAAATGGTCAGCTTGACCTATCGTAAGGCTTTTTCTCGTGCTTTCGATCTGATCGAGACTAAAAATATTAAAGCGCAACGCAGAATCGCTCTCTTCATCAGTCGGAAATATATACTGAAGTCCCCACATCCTAACGGAAATACTCACATCTGATTGATTGAAATTCGTAACACATTGAAATTCGAAACACATACGGCGGGTCCATAACAGAGACATCAAAACCAAGCTGCCTGGGAGGAATCGGAATTGTAAATACATGAAAGTAGAGGGGGCTTTTGTTCCTACCGAAACGTATTCCCTGACAGAGACATCAAAACCAAACTGACTGGGGGAAATCGACAATACAAATATATGCAAGTCGGGGGCATTTTTATATTGCAAGTAAAGGTGAGTGATACGATTCATTCTAGCAAACAAAATTTAAATTTGGAGCTTTAATGTTGGTTGCTTCGTGAAATTTCATATCAATGACCGATCGTGTATTGTGAAAAATTGTATATGGTAGCAGTTGTGTTAAAAATGACTTGATATATGAAACGATTTATTTCAATTTTCATAAATAAAAACCAAGGTGTGTTGAGAACGGGTCATTTGATTTAAGCTGTCTGTTTTGTTGTGTTCATTTTCACGCAAGGAAAGTTTATACGACTAGAAAAATTGGAGAAGCTGAGAAATAGTGATTTCCCATATGCTCTACATATATTATTAGGTGTTAGTCCAATTAAAATTCGCATTGGGTTGAATAAACACTCAGAAAGTGAAAATTATAAAAGAAAATTACTTTTTCCATTGCAAATATGTTTTCTCTATATTAAAGTAATATTTTTGTATTGATGAGAAAAATTGATAACTGTGTTCGGTATTGGTAATTATCTTATTTTACATTGGTGAGTTTTTTTTCTCTTTATTTCATCCATACATATCACAGGAGGCATCTCGTCTAGGATCACAGAGGGCGATTTTCGTCATATCTCGTTCCATTAAAGTCTTTTATCTGATACGTACCATCCAACGAATGTTCACCATCCTTCTGTCATCATCACTCGGTAAACACTGGTGGAGTGAACAAACAATAGCCAACAACCAAACAAAACGGCCACCAAATCATTTTCAAAAAGTTTAACGATGTAATTCTTCAAACATATACAAAATCAACAGATAGCCCAACGGAATCCTACGTCAACTATGCGGTCGTGTCTCGGACACAACCCTCCTGAGACTTTTTATTTAGGAAAATTGAAATAAATCGTTTAATCTTTTTTCAAATAATTTTTTTGAAAAATCGACTCTCTGGAAAAAAAAGGTCAAAATTCGAGTTTTTTGAACACTGAAAATGAAAATTACCCGAGGGGGTGATTGAAATCCTGATTTCAGGATTTTCAAAAACAAATATACAGGGTGGGCCATTTAAAGTGGAAGGATTTGTTTTTGCAATAGCAAAGTATAGAAGTGGAATTTAAAATTTTTTTTTTTGAAATTCATTTATTTTGGTCCAAGGAGATTTGTTCTAACTACTTTTTAATTATGATATCTCGTAAATGACCGCCTCTGGCCTTGACCGCAAAATGTGCCCTTTTTTCGGCATTTTCCATCACTTTGCCTAATGTTTCGGCCGATATGGCAGCAATTTCTTGTCGGATATTGTCTTTCAGCGCAGCCAGGGTCCTTGGTTTACCAGTGTATACCTTGGATTTTAAATATCCCCATAAAAAAAAGTCAGGAGGCGTCAAATCAGGTGATCTCGGTGGCCAGTCATAATCGCCGTTTTTCGATATTAATCTTCCGGGGAACATTTCGCGCAATAATTTGGTCGTGGCAGCCCTGTATGGCATGTAGCGCCGTCCTGTTGGAACCAGTAATTGTCCAATTCATTTTCACGAACAAATGTTTTAACTGTATTTTTATTTTTCCACGCACGTTAACATAATTGAGAAGTTATTTTGAATGTACAGCTGAACAATTTCAGCGCGTTGTTTAGGTGTATATTGTTCCATGGTTAAAATTGTACTGAAATGACGCTTCCAACGCGGTATGACATTTGTTAATCTGACATCTCTGTCAAAAGTTATGGGGTTGCCAGATGCTTCCACTTTAAATGGCTCACCCTGTATTTTTATGCCAAATGTGCTTAAATAGCATGAGACGTCGAGACTTGTTGTTATCTCGAAAAAAAAATTTTTGTCAGAAATCGACTCTCTGGGATTTATTCGTTTTTTCGGAATATAAGATAAAACGTATTTGAAATCAAAGTCTCAATCCAGCTAGCGAGCGGACAACATTAATTCCTTGTGCTTTATTTTGTTCGGTGGCAGCAGCGTATCAATTTTGATGTCGTTACATGTCCGAATTATGGCGCTGAACGCCAAAAAGTGAGCGTAATTTTTTGTGCGAGAATGTAATAATGTTTTCTCAAGCATTTTCTCAAGCATGTGATACACGAATCAAATGCAGCGTTCAATCTATGGAAATAATGCGCCACCATTTTTCGATAGATCGCAGAGATATTTGCGTCAATCGAATGGAACTATTTATACGTGATTCTTGCAATACAGAATATATTATACGTTATTTGAAACTAACTGAATGAATGACTTCCCGCGTCTTGATTGGTAGAATGACATAAGCAATTCGGTCTCTCTATGTTGTGCTGTAGAAAGAGCATGTAATGTAGCGATAATGATGCAACATGTCACGTTACATCAAAAGGAGATATAAATTATGTGACTGCGGCATTTTCGGTAACAGTGATCAGCCCACGCTATATGCTGAGGCTGAGACTTAATATGAAAATTCAAATGTTGAGTAACAACAAAATCTCGCATCAGGGCGACTAAAAATTTATACTAAAGCGTTAGTTATAAAATTTCCTTCCTTCCTGAGTTAATATCAAAAGTGATAATTGAATTGAAGGCGAATTGAATGCAATAAGTGCGCAGTTCCACGTTAACAATGCGGTCGTGCTTTGGACATCACCCTCCTATTTTGTTATTAGTGAAGCAAGAAATGTTTTTATTGTGGCACGACACTCCTCCTCTCTCTCTCTCTAAGGGGGGCTGTCATACAAATGAAACACAAATTTCGGCATAACTCAAGAACTAAGCAAGGAAAAGGAACCAAATTTGGCATATGGAGGTTTTAAAGGGTCCGATTTTTTTTATTGTGGTACGACACTCCTCTTTCTTTAAGGGGAGGCTGTCACACAAATGATACACACATTGCTGCATATCCCGGAAACTAATCAAGGAAAAGAGCAAGCACAAAACTCGAGGAAGAAATCGTCATATTTGAGATGTCATAATTTTATATTATATTTTCTTCATCGAATATGTATTCCATGGAACACATAATTATTCCATGTTATTTACAGGTGATTGAAAAATCTTGAACGAGAATTGTGTCTGAAAATAATTTGATATTACAATGACGTGTTTTGGTAGAAGTACTAGCAAATTTCTAGTGAAAGGAAATTGTAGAAGATCAATCAATCAAAACTTCTGCGATAGGACCAATGAACGTTCGCTTAGCAAGAAAACGTGAATGTTTGAAGGTATTGATAACATAAATAATCCATTTTGGGCGTAACGAAGTTTGCCGTGTCAACTAGTTATAATATAAGATCATCACCAGACATAATTTTCGTTTAAAATGTTTTCGGAATTTCGAAAAAAACCCTCTTATTTCATCATATAGAATACATATTCGATACGTGAAAGCAAATTTTCATACATGATTTTTATTTTGATAGCATGTTTATGCCACCTGAAAATCCATAACCATTTTCGATTTTCCAATGAAAATGCGCGAAGCTTAATGCCATCAACGCGAATATACTCTTCAAAATCTTACTCCGAATTGGATTCCGATTCCAATAAAGTTTTCCTATTTCATAGTCTTTATTTTATACTTTCCAAAACAATACTCGGAATTTGATAGTTCAGTATATTTGGTGAACCCGAGTATTAACCTGTAAAACATGTCAGTGCGAAACTAGGTTGAAACTGGTTGAATAAAAAAAAAAACGTTTTGACAGCTGTTAGGTTGGAACTTGTGCGAACCTAGGTTGAACAAAAACGAATTCGCTATAAAGTGATAGACATTCGTTTAGCCGCACTTGAAAAAGACTCAGGAGGGTTGTGCCGAGACACGACCGCATAGCTGACGTAGGATTCCGTTGGGCTATCTGTTGATTTTGGATATGTTTGAAGAATTACATCGTTAAACTCTTTGAAAATGATTTGGTGGCCGTTTTGTTTGGTTGTTGGCTATCGTTTGTTCACTCCACCAGTGTTTACCGAGTAATGATGACAGAAGGATGGTAAACATTCGTTGGATGGTGCGTATCAGATAAAAGACTCTAATGGAACGAGATATGACGAAAATCGCCCTCTGTGATCCTAGACGAGATGCCTCCTGTGATATGTATGGATGAAATAAAGAGAAAAAAAAACTCACCAATGTAAAATAAGATAATTACCAATACCGAACACAGTTATTAATTTTTCTCATCAATAAAAAAATATTACTTTAATATAGAGAAAACATATTTGCAATGGAAAATGTAATTTTCTTTTATAATTTTTACTTTCTGAGTGTTTATTCAACCCAATGCGAATTTTAATTGGACTAACACCTAATACTATATGTAGAGCATATGGGAAATCACTATTTCTCAGCTTCTCCAATTTTTCTAGTCGTATAAACTTTCCTTGCGTGAAAATGAACACAACAAAACAGACAGCTTAAACCAAATGACACACCTTGGTTTTTATTTATGAAAATTGAAATAAATCGTTTCATATATCAAGTCATTTTTAACACAACTGCTACCATATACAATTTTTCACAATACATGATCGGTCATTGATATGAAATTTCACGAAGCAACCAACATTAAAGCTCCAAATTTAAATTTTGTTTGCTATAATTAATCTTATCACTCACGTTTACTTGCAATATAAAAATGCCCCCGACTTGCATATATTTGTAATGTCGATTTCCCCCAGTCAGTTTGGTTTTGATGTCTCTGTCAGGGAATACGTTTCGGTAGGAACAAAAGCCCCCTCTACTTTCATGTATTTACAATTCCGATTCCTCCCAGGCAGCTTGGCTTTGATGTCTCTGTTATGGACCCGCCGCATGTGTTTCGAATTTCAATGTGTTACGAATTTCAATCAATCAGATGTGAATATTTCCTCTAGGATAGGTGTTGAATTTTTTCAATTGTTCGATAGTTAGTTTCGTGACATATATTATTTTGTTCAATATAAAAAATGTTATGGAGTGCCGAAATCGATTGACGCAAAAATTTCATCAATCCATCATGAAATGACTGAAATGAGCGTTTGAAATTGTACAATTTTCACGATGAACTCGATTTTCGTTTTTCAATTTGTACCCCAATATGCTCCCGAAAGACGTAATCCTACGTCAAAAAACTTACAAAACAACCAGGAATGTTCTTTTTATCGGGATACTTATTTGCTGTAGTGGTAGTATATTTAAGTCAATTTTATTGAAAGGACGTGCGTCACAATCACACACACACAAGGCGGCATCGGTGGATATAAACATTCAAACATCGTTTTCCCCGAGACATACGTTTAGCCGCAGGGCATAAAAATCGAGTTTTCGCATAATCACTAAGCCTTTATCTGTGTTTTTTGAAAAAAATACTTGGGAATGTTCAATTTACAAGATAAATATTAGATGTGCAACTTAAAAAGTTGGTCAGAAAAGTGATTTACGTAGAATTTAAAGGAATGGCGAAAGGTATTCTATTGACGGAAGAGGGGCGGAAAACAATAAAGATGTTCAGTGAACAAAAGTTTTCTAATCGCTCGATCGTAACAAAAATTGGTCGATCTGGGAAAGTGGTACGGAATTTCTCTAAAATAGTGCAAGAAATATGGGATATAACAACCAACAAATGGGAACACCAAAGTTACTTTGCGTCTTAAAGGTCGAATAAAACACGAAGCAACTAAGAAACGATGTCCTGCCCATACAATAAGGCAGAATCGGTTGTTCCAGTAACAAAGAGGCATATTGCGCGCATCTTGAATGGGTCACCAAACATCATGTAAAAGAAACTTCAAGGAAAGCCGAAACTGACCGCCACCCATAAGCAGAACAATCTCATTTTCGCCCGGCAATACATGGAATGGTAACTAGAATGGAGAAATGTTGTTATTTACCGGCGAAAAAAGTTCAATTTGGATGGTCCGGACTGTTACAGCTGCTATCGGTACAATTTAAGTCAACGGCATGTCGTGAGATCGAAGCGATACTTTGGGGGCGGAAGTTTGACAGTGTGGGGAGCCGTTTCCTATCACAGCAAGCTTCCCATCTGTTTCATTTTCACCCGAATGAACTCCGAAAAGTATCTTCAATTTACTGGTTTTGATTGGCCATATTGAGAATAACGCTACCGAGGACGTCGTTTTTTTCAGCAGGAATATGCATAGATCCATGTTTCCAAGCAATCGAAGGCATGGTTTGCCGAGAAGGACATTCCGCTTCTTGAATGACCTGCTTGCAGTCGATTGCAATCTCATAGAGAACCTACGGAGAATCTTGGCCGAGATGGTCTATGCAAACGGATGACAATTTGACAACATTTCCAGTCTCAAGGTAGTAATTCAGGAATATTGGACTATAATCAATATGGCAACACTTTAAAAGCTGTCTGACTCGATGCCAAATCGAGTTTTCAAAGTGATCCAAAATGGAGGTGGACATACTAAATATTAGCTACCGGTTGGACTCGAAATTTGCCGCACAAATTTTCTTTTATTGAAATTTTAAGATGCGTCTAAACGAATGTCCACCCTGATTCCACATATTTGAATTACTTAGAAAACAGTGAATTTATATTTTTTTTTAGAATGAATTCAATGAAAATAAACAATAATAGTATTTTATGAACAGAACTGCACAATGCATTGACTTATTTTTGAAAATATTTAGGAAAAATAGGGTGCGGCTAAACGAATGTCTACCAATGTATGTAAGGAAGATATTTTCTGACTTTAAATGGGATAATCGAAAATACGAACCAATAATTCACGCACCTTTAGTGACTTGTTACTCAGCGCATCACATGTAGAAGAACCCAACTTTCGGGATTGATAAATTTGGGTCAAATTCGGCGGTTCTATTGAGCTCGGAACACAGAGATAACGTTCTGCAGTAATCGTTTGGACAGGTGGAACAATTCTTTATTCACGAAATTCAATAGACACACTGTGTATTATCAGCCGGCTCCAATTCTTGCATAAGAAGAAAATTCTGCCCAGCAAACAAAGTACGCTAGTAATTTAGCTCCATGCAACCACCGCACGAGTGGCCAGCTCGGACCAGATCAATGAGTGCCTCCTAATTACTGGCACGTGTTTGAGTGCAAAGCTCATGGACCATTTCTATTTTCGAATGGGTGTGAAATTTACACCACAGCTATGACATTCTATGATGCACGTCTGCGCTGCGAAAGCTGCTCTCTGCCAATTAGCGTAATTGACCGGAGCGGCCGTTCCGAATCAATTGTTGCGAAACGCGATAATTCCATTAGTTCAAGTTCAAACACGCGGTTAGGATTTGTTTCCATTTTGACGATAATCAGAAGTCAGTTCTGGCAGCGGGGTGCCTTCTGTTCACACACTGTAAACGCATTGGCGTTTGATATTGCAATGCTTGCACATATTTAATGCAGTTCAAAGTAAGATTTTCTTGGAAGTTCATTTTTCTGTGGTATCTCAGTATTAGCTGATTACGGGACCACAATGTACAGAAACTAGTGAAGTTGTTTGTCTGACCGCAATGACAATATCACTGCTGCCCACATAAATTCATCGAGACGGAGCGTTCTTGAGTCATAACAAATGTGAATTATTTTTTGCGATCTGCTGCACCCCAAAGGAAACGGGAAAAAGATTACGCAAGCACTCGGTTCGCATTTGTTTTGAGCACCGCAAGTGCAATCCTGAAACATGTGCATTTTAACCCCAGGGTTTTAGTTAGTTTTTATGATTGGATTTTACTAAAAAAGGGCAGAGTGTGGATTTTTTTCTCCTATGATATATGGAATAACACTTTTAATTTTGTTATTCTTGCAGATCGTTTCTCATCTGAAACTTTTTCTTGCCTCTACGGTGTAGCGAAATTATATTTTTCCATATAAGTTTTCCTTTTGCCACTGAATTATACTCCGACGAAAGTGGTTCGTGCTGTGCGGCACTGGCCCGGAATTGGAGCTGTATGGAAAGTGTACCTTCGTACAAACTCATACATACAGTATTCACTTCCTGTGATTGGAAAACTGCAATAGAGGTGATAATGATAACTAAAATGTTTGTTGTTGATTGTGACGTAGGATTACGTCTTTCGGGAACATATTGGGGTACAAATTGAAAATCGAAAATCGAGCACACCTATGTGCTTGGGGGAAATTGGCATTGCAAATATATGCAAGTCGGTAACATTTTTATATTGCAAGTAAGGTGAGTGATACGATTAGTTCTGGCAAATAAAATTAAAATTTGGAACTTTAATGTTGGTTGCTTGGTGAAATTTCATATCCATGACCAATCGTGTATTGTGTAACATTTAGCACAAGCACATTATTTTGAGATATTTCAACTTCAAGGGCTCCCACTAATTGACTGTGTTGAATCTCATCTATCATTTTATCGCTCACGTGTTACGAACATAATGTCAAACATAATACTTCCTCTCATGCTGTAAGCACACATCTTCGTCAATTTCTGATTCAGAACCTTTAGAGATATGAAAAAAACAAAATTATGTTTCTGCTAGACACGCAACGTTAGACATGTTTTCTTTGCAGCCAGAGCGAACCAAGTCCATGCGAGCTATTAACAAAATATCATTACATAACACATCAGTATTTTATTACAGCTCTTGACTTATTTCATGAATGGTATATACATTGACTCACTTTTGCTGTTTATGACAAAATCCTAATCCTAATAAATGATAATAAATTGGTTCAAGAATGCATTTCGTTATTTTTCAAGTCTGCTACACAGAATTTTTGTTTTGGAACTGTTGTCAGTTATCCGAATGACATGGTCATTTTACAGTCAATAGATTATTATTTCCTGCATCCAATGGTGTAAGTAACTCAAAAACCCCGACCAAGTGTAAGTATAAAATTGTATATGGTAGCAGTAGTGTTTTTGAAAATGACGATTAACATCAATTTTCATAAATGAATACCAATGTGTGTTCCGGCTAGAGAACGGGTCGTCCGGTTTAAGCTGTCTGTTTTGTTGTGTTCATTTTCACCCAAGAAAAGTTCATACGGCGGAAAAATTGGAAAAGTGAAGAAATATTCGAAAAAGTGATTTCCCATATGCTCTACATATCGTATTAGGTGCTAATAGTCCAGTTAAAATTTCCATTGGGTTGAATAAACACTCAGAAAGTAAAAATTATAAAAGAAAATTACCTTTTCCATTTCAAATATGTTTTCTCTATAATAAAGTAACATGTTTTTACTGATGATAAGAATCGATAATCGTGTTCGGTACACTGAATTCTTTTTTTACGCGACTGGTGCGTAAAAAAATTAAATTTTTTCAAATAAAATCGCTTTGAAAAAAATAGCGTTATTTCGAGCAAATCGCGTAAATAAAAATCGCATAATTTCGAGAGAATCACGTAAAAAATGATTGCCCCATCACCTGCACGCGCTCGCCACAATAACACTCGCAAACGCTTTTGCGCAAAATAAAATCACGCAAAAATATCGCGTAAAAAAGAATCCAGACTATTGATACTCGTCTCATATTACATTGGTAAGGTTTTTGACGTAGGAGTACGTCTTTCATTAAGTGTGCCAAATCAGAAAACAGGTCACGTTTCTATGAAATAAAGTTAACGTTAATAACTATTCTTGCTGCGAATGGATTTTAACGATTCGCACACCAAACGTATCGTACGTATCTAAACGTAGCTCTATGATTTGCTTGATAAGCTTACAATCCCATAGTCTGTAAATTGTTAAAGTTGATGCAAATTGGAAGCATCCTCATTTTCCCTTACATTTGTTCTGTCGATTTGTGTTCTTACCTATGCGTGCTGTCAAAAACGGGCAACTTATGCAGCCGCGAGAGTGGAAACAACGAAGAGGGCGGTTTTCATCATATCTTATTCCACTTCCGCATCTTCTATCGTGATACGCACCATCCAACGACTTATTACCATATTACCATTACCATACTTCTGTCATCATCGCTCGGTTGTAAACACTGGTGGAGTGAACAAACAACACTCAACAACCAACAAAAAAGTACCCTTTTCCGGGCCACCAAATTATTGTCAAAGAGTTTAACGATGTAATTCTTCAAACATATCCAGAATCAGCGTGCAACAGATAGCCTAACGGAATCCTACGTCAACTATGCGGTCGTATCTCGGACACAACACTCCTGTGACTTTTTTTTATTTAAATAATCTATTATCTCTCACTATTATTGGAGTGTGTTTTAGTGTAGAGGCATCAGTTTATGTTTGATTTCATGGCATGTTTTCATTCTCTGAACAAATAAAACAAATAAACAAAATCTTTTGTTCTTCTTCTTCTTCTGTAGGAGCATTGTACCACTGCGACCATTAGTTTGATCTATTGTAGTGAACTCCAGTTTGCTATGTATGCAGTGTCAGTTCGTTCCATCACTAAGGGAATAAGTGATAGTCGCACCAGGATTTTGCATATCCGCCCACGAAGGTATGACTTCCTTTATGATGTTCCTTACCAGTTTTGGTTCAGCAGACCAAATCTCGTTAGGCATAAGAATGCCCTTTCCAAGAATTCGCAGTCTTCGCTGAATTAGTGTACTGCATTGCCACAGTAAATGTTCCGAAGTCTCAGCTTCGAAATTTCAGAAACGACAGTTATCATCTGTCAGTTTTCCGTTTTTTTTACGGTGATACCTGCTCGGACGATGTCCGGTCAATAGACCGGTTAATGTACTCAAATCTGCCTTATTCAAGCTGAGTAGGTTGCGTGTTATCCTGTTACAAGGTGTAATTAATAATTTAGATTGTCTTGGTGTTGATAGAGCCCTCCCGTTGGCTTCAATCATTGATATTTCCCAGGTTTTGAGCTCCGATTTCATGCATGATGTAGATAATCCACAAAATGGCTTAGGCCCGACGAATTTAGTTGAAGATCCTAATTTTGCTAAGAGATCGGCTCTTTCATTATGTTCTATACCGCAGTGACCAGGCACCCAATATAGGTTAACTTCGTTAGTAGCAGCTAGTTGTTTAAAGGATAAAATACATTCCCAAACTAGCTTTGACTGACACGTGTATGCTTTTACTGCATTAAGAGCTGCTTGGCTATCTGAGAGGATACAGATATTGGCATACCTGTATTTTCTAGTCGAACAAATATTTGTACATGTTAGAATAGCTTGTATTTCTGCTTGAAAAACTGTAGGCCACTGTCCCATTGGAATTGACATGTCGATTCCTGGTCCAACAATACCAGCTCCCGTAGATTTACCGATTTTAGATCCATCGGTATAAAACACGAGTGATCCTGGACGAGTTTTGGGACCACCTTTTTCCCATTCGTTGCGATTGAATTCAATCACTTTGAAGGCAACACTGAAGTTAGTCTTTGTTTCCATCCAGTCTTCATTCATGCTTACTATAGTGCTCAGTTGAAAATCTTTGAGGATTTGTAAATGCCCTGTGAGATCTCCTTCTAGAAAATGTTTTATAAGGTTCAGCCTAAGAGCACCTTTTTCCGCTTCAAGTTGCATATATTGGTGCAAGGGTAGAAGGTATAAAAGAGCATCTAGGGCTTTGGAAGGTGCGCTAGGCATTGCTCCAGTTATTGATAAGCATGCCAGACGTTGTAGTTTAACGAGCTTTTTCTGAGCTGATATTTGTTTAGTTTTAGGCCACCACACTAGCGAAGCATATTTTAGTCTGGGTCTCACAATTGCCGAGTAAATCCAGTGAATCATTCTCGGTTTAAGTCTCACTTTTTCCCGTATATACTACTACAACTCCAGAGAGCAGCCTGGGCTTTAGATATTGCATACTCCAGTTGGTCGTTCCAATTTAGTTTTTGGTCAAGCATGACACCTAAATATTTGGTTCGTTTTGAAAGCTCCAATTGTACACCTCCCAATCTAAGAGGTGGAATCATATACTTTCTTTTTCTGGTAAATGGAATTATGACTGTTTTTGAAGGATTAACACTAAGTCCTTCCAAGTTGCATCATTTGGGTGTGTAGTTAAGGGCTGTTTGCATTCCATTGGAAATAGTATACTCACATTTGCCCCTCACTAAGATGATTATGTCATCAGCAAAACCAATGACTTCGTATCCTAAATTAGCTAGGCTATTAAGAAGATCGTCGACAACTAGGGACCACAACAGAGGAGACAGAACTCCTCCTTGAGGGCAACCTCTATTTGGTTTCGTTGTTAGAGTATATCCTTCTAATTTAGCTGTTATTAGTCGGTTGTTTAGCATGGATACATGCCATGCTTGGAGAGTTGGAGATGCACATGTCATAACGACATTTTTTCATAGCTTTATTTATAGAGTTGTAGGATGCATTGTCAAATGCTCCCTCAATATCAAGAAAAGCTGTAAGTGAGATTTCTTTAGCACCGAAAGACTCCTCTATTTTTGAAATTAACGTGTGAAGCGCTGTTTCAGTTGATTTATTTGCTTGGTAGTCAAATTGTTATTTGTTCAGGTGTCTCCTGCTCAAATATGATGATTTGATATGGAGATCAATGACCTTTTCCATCATTTTTAAGATGACAGATGTTAGATTAATTGGTCTATACGCTTTGGGAGTCATCCTGTCACGTTTGCCAGCCTTGGGAATAAATATAACCCGGACTTCTCGCCATTTACTAGGAATGTAGCTTAGTACCATACTAGCTCTTAACATCTCCGTTAGAAGAGGGACAGTGATATCCTTGCTTTTTTGTAACAGCACCTGATAAATCCCGTCTGGTCCTGGAGATTTGAAGGGCTTCAAGGAATCCACTGCTCATTCAACACTTGACTTCGTGAAGACCGCCTTAGCCAATTCATTAGCTCTATTCTCGTCTATGATTAGACAAGATTGAGCTGTGTTGAAGTGTGTTTCCATCATGATACTGAGTGTTTCCTGGGAATCGGTTGTATATTGACCATTTCCTTTTTTCAGACTACCAAGTCCGTTGGTATGATCCTCAGGAAGGGCTTTATGAAGTCTTGCTACAACAGGTAAACTTTCTACCTGTTCACAGGTGAACTTTCAATCCCTTTTCTTAGATTTACGGATTTCTTTGTTATATTCTGTTAGACAGTTTTTGTGATCTATCCAATCAGAGGTAATGCTTGCTTTTTTTATCCCATCCGTTTATTAGGCTCATTTAGCAATTCAGCTGTCACAGAGCCGAATTTATTCGTATACATTTTTATGTTAAGATAACTATTGTTGTATATTATTTAGGCTTAAGATTCCTATCCATCGATAAACATTTTTTTTTTATGTATAACACAGTAGCTGTTTAGGCCTAAGAATATTCCAATTCTATCGATACACAACACATGCCGAGTATTCCATTTCTATCGATACACAACACATGCCGCCTTTTTCGGCGTTAGAATATTCCTATTGTTCGAATGTTCACAGTTGGACTGTTCACAACGGGACTGCTGATATGAGGCTTCCATTGCTGTGTTAGAATTAGCACCAATTACCGATGCAGCAGATCGTAATGCGAGCGGTAAGGAACTGGGATTACCGACACATGATGATTGTTGCGTGGACGTAGTAGCTAGAATAACACACAAAGATGGTCAATTGAGGGGCCCTGAGTTATTAGCTCATGATCGTTCGTTTAGTAGCGGACACGCAACCAATTAGGCTACGAAGACCCCCTAAGTTTTCTAGACAATTTCATAAGCCTTTCAAGTTTTTGGTTCCACCAAGATGCATCCTTACTTGAAGTTTTTTGCTTCAGTGGATAGTTTTCTTCGAAGTTGGGTTTAATATTGGTTTCAAATTTTGATGAAACTGTTTCAAGCTGTTCAGTGGAAGAAATACTTTCCACTGATATCAAAATTTTCTCCTGAAGTTTGTAATGATAATTATCCCAATTTGTTTTTCTCGGATCTCTGAATTGTTCGATCAAAAGATCACCAGAAATATAAATAAACATTATATGTTTATGATCAGATAGAGATTCTTCATTTGACACATGTCATTTTTTATATCTTATCTGATAGTTTAGAACTGCAGAGTGTTAGATCAAGAACTTCTTGGCTAATAGAGTTAACAAATGTTGGGACGTTTCCTTGGTTACAAATGTTAATAGAATTTGACATTAAATATTCAAGCAAACATTCACCTCTAACATTGATGTCGCTACTGTCCCAAACCGTATGGTGGGCATTGGTGTTGTATCAGTGCAGCAACTTCAAATGGAGGAACTTCAACGTTGTCTCCTGGAAAATAAGCCGAAGCGACGATGAAAACGGTTTTCCCTCGGGACGCTGGAACCTCCAATTGTATTGCCACGATGTCACGGTTGATAAATTCTGTGATCGGTACATACCTAATGTTATCCCGTATAAGAATTGTTGCTCTTGACGCAGTTTGTGTGCTGTCATAGAGAAGCTCGAATCCTAGAACTATAGAACCAAGACTCTTGAATAAGAGCCACATCCAAAGTTTCGTGAATGAACCGTCTGCATAGGACGCTGCTTGCTCCCTTGGCGTGATGAAGGTTCACCTGAATAAACTTTATTCTGTCCAGCATTTTGTTCGTCTCCATTATTCAGGGAGAGGCTGCCGGAACCCGAAAAGCTTGTTAGGATTGTTCATGTGCGTCCCACGAGCTGCGCGGTAAAGAAGGTCAGCTACATCAGTGACGCTTAATGCAGTAAGGGCGGAAAATACTGTGGAGGGCACCCCGGTGCTCCACAGGCTCCGTTATAGGCAAGGTATTTGATGAAACTCCCCATACCATTCAACTCCCGGCACGGGTCGCGCAACCAGGGCTAGTTATTTTCGAAGCTAATAAATGTGATTGAATTTTATTCATACAACTCTCACTTCCACTACAGTCATTTTCGGTGGATTAATTTCAGTGTATCGGGGTGAAGTGGTGATTGATTCTTTTGTTTCGTTCTTTTCCTCTTTCGTTCTCTTACAAGTATAAAAGCAGAAGCTTTCACTGACGATTAAAACTGCTTGAACGGGTTATATTTATTTTCATTTCGCATGTTAGAGGATGCTTGCTGTTTTCAAACGTAAGTTTTATTTTACCAAAATGGATCGTCGCGGACCGTGTTCACAATTCTTCAATCACTTGTAAATAACATGTTTCTCTGTTATTTGGAATACATGTTTGTTACAGAAAATATAATAAAATGAAAGACGGCACAGATCGGACTATTCCTTTCTCAAGTTTTTCACCCTCTCTAAGGGTGAAAAGAATAGTCCGATTTGAGCTGTCTTCATTTTATTATATTTCCTGTATCAAACATGTATTCCATGTTACGAAGAAGCATGTTATTTGCAAGTACGCTGGATTCTTTTTTATGCGTTTTTTGCATGATATTTTTTACGCTATTCGCTCAAAATTACGCGATTTTTTTATGCGATTTGCTTGAAATTACGCGATTTTTTTTTACACGATTTGCTCGAAATTACGCGATTTTCGACTAGGTCTGCGCTTTCAGCGTGCCCACGCAGAATTGTGAGCGCACGCACAAACGCATACACAACGCCGGAAGCACGCGCACGCACATACCATTGGGTGCACAAACACGCACACACACGCGTAAACATGCACAAACATGTGCACAAAAACGCGAGCGCACACAAACATAGAAATGGACGCACAGGTGCGCACAAACGCACATACACGCGCACAAACGTGCACACGCACCGAAAGAATCGAGCACGCATGTGCAAACACGCACACAAATACGCACAAATACGTGCACGCGTACGCACACACACCCACACATGACCATGCACAAAAAACGCGCACACCTGCACACAAGCAAGAAAAAAACACGCGTAAACGCACGTACACACGCGCACACAAACACGCACAAATACGCGCAAACACGCCTACACATGCCAGCGCATAAAAAAAGCGCACACCTGCATGCAAGCAAAAAAAACACGCCCAAATGCACGCGCACACACGCACACAAACACCTAAAAAACGCGCGAACATACACAAACACCCACACAAATACACGTGCACGCACACAAACAAGCACAAACACAAACATCGGGCTGTCGAATACTCGGCTATCCGGACTCGAAGCTGATCGGTATCCAGTATCCGACCAAACCACTATCCGTTTCATCACTAATTTCACACTGACAACTAGCGCCGGTAAATAATTACTCCTGCAGGCATACTACACAACACTCACTGCACCGTTTTCATTAGTTTCAGTGAATAAGTTTCGAATGCAACAAGGAAACATTCATTTCTATACAAACTGCCAGAATACATGGATGCTTCAAATTAATTTCTAAGTGACGATTTCTAACGTCGCTGTTGTTTGCAGAATGAAAGGAATCAACGTGAAATGAAAGGAATATGTACGAAAGAGACGAGATATTTTTCTTATTGTGCGTGAAAAGAGAATAGATATATTTATAGCCTGCATGGTTCTGGTTCTGTTAAGAGACGAATGAACTCTCAGAGTTTAAAGTCTCTCTAATTCAATACCTTCCTTCCTTGGTTCTGTTCTGAGAAGCGATAGACACATTATTGAGTGACGATGTGCTAATTGAAGTGAAATTGTCAGGCCCTGCGCGTAACACCTTGGCTTTGGGGTTTATTCATTACTTTCTTTCTATAATAACCATGGATAACAGCTATTACAACCATCCTCCTTTTTGGGGCTTTGAACCCACTGCTCTGGTTCTCAATAGTTTCAGGTTCTTTTTCGGACATGCTACTATAGAGATCCGTCATTCGCAGGCGGAGTTAAATCTTTTGATATAAATTGTTTAATTTTTTTAATATCGATCCATAAACTAATTATGATTCTACTACAGCAACAGAAGTCCGATTAGCTAATCCAATCTCACTGAAAGTATTAGTGATGATTGAGGTTTAGAATGTTTAAATAGAGATAAAACGAACAAAAAAATCTCACCTCACATTTTAGTCCTGTGTTCATCGCCATCTACTTTAGAGCCAAGATAAACTTTCATCCTGGTCCTGCAGAGGCGCCTCCACACGGACATACAAACAGTCATTCAAAGCTAGCATGCATAGCGGTCGCTGAAAGCTAACTTTTTAAAATGTGGTAATTTGGCTTCCCGAGGAGAAATATAATTTTCTAACTTTTTCCTCCGCTCCGTTGAACCCTGAAGGAAAACAAGAAAATTTTATGAACTAAAAATTTTCATTAAAAGCACTCATCCGCCCACCCGCAGTCGCTCGCCGGTGTTTGCATGAGGAAGCCCGCAATGTGTATGTGCATGTGCTTTCTGCAGTACGAATAAGCTGCTACAAATGCTACCGTTTGTCCGCGCTGGTGTCATCCAGCCCACTCCGGTGAGCTGGCTCCGCTTCTCCTAGGACCTCAAGAATTCCCTCGCATTGGAATTATAATTTCCTTTCAGTTTTAGTGCGCACCGCGTTCTATTCGCTTTTCTGGTTTGGCAGCTGTCCGCACCAAAAATTAAGGCAAAACTTTTAAATGAATATATTTACACAAAACGCGCGCGCTCTCAGATAATGGAAACCGTGGCTAGGTTTCCGTGAAAAGTTTAATTTTAATTTGATTTTTCACTCGAAGTACTTTTCTGGATTCGGTCAGCTAGGACGCAAACTCGTCGCTTGGTAATGGCGCTTGGGCAAATGGTATTTACTGTTTGCGATGCAGTCAAAAGTTTTGCGCAAATTTCCTGTGCCCTGCACACTTATAGTATGTGTTGGGGGAAAGTTGGTACGTGAACTGGAGGGCTTCTGGCCCGAAAGACCGTGCGAATGTAATTTGGAATGGGGGGTTGGAAAATGATACTACTACTAAGAAATGAGTAAACTAAGGTTAGGCAGCATTATTTTATTCAAGATTCGCCTGCGAATCTGAACATCCGTACTCTATTCTGAGCACCGCCCAAGGGGTCTTGTATCTTGGAATAGTCTTTTTGCATATTTAATTCGAGGTTCTCTTGTATATAAAACTTGTTTCAATCAGTGAAATATTGATTCCTCGGAAGTTGCTTGAATGTTCGGCGCTTTGTGTGTTTCCGCGTTTTTCGAAGAATATATTAGTTCGATTAATTGATGTTCAAGATATCAAATGGTTTCACTATAAACAATTAAAACTAATACATTTTTCATTAAAAGAAAATAAATCGAACATTTTTATGATTAAAATTTAAGGGCTGTTGGATAATCGAAATTTCACTAATAATATTAGTCTTGTAACTTGTAGCTTGTAGATTTCTGTTGCATAATTAATCTAGAAGTATACAGCCATTCCATGCCATACCGATATGGTGGTTCTAAGGTTTTCGTCAAAAGTAGTAATATTGTTCTTTATCGCAAAACATTAGACCCGTATTTTTAATTTTTTTTTAGGGTGCCCATTTCCATTTTAGGGTGGTCCGAGAAAATTTTTTTTTCGGTTTTTCCCAAAAATGACTTTTTTCAAAAATTCATAACTTTGGAACCACTGAATCGATTTAGATGATCAACTTATCAAATTGAGGCTAATGCGCTAATATTTTGTTAAAAACAGGAAGTGAGTTATATCTATGAGATAACCGCAAGGGAGACGTAGGAGTATCGTTGATTAAGAAATCATTTGTTTGAAGTTGAATCTAAAATTCTGAATGAATGAATAAATGGATATTTGGGGGGACTTCGAAAACGAGAGCGTTACGTTGGAGGCACAAGGTTTTATGCATCCAATATTGGATACAAAAAACCTTGTTCTGAAGAATAATCTTCAGAAGCTTTCCTGCTAACTGCACTTGATTGACAAATCACAAAACCAAATGTATGTGGTCGCAGTATTATATGGATAGAAAACATTAAAATAAACTCTTTCGCTTGAATGTAATTTTCAAATCCAAGGGGAACTGGCAGATTATTTTTCAGTAACGATTAGATACTTCCGGAATTTTCTCGATGCTGAATGGCATCCAAACGAAAAGAATTCCGCGCGTGTATGTGTGTGTGTGTCTTCCTGGGGAACCGTTTTTCGATGCTGATACTCACTTGGTCACTATCTATTCTACACTGGCAGCAATAGCAGCAATATTTTCGGCCGAACGCACATTACGATGATGCACAGGTTTCACAATTACCGCTACGGATCCAGTTTGTTCGAATATACGCACTACATTAGCGATTGTGTGCTCTGTAGGCCGTCCATGACGACCAAAATCCGTCCGTAATGCTCGAAAAACATTTGCCGGTTTTTCATCATTTTTCTAGTATAATTTAACAAAATTAACACGTTGTGCGATGCTAAAACGAGCCATATTGTAAAATGGCAGACATTCAACTAACGATATGACGCTTTGGTTGACAGCTATGTCAAACGGTTGTCAGCGCAGGGCTGTATACTTTCGGAAGCCCGAAATGGAAAACCCTGTATATCTCGATACCAAAAATGCAATTTTTTCGTTTTTGAGTTTTTTGACGTTGGACCACGTCTAACCGGAGTATATGGGGGTGAAATGCAAATCTAAACACACAACATGCCCTAACTGCCAAATTTTGATAGGCCCGTTTTGCGGTTTCCCCAACACAGACATCAAAATCAATGTACCTGTGATAGTCCGCTTTGCAAACATACATGCGAGTAGGGGGTATTTTTGTTACTACCGAGCTGTGTTTCCCTAACACGGACTTCAAAATCAATGTGCCTGGGGGAATCCGTTTTGCCAATACATGCAAGTCGGAGGTATTTTTGTTTCCAACGAAATGTATTTCAATACAAGACATATGCTTAATGACACAAAGGTAGTCCCACGTGAACCTTGCGGTAATGTCATAAATATAACCCACCCATTTCTTTTTTATTCCTTTTGTTTATTTTAGGCTCATTAGCATTTTAGCTGTAATAGAGCCGATTTTTAATCGTGTACATGTTACATGTTTATCATATCTATAATTAGCACATTACACAGTTGCCATTTTTCGGCGTAAGAGTTTTCCTTCTGTTCTTCCATTATCCAGTTAGACCGGACAGCGGAGATAGTTGACTGATCATTGTTGAATTATTTATAGAACAGCAGCCCGATGTGTCTTGCAGAGCAGAGCAGTTGCATAGATGAATCGATCTTATTCCGACCGTGGATCGATCTCCATCGCTGATGATTGTTGCGTGGACGAAGTTATTCTGTAACAACACAAAGATGGTCAATGAGGGCCCTGAGTTTTGAACTCACGATCTATCGCTTACTAAGCGAACGTGCACCCAATGTGGCTACGGAGAGCCCGGTTTTTGAGTTATCATTTTGCAAATTTAACATGTTTTAAGTCTTAGTTCAATATTTCTATGTGACTAACCGGACCTATGCGACTAGAATTCGATCTTCACGCAAGTGTGCCCAATTGTTATAATATTTTTTCCAAAAAAACTAGCTCATTTGCTTCAAATGTTATGAATTTTTGAAAAAAATCATTTTTGGATAAAAGGGGAAAAATGACTTTTCGGACCACCGGTTAGCTTTGAAAAATCTGAATCTAATGAATCTCAAAAACGAAAAAAAATAGCATCTCTGATATCGAGATATATTATGTAAAAAATCCACAGCTTTCAAGAAAAAATATAAAAATATATAGCGCGCTCTTGTCCAAAGCCATGAAAACAATAAAAAACGACTACAACCAATGATTACGAAAAGTAAATCCATTGTTTTTGCACGTTCAATATTATTTAATGAAAAGTTAGTTTATAGGCTTCAATTTGACATGTGGATTATCTGAATCGGTTCAGTAGTTGAAAAGTTATCAATTTTTGAAAAAAGTCATTTTTGGGAAAAGTTGGAAAAAAATCATTTTTCAGACCATGCCTAAAATGGAAATGGGCACCCTAACGAAAAAATAAAAAAAATTAAATACGGGTCCAATGCTATGCGATAAAGAACAAAACTACCACTTGTATAATATTAGGCTGTCAAAAAAGTCCTGCGGTATTTCCGCGAGGTGTCGTTGTAAGCGCGTAGTTCTAGTTGTATTCATTGTATCGAGTCATACTATAGCTTGTTGGAAAGGTATTTTGCGCGCTATAATATAGTCCTTGACAGTGTTTTGTTTGGTTCAGTCGTTCGTGAGTTATAGTGTCGCAAATATGGAGCAAAATAAAGAGAAAATCCGACATATTTTACAGTACTACTATGACAAAGGCAAAAATGCATCTCAAGCTGCCAATAAAATTTGTGCAGTTTATGGACCCGATACAGTTTCCATTTCCACCGCACAACGATGGTTTCAACGTTTTCGTTCTGGTGTAGAGGTCGTCGAAGACGCCCCACGCTCCGGAAGGCCTGTCGTCGAAAATTGCGACAAAATCGCTGAATTAGCCGAGAAAGACCGCCATAGTAGCAGCCGTAGCATCGGCCAAGAGCTGGGGATAAGTCATCAAACCGTTATTAACCATTTGAAGAAGCTTGGATTCACAAAGAAGCTCGATGTATGGGTGCCACACACGTTGACGCAAAAAAAACATCTTTGACCGTATCGACGCATGTGAATCGCTGCTGAATCGCAACAAAATCGACACGTTTCTGAAGCGGATGGTGACTGGCGATGTAAAGTGGGTCACTTACAACAACGTGAAGCGCAAACGGTCGTGGTCGAAGCCCGCTGAAGCGGCCAGGAAGGTTCTGCTGTGTGTTTGGTGGGATTGTCAAGGAATAATCTATTATGAGCTGCTTCCCTATGGCCAAACGCTCAATTCGGACCTGTACTGCCAACAACTGGACCGCTTGAAGGTAGCACTCATGAAGAAGAGGCCATCTTTGATAAACAGAGGCCGCATTGTCTTCCATCAGGACAACGCCAGGCCACACACTTCTTTGGTGACGCGCCAGAAGCTCCGGGAGCTCGGAGCTGTGAAAATTGGCTATCCGAGTTTTTTGAAGTTGGCATCTCGTTGGGAACAAGTCATCGAACAAAACGGCGCATATTTGACTTAAAACAGATGATTGAAAGTAATTTTATGAACAAATGAAAATTCAAAAAAAATACCGCAGGACTTTTTAGACAGCCTAATAACTTTGAGTGAAGTTGAGATATTGACAAGTTTTGCATCGAAAAATGTAACCTGTCTGTCTGTCTTCCGAAGACAGTTTGCATGTGAAATTTGAAATATAAAACTTAGAGCAAAAAAACAGCTTTTTTTCATGGTGACCCTAACGTAACTTAGAAAAAAGGTGCTATATCGGTTATTTCAAGAGATAGAGAAAAACTTTGTTCTACAAAGATGTCTCAAATAATTGGAGCTAAAACATTGTCGAACTATGTTCATCTCTATCTATAAAGATAAGAAAGTTAGATGTTTTATTTCATCGATAATTTTGGTTACCCTGTTTTTGATAACATAAAAACGAGCACTCTATCATGAGTAACAACTTTGTCTAAGACAGTTTTTGTCTAGAGCATAACTGTCAAGCTCTAAATGCTAATTTCCAATTAAATGCATCTCCTGGACCATTGTGCATTTGAAGAAAAGTGCAGCTGAAGCGCATCGGATGCTTGTGGATTTTGTAGGGAACCGAAGAAGAAGAGACATTATTCGATCAAGATTGGTGTCAAACGCAAACTGAGCTCTCAACAACTCAAAGCCGCCGGTAAATCCTAAGCAAAGAAATTGAGGGGCTTAGAATGAAAAGGGTGTAAGTGATTTGATCGATTTCTCTACATCTACTCTCTCATTTGGTCATAACTTAGCTGCAAATACATTCCCAGCTGTATTTGACAATGTGGAAGATAGATCAGAACCTCATCTATCGGATTGTATAGCAAACTTAAATTGGAACGTTTTTGCAGTTGAGTTATTAACTAAATAAAAAGTTGATGAAGAGAAATCGATCAAGTCACTTACACCCCTTGCATTCTGAGCCCCTCAATTATGTTCTATTCGGATTGAAAGAGAGAGGTGTCGAACAGCGATTTCGCATGTCCGAAGGGCTGCTTGAACAGGCACATAAAGAAGTGTTTTTCGCATCGAATCGTTACCGGGTATGACAATCAAAAACGCAAAAGGTCGTATGTAAACTCCGGCCAACCAGGAACATCAACGCCGAAACCGCATATCCACGGTGCCAAAGCAATGCTTTGTATTTGGTGGGATCAAAAGGGTGTGATCCACTATACACTGCTGAAATCTGGTCAAACAATCAATGGGAACTTCTACAGGCAACAATTGAACCGTTTAGAGCAAGCTAACGCCCAGATAACCGGACACGAATCGTTAATAATCCATCATGACAACGCTCGGCCTCATGTTGCTACTAAAACTAGTTGGAAAATAGCGAATGGAAAATTCTGGTTTACCAGCCTTATAGCCCAGATCTTGCCTCTTTCGACTGTCATTTATTTCGATCGATGCAAAACGCTTTGAGTGGAAATCCTTAGGGTTTCGATTTTACCCTGATTTCTCCTCCAGGGAAAAATAATTGGACCCCGTGGTACTCCCGAAAAAATTTAAATGAATATTGAAGTTAGTCCATTGTTGTAAACGGATGGCATCAGTCTTCCGAAAAACACTTACACATGTCCACGCGATGTGAAAATTGATTCTCGCTAGTGTTGAGTGTCTATCCCCAACACGAACAATGCTACACAAACATAGACATGTGAAAACAAACACGATGTTTATAATTCAAGAACATCATGTAAGAACATATCACCCGATGTCGCAGTATTCATTGCTTTCGTTTCGTTTCTTTTCATACACGGAAAGAAATTATTCATCCCAAAACATTTCTTCGTAGAATACTTTTTCACAGAAACGAACTTGAAATTTAGTTCGCATTTCGAAAATTGCACAAACTAAGAGGCTATAAGTTCATGCACCAAAATATATATTTTTATTAAGACTCATATGGCGTCAGCCTAACGGGGCCGGGAGTTCAATATTTTGACAATGTTTGCTTACAACTATGTTAGTAATATGTAACCGATTACTCGCGGTTGGCTCGAGATTAGTATTACAAGTGTTCTCATAATTGGGATGTTGCAGTCTTCAGTGCTCTGTACGTGTGCCCGACATGGGATACTTCCTATTGGGATGCAGCTGCCCGTTAATCAGCAACGACCCCCTAGTCTGCACCCCATATCTAGCGTGGTGCGTCTTTTTCGACTCGAGGAATCCAGGATAGAATGATCACTAGCCGGCGCAATCATCAGCTCGTGTAGAGTTGTCATGAGCGGTACAACCTTTGGCTCTTGTTGAATCATCAGTGGACTGCACAACCTTCGGCCCGTGTATCTGTAAAGAGTGTGTGTATGTATTGCCGCGACTAAGTAAAAGTTTATAGATCGTTCATGCACATTTTGCAAGTCTGATTAAATAATCCTTGGTTTCGTTCAAAGAAAACATTCTATGAATAGAAAGAAGCTTTCTATTTTTTTTGCGTGCACGTTGGCAATTAAAGTCTGGGGAGCCGACTGCATAGCGGGCGACGTCGTACAAATGCTGACCAAAAAATAAATACCCAAAAATTAGTTTTAGATGCAACCTTCAGCGGCACACAGCAAAACCAGCAGAAAAATTTCAGCGGCTAAAACACACCATTAATTTCACGATGTTATCACAAACTGAATGAAGGAAAAAACTAAAAGCTACACTTACACCGCACTACATATGCTATGTGTGCATGCGATTGCATCATCCTTTCTTCTCCTCTTCTCCGCTTGTTTTATAGCTCGGGTCGCGATCGTCGCGAACAAGCAGTATTGGCCATTTGTATTCAAAGATCCAGCCAAAATTGTTGCTCCCGTGGTCGAGTGGTTAGCGTCACGCCTAACATGTCACTGCTGAATAATTCAATTCAGTACTTTTTCAAATAGCTAATAATAGCGAATGTTACATGAATTCAATATATAAATTGATGCGTGCACTAAATAATGATATCAAATGTGGACAACTCTCATATCAATCGATGTTTATTTTGTTCAGAACAGAAAAAGAGGTTTATTTTATTTGCCCAATATTTTTGATGAAGCACCCATTGTCATGAAAGGAAAGCTTTTTTTCCATGTCAACATACCAACACACTACGCGTTGAGTGGTGGTGGTGTGGTGTCCGATTCGCTTCTTCTACTCTACGCACTGCCGGTGCTTGGGGTGAAAATGCAAGAGAAACTGTACACCATGTTCGAATATCATGTGAAACATTGGGATTAAACATCGTATGTCCAAACATACCACGAATACAAACATGTCACATTTTCTAACATAGGTACGAAAAAATCATGTTTGTACTCAATCACAAAACTGTGAACAGCAGCGTGGACATGTTTATTTCGGACGCAGTGTTTTTTGTGAAAATGGATGGCATTCTGCTTTCTAAACATGTTTTAATGCCGGTTGTGGCGAGAGTTCGAGAGTTGGAAATCGTATCGTCAAAAAATTTAAATTTAAAAAATTGCGGTTTTCGCTCTGTGATTTGAGCGATTTTGTTCATTATCAAGAAGATTAGAGAAATCAACATATCATGAGATACGTTTGAAATCTCTCCAATTCTCGTTACATGTCTTATTTTCAATTTCATAAAGTTTTCCCCTCCCATATAGGAAATAAAGACGAAATTCTACGTCAGAAAACAAGAAGTTGAGTGAATTTAACAGAGCGTTTCCACTTTGGTGCTTCTAACGGTCCGCTCTGGTATATTTTAATAGGCGATGGTTTGGACAGTTATCTCCTTCAGTTGTGGGGAAAACGATTTGTTAAAATAATGTTGTGATAGGTGATGTCAAAAGAAAAATGAATTTGACACCAAGTTCAGTACTAGTAAGTTTCTAGTTTCTAGATCCATGATGTCATCGATCTTGAATAAGTCTACCTTCAGCAGTGTTCTCATTGATTTTTGTGAACGGGAAATTATCGTTTCGATATATCTTAGTCGACGCACACAAATTACGTAACGATGAAAATACGAAATTTGGATCAAAAATATTCCAAGATAGATCCTTCCTATTTTAATTCTATCAGAATCGGATCATTCAACAGAACCGAATCAATTTCCAAGAAGCTGCCACAACTAATTTCGACTTTCAAAATCAGAGATAATCTGTAGTTGAAGCGAATATTGTAGAAAAATTGAATCAGTAATAGTGTTCACAAACTCGCTACAATGTATAACAATCTGCAACAAATACATCTGTACATATCACATTGTTGATGTTGTTGGAATCGCAAACCGTTGATTGTGCTATCCGCCCACGCAAAATGGCCATAAACATGCTATCGACAACAGATTTTCATCCTACTTGTCCTCGCCAAGTACATATCACCTCACCAATAACGCTCAATCTCGACCATATCCTGAAGGTTTTTTTTCTCCCAGGCCGGAATATCTAGTCCCAACTAGATTTTATCTGCTCTCATGCCACATCGAACTACTATTCGAGCAGTAATTCCGCATTCCATCCTCTTTTTTTTTTTGCGATTCTACTGCAATTGCAGCATAAAGGATAATGCAATTTAGGTGTACGCGTTGTATTACAAATAGAAATTAACTGCATCCCCATTCGATGGCGAATCGAAGCGTTGCAGTCAGCGACTTGGTTCAGCTTGGATTCTAGAAAATTGCGTTCACTCCGGTGCAGCTGCAGGGCTCTCATTCCTTAAACACAGGGGAATGGGTGGAGGCAATCGAATGCTTATACGGCCTGCCCAACGCTGTGATGGTGACTACGATGTCCTTCGATGCTCGGACGATGGGACAGTACTTACTCTGGGTTCAATCATATCGAAATCCAGTTTAGTACACTCAAAATAGGAATACACATACATCTATATTCGATGTAATTCTAAAAAAATCTGAAGGTTCCGCTCTCCGCCGAATATTTGGGAATTGACTCGCATACAACTATTTCACAGTAAGATAATTTTTCACCCCCATTTGCATTTTGAGTGGCTATCAATTTTTACAAGACGCGAAGCAGCTGCAGTGCGAGGCGAAATAGTAATAAATGAAACAGCGTGACTGATTTACAGCGGCTCAGTGTTCTTTTTTTATGTTTCATTGTTCCGCACCACTCTATTCAATAGATCCATTTTTCACCATTATAGGTGGTGATCCAGTTTCCGGCTAGTCCCCCTCTCTCTCTCTCTTCATGGACAGGATATCGTCGCCGAGGAAAATATGTTCATCCTATGGTTGCAGACTTGCGGTCAGACTAGAGGACCCATTTGCAGTTTCCTTCACGAGTTGTTATATGTGCACAATTTGCGTAAAACGTCAACAGTGGCGAACGTTTATTGCACTTGTATTTCGTTTCAACGGAATGGTAACGGTAAATTGTTTCGTAAACTATTGGTTTAGTGTTTTCAAAAGTTTGCATGTTATGGCTTTGAAAAGGGTTTGCGTGACAGCAGAAGATGGTTGATCCATGATCCATTGTTGTCCTCATTAGAAATATACACAAGCTGTACATGTTATGAATTTTTTGTGCTTAAGGTGAAGGTGGAAGCTATCCACAAATGGCTGCCACAATGGCGCTCATTTCTTTCATCTCCCTCCCTTACCCCTCGCCCTAAAATCAATAATTTTGTGAAATAGTGTAAAGAAAATGATCGTTTGCACACACTTCTCACCAAGTGATACTAACCAAAATCTAATCGATTACTCACCAAATATTAAATTTTCATCTGCCGTCGCAATGTATAGTGGAAAACGCCGTAAAACTCGAGCTAGTGCTCTGAAAGTTAACTTTTCATTTTTCAATTTTCCGCAATGGTTTTGTTTGTATTAGTGAAAACATCTTTATTTTTTCGACACTGATGCCAGACAACTTCATTGAAACAGATATAAAAACCACTCAATAAAATGTTATTCCTGAGTCATAGCGTTTCATGTCATAAAAATCAATAAAATAAAATTGTGTTGATATCAATACAAGTATTATTTTTACGTTTAATGGGTCTATAATGTAAGTTTTAGCAACTTGAACATTGGTTAAGAAAATTGTATTGCAGAGCTCGGAAAACTGCCACGGTTGCCTATGCTTTCAAAAATAGTAAAAGGAAAAGTATTACATTCAATCAAAATACCTCAGCCAACGAAGAGAAGGGTTAATGCTCTCCAACGTGAGTATGTGAAAACAATACGATCAACGAAGGAAAATATTGAGGAATTATTATTATCGAGTTACTGTGCGGAAGAAATTGTTGATAACAAAAGAGCCCCAATTCGCTTGTGTTATAAATTTGTTCATGTTACGCTCAGAATTTAACTGCTTATGTAGATACTTCTTCTTCTTCTTGAATGGCGTTAACGTTCCCTGTGGAACTTTTGCCGTCTCAACGTATGCATTAATTAGCGTCATTTATTAATACTTAGTTGAGATTTCTCAAGCCAAATAACACGCCTTGAATGTATTCCGAGGGGCAAGCTCTAGAATACGCGTGACCACAGTGCGAGTCGAAGGAAATTTCTTTGACGAAAAATCCCCCGGCCAGAACGGGAATCGAACCCGAACACCCGGCATGATAATGTGAGACGCTAACCACTCGGCCACGGGTGCACATTTATGTAAATACACCTTCTATATATATGTTCATACATTTAATTTCAGTATTCAGTTGTTATTTTTTTCGAATGTATTCTAAGAATCGTGTCAGTGAAGCGCCACACAGTCTGATAAGTGAATTGATCTCTTCACGTACAAAGATCAAAACAAACGATACAAATTGCTCTTCTCTCACAAACACTATTACTCCAATTTTACACGTGGTTTTACCTATACTACTACAAAGGCTTGCTTCCACCTTAACCTTAACAGCTCCGAATTGTTCTTCTTGTGCTTTCCATTCAGTCCGCTTCAAGAGTATTCGCACAATATCAGTATCGGTCCATGCTCTCGAAGATATTTATTGTTTAAAAAGAAAATAGTCAGAAATTCGACTAGAAAATACACATGTAAAATGGTAAAACTTCGGATTTATTAGAGTCCCAGTTATAAACGAGAAGCTCAATATCTGTGTGTTGACGTAGAACTACGTCTACGTCTAGGGTGCCGAATCTTAAAACAGCTCACGTTTTATAAAAGAATGTTAACGTTGATAATTATTTTTGCTGCGAACGGATGTTGATGATTTGCATAGCAATCAAATCGTCTGGTGAGAAGCATTTGTGTATTTTTGCATCACACACATATATTGTTGTTGGTTTTTATTCGTTGACACATGTAAACCATTTCAGTTCTATCAATTTTCAATTTTTTATTCGTTCTGGATCATCGGTTGAACGAGTTTATCTTGTATATTCGTCAATACTTGGATATTCGATTTCTTGCGATTTCCTACATTCCGCACTAATTATGACCACAATGAACTAATAAGGTTTATTTTCAATGGTTGTTATAATGTTTTTGACTTTGTTGAAACTAAGGTAAGGCTGCCATACAAATGAAACAAAAATTTCTGCATAACTCGAGAACTTTCGACCAAATGGGGCTAAATTTAGCATGTGGAGGTTTTAGGAGGCACTAAATGTTTCTTTGGTGGTTCGACACTCCTTTCTTCTCTCTAAGAGGACTAATCAAGCAAATGGAACCAAATTCGGAATGTGGATGTTTTGAAGGACAATAAATGGTAAGGCCCTTTCTCTAAGAAAGCTTTTGGAACACTCTGAAGGAAAATGGGCAAATTCGCAAAATTGAATTCGCATATGTTCTACAATTACATCGTGACAAGTGTTGTCAGTCCATACGATTGTTTCATTTGTATGGCAGCCCCCATACCCGTAGAGAGGGGGTAGGTGTGTCGAACCACCATAGAAACGTTTCATGCCCTCCACTAAAACCTCCACATGACAAATATGGGTCAATTTACTTGATTAGTTCTCGAGTTATGCAAAAATATGTATTTCATTTGTGTGGGACCCCCCTTTAGAGAGGGAGAGGAGTGTCGAACTACCATCGAAACGTTTATCGATCCCTAAAATCTCTATATGATTGTTTGATTAGTTCTCAAGTTGTTCAGCACTCCCTCCCCCCTTTTTAGGGAGGGGAAAGGTGTATCAAACCACCATAAAACATTTATTGCTCTCTAAAACCTTTATATGACAAATTTGGTTTCCTTTAATTCTCGAGTTATGCAGAAATTTGTATATCATTTCTATGGCAGCCCCCCTACAGAAAGGTCGGATGAGTGTTGAACCACCTTAGCAATGTTTCTTACTCCCTAAAACCTCAACATGCCAAATTTGGTTCCGTTTGCTTGATTAGTTTTTGAATTATGCGGAAATGTATGCTTCATTTGTATGACAATAACATCCACCCCCTCTCCCCTCAGAGAGAGGGGAGGAGTATCTATTCACCATAGAAACGTTTCGTGTTCCCTAAAACCTTCGCATGCCAAATTTGGTTTCATTTGCTTGAATAATTCTCGAGTTATGCATAAATTTGTGATTCATTTGTATGGCATTTGTATGGGTGCAAGCTTATATACAGATTTGTGTGATTTCAATAGCCTGTTTTAGAAGTAATTTTTAATCTATTGAAATAAGTTTAAGTAATTTTCATACAGTTTCGTTCAGTCGCCAAAGAATTAATAACGTTCAAAACCTTGCACTTCAAGCGCCACGCTCTCGTTTTGGAAACTTTGAATATACACCCCAGTACTGATATGGAAGACGTAATCCTACGTCAAATAGCTCCAACAAGTGACTCTTCGACGGGCTCCTCCCCTGCTCCAAAAAATAAACAAACAAGAGTATTAACGCTTTCGATGCCTGCTATTTATTCTCGTGCTCGTCGTATTATTCTCGTGGGACAAACCATAAAACTTCGAACATGATATCCGTGGCGTCAACGTGCAGTGCGTGCTGTGTTCTTCGGTGGAGAACTAAAGATGAAAATTTGTTGTAAGAAAGAGTTTTTAACGTCTAAGCCTGCATGAAGCTTCTGATAATTTGAATTGTAATAAGAGTACCGGTAAGTTTCTTTAAAAAAACAAAAAAATGCTTTATTCTGCAAAAATGGTTATATTCAAAGTATTGCCCATCGCTAGTCACAACTTTTTCTCTTCTTTCTGGCAATTCACGGGTCCATTTGCGGAAATAATCGGGCGGTTTGTCGGTTAACCACGAATCGATCCAATTTTTGACTTCATCAAAATTGGAGAAGTGCTGGTCAACCAGACCATGTTGCATCGATCGAAAAAGGTAGCAATCAGACGGAGCAATGTCTGGAGAATACGACGAGTGGGATAGGACCTCCTATTTCAGCGTTTCCGTAATGGTTTCATTCGGTTTTAGCAGCTAGTATTGTGTTCCCGTGACCGAGTGGTTAGCGTCATAACTAACATGCCGGGTGTTCGGGTTCGATTCCCGTTCTGGTCGGGGGAATTTTTTGACAAAGAAATTTCCTCCGACTTGTACTGTGGTCACGCGTATTCTAGAGCTTGCCACTCAGAATGCATTCAAGGCGTATTATTTGGCATAGAAATCTGAACTAAGTACTAATAAAAATGACGCAAGTAATACTACGTTGAGACGGCGAAGTTCCTCTAGGAACGTTAGTGCCCTTGAAGAAGAAGAAGCAGAAGAAGAAGAAGAAGAAGAAGAAGAGCTCATAGTACACCACACCCAGCTGGCCTCACCAAATAGACAGCATAACCTTCTGGCCGTGAAGATTGTTGATGCATGGCCGGGGTATCCATACGTTGCCCGACGTCTAGGATTGTCGTAATGGACCTACTTTTCATCGCCAGTAACGATTGGATACAAAAAAAAACTTCTTTTATGCCGTTGGAGCAGTTGTTCGCACATGAAAAAACGGCGTTCGACGTCTCGTGGCATTTCGTACAGCACCCAATGTTCAATCTTTCGGATCATTCCCATTGCTTTTAAACGATCGGATATGGTTTGCTGAGCTATCCCAAGTGTATCTGTAAGTTCTTGTTGTGTTTGTGACGGATCTTGATCGAGTAAAGCCTCCAATTATTTATCTTCAAACTTTTTTGGCGGTCCGGAACGTTCTTCGTCTTCCAAGTTAAAATTACCATTTTTAAACCGTGCAAACCACGTCTGACATGTTCGCTCAGTTGGAGCATGATCACCATAAACTTCCACCAAAATGCGATGACTTTCCGCAGTTTTTGTTTACTTTATATTGAAGTAATGAAGTAACACTTCCCGCAAAAACACTCTCGTTGGTACGAAATTCAACATATTCGAAGTGGCAAAAAACTATTTTGTTTACGTTTCAACTTTTTGACATATACTGAAAAAGGCGCATAATGACATAGCTTTCCAACGAGTGCCTGGAAATTTGATTCAGTGGAAAAATAATCAAGTTACGCCATATGTTGTACAGGGTTTTCCAACTTTAAATTCCGAAAGTAAATTGAAATAAAACACACTTAGAATTCGAATTTCGATTAAACTTTTATTTCAAATTAAAGTTTGGTTTATGCCATTATGTGTGAAATACAACATCATTCAAATGTCCACCTAGGGCTTCCTCGCACACCTTGATCCGGAACAGGTAATTTTCGATGACTTTTCGGCACATATGGGGCGGTATCTCGGTCATAACTTCACGAATGTTGTCTTTCAAATGTTCAAGAGTTTGCGGAGAGTTGGCATAGACACGGTCTTTCGCATAACCCCACAAAAAAAAAGTCTAGCGGGTTCAAATCGCATGATCTGGACGGCCAATTGGCATCACCAAAACGCGAAATTATGCGTCCCTCAAATTTCGTTCGCAATATGGCCATGTTCGGTCGTGTTGTGTGGCACGTGGCGCCGTCCTGCTGAAACCACATGTCATCCGTATCCATATCTTCAATTTGTGGCACAAAAAAATCGGTTAACATGCGGCCATAGCGCTCACCATTCACAGTTACCGTCTCGCCGTCCTCATTTTCAAAGAAATACGGCCCGATGACTCCACCAGACCATAATGCGCACCAAACAGTGACTTTTGGCGGATGCAATGCCCTCTCAACAATCACGTGTGGATTTTCTGAGCCCCATATACGGAAATTTTGGGTGGTCACAAAGCCACCGAGCTCGAAATGTGCCTCATCGCTGAAGCGATGCTAAAACGATCCATATTGTAAAATGGCAGACATTCAACAAACGATATGACGCTTTGGTTGACAGCTATGTCAAACGGTTGTCAGCGCAGGGCTGTATACTTTCGGAAGCCCGAAATGGAAAACCCTGTAAAACAGAAGAAACTTACCGGTACACCTGATATATTGTCGATATATATCAAAAGCACAACAAATAACGATCGACATGACTTTTAATCTATTACATTAGTATGTTGAACTATCAATGTTTAAATTTAGACTTCATATGTATACACCTGGTTTGACTTTCGGTTTTCACGTTCCAAATGTGATAGAAAAAAAAATTTTCTTAGTGTTTATTTCGTTCGCCTTTCCAAAAATTAAGCCTCAGTCAAAGAAAAAAAATCTTTACACTCGTGGAAAATACTCAGTTTCTTAAGGCAGATCCATGCACAACGTTTCATTCGAATCGCAGTCAAACAAACATTTCGGTTATTTTATTCCAACATTCGTTTTATTCCATTTACGACTTTTAAATTCGATGACTACTAATTGCTTGAACTGCACCGGGCTCACGATTTTTTGAAATCTGTTTTATTCCATGCGTTAAATCCATTGCTAATGTCCGTCAGTCACGCATTCGACACTATTGCTGTGAACAACGAACGTGAATCACACAGATGAAGTTAATTCAACGATACGAGAAGATAAGGCGAATGTGCGTAGAACTGAGAGCTGCGGAAACTGGATGCAGTTGAAAACCGTTCTCGGATTGATTGTTGCTGCGTCTTAGAGAATAGATCCACGTCTTTCTAAATGGTAATTGTTGTATTCAGCAGTAAGGAAATTAAAATATTTTGCAATATTAATTTAATTTAATCGACTCGATTTGAATTGTTTTCAGATACGAACGGTCCTCATACATGCCTTTTTATTGCCATTTCGACCATTCGTACCCTCCTCGTTCAAGCTTAGCCATAGTTAAAATAATTCTCTGCGCAAATTTCCTATGTACGGCAAATGTCGTCTCGTCCAACGTAATGCTACAACTGCTAATACATAAACCATCCAACTGCTTATCTGCGCTGGAAAACCCAGACCGATAGCCATCGTTTCTTGCCTTCCTGGCAAGTACGTTTGTCGCAGGAAAAAGGACTCAACCCATGTCCAACGGGCAAAGCGAGCTGGAAACAAAAATTTCTGCACCTGCTCCGGGTGCATGGAAGGCGCAGAGACACCCTCTGCTTTTAATTTAAAACCTCTCCCGTCCGAAACTCTCCCCGGCCACCCGGTTGCTCCGCACCGTAATTCCGAGATGGACGGAACGATTTCGTGCCTTTTTCGAGCGGAGTGCTCTGCTTTTCAGGACGCCATTTGAACCTACCTACAAACACCACACCCCACCATCGCAACACAAAAGCATTCAGCCATCTTCTGGAAAACTCCCTCTTGCAGAATACCGCCAATGTTCCTCCCCCTCCTGGTGCTTGCTATATTCCGACATTACCGTTCCCCGGTCCTAGCTATGTACATACTTTCGTTACATCCGTCTGTAACTTCGAAGCGTTCCCTTTTCGGAGAGTGAGAAACTCCCACCCCGGTACGTAATCGTGAATCTCGTGTATTTGAGGAGCATAATATTTTATTAAAACTCTGCTTATGCCGTTCTGTGCAGAATCTCGACTTGTGGTACCGTTTTTTGCCTTGCCTTGCCTTGCCTACCCACCCGGTGTGGAGAGATGCGGCGTTATGTACTGAAACATTTCCATAGGGAAGAAAGCTGTGTGGTTTTGAGTGGAGGGTTGATTTGCATAACAATTCTGACGAAATTGATTTTTCCATCGTCGTCCAAGAATGCGAGTCGAAAATGTTTGCGTTCAAGTGCAGTGATCGGTATTTTTTAACACTTTTTTTCGCGATAAGGTTTCAATTTTACCAGTGAAGAATCACTCCGAATTGAAGAATGTGACACTGAGAGTGATTCCAATACGTCTTCTAACGTTTCTCTACTTTTGTTGTTTTCTTTGATAGGCCCCCATAATACACTGAAGCGATGCTCTCCTACTCATGCATCGAGACCATGTTGCATGGATACTGGCTCCTACCGCAAAGTATCACAGCCGACCTGCTGCAGGTTTGCACTTCCATCTGAACAGTTGTCTAGATGGATAGAATTTACGGTTAGCTGGGATAATCGCATCCAGCACTGGCGAAGATTTTGTTTGTGAGTTTGTCATCCACCGGATCAGTATCTTTTACATCAATGTGTAGTTGCTCGATTTTCCATAATTAATTGGTGGTTCCCATCCAACAACTACATATGATTGCGAATATTCGTCATACAATCACGTCCACGGAATGGAATGAATGAGATATAGCAGACACTGTAACCGAGGAGATCACTGGAAAAAGATCCACCTTCAATATATTCGAGTATTTGAACAAAAATTATCATTACCGTCGTGAGGGCTTTCCAAATTCTATGAAATTTCCTTGGTAGTGGGTGAATTAAAGTGGATGGGTACGTGTTAAAATATATGAGCTGAAATAATTGAGGAATAAATGTTTGTTGAAACAGTGAGTAACAGGAGGATACTGAAAATCTAAGCACTGATCATGTGTAACATATTGAAGGATCTCGAATGCTCATCACTTGACCAGCGAAATACAGTTTGAATAAATCAATACCACTGCTAAACCAATTGTCGCTATGAACCGTGCATATCATTCTATCCAAGCGGAAATGATAAAATAAAGAACACGAAGATACCAATTAAATTTTGCCGTCATTCTTGTCAACCTCAGTCTCACACCAGGTAGCGAGCAGACATAAGTCTTTCCTAATGCTGAAATCATCGGTAGCAAAGTAGCAACATCATCAACAGCAGCAACAGTCGAGGCAAACGAGTTGCAATTTTAGTGTTATCCAGAAGAGAACTGTTTCCCTCCGCTATTGATCCAACACACACAGTGACGCCGCTTTTGTTCGGTTGAGACACCGCGTCACAAAGTGTTATAACGGTGCTGGTGAAACAAAATATCATCGCCGAGAACAAGAATCAGTTGCTTGTACACAGTCCTTTTGAGAGTCCCCAAAGTTGCTAAAGAGTTGCTTCAAAAAGTTCAATGTAATATCCAGAATAATACAAAGCAACTTGATTTTTATCATTTTTTTTATGCCTGGGCGTTTGAATTTAGGAGTTTTTGGGCTTATTAGTGACTTTTTGGGATCGATCATTCAATTTTCGCCAATTTGGACATTTTCTCCGGATTAAAACTGGCATCAGAGTGTAGTGATTTCCAATACTGATGTGAATAAGGTATTTATGAAAAAAAAACAGGAAGTGGGTTATATCTATGGTATAACCGCAAGGGTGACGTAGGACTATCGTTAATTTAGAGATCATTTGTTCGAAGTTGAATCTAAATCCATTCTGAATGAATGAATAAATGAATATTTGGGGGACTTCGAAAACGAGAGCGTTACGTTGGAGGCACAAGGTTTTATGCATCCAATATAGGATACGAAAAACCTTGTTCTGAAGAATAATCTTCAGAAGTTAACCTGCTAACTGTACTTGATTGACAAATCACAAACCCAATTGTATTATATGGATATTTTATGGATAGAAAACATTAAAATAAACTCTTTCGCTTGAATGTAATTTTCAATTCCAAGGGGAACTGGCAGATTATTTTCCAGCAATAATTAGATATTTCCACATTTTCCTCGATACTGAAAGCCCACCAGTGGTTAATACTAACTCGATAACCACCTGTTAATAGTACTTGATTGAAAAATATTTGGTCACAGTGTAACATGGATAGAAAACATTCAATTAAACTGTTTCACATGAATATATTTTGAAAATTCCCAGAGGAACTGGCAGATTATTTTCAGTAACGATTAGTTATTTCCACAGTTTCCTCGATACTGGAAGCCCACCAGTGGTTAATGCCAACTCGATAACCACCTGTTAATAGCACTTGATTGAAACATTATTTTATTTTTCCAGCAATGATTAGATCTTTCCGGAACTTTCGATGCTGAATGGCATCCTAACGGAAAGAGTTCTGCGCGTGTATGTGTCGATCCTTCGCCGTCCACCTCCTCCAGCACGTTAGGCAACGATGTTGTCTTGTCGATGTCCTCACGAAAAATGAATGTGTCTCACCACCAGAATATCGCTTAAGTATGCTTTTTGTGTGTGATTGAATCGAGAGAAGGTGTGGTTTACGATGGCAATTTGGAAGGCAAACTAGAGGGGAATGAACTCTCTGAGCTCGGAACTTTCGGCGACTGAGCAATAATCGATTGCGGGCGCATACAATATTGGATACGGAAATATCCTACTGATGGGGAAGAATAATCTTCTGAAGCTAATTGCGATTGATTGAAAAACCACAAAACCAAATGTATTTGATCACAGTGTTAAATGGAAAGAAAACATTCAAATAAACTCTTTAACATGAATATATTTTGAAAATTCCCAAAGGAACTGGCAGATTATTTTCAGTAACGATTAGATATTTCCACATTTTCCTCGATACTTGAAGCCCACCAGTGGTTAATGCCAACTCGATAATCACCTGTTAATAGCACTTGATTGAAACATATTTGGTCACAGTGTTACATGGATAGAAAACATTCAATTAAACTCTTTCACATGAATATATTTTGAAAATTCCCAAAGGAACTGGCAGATTATTTTCCAGAAAAGATTAGATCTTTCCGGAACTTTCTCAATGCTGAATGGCATCCAAACGGAAAGAATTCCGCGCGTGTATGTGTGTGTAGCGATGTCTTCCCGAGGAACCGTTTGTTGCATCACTCTCCTCCTTTATTTTCCCTTCTGGCCTAGGGTGCACAAACAGGCTCTTGGTGACACCGTTCATCCGCGCTTTCATGATAAACGAAGAGCTTCACCACAACAGCGACAACATGCTCCAATCGCTGTTCAATTAGAACTGAGTGGATTTCCGAGCGGCGCTCGCTTATATACCGATTGGTGATTTCAATAGCCTGTTTTGAAAGCAATTTTAAGACTATTGAAACAAGTTTTTGGATCAAAAAGTAACAAGTATAGAACGCGTAGACATTTTATCTTTCGAATGAAGTGTTTATCATACCATTTCGTTCAGTTGTTTAGGAGCTATTAACGCTCAAAATCTCGGTCTCCGGCGTAAAGCTTTCGTTTCCGAAACTTTGATTTTACACCCCGGTATAGAAATGAAAGACGTAGTCCTACGTCAAAAAACAAGAATTGGATTATATCTGTGATATAACCGCAAGGTAGACGTAGGACTACCGTTGGCTCGGCAATCATTTATTTGAAATTGCAGCTGAATCAATTCTAAATGAATGAATGAATGAATATTTTGAAAGATTGCTGAAAGTTTTTCTTGTTAGTGTGTGGTTGGATGAGTATATATATGGAATTGTTACTAACATAAAATTCAACTCTTTCGAACTTGTTGGTGGTTCCGAAAAGAACCGATGGAATTTGAGTGGCCTCGTAAAAGCAACTGAAGATGTTAGATACATGATTCATTTTTGTTTTCGTGAGAAAAACACGAGATTTTTCATTATCACTCCATGCGCAGAATAGAAACTGAGGGCGCCACTTCACGATGAAAACGAAATAAAGTCTATATAACTGATGGGGGCTTACCAGAGGGGGTCCGGGGACGAAGGATTTTCTTCCGCTTCCTAGAGCGGCCCAAAGGATCGAAAGTGAATTTTCCAGCTTACGATCTCAGCCACGAACTGAGATTAAGCGCACCGCAATTCTCGCGCTATTTTCGGACACCTTTTATAAATCACAGCGAAGATTTAGAATATGCGCTAACTCACTGATGATTTTATTAATTTGGCTTTCAGCGATGGAGTTTTCCTCAAAGACACCTTTTTCAATTTTACACAATTTCAAACTTCTTTTTATTTCACCGTTCACGCTTATATAAATTGGTTGGAAATAATCTTGGACTGATCTGGATCTCGTTTTGAATTCGACTGGTCTGTGTGGAGATAAAAGAGGTTTTTTTTTCTCTATTGCGTAAACCACTTTTTGCTGGTTGGATGGTTGGTTGACCTTTTAAGGCGGCACAAAAGTTTTTGGACACTCCATTTAAATTTCGTTCAATAACCTTGCATAAAATTCATTTCTTTTTTATCGTGATGTGGTAATTTTTCATGATTGTTCCATGCGAAAGCAGAACCGAAACTGATGCTATTGACGAATTTACGTTAGATTTACAACCAGATGGCGCAACGAGTAAAATGATGATATTTTGTTTTTTTGGTCGTTCAAATTTTTTAGAAAAATCAGAATTTATCTTCAAATTTCCCGGTTTCACGTATTCTTTCTTCGCTACATAGGTTAGAGAATCGCCATTTTACAATGTGGTATGTATATTTTGAAGAATGGCTTGGTATAATTGTTGTAACTTTTTTTTTCAACTAGATAAATGATGAGTGGATGGTGTTCCGCTAAACATACTACAAATTCTTCTTGTATCGGCCCTTACATTATCAATGATATAATCCAACATAATATGATATCGATTTCATCACCATTATCCACAGTATTCATAACCTGTATGCACTATCAAACTCAAAATTTTCGAAGATTATCAATGACTTTGGGCCAATCGCGTGTTGAAATCATCGTAAATATACAAAGCCCTAACTATCTTACCATATACTGAAGACATTTGATGGTTGAAATGAATCTAAATAGAAATAAAATGAATAATTACGACCGAATCTTGCTTTCCAGTGCGTAGAATAAACAAACATTATCACTTTTGTGGTTCTGAACTCTAATGTAGGAGTCGCATGAGCTGATTCAGCTTTGCGTAAATTCGTCAATTGGATGGCATCACGGGAACACCAAGTCGAATGCGTAAATGCGAATATTCGTTCGCTTGAACGCATTCACACGCAAACAATTTTTCATGACTGTTGCATGCGAAAGCAGAATAGAAACTGATGCGAGTAAAAGTACTCACGCCTTGCATGTGTCCGCTGTGGTTTCTCAAACACTATTGCAAGTGAGCAAAAAAAAAAGCCGCAGCTTGCATGTATTCGCTATGACGGTTTCTCCAGGTGCCTAGATTTTGCGTCCGTGTTCGGGAACACATTGCGATCACCAATCATCATCAATGAGCAATGATGATTTCAATAGCTTGCTTTCAAAGCATTTTTCAAGCTATTGAAACGATTCTTTTGAATAATATGTGACAATCATATAACTCGTTGACATTTTATCTTTCGGATGAAGTGATTATTATACCGCTCCATTCAGCCAGTAAAGATTTGTGATTTCAATGGTATGCTTTCGAAACAGTTTCTGAGCTATTGAAAGAGGTTTCTGGATCAATAAGTAACTAAAATCACTCGCACACCTTTGATCTTTCAAATAAAGTGATGCAATATTAAAGTGAACTTTTAATATTGGAATACACACATCAGAGTGTATTCCAATATTAAAAGTTTTTTCAAATAATTCAGTATTCCTGTCAATACTACGAAAAAGTAGGTAACTCGTAGATCATTTTGCCATTTCAATATCGTTGATTTATTTCTTAGAAAAATAAAAAATGACTTTTGTTCCTAAATAGATATGACATAAAAAAACCACTTGCGTACATTTGATTTACCATGTTTTCTTCATCGATGCACCCCTGCGGTTTTGACAGCTGGTTGTTTACATCTGACACGAACATAGTTTTCGTAGCTGTTTAGTCAACTTTTCGTGCGTACTGACGAGTTTTTGACACTGAGGGAGCATCCGGAAAATGAGTGGAAAGAAAATCTCAACACAGGACCGAAATTTGATTGTGAGTGACTCCCAGCGTAAGGAGTCTCAATCAAACATTGCTGAGAAGTATGGGGTAAGCCGTCCACCGGTCCAGCTGGTCATTCGGAAGCATCAGATGTTCGGTATCGTGATCGATCGACCGGGTGTTGCCTTCGGGTGATTAAGGAAAGGTTGGATCTGGACCTCAATCGCACCATTCGACGACGCTTGGTGGAACGGGACCTGAAAAGCTACTTCGCCATGAAACGACCGATGATCAGCAACATAAACAAAATAAAAAGACTTCATTTTTCGAGGGACCATGTCAACAAACCACTGGAGTTCTGGAAGCGCGTTATTTGGTCGGACGAGTCCATGTTCGAGCTATTTAACAAGAAATGGCGACTCCGAGTTTAGCGGAAGAGTGGCGAGGGCCTCCAGGACCGGCATCTAGAACCAACTATAAAGCCCAGAGGTGGAAGCATCATGATGTGGTGCTGTTTCCCGTTGGCTTGAGCTGGGAAACTTGGGCTATCTGTTGATTTTGGATATGTTTGCAGAATTACATCGTTAAACCCTTTGAAAATGATTTGGTGGCCGTTTTGTTTGGTTGTTGGGTATTGTTTGTTCACTCCACCAGTGTTTACCGAGTGATGATGACAGAAGGATGGTAAACAGTTGGATGGTGCGTATCAGATAAAATACTCTAATGGAACGAGATATGACGAAAACCGCCCTCTCTGATCCTAAACGAGATGCCTATGTAAAATAAGATAGTTACCAATACTGAACACAATTATCAATTTTTCTCATCAATAAAAACATATTACTTTAATATAGAGAAAACATATTTGATTTGGAAAAATTAATTTTCTTTTATAATTTTTACTTTCTGAGTGTTTATTCAACCCAATGCGAATTTTAATTGAACTAACACTTAATACTATATGTAGAGCATATGGGAAATCACTATTTCTTCACTTTTCCAATTTTTCCCATCGTATAAACTTTCCTGGGGTGAAAATGAACACAACAAAACAGACAGCTTAAACCAAACGACCCGTTCTCGAGTGGGAACACACCTTGGTTTTTATTTATGAAAATTGAAATAAATCGTTTCATATATCAAGTCATTTTTAACACAACTGCTACCATATACAATTTTACACTTACACTTGTGCTGAATTTTTCACAATACACGATCGGTCATTGATATGAAATTTCACGAAGAAACCAATATTAAAGTTCCAAATTTAAATTTTATTTGCTAGAATTAATCGTATCACTCACCTTCACTTGTAATATAAAAATGCCCCCGACTTGCATATATTTGTAATGTCGATTTCTCCCAGTCAGCTTGGTTTAGATGTCTCTGTTAAGGAACACATTTCGGTAGGAACAAAAGATCCTCCTACTTTCATATATTTGCAACTTCGGTTTCTTCTAGGAAGCTTGGTTTTTATGTCTTTGTTAGGGAATACATTTCGGTAGGAACAAAAGCTCCCTGAGCTTTCATGTATTTACAATTCCGATTCCTCCCAGGCAGCTTGGTTTAGATGTCTCTGTTAGGGGATACATTTCGGTAGGAACAAAAGATCCTCCTACTTTCATGTATTTGCAACTTCGGTTTCTTCTTGGAAGCTTGGTTTTGATGTCTCTGTTAGGGGATACATTTCGGTAGGAACAAAACCTCCCCCTACATTCATGTATTTGCAATGCTGAATTCCCCCAGGCAGCTTGGTTTTGATGTCTCTGTTAGGGACCCGCCGCATGTGTCGTCAATTTCAATCAATCAGATGTGGGTATTTCCGTTAGGATAGGGGTGAAATTTTTTCAATTGTTCGATAGTAAGTTTCATGACATATATTATTTTGTTCAATAAAAAAAAAATTATGGAGTGCCGAAATCGATTGACCCAAAAATTTCATCAATCCATCATGAAATGACTGAGCAATAAGCGTTTGAAATTGGACAATTTTCACGACGAACCCGATTTTCGATTTTCAATTTGTACCCCAATATGTTCCCGAAAGACGTAATCCTACGTCAAAAAAAAACTTTCTTATATTTATAGATAGAGGTAAACGTAGTTTGTAGTACGTATTGTTGTAGATGTTGTAGATGAAAAAAAACGGTTTAGAACTTACTAATATAAACATTTTGCTATGCAGAATTTGTCAGTATCTCAACTTCACTCAAAGTTAAATTTGTTTGTCATTCTTTTTGGGGCAAACATTTAAAATGTTTGTTGACGGAATTTGAAAGAACAAATTTCACTCTATATAATATGTGATTTTCAAAACTATGTTATTTTTTGTGTTTGTGTAAATTAAAATTGAAATCATGAGTTTTCGGATGAGAACCCATCAATAACTTTGAGCAGGATTGAGCTATTGACAAATTCTGCATCGCAAAATGTTGGTATTGATAAGCTCTAAAAGTCGTAAGAAGACTGTTTTGATGTCGAATTTCAAATATAGAAGTAAGAGTTAAACAACCCGTTTTTTCATGGTTACCCGAATGCAACATAGATAGAAAGCGCTTAAAACAATTTTGTGGGAAATATTTATTATTTAGACAAAAACTGTCTTCGACAAAGTTGTTTCATATGATAAAGCGCTCATTTTTATGTTATCAAAAATAGGGTGACCAAAATTGTCGATGAAATAAAAGATATAACTTTCTTATCTTTATAGATAGAGATAAACTTAGTTCGACAATTTTGTAGCACCAGTTATTTTAAACATTATTCCGCGGCGAGCGTCGATCACGTGTTCAACCGATCGAGAAGTTTCCAGTTCATCTGCATTGGTGTGTGCGTTTAGTGTGGACCGGAGCGTGATTGTTTGTTTAGCTATCACAGCTGTGCCTGCGACCAATCGATTGAGGAGCAGTCGCTTTCTGATTAGCTGCACTGGTGTGCACTACCAAGTATTTTGTATAAATATTATTATCGTTATTATTATTTTATTAGGTTATAGAAATTATTATAAAATATTATTATAATTATCATCCGTATAAACTATGGAAGAGTGTGAGAGATCTCCAAATATGGAGATCTCTTACGATGAAAATATTGACTCCCCCTCGGTTGCACAAAAAGGGGCCGGGAAGTCGCTCAAGCGCGTTCCCTCACCGGAAGATAATTCTTCCGAAGAAGATTCTAGCCACACTAAAAAGCCCCCCTCTAAGAAATCCGCAAACCTCTCCTCTCAAACCCTTAACCTTCCCGCTTCCACTCAGCCGACGACTTCGCATTCCTCACCTGTTACTTCCGATCCCACTCAACCATCTACCTCGTCCCTCCCCTCTGTTTTATCCTCTTCCACTCAATCCTCGTCTTCGTCTGCCCCCTCAGTTGTCTCGGCTCCCCGTGTCAAGATATACCCAGAAGATGCACCTGGAACAGGCCCGTGGGTTGTTTTCTTTCGGCCCAAGCCACAAGGAAAAGCTTTGAATGTCATTCAGATCATGAAAGATCTGACAAAAAATTATTCCTCCATGGTCGAAATTTCCAAGGTTCGACCGAACAAACTGCGTGTTGTCGTGACTGATCGGAAGCAAGCTAACGAGATTGTTGCTGACAATCGGTTCATTTTAGAATATCGCGTGTACGTACCTTCCCATAACGTAGAAATTTCGGGGGTGATTACAGAAACGGGTCTGACGAGCAAATTCATAAAACAAGGAGATGGCAGATTCAAAAAACTCCCTTTGACGAAAGTTAAAATTTTGGACTGTCATCAATTAGGAAAAGTGTCCCGGGAAGAGGGAAAAACAAAATTCACGCCGTCCGACTCGTTTCGAGTAACTTTTGCTGGTTCCGCCCTCCCTGACTACGTTATGGTGGACAAATTGAGGCTACCACTGCGACTCTTTGTGCCAAAGCCCATGACTTGCAACAAATGCAAGTCAGTTGGTCATACAGCAGATTATTGCGCCAACAAGGAGCGCTGTGCCACTTGCGGAGAGCAACATGTGGGGAAATCCTGCAATGCGACTGAGCAAAAGTGTCCATATTGCGGGGGATCCCCACACGTGCTCTCAGCTTGTGAAACTTATAAGAGTCACTGGGAGAAACAGAAGCGCTCTTTGAAGGAACGCTCAAAACGCACTTTTGCGGAAATTTTAAAGGGCGCTTCTCCACTGGCTCAACAACAACAACTATTACCTACAAACAATGCCTTCGATTCGCTGCCAGTTGACGAAATGGACGCGGATACAGGTAACGGGGGCACACCGTTTATTTTCAAAGGGAATCCCCGGCGCAAAAATGTGACCACTCCCAAAGTTCAAGAACAAGTCCCGCCGGTGATACCCCCTGTTAGCTTGCCTAAAAAATCGAGTGCAGCGGACAAGCAAAATCAGGTTCCTCCTGGCTTCCGTGGGAATAGTTCACCTTCGAACGACCCAGCACTCGAGGGGACATCAAAAACCCCAACTGTCCCTATTTTTCCGTCCAGCTCAACTTCCCAATCGGGATTTATAAAGTTGTCTGACCTTTTGGATCAAATCTTCAAGTGTTTCCGACTCCATCAGAACCATTGTCATCTCAATGCTTCCAGTATTAAAGACAATTTTGCAACAATTGATGCAAACATGGCCCCTCCTTGCAATGATTATCTCTCTTGATGTCTAATTCAAATAGAGAGGTCGGAGATATCACTGTTTTACAGTGGAATTGTCGTAGTCTTATCCCTAAATTGGATACATTCAAATTTTTAATTCATAACTACAATTGTGATGTTTTTGCTCTGTCCGAAACTTGGCTTTCTTCGCGAGATGATATCTCTTTCCACGATTTTAATATTATACGCTTGGACCGTGATGATAGATACGGAGGGGTGCTTTTGAGGATCAATAAGTGCCACTCATTTTTTAGAATTGACCTTCCACCTATTGGAGGGATCGAAGCTGTTGCTTGTCATGCAAACATCAGAGGCAAAGACCTCTGTATTGTCAGCTTGTATTGGCCTCCGAGAGCTGCGGTTAGCCGCAAGCAACTTGTTGACATGTGCTCACTCCTTCCTGAGCCACGATTAATCTTGGGAGACTTCAACTCTCACGGAACTGCCTGGGGGGAACAGTACGACGACAATCGTTCATCGTTGATCTATGACCTTTGTAACAGCTTCAATATGACCGTTTTGAATACTGGGGAAACAACACGTGTACCTAAACATCCTGCTAACCCAAGTGCTCTTGACCTCTCGCTTTGCTCGAATTCACTATCGCTAGATTGCAAGTGGAATGTAATCCAGGACCCCAACGGTAGTGATCACTTGTCAATCAAAATTTCCATCACCATTGGGTCGATTTCTTCTGAATCTATAAACATGGCATATGACCTCACAAGACACATTGACTGGAAAAAATATGCGGATGCGATTGCTCTAGCCATCAATTCCAGAGATGGTTTACCTCCATTGGAGGAGTATAACTTCCTTTCTCGCTTGATCTATGACAGCGCGGTTCGCGCTCAAACGAAACCCATCCCAGGTTCCACTATTCGTCGAAGGCCTCCCAATCCATGGTGGGATGGCCAGTGTTCCAAGCTTTATGGAGATAAATCGAATGCATTTAAAGCTTTTCGGAAACGTGGAACCCCTGAAAATTTTCAAACGTATTTAGCCCTTGAAGATCAATTTAAAAACTTAATCAAAGGGAAAAAACGTGCTTATTGGCGAAATTTCGTGGGAGGTTTGTCACGAGAAACGTCAATGAAAAAATTATGGAAAGTGGCTCGAAACATGAGAAATCGCTCTTCAACGAATGAATGCGAAGAATATTCACATCGATGGATTTATAATTTTGCACGGAAGGTTTGTCCTGATTCCGCTCCTGTGCAAAAAATTGTTCGAGATATACCACAAGGTAGGTGCGATCTTGATTCCGAGTTTTCGATGGTAGAATTCTCTCTTGCTCTGCTTTCATGTAACAATTCTGCTCCGGGATCGGATAGAATTAAGTTCAACTTGCTGAAAAACCTCCCTCCCATATTAGGTATTTGAGTAAAAAATGTCAACAAAGAATAAACTTTCTCCGTACAATTACCGGCACCTGGTGGGGAGCCCATCCCGAAGATCTTATTATGTTGTATCGAACAACTATTCTCTCAGTGATGGAGTATGGCAGTTTCTGTTTTCAATCAGCTGCCAAAACACACCTCATTAAACTCGAGCGAATTCAGTATCTTTGTCTCCGTATTGCGTTGGGATGTATGCTCTCAACGCATACCATGAGTCTCGAGGTTTTGGCAGGCGTACTCCCACTAAAAGATCGCTTCAATTTATTATCTCTTCGGTTCTTCATTCGGTGTAAGGTTATGAATCCATTGGTGATCGGAAATTTTGAGCAATTGATCGAGCTAAATTTTCATTCTGGATTCATGAATTCATATCATGAATTCATCTCCATGCAGGTTGATCCTTCTTCGTATATTCCCAACCGTGTTTGTTTTCCTGACTACATCAATTCCTCTGTACATTTCGATCTGTTCATGAAGGAGAAAATCCATGAAAATCCAGATTATCTTAGATTGGGGTTCGTTCCTACGATCTTCAATGCAAAGTATGGGCGTATCAATTGTGATAATATGTACTTTACTGATGGGTCCTCTATGAATGAGTCCACAGGATTTGGAGTGTTCAACGTATTTTTTAGCACCTCACACAGTCTTCAGAATCCTTGCTCGGTATATATTGCTGAATTGGCAGCGATATACTGGGCGCTGGACAGCGTCGCCTCACGACCTGTTGAACACTATCACATTGTAACGGATAGTCTTAGCTCTGTCGAAGCTATCCGTTCAGTGAGGCCGGAAAAGCACTCGCCGTACTTCCTTGAGAGAATACGAGAAATTTTGAGTGCTTTATCCAGACGCTGTTATGTCATTACCTTTGTCTGGGTCCCTTCACATTGCTCAATTCCGGGTAATGAGAGGGCTGACTCAATTGAAGGCGATATTTATCAGCGTCAAATCGCCTTCAATGAATTTTATTCTTTAGTCCGCAAAAATACCATCGCTAACTGGCAACGCAAGTGGAATGAAGATGAATTGGGCCGGTGGTTTCACTCGATTATCCCTAAGGTTAGCCTCAAACCGTGGTTCAAAAGTCTGGACTTGAGTCGGGACTTTATTCGCACCTTCTCCCGACTCATGTCCAATCACTGTTCGTTAGATGCACTACTCTTTCGTTTCAATCTTGCCAGCAGCAATCTCTGCGTTTGTGGCCAAGGTTATCACGACATCGAGCACATTGGTTGGTCGTGCGAGGTGTATCTGGCCGCCAGATCGAATTTAGAAAACTTCCTTCGGGCCCGAGGAAGACAGCCCAATGTGCCAGTGAGAGATGTGTTGGCTCGGTTAGACCTTGATTACATGTCCCATATATGTGTTCCTTAAAGCTATAGATCTTCGTGTGTGATTGTCCCTACATCCTTTTACCCTCCTTTCCTTCCTTCGCGGGTAATTCGTCCCCTTGCTATAAATATTAGAATAAGTTGAAATGTAAATACACTATAGATATACGAATAGATTTAAGAAATGAGTGTTCATCAACATTGTTACAATTTCCTTCTCCTAAAAATATGTCACCCTCCTAAACTCGAGTACACCGCGAGTAATCGCTTTTCCACCTTACTAACCATAGATGTAAGAAAAATTGTTTAAAATATATAGTTTTAAATTATATTTAAGAATTCGGCTCCTTTAAACTTAAGTAACTGAGCCTGTAAAAATAAACGAATTAATAAAAAAAAAATTCAATGGCATCGAAAATTCCATCCGCACGCAGTCTCGTCGCAAGATGTAACGGAATAAATTGAAATTAAACGTCGATAGAAAAACGGGCTTTCATTTTAGTCACATTCTGCGTGTCACTTGCCGAAGGCCTACTCGAACTGACGCCACGTACAGCACACGTTCGGGATGCACTTTTTCGAAGCGGCAGAGTGAAGTCTGACTCTAGTCAATATGCTGTAATTCCCAGCATCCTCCGAAACTTTGTGCATGAATAGACGGAAAACGTGTGCGCGTAGTGTGGAGCGCGGAATGCAATTAGCGATATATTGTTCTGTATCCTTTTCCGCTCTGTTTTTTTTCGCTGGATACTAAATCAAGTGCGTGTGGTGTGGATGGAGTGTAAAAACGACGCTATCATATTGAATGACGGCATGGATGAATGCCCATGTGAGGTCTTCAAACTATGGCGTCTGGAGTAATTAGAAGAAATTATTTTGCCATTCGACGTTGTACTTCTCTTATTATTTATCGTTCGATAAGAAACAGTTCAGTTAGAAGCGATGGGCGCCATGTTAATTTGAACTATAATAAGCTTTGAGGGTACAGCAAATAACGTAAGGGAGATAGAAATAATATGAGTAAATCGATTTTCTGTAAAAAATCTCGTTTACGCGTCTGGCACGTTTTTATCTTGCCTAAGAGAAAGTTTCACTGACCACTTGGTACCCTTCTCATCGTGTGCGCAGAGTATCGTCATCAGGATAAGACCGTTATCAGCAAAGTAGAGTAGCACGCGTAACGAAAAAAACAAGTGTTTAATATTCACGTTGAATATGGGCGTCCATCATCCTGCCGAGTGAAGCCGCATGTCCGTGACGTGTACGAAACCCCTCCCCACCAGTGTTCGGTGGAATTAGGCAAAGAAACCCATTGCTCAAACCCGTTCGCAACACCGCCTACACAATGCATTAGGAGTGGGCATAATTACCCTTTTATAAATATTGTATGATACGCTGAAACCTGTGCAGCTTCACGTTTCTGGCCGGTTGATTGCCATGGCGAAATATCCCTGGCTCACACTGCTCCAAGTGCTGTGAGCACACACTCACTCAATTCATACCCAAAAAAAAAAATCTCCGCATTTCATCATGAAATTTCTCATTAAAATTAGGAACCCTGCTTTGAAGTGTATTAAACACACATCTTGAAACCAAATACGGCATCAGCATCAGCAGCAGAGATGTTTGTATGATGTGTGTTTAGCACACATCAGCGAAAAGGACTCTAATGTGTTTGCCTGCTGCTGTTGCCGTGCGGAGGAATCGTGGGATGCTGACAAGTAAAGCTCATGATTTCGTTGGGGATGTGAATTTGGAAACGTTGCCGCCTGAGGGAAGCCACGAATCGAAATAAAATGGCTACATGGTGGTCCAGTGCTGGAGAAAAATATACCATAAGTTATGACTGAGAAATTATAGTTTATGGTTTTTGAACGTTACAGGGGAGAACTTATTATTCATATTCATTTCGGGAATCTGAATAAATTTATAGTGTCATCGTTGCCTAGTTGCCTAGTTTCCATATATAGAAAGTAAAACACGTTGGGCTCCGACGGAAATAGGGCATCGACAATGAACTTTTGTCTGGATCACGTCGGTTCCAGTGGATGGTTAGTGATCTTTTCTAAAAATCTTTTTGTAGCTTCGTTGATGTCGTTCCCAGTGCACAATGGTCCAGGAGATGCATTTGAGTGGAAATTAGCATTTAGAGCTCGACAGTTATTCTCTAGACAAAAACTGCCTTCGATAAAGTTTTTACATATAATAGAGCACTCATTTTTGTGTTATCAAAAATAGGGTGACCAAAATTGTCGATGAAATAAAAAATCTAACTTTTTTATCTTTATAAATAAAGGTAAATATAGTTCGACAATGTTGTAGTCCCAGTTATGTGAGACATCTTTGTAGAACAAAGTTTTTTTTCTATCTCTTGAAATAATCGATATAGCGCCTTTTTTCTAAGTTGCATTAGGGTCACCATAAAAAAAACCGTTTTTTTTTGCTCTAACTTTTATATTTCAAATTCTACATGCAAACTGTTTCCGGAAAACTTTTGGAACTTACTAATACAATTATTTTGCGATGCAGAACTTCTCAATATCTCAACTTCAAAAAAAAAATACTCTCTCTTCAATTGTTTGTCATTCTTTCTGGGGCAAACATAAACAAAGTTTATTGGCGGCATTTCAAAGAGCATATTTCATTCTACATGATGTGTGATTTTCAAAACTATGTTTGAAAGTCGTATAAAGACAATTTTGATGTAAAATTTTTAATATAAAAGTTAGAGTGAGAAACCCGTTTATTCATGGTTACTCTAATGCATAATGTTTCATAATGTTTCTATCTAACTTAGATAGAAACCGCTAAATACAACTTTGTGGGAGATATTAATTCTTTAGACGAAAACTGTCTTCGACAAAGTTTTACCATATGATAGAGCGCTGAACGCAGAACTTGTCAATATCTTAATCCTACTCAATATTATTGATGGGTTTCCACTCAAAAAAAAAACATGATTTCAATTTCAATTTACTCAAACACAAAAAAATAATATAGTTTTGAAAATCAGAAACAATTGAAGAGAGAGTTTTTTTTGTGAAGAAATATCATTAACTTTGAGTGAAGTTGAGATATTGACAAGTTCGGCATCGCAAAATAATTGTATTAGTAAGTTCCACAGTTTTTTTATGGTGGCCCTAATGCAACTTAGAAAAAAGGCGCTATATCGATTATTTCAAGAGATAGAAAAAAAAATTTGTTCTACAAAGATGTCTCACATAACTGGGACTACAACATTGTCGAACTATATTTACCTTTATTTATAAAGATAAAAAAGTTAGATTTTTTATTTCATCGACAATTTTGGTCACCCTATTTTTGATAACACAAAAATGAGTGCTCTTTTATATGTAACAATTTTTAACGAGCTCTAAATGCCAATTTCCACTTAAATGCACCTTCTGGACCGTTATGCAGTGCCGAAACGCTCCATACGAATCTTTAATTGTCGGTCCGATGAGCCCGGCACTAAATGGAAAAAATATATTGAAAATTAGAATAGTTACAAGCTAGTGAAGTGAGGGGGTTAATAAAAAGTTGTGCAATGGCCTACACCAAACTTTTGGGCATCACGGGCGACTAATTATTCAAATGTTAGGCTGCGGTCTACCAAAGTTGACTGTATCAAAAAAGTCATTAGAAAATGAATGTAGTACTATACGATAAGACATACAAATAAAACATAAATTTCTCTATAACTCAAGAACTAAGCAAGAAAATGGAACCAAATTTGACATATGGATATTTTAGGGGGTAAGAAATGTTTTTATGGTGATTCGACACCCCTCCTACTTCTCCATTATTAAAGAAAATAATTATGAGTTACTAATAAATTAATAAATAAAAATTCATATTTTTTAACTACTTGACCAATTCAGATGACATATCAAATCAAAGTCTACCAGCTGTCTTATAACAATTAAAAAAAAACTTTTTGTTTTCGTAATTATTGATTGTATTTGTTTTTTATAGTTAACATGGTCGCGGTACCATATTTTTTATATTTTTTTTCTTCACAGCTAAGGATTTTTTACATAACAATACCAAAAATTATTTTGTTCTTTTTCTTTTTTAATTTTGGTTTTCCGAAGTTATCCGGTGATCTGAGCAATAACTTTTTCCTCATTTTTTCTAAAAATGACTTTTTCAAAAACTCATAACTTTTGAACCACTGAACCGAGTCAGACGATCTGATAACCACCAGATATCTGATAACCACTATATGGGTTTGGCATGGAATGGTTGTATATATGATTCGATTATATACAATTTTGTTTTTGTTTTTCAAATATGACTTATTCCAAGCGAAAATTAATTTTTTCAACGTTAAAGTGAAAGCTCAATGGCTCTTATGAGTACACTGAACCGAGTCAGACGATCAATATATCAAATTGGAAAATCTGTTTCTTTGAAAGAATATAACACTTGCGGAAAAAATGGATTTTATTTTCGTAACTATTTATTGTTTTTGCTTTTTATAGTTTATATTGTCTCGGGACCAGCGGCGCTATATATTTTTTATATTTTCTACTGGAAGCCGAGATTATTTTTACATAACTATCCAAAAAAAATTTTTATCCAAATAAAATTTTTTCGTTTCTAAGTTTTGATTTTTCAAACTTTATTTGTATTCAGTCTTCGTTCAAAATTCCTATGCGACTAGACTAGATCTGTGCGACTAGAATCAATTTTTTTTCACAATTGTGATATTTTTTCAAAGAAAACTATCTCATTGAATTCAATTGAATATGTCGATCATCTAAATCGGTTAAGTAGTTCAATAGTTATGAATTTTCGAAAAAAAGTCTATTTTGGAAAAAAGGGGGAACATAATTTTTAAGACCATTGGTTAATTTTGAAAAATCATAACTCTAAACGGAAAAAAACACATCTCTGAGTTTTGGATATGAAAAGAAAAAAAATATAGCGCCCTTGGTCCCGAGACCACGTAAAGTATGAAAAACAAATACAATCAATAATTACGAAAACAAAATCCTAGCTTTTTACGGATGCAATATTTTTTAAGAAAAGACTAGCTAATTGGCGTTAATTTGATATGTCGATCATACGAATCGGCTCAGTAGTTCATAGATTATGGATTTTTGAAAAAAGTAATTTTTGAAAAAAAAGGAAAAAAAAGTTGATTTTCTGAACCACCTTAAAATAGAAATGGGTACCCTAGTGAAAAAAATGAAAAAAAGGGTCTAATACTTTGCTGTCAGTAACAAAACTATCAATTTTAACCAAAATCTGATAACCACTATATGGGTTTGGCATGGAATGGTTGTATATATGATTCGATTATATACAATTTTTTATGACGTAGGACTACGTCTTTCATTTCTATACCGGGGTGTAAAATCAAAGTTTCGGAAACGAAAGCGTTACGCCGGAGACCGAGATTTTGAGCGTTAATAGCTCCTAAACAACTGAACGAAATGGTATGATAAACACTTCATTCGAAAGATAAAATGTCTACGCGTTCTATACTTGTTACTTTTTGATCCAAAAACTTGTTTCAATAGTCTTAAATTTGCTTTCAAAATAGGCTATTGAAATCACCAATCGGTATATAAGCGAGCGCCGCTCGGAAATCCACTCAGTTCTAATTGAACAGCGATTGGAGCATGTTGTCGCTGTTGTGGTGAAGCTCTTCGTTTATCATGAAAGCGCGGATGAACGGTGTCACCAAGAGCCTGTTTGTGCACCCTAGGCCAGAAGGGAATCCATCAGGAGGAGAGTGATGCCACAAACGGTTCCCCGAGAAGACATCGCTACACACACATACACGCGCGGAATTCTTTCCGTTTGGATGCCATTCAGCATTGAGAAAGTTCCGGAAAGATCTAATCTTTTCTGGAAAATAATCTGCCAGTTCCTCTGGGAATTTAAAAATACATTCATGTGAAAGAGTTTATTTGAATGTTTTCTATCCATGTAACACCGTGACCAAATACATTTGGTTTCATGATTTTTCAATCAATTGCAATTAACAAGATAGCTTCAGAAGATTATTCTTCCTCATCAGTAGGATATTTCCGTATCAATATTGTATGCGCCCGCAATCGATTATTGCTCAGTCGCCGAAAGATCCGAGCTCAGAGAGTTCATGTTTTAGTTTGCCTTCCAAATTGCCATCGTACACCACACCTTCTCTCGATTCAATCACACACAAAAAGCATACTTAAGCGATATTCTGGTGGTGAGACACATTCATTTTCAGGCATTCTTTGTGTGGACACCGACTGGACAACATCGTTGCTGGACGGGCTGGACGGCGAGGGATCGAGTGCCTATCTCAAGGCAAGAGGGTGGAGGTGGTAGCGCTGGAGTAGAGTAGAGTTTTCAATGGGCCTTTCTCAAGGCTAGAGACGAATGAACTGCAAAAGTTTAAAGTCTCTATAATACAAGACCTTCCTTTTTTGAGACACATTCATTTTTCGTGAGGACATCGACAAGACAACATCGTTGCCTAACGTGCTGGAGGAGGTGGACGGTGAAGGATCGACACATACACGCGCAGAATTCTTTCCGTTTGGATGCCATTCAGCATCGAGAAAGTTCCGGAAAGATCTAATCATTGCTGGAAAATAATCTGCCAGTTCCTCTGGGAATTCAAAAATACATTCATGTGAAAGAGTTTATTTGAACGTTTTCTATCCGTGTAACACTGTGACCAAATATTTTTCAATCAAGTACTATTAACAGGTGGTTATCGAGTTAGTATTAACCACTGGTGGGCTTCCAGTATCGAGGAAAATGTGGAAATATCTAATCGTTGCTGGAAAATAATCTGCCAGTTCCCCTTGGAATTGAAAATTACATTCAAGCGATAGAGTTTATTTTAATGTTTTCTATCCATAAAATATCCATATAATACATTTGGGTTTGTGATTTGTCAATCAAGTACAGTTAGCAGGTTAGCTTCTGAAGATTATTCTTCAGAACAAGGTTTTTCGTATCCTATATTGGATTCATAAAACCTTGTGCCTCCAACGTAACGCTCTCGTTTTCGAAGTCCCCCAAATATTCATTTATTCATTCATTCAGAATGGATTTAGATTCAACTTCGAACAAATGATCTCTAAATCAACGATAGTCCTACGTCACCCTTGCGGTTATACCATAGATATAGCCCACTTCCTGTTTTTGTTTTTCAAATGACTTATTCCAAGCGAAAATTAATTTTTTCAACGTTAAAGTGAAAGCTCAATGGCTCTTATGAGTACAGTGGAGTAAAAATCGTGATTTCGGTAAATTCTTGTTGAAGATTCACTAGAAATTGTTTAAAATGATATTACAGCGAAACTACAAAAGGATAAAAGTTGGGTGTCAAATAATGAATTGTAGAGCGGTTAGAGAGCTTTAATCGGTTATTATATGGTGATAACAATATTCATGTTTATTATGTAATTTTGGATACATATTTAAAACCACTAACTTTTAAGTTTTTCACTTTCACTAAAATATTATTTCAAATATCAACTAATTTGGAAGTTTCACAACTGTATCCTGTATATCATTTTATTATCTTTCAAATAAATTTAACATAATTGTCCTACGAGCGATTCCATGCCAAATCTTTCGGTTGCTGACCCGACGCTCTCCGATTTTTTTGAAACTTGGTACCTATGATGGAAACAACAGGCAAACCTGTTTTTGTGAGGTCCTTTTTCGCGTGATTCCTCGTTTGTACGAATTTATTATGACATCGGGTCTTGAATCACTCAAACTAATCGCACAAATAATTCTATCGCATCTAAACAGTCACACAAATGAGAAATCGCACAAAAAGCAACCGCACAAAAACAGGTTTTCCTGTACGTAAAATCACAATTTTCATTATAATATGACCAATTTAAATTACGACTGATTTATTAAAAAGGTATATTCACGATCATTGTTCATTCTTTCAAAAAATCGTAACTCAAAATCAAGATGTTTGGTTAAAATATAATGTTTCCAAAGTTGTTGGAAATTTAATTAGCTATTAAGGAAAAAATAATATTTAAAATACACTGTTAAAAATTATTACTGAAACATTGAAATTAATCTTTGAAACTTTTATACCTTAAAACACCCCCTCCCCAATCGATATTTTTTGTATATTTTTTTAATTGGAAACCCATTCTAATTTAACGAACCTTGACGTATCGTGGTGTCGTTTCGAACTCACGAAAATGTAGATATGAATTTTAGAAAACTTATGATTTTTCAATACTTGGTGAAATCGTAGCCCTTTAAGAAAAGCAATGTGAAAAATAGAATCTACAAACGATTCAACATGAAAAACTATATATAGGTCAGACTCGATTATGCAGAGTATTGATTTATTATATAGTATTGAAAAACGAATTTTCTCTCGGTAAACGTAATATAATTATGATTTGCACTTCTTTATTTAATGGTTTTATCTAGGTTGACCCGTTTGTATGTTTGTGACTTTGTAACTTTGTAACTTTGTCTGTAGCGCTGTACCACATTAATAGAATTTTAATGCCCTTCTTGTTGACCGTTTGATCTGAAATTTGGTACAGATCTTTATCTCTGGTGTCATTAAAAAAACTGCGTATTCCATGATCTTGAAAATCCAAGAAGGCGGCCGCTACAAAATGGCGGGTTATATACATATTTTCTCAAAATCCCATCAATATGGGTTTTCCCAAAACCCCATCAATATGGGTATCGAATGAATAGGCTTGACCAGTAGAACACAATTATTTATGGAAAATGTAAATTAAAGATGGCGACCGCTACAAAATTTCATATTTTCTCAGAACCCCATCAATATGTATATCAAATGAAAGGGATTGACTAGTAGAACACAGTTATTTATGAAAAATGTAAATCCAAGATGGCCGCCACCACAAGATGGCGCCATATATATTTTTTCAAGCGAGTAAAATTCGATAATTGTATTGATTTTCCGGCCCAATTAACGTACGATCACTGTATGTGTGATACTTTCCTCGTTGCTTTGATGAAATCTTGTATTAAACTTGAGTGACGCATGAAATCTTGCATCTGATTGCTTCAACATGTCGAAAAAGGTCTTGCTAATTTTATTGATAGAACGAATAATTGAACACAATTTTGTGTTGCATACAACATTCATGGAAAGTTGAAAGAAAGAATGCATAATACATAATTTACCTTCGCATGCGCTCGCGAAACGTACATCTTTTATTCGTTAAATTGGTCACTAGTTATATTATTTCCACTGTTGATGCCTCAGCCGAAAAAAATAAGATAAATTTACCGTCTTATGGTATATATTATAACATACATCGAAAAAACGATTCTGCGTAATATGCATTTGAAAACTCTTAATAAACGTTACATTTTTCGTAGAGTGGATTTTTCGTAGAGTCAAAGACGTAGTCCTACGTCAAAAGGTTAATAACATTGTTGAAATTTTTTTTTCAAATATGATCCTCTATCACCCCCTGATAGAATTCGGATTTTTTGTATGAGAAAGGTATTTTATGACTTTCAGGGGATATCCGTCCTGTTCCCTGCTGTGGTGTTTGAGAGCAGACAAACGATCGCAAAGAGTTAATTTAAAAACTTTTTAATTTAAAAAAGATGTAAGGTAATGAAATAAAACTTTAGTTCAAAATTGGTAACTTCGCAGTATGAATTTCATTCTCGATGGACATGTTTCCGTTTCATACGTTTCCACCCACTCCACCCTTGAAACAAGATAAATGGTTCGTTTCTACGGAAAATTCCATTCCATCTTCACTGAATCGCCCTCGGTGAGATTGCTGAGTGTTCTTCAAACTACCCACCCCACCCCTTATGGAAGTAGTGATTCTCTCTAGTCTACCATCTCTTTTCATTAAAAATGCACCTTCAAGCAGATTTCTCCACCCACATTTTTTTTTAATTATAAAACTTCTTTTACCACCCACCACTGTGCATACGAGTGAGCTGCTTCTACGTTTTTTGCGCATTAGAGTTTTAAACATAATTTATTTCCGCCCCTTCGTTTTCCAAAGGTAGTTCTCGGAAAGCGGGGCCTTAGGGGTTGGTGGTTCATTCCGAGCCGTGACCCGAGCTCACATTTCAAAGTAGAAGTAGCAGAAAAAGCGGAAGATCTGCTTCTGATGCCAGAAGATAAATCTCAACCCACAACCCTAGACTCTTGGCATCGGAACCACACAAATACACACATATACACACACGGCTTAGCTCGGTATTTCTACTGATATAGGAAAGAGAGCATCCCCCTGGTTGTCTGTTCAAATTCCAAATCCTATCGCCTAGCAGATTTCAGAGTCAGGCAGTAGGGGATAGCAACGGGGATAGTTGATACGGCCCTGCTGAACCTTTAAATCCCAAAGAGGGATCTGCAAACTCATCCTTGTACTTTAACCATGATTAAGTAGACTTGCACTTGTGTCTCATTTTTTGCTGCCACGCGCCAAAGAACGGGGAAAATTGGGTGGTTCTGTTGCCATGGCAAAAGTATTCAGTTTTCCTACCGACTTCGGTTTCAGCGTAATCCGGCGACGAATAAGGAACCCTCTCAGGGTAGCATTGGGAGGGTATTCAAACAGTGAATATTGTATTTTATCAGTTTCACTATGGCTAAACTCTAATTTTCGATTACTCACTGGTGCTATGTCAGCAATAGTCTCTTGGATCAACTACTATTTGTTCTGAAATACTTTGCATTTCAGCACACACATTAAATTTCTTGTTTTTTTCCGTTCTGAGAAATACAGTGTGCCGATTGGTTGCAAGAAGTGCCCATTTTGCTCACAATATTGCCTTTCGTAGCAATTTGCTCATTCTAGCGTAATGAGAACATAGCAGCAAGATTATATTAGCATTTTCTGCAGCGTAGCGAGAAAATAATAGGGGGAAAACTATTTTAATTTCATCTGGAACAACGCCGGATAATAATAGAGGATCCTCGAGGATGCGGGAGCTAACGACTGCGCCGGGCAAATCATGCCGTTGAGCAAGTTGAATTATAATATGTTTTCGCTACGATGATTCGGATTTCATATTTCGTTGGCGCTGCTTTTAGAAAGTGCTTACTGTGGAAACAAAAGGCGCAGCGCATTAAAATAAGGGAATTCGTCGGGGTGGAAACATAAAAGTTGTACTTTTCAGTGCACATTGTGCAAAAATTCCGCGTAGCCTTTATTTCGACCCGTAGCGTTACTAGCGGCAACGGCTTTTCATTTGTTAGGTTTTAGTTTTATGTTAGTTCGCTTCACAGGTTTTGTTTAAAGTGAGTGGACTCGTTTCCGAAACGTGTGCTACAACACAGCCATAGATAAACATAATTAATAATTATGTAATTATACTTAATTTATATTGAAATTATCAATACACTTTCAGTATTTTCGAGCCACTATTTGTATTCAACCAAATAATAATTTAAAAATTGAGTTGGACTGATTAATCAGATAAAGCAGTTGGTCAGTAAAACCACATCGTTCACATTCCCACCTCAGAACATGAACGGTGGTAACATAACATAACTGCAACATAAGTGAGAGGTTCTAGTTTTTTTTTTGTTTTTATCGTTCACTAGCTGACCCAGCAAACTTCGTCCCGCCCAAAATTTGTTTTTTTGTTATCAATACGTTCAAACATTTACCTTTTCTTACTATGAGCAAGTTCGTGGGTCCAATCGCAGAACTGTTCATTGATTGATCTTCTCTTCGACCCCGTTGAATTTACCTTTTACTATAAAATTCCTAGTACAGGTCGGACTCGATTATCCGGAGACTCGATTATCCGGAGTTTTTTTTTTTTTGATTTCCGGAAATTTTGAATAATTTGTATAACAATTCTATATTGAATAGCTAATATGGGTATCAAAAGAAAGGGCTTTACTAGTAGAATACAGTTATTTATGAAAAATGCAAATCTAAGATGGCGGCCAGTACAAAATGGCGGAACCCCATCAATATGGGTATTTAATGAAAGGGCTTGACTAGTAGAACACAGATATTTATGAAAAATTGCCACCACCACAAAATGGCGCCATATATATTTTCTTCATAACCCCATCAATATGGGTATAAAATGAAAGAGCTTGACTTGTAGAATACAGTTATTTATGAAAAATGCAAATCTAATATGGCGGCCACTACAAAATGGCGGATCACTTATTTTTTCAGAACCGCATCAATATGGGTATCAAATAAAAAGGCTCGACTTGTAGAACACAGTTATTCATGAAAAATGCCCAAAAATGTATCAAAATAAAGTTCTCGACTAGTAGAATATAGCAGATAATGAAAAATCAAATTTCAAGACGGCCGTAGTCCCCAAACAACTAATTACTTTTTGAATAGTTTCATTCAGCTTGACCTGTTTCTATGTATGTTTGAATGTTTGTAGTGTTATCCCACATTAATAGAAAATTGATCCCGTTCCTGTTGAATGATTGATCTGAAATTTGGAGCATACATTTAATTCTACTGTCATTATAAAACTGCGTATTCCATGATATTGGAAAATTCAATTTGGCCGCCGCAAAAAAAAATAATTACTGAATGGCTTGATTTGGAGAATACATTACACTATGAACAACATAAATTCGAAAAGGTCGCCACCACAAATTTTGAACTCGATTATATACAGTTTGGAAAACTTTTTTTTTTTCAATATTTGAAATATGACTTATTTCATGAAGAAATGTAACCTTTCAATGTGAAGATGAAGTTTAAGTGGCTATTACATGTACAGTGGGGTAGCAATCGTGATTTTTGAAGATTTTGCTTGAATTTTCACCGGGAATTGTTTATATAGATATTGCAGCCAAATTGAGAAAGATAGAAGTTGTGCGTCAAAGAACAAATTGTGAAGCGGCTAAAGAACTTCATTTTAATTGATAGAAACAATCTAGTTTATCATAAATTTTTAGGATAAAATTAATGATAACACATTAAAAATTATGTGTTATAAGTGTTTCACTTCCAAAATGTTATTAAAATTCACTAATTTAGTTGTTCCACTACTACATCCTGTACTAAATTTTCTCATCTTTCAAATGATAGCATCAGAATCGTCTTCCGTAGCGTACTTTTTAATGTAGAGCCAGTATGAAGCAACAGAGTCCGAAACAACAAAAAAAGTTCTGTAACTCTGTCATTGTTGAAATTCGAACATATGCGTAGGAGGATTTTTTTCATCAAATATGATCGTCTATCACCTCCTGAGAGAATATGGATAAATTAATTTTTTTCATGTGAGAAAGATGTTTTCTGACTTTAAGGGGATGAATCAAAAATTAAAATCCTCTTTTATTTTCAAAAAACCAAAAATACATGCAAAAAAAAACAAATAAAGAAAAAAAAAATGTTTTGACTCGATTATCCGGAGGATTCGATTATCCGGAGTGAAAAAAAATCAATTCTCCGGATAATCGAGTCCGTCCGGTATTTCTAACAAAACTCATCATTATAACATCAGATTATTTTCAGACACAATTCTCGTTCAAGATTTTTCAACCACTTGCAAATAACATGTTACATGGAATAAATGTTTTATATAGAAAATATGACAGAATGAAGACAGCCCTAAATCGGACAATTCCTTCCTCGAGTTCTTCTCTTATCAACACATCCGGCGATTCAGTTCGGTGTTCGAAGCGAGTTTATGCCATTCACAAAACAAAATTGGTTGGATGTTGCAAATGAATTCAACTATCGATGGAACTTTCCAAATTGTGTTGGAGCAATCGATGGTAAACATGTTCCAATAGTATGCCCAACCATCTCTGGAAGCTTGTTTTACAACTACAATTTTTTTTTCCATTATTATGATGACTATAAGTGATACAAAACACAAATTTTTGTACGTCAACGTAGGAGCATTTGGAAGTGAAGGAGATAGTGGAGTATTCGCTGCAGATCCCATTGGGAAAAAGATACGCAATGATCAATTGCCATTACCTGAAGAAACCACAATCAATGGACACAAACTACCTTTATTCTCCATTGAAGATGATGCGTTTCCGCTTCAGTCCCGAATAATGAAGCCTTATGTGCCATCAAAAGGGAAGTCACTCACACCGGAAGAAAAAAATTTCAACTATAGGTTGAGCTGAGCTCGCCGTTGTGTCGAGAATGCGTTCGGAATACTGACTCGGAAATGGCTGTGTTTAAGTCATCCACTTAGGTTGGAGCCTCAGCGAGCATCAAAGATTATTTTAACCTGCTGCGTTCTCCATAATTTGCTTATTGACAACAAGAGATACTGTCCAGCAGGATTTGCTGACTACTATGATGCAAATGGCAATTAAATGGAAGGAGGATGGCGAACAACGGGACACGATATGACACCATTGCAAATAACCGGAGGACGAAGTTCAAACAGAGCAGAGGAGATAGGCAATGTGTTGAAAAATTACGTGAATTCTTCTGCTGGCAGCATTTCTTGGCAAACGGCATCCATGTGAAAATTGTCGTTTTATTCAAATTTGAATAAAAATAAAGAAAATAACATATAAACAAAAAAAAAGACATATAAACGCAATTAGTTTTATTTAATAATTTTTTCATATGCATTCTCCATTTATTTCTTTCTCACGCTTTCTCAATATAGAATTATACGTCATTGAAATGAATTGAACATTCAAATCCGTGATCTTCGTCAAGTTGTTCAAAAAGTTTGCTTCAATTCCTGGGTTGTTTCACGGCGTTTTTCGATGAACGAACTAATGGATCGGCTAACTAAAAGAGCGGCTTCCATCGATGGATCGTCACGATCACGTTTCCTTTTTTTGTGATGTATGAGTAATCGCTGGTGGTAGACGCACCGTCATTATTGTGCAGATCCAATACTGCAGATGAGCTCGGACGTGGAACTATAAGATCGTCACCTCTCAATGACACAGGGCCTGATTCTCGAATACACTACGAATACACTTCACGGTGGAAACGGTATGAAACGCATTCGCGATGACAACGGTACGGTGTCCACATCTGGATGCGAGATTAGTTTCCCACTAAATTTATCATTATAATATAAAATTATCTTCAGATTAAATTTTTGTATGAGATTATTATATCACATGAAGAAAACAAACTTTTCCACTCACATTGAATACCAGTTTGATACGAAGAAGTTAATTTTCATTAATGATTTTTCATTTGAAAAGTGCTCATTCTGCCTGAAAACTCATCATTATCTTCGACACTTCACTAACTCGTAAAACGTAGTTCAATGGCGTGCCGTTTATTTCGTTTCCACCGTGAAGTGTATTCGAGAATCAGGCCCACAGTCTGGCGTAAAGTAGAAGCAACGTTTTCTTCCAAAAACGCCATTGCTTCACTCCTATTTCTTGTGATTCCTCTAGTTTGTTCGTCGTTCTGGGGCCGCATCACCACTTTTAGTTCTCGATGAATTTTTAGCTTTCTGTAGGAGGTAACGATGCGTATCTTTAGCTTTTTTTCCAGACATTTTTAGCATCAGTAACTGAAAATTTAAAATTTCAATGTCAGCAGAAAGCAAATATTTGATGTTATTATAAGAAAACTTACTTGATATATTTATCGTTTTTGCGATATGTCCTGTACAATTTATCTTTTTATCCCACAGGCAGGAATACTTTTTGACTTGTCTAGCAACTTCCTTCTTTTGTTCCTCCAGCATAATATTTTTATCGTACTTCGATGGAGAAACTTCATATACGGACTTGTTTTCCGTTTGGACGATTTCTTCCAATTCATTCTCCATTTCTAGGATAACAATATCGTCACAAAAAGCACCCATAACTCACTATCAAAGCACAAAATCAATAGCAGTTCACGATGAAATAATTTTCAGAATGCCTTGGAACATTCGAGCGTGAACATGAACGGGGAAATATTTTGACGTCTATATTCACCACTTTTCCGCGTTCACGTTCACCGATGCCGACGAACTATGGTGAATTCACCAAGATCTCGATTCCACTGTGGGAATTCAGAATCGTAGTGAAATATTGCATTAATCCATTCTAAACAATATGAATTGTGTTTAAATGAATTTTCCAACTAGAAAATGTTTCTTCCTATCGTTCCACGATGTTTACCTCGCATTTTATTGATGAATTATTAACAAAAAAGTGTTTGTCAGCGTTCACGTTCACGAGAACTCTAAACCTACCTTTACACAGAATAAATGTTTGATACAGAAAATATGATACAATAAAGACAGCCCTAAATCGGACAATTCCTCTCTCGAGTTTTTCTGTTATCAACACATTCGGCGATCCATTTTTATTAATAATGATAGATCAATCTCGTTAACGCAAACATCAAATGGACTGAAAACGTTTGTCAATATGTAATTGTAGAACATATGCGAATTGCATTTTTCCTGTTTTCCTTTAGAGTTTTTCGAAAATTTTCAATTGTCATGTTTGGTTAGAACATGTTTGGTTGAAATATGTGTATTATTTCTATGGGACCAGCACTCCATTCCAGAGGAGGGAGGGGTGTCATACCCTCATAGAACAACTTCTCGTACATAAAACCCCTCATCCCAAATTTGGCTCCATTTGTTTGATCAATTCTCGAGGTATGCAGAAGTTTGTGTTCCATTTGTATGGCAGTCACCTTGCCCTTATAGAGGGGTCAAATCACCATAGAAACATTTATTACTTCCTAAAACCTCCATATATCAAATTCGGTTCTTTTTGCTTGATTATGCTCTTGAGAAATTTGTGTTTCATTTGTATGGCTGACCACCCCCCTCCCCTTCCACCTTAGAGAGAAGGTAAGAGGTATTTCAACTACCGTAGAAATGTTTCGTGTCCCCTAAAACCTCCACATGGCGAATTTGGATTGATTTGCTTGATTAGTTCTCGAGTTATGCAGAAATTTGTGTTTCATTTGTATGGCAGACTCCACTCAGAGAGAGGGTGAGGAGTGTGGAGCCACGATAGAAACGTTTATCGATTTCTAAATCCTCTATATGCCAAGTTTGATTCCATTTGGTTGATTAGTTCTCGAGTTATTTGGACCCCCCCCTCCTGTAGCGAGGGGGAAGAGTGTCAAGCCACCTTAGAAACATTTATTGCCTCCTAAAACCTCCACATGCCAAATTTGGTTCTGCTTGCTTGATAGTTCTTGGGTTATGCAGAAATTTATGCTTCATTTGTATGGCAGCCTCCCCTTGTAGAGGGGAGAGGAGGGTCTATTCACCATAGAAACGTTTCTTGCCCCCTAAAACCTCCACATGCCAAATTTGGCTCCATTTGCTTGATTAGTTTTCTAGTTATGCAGAAATTTATGATTCATTTGTATGGCCCTCCCTCCTTAGAGAAGGGGGAGGAGTGTCTTACCACCATAGAAACATTTATTGTATCCTAAAACCTTCACATGCCAAATTTGGTTCCGTTTGCTTGATTAATTCCCGAGTAATGCAGACATTTGTGTTTCATTTGTATGGCAGCCCCCCTTAGAGAGGGGGGCGGAATATCTATTTATCATAGAAACGTTTCTTGCCTCCTAAAACCTTCATATGCTAAATTTGGCTCTATTTGCTTGATTAATTCTCGAGTAATGCAGAAATTTGTGTTTTATTTGTATGGCAGCCCCCCCTTAGAGAGGGGGGCGGAATATCTATTTACCATAGAAACGTTTCTTGCCTCCTAAAACCTTCATATGCTAAATTTGGCTCTATTTGTTTGATTAGTTCTTGAGTTATGCAGAAATTTATGCTTCATTTGTATGGCAGACCACCCCCCCCCCCTTAAAGAGGGGGGCGGAATGTCTATTTACCATAGAAACGTTTCTTGCCTCTTAAAACCTTTATATGTTAAATTTGGCTCTATTTGCTTGATTAATTCTTGAGTAATGCAGAAATTTGTGTTTCATTTGTATAGCAGCCCCCCCCCCCCTTAGATAGGGAGGAGGAGTGTCTAACCACCATAGGAACATTTAGTGCATCCTGAAACCTCCACATGCCAAATTTGGTTTCGTTTGCTTGATTAATGCTAGAGTTATGCAGAATTTTGTGTTGCATTTGTATGGCAGCCCTCCTCTTAGAGAGGAGAGAGGGGTCTCGAACTATCATAAGAACCTTGCCTGACCCCAAAAACCTCTACATACCAATTTTCATGTCGATTGATTCAGTAGATTCCGAGTCTATAAGAATCAGACAGACAGACAGAAATCCATTTTTATATATATAGATAGATATATAGGGTGTAGATTCAACCTGTTGAGAGTTCAGTAGTTGATGTGTCCTCCCTTAGCCAGGTGTTCCTTAGCCTTATCTTCCCAGGTGTTCTGAAGGGCTTGAAAATAGTCATGTTTGTTGGTAACCTTTGGCTTATCAACTCGTGAATCCAAAATGGTCTACAAATCCTCTATTGAGTTCAGATCTGGACTCTGCGGAAGCCATTCCATAGGTTTATTATGGCAGGAACGGAAAAATGTCTTCGTCTTCTTCGCGATACGTTTCGGGTCGTTCTCTTGCTGCGACACAAATTTGTTTTCTATTAGTCTGCTGTCATAATACCATCAATTTTTACCAAAGCATGATGCGCCAAGAAAACACCCCTACACCATCACGTTCCATCCGCCATGTTTCACTGTGCCTTGGATATGTCGATCATGAAGAGCCTCCAGTTCTACGCCATATGCGAGCTCGTTTTTTTACGTTGAACAACTCGAAATTGGAGTCACCTGTCCACAAAACAGTCTTACGATTACCTTTCTCGATGGCACGAATATCAAGTTTTCGGATCTGCAAGGGAATAGTTTTGCTTGCCGTCGTATTATCAATGGCTATTTATATAATTCGTACTGAGATCAACGAACACTTGGAAACGTCAAAACAAAAAAAAAACGAGGGGTGATTCAAAGAGAAAATTACATGAACATGAAATATTTTTGTGTGGGAACTTCATTATTAGTGTGTCACTTATCAGTTAAAAAAAATATTTTCAAAAATGTCTATCAAAAATTGCAAAAATAACAACATTATAAAACTTAGAAAAAAAAACGATATACTGAGTTTTCCAATGACTTCAGAGGGGAAATGTGGTTACCAGACAAATGGGCACTTTATTTTGACGGTGACTGTGGTATTTATCCGAATTACATTTTACCGAACGATATTAAACCGTTCGGTATTCTACACAATCCCATTAACCAGAATATAACATCTACCCAATAGATATTAAAATACTACTCTCCTCGATTAAGCACAAGTCTCAATAAGGCACTTAGTTCTTTGGATACTTCACATTGTGAAATAAGAACATAAGCTACTATAATTGTGCTATTATTGTGGTATACAAACAGTATAACGAAAAAGAATGTCCATTTTGGAAATAATTGAAACAAACTGTCTGTTTCTATCTGTTTTTCCCCTTTATTTACCTTCCTATACTGGCGCATAGGCCTGACAGACCGAGAATTAATGAAGTGGATGAATTAAATGACTGAGTGAAGTTAAAAAAAATATTTTCTGGATTTTTTTTTCATTCAATTATATATATTTTTTTAATAAACACCAATAACGCCCAAAATACACAACAGCAATATTAAAGAGACGCGCACAGTCTGTGAGTACACGAGTTACGATTTTTCGCGCAAATTTTGTCCATTACACTATCATACAACTATGTTCATAAAAGACCAAACTTAAAAAAGGTGTTATTTTGGAGAAACTGATTACCCGTGGCATAATTGAGATCAGTCCCACGCAGGAATGCCAGGTGATTTTTTCGAATGTCTTCACATGGTAAGAAAAAATGTCTTCAAATGTCTTCACAATCATATCGAAGGAAACTAAAATTCATAACTTACTTTTGAATATAGTTTGATAGTTTATTCAATGTTTATTCTAATTGGCATTGTTATACAGCGCATTTCATCGAATTTACCTTGTGATTTTGAAGTTCATTTCAATAAATGTGAACAAAAAATATATATAAAATATATAAAAATAACTGCGAACTAAATTTTATGAGTTTAAAAATGATAATTGGCTTGATTGTGTGAATATCGCCCCAGTTCTTCCACAAAAACGGAACTGTGATAACTCAATTGGTTTTTAGCTTTGAAGGTTTGTTTGAAACTCAAAACATATTCATAAAACTAATTATTGAAACGGTATGTAACCGGAAAACATTCGATTTGTGAAGTGGTCGTTTGAAAGATCTAGGTTAATCTATTGTATAGTATAGGCCCAAAGTAATAAAAATACAATGTCACAATCATTCGAACTCTCCAGTTGAAATGAACTAATGGTTTCTAGAAACAATAAGTATTCAGACCGCTTGAAGTACTCCAGAATTTCTTGCTTTGTTGTTGACTTCATTCTATATACTTGTGGAATTTTTTGCTTGGAAAAGTTTGAAAAAAGCTAATGGTTGACCTGGATCTGTGCAGTGGCGATATCGTAACCAATGAGATTTATTTGAAGACACGACCGCTTAGGACGTGGGACTACGCGATATATTTTTTGGAAATTTGTTGGTTTATCATTTCGGATATTTTTTGCGAATACTTCGAAATTTCATAAATAACTCTTTAGTAAAAAGTTCCGTGGACCCTGAAAAGGTTTAATAGCTTGCGTGTTTTTATAGAATCATTTCGAGAAGTAACGATTCTTTCTTGCCTTTGCGAGAACAATACACTAATTGGTTATATGTCGCAATTTATTTCTTTACATCAATGCACGAATTGCACTGAGTATTTAACGAGAGGCATTTTCCGTGCATCGCCATTCAACACGAACGTGAACGTGATGAATTATAGAGGTTTTAAACTTTTCAGTTCATTCGCCTCTATCCATTCAACAGGCATCAAACACGCGTCTAATAGATGCACACAGTTGCAGCGATAAAAATGAAACGTCGCGAAAATGACCGTTTATGAAAAATCGTTTCTCGATTCTCGGTCAAAACCGTCAACAAAACTAGGAGCTTGTTGCATCAGAACAGAGCCGATGTGCACGAGAGCAAAAACGAATGGCATCTAAAAATATCGAAGGTGTGCTATTTACATGTACAGGAAATGAATAAGTATTATGTTTCGCGCAACGAAAACAAGCAACACACACACAGCCAAACACTGATGGCTAGAAGCGACCTATGATCGTTTGCACTCTTCTCTTTTTACGCCTGCTTTGCCATGGCTCGGATGGTTGTGCTAATTGCAATGCCAGATGCACCTCAAGTAAAATATTCGCTAGCGTTCACAGCTCGAGGGGAAACATGAAACACAAAACGAGCAGAATAAGTGACCTTTGTTGTTTCAGGCACAGAAATATTCTGAGAATTTTCCTTATACAATGCAATATTTATTCGCCAGTGATAGCTTACTTAATATGCTCCACCCTTACTTCGCAAATTCCTTTATTTCGCTATCCCCTTCATTATTTCTATTCTAGCGGCTGCATAAGTTGCCCGTTATTGACAGCTCTGTTCGGGAAAGCCCACAAATGGACAGGACAAATGTATTAGGAAATGGGATTGCTTCCAATTTTCATCAATTTAAACCATATACATACTATGGGATTGTAGTGTATAGCATATGAAACAAACCTTAAAAAATTTCCTGATTCAATTGGTATGCAAATCGTTAAAATCCGTTCGTAACAAAAATAGTTATCAACGTTAACTTTATTTAATAAAAACGTGACCTGTTTTCTGATTTGGCACCTTTTTATTGTAAGACGTAATCCTACATCAAAAACGTCTTTCTGATTTTTGAATATGTTATGTAAAAATCCTCATCTTTCAAGAACAAAATATATAAGCAACGGCGCCCTTGGTCCCAAGACCATGATAACCATAAAAAACAAACACAATCAATTAGGTGAATGATAACAAAATTCGAATTTTCTATAATTGTAGTATGTCGGATCTTCATTGTCCACGGTTAGTTGTTTCATAGTTTTATTTTAGTCTCATTACTGCCCTAGAAGAATGGATGAAGGACTGTGATAACTACTAACTGCTAATAGCCTAATTATTTTTAAGCTTTTAGTACGTTATCTGTATTGTTAATATGTTTCATCACAATGAAACCGTTTTATATAAAATGTTTTTCTTAGTTTATTTTATTTTATTTTATTTGGGTTAGAAACCTATGCGAGCGGGTACTATCTAAAATCTGGAAAAATGGATTCCTCTACCCATAGAACGAAGCAAGGCTCTTTCCCCCCCACCGCCGTTGCGAGAAATAAGTATTACACCATCACGAGGATCATTTGGCCTTTCTCCGATTGCCAATCTGCCAACTTCAGCGTGTGTGACCTCGCAAAACAAACAATGTTACAAATATCCATATCATTTATCATAATTATGTTGAACCGTGAGGATTTAAAAATTGCCCCTCGTTGCCCTAGCGATAACGCCATTTTCTCTTGCCGTTCCCTCCGCTGAAATTCACTCGTTCGCATTTTTTTCCCGAATCATGCTTCAAGCGAAGGAAGACAACCTTTGCCTCGGTTCAGCGGTATTTTCTACGAACCCCTGTTTTTACTGCTCCTAACAAAATCCCCGACTCCGGTAAATTCATTTGCGAGGGAACACCACATTTTGGCCATGCGAGCGGCAAAAAATACGCAAATAATTAAGGAAAATAAATGAAAATTTTCTCCGACATGTTCAGGCTATAATACACACAATCCTTTCGGACCCTTTTTCCCCCGTCCGCAGCGGGCGCGTGGCCCGAGTGCTCGCTTCAACCCCTCCTCAAGGGTTCAGCACTTTTGCTTAGCATAATGTCGAAACAACATAAAACCCCGGGAAAAATAAGGATCCTAAAACATTGACCGCATCGGCCAACGCAGAGAGAAAGCCCGGCTCGAAATGTTTATGTTGTTTGCGAATCCTTTTTCAAAATCTCTTTCATTTTCATGGAACCATCCGTGTTGGCACACAAGACCCGGACGGTCGCAAGTAGAACTGGAATGAGAGTGGGTGGGAGGGGCGATTTCTGTTCTCTGTCAAATTATTCAAAAGGATATGAAAGAAACTTTTGCTCCCCCACTGGTTAGAAATTTGCTGAGCCTAACTCTTTTTTTTGGACGATTCCAGGAACAGTTCTCTACCTTCGCTCGTTCGCTTTATTTAAACCTGCGGCAAGGTTTAACAACAACGAAAAATTTGGTAAATAGAGGGAGGTTTATCAAAAGAACCACCGAAGCCTGTCGTTGGCGAGATGGAAATTACCTTCCCGAGCGAAGCTCTGGCCTCCGGGAAGAAGGGGAACATTTTTTGGACACATTATTGTCTCACCGCTATGACCGTCCACCTCGTCTCTCCTTGTGACCTGGTCGCGCGTTTTCGCTACACAGTGTGCAGAAAAAGTGCTAACTTTTACTCAGATGAAATTTTAAGATAATCTTATGCAAACTGGAAGCCGCTGGATGATGCTGCAGCAATGCTGGATAATCACGTTTGACGATTATTTCACCTGACCATGTTATCGGGAGTCAAACAATAGAATATCGGAATATCTGATTAAATATTGAAAGTCCAACTCGCTTCATGTTTATCAATCATTGTTGTAATCAATTGTAAGATCATTGAAAGAACGCACGGTCATTCAATATTCCCTTACATTTTCATTCGGTTCCTATCATTCCCTCATCAACGTCAAATGACGCTTGAAGTTATACATAAAATACAATCTCCATTTCTTGCTTCTCTAACCAATACTAGTTATTCATTCTGCATGGGGTGAAGGATGAGTTTGGAAGTCTTTGTGCTGTTACAGAAAGAACATAACTTGCAATCGCCAGCATCCCCCCAACATCGTTTCTTGAACGAATGTTGCTTTATAAATGGAACAGATTCACAAACCGAGAGAATACAATCGCTATCAGGATTATTGGAGGTTATGGGAATCAAGGGTAGTGTAGTAAAAGTTGGGATGATTATATTGGGTAATTTAAGGGGGTATTTTTTTATTAATTCGTTTATTTTTACAGGCTCAGTTACTTAAGTTTAAAGGAGCCGAATTCTTAAATATAATTTAAAACTATATATATAAACAATTTTTCTTACATCTATGGTTAGTAAGGTGGAAAACCAATTACTCGCGGTGTACTCGAGTTTAGGAGGGTGACATATTTTTAGGAGAAGGATGAGATATAAGGAAATTGTAACAATGTTGATGAACACTCATTTCTTAAATCTATTCGTATATCTATAGTGTATTTACATTTCAACTTATTCTAATATTTATAGCAAGGGGACGAATTACCCGCGAAGGAAGGAAAGGAGGGTATAAGGATGTAGGGACAATCACACACGAAGATCTATAGCTTTAAGGAAAACATATATATGGGACATGCAATCAAGGTCTAACCGAGCCAACACATCTCTCACCGGCACATTGGGCTGTCTTCCTCGGGCCCGAAGGGAGTTTTCTAAATTCGATCTGGCGGCCAGATACACCTCGCACGATCAAACAATGTGCTCGATCAAACAATGTGTGTAAGGGGGTAGTATACTATGGAAACTTGAAAAATATTGAAAAAATATTTCTGGCTTAAAATGTTCTCTGGGATGTCTACTGTACTGTAGTTTTCGTCCCAGGTTTGTCCGATGCTCTGTTTAACAAAAACAGCCGCCGTTTCGTCAAAAATCAATATTTTGAAGAAAATCCTACTGGCGATGACAGGAAATATATCCAAGATTACATAAAAAAATCATTGGTTAAAATCGGTTCACTGGAAAAACTCCCACCAGTTTACAAGGCTTCGGCTGCAAGGTTCAACAAACCGGTTGCGGCCATTCAGGGGACAGACCAATTGACAGCAATATATTTTCTGTTTGTTAAGTAATATATACACCCAAACTAGCGTTGGCAGAAAACATTTCATTTTTGGCAGCCATTTTTGATGCCATTTAGTGTGCTGGAGAGTCAAATGCGCGAATAATGAGCTGTTTTAAAAGCTTAAAAATGGTTTGTATGTATGCGAGCAGACATCTCTTTCTGTTTTCTTTTCTCATTTCATTTGGGATTGTGCAAAAAAAAAGTCCATTTGACGTCGTCAATGGAGATCGAACCAAGGCCGGCGGGAATGCAGAGCTATTTTACACAACCACGGTATCCACATGGCTTCAGCAGTTGTTCAGCAAATATGTGATAATATTGCACCTGATTATAAAATGAAGTTGGGAAGTGTTTTCTAAGAGTAAAAAAGGAGTGCATGAAGAAGAACAATAGCTATCTCGGTCTGGGCCGTGTATGTGGCAAAGTATGCGGAAAGCTTATTTGTCATTTGTTTCGCTCGCTCGTATTAATCTTATATCGCTGTGCCATGTATATTATACATGGTTTACCATTTCGGGCTTCCGAAAGTATACAGCCCTGCGCTGACAACCGTTTGACATAGCTGTCAACCAAAGCGTCATATCGTTAGTTGAATGTCTGCCATTTTACAATATGGATCGTTTCAGCATCTCACAACGTGTTAATTTTGTTAAATTATACTATAAAAATGATGAAAACCGGAAAATGTTTTTCGAGCATAACGGACGGATTTTGGTCGTCATGGACGGCCTACAGAGCACAAATTTTCATTCAGGATTCATGAGCTCATATCATGAATTCATCTCCATGCAGGTTGATCCTTCTTCGTATACTCCCAACCGTGTTTGTTTTCCTGACTACATCAATTCCTCTGTACATTTTGATCTGTTCATGAAGGAGAAAATCCATGGAATTCCAGATTATCATCGATCGGGGATCGTTCTTACGATCTTCAATGCAAAGTATGGGCGTGTCAATTGTGATAATATGTACTTTACTGATGGGTCCTCTATGAATGAGTCCACAGGATTTGGAGTGTTCAACGAATTTTTTAGCACCTCCCACAGTCTTCAGAATCCTTGCTCAGTGTATATTGCTGAATTGGCAGCGATACACTGGGCGCTGGACAGCGTCGCCTCACGACCTGTTGAACACTATTACATTGTAACGGATAGTCTTAGCTCTGTCGAAGCTATCCGTTCAGTGAGGCCGGAATAGCACTCGCCGTACTTCCTTGAGAGAATACGAGAAATTTTGAGTGCTTCAACCAGACGCTGTTATGTCATTACCTTTGTCTGGGTCCCTTCACATTGCTCAATTCCGGGTAATGAGAGGGCTGACTCATTGGCAAAGGCAGGTGCAATTGAAGGCGATATCAGCGTCAAATCGCTTTCAATGAATTTTATTCTTTAGTCCGTAAAAATACCATCGCTAACTGGCAACGTAAGTGGAACGAAGATGAATTGGGTCGGTGGCTTCACTCTATTATCCCTAAGGTTAGCCTCAAACCATGGTTCAAAAGTCTGGACTTGAGTCGGGACTTTATTCGCACCTTCTCTCGACTCATGTCCAATCACTGTTCGTTAGACGCGCTACTCTTTCGTTTTAATCTTGCCGATGGCAGTATCTGTGCTTGTGGCCAAGGTTACCACGACATCGAACACGTTGTTTGGTCGTGCGAGGAGTATCTTGTTGCCAGATCGAATTTAGAAAACTCTCTTCGGGCTAGAGGAAGACAGCCCAATGTGCCGGTGAGAGATGTGTTGGCTTGGTTAGACCTTGATTACATGTCCCAAATATATGTCTTCCTAAAAGCTATCGATCTTCGTGTGTGATTGTCCTTATATCCTTATATTCTCCTTTTCCTTTTCCTTCGCGAGAAATCAAATCCCTTCTTACTAACAATAGAATAAGGTGAAATGTAAATACATATTAGATATAAGATAGGCTTCAGAATTGAGTATGATGAATGTGAGTGTGAACATTGTCAACATATCCTTATATCCCATCCCTTTCCTGAAACAAAATGTCACCCTTCTAAACTCGAGCAAACCGCGAGTAATCGGTTCTCTACTTCATTAACATTAGAATTAATAAAAAATATTTATATATACTTGTAACTATACAGATAGGAGTTTGGCTCCTTTAAACTTATGTAACTGAGCCTGTAAAAATAAACGATTTAATAAAAAAAAGGACCGTTTGAAGCTAGCGATTGACCAGAAACGTCAGGAATTGGTCAACAGGACAACGCAAGGCCACACCATTCCGAGAGCTTGATTGAGATGTTTTAAAGCATCCACTATATAGTCTGGACCTGGCACCAAGCGATTACTACCATTTTTTCGCATTGCAAAATTTCCAGAGTGATAAGAAATTGGGATCAAGAGACGATTGTAAAAATCTATTGCAATAAGGACCAAGACTTCTTCGAAAGAGACATTTTGAAGCCACCATTAGAATGGCAACAAATTTTTCAACAAAACGGTGTATACCCAAATCAGACAATCCGAAGTATATTAAAAATAGTTTAAAATTTCAACAAGAATTAATGGATAACTTTTTCCCAACCTAATATAACCTCTCACACTACGTATCCGTTCTAATCCAACCAACAAATTTCATCCTTCTTCTATGCTCTAATGCAATGCATTCTCTGGTGAAATAAGACGAATTTCATGCTAACTCGACTGGTAATTGGCAGCAACATCTCAGATTGTAGTGAAACGTTATGGGTGTAAAGATATTGATCATTGAGGCAATTTTGCTACTAATACCACTAATCCTAATTTTATTTAAAATAAAAATAACGCTATGTATTTCACTGATTTTTTATGAAATTTTGTTTTTTTAAATTTTTTTTTGAAAAATGTTAACTCAAAAACTGTTAGACCTACAAAATGTTGGTTAGTGAATGAATTGTAGGAAATTATTTAGGTTTTCATAGAAAAATATCAAACTTTTTTTTTATTTTATTGAAAAAAAATCTTAAAATTAAAATTTAAATTTTTCTCTAAAACATGTTTTTTTTAAATTGGTGCAATTTAAGGCAAATCAAGGCAAATTAAGGCAAATTAAGCAAATTAAGGGTCCTATTTCCAGACTCAGAAATTCGGTACGAACAAAATTATTCCATATTTCTGAATACACCACCATATGCTTTCATGAATCAACTTATCAACTTACTCATCATCCAAAGTTCTTAGGAAGTGAAAAATCATGGATTTTGTTTTCAATCAAACGCTTTTTTCCCAAAACTTTGGATGACTTCCTAAACGCGCGATGGCGGAAACTACTCTATTCACAACGAAAAGTATTCATGCTTCGTACGAGAGAGCATTTGAGGCAAAAATGAATTAAGCGAGGGTGAAAAATAAACGCGCCAAAGGAGGGATTCCATTCCGTTCTTTCCGAAACATATACACACACACACGCCAATATATCCAAAGGGGTGAGGGGTTTTACATTGCCAGGCCAACGGGTCGACCAAACGCTAGGGTGGCGGGGTGGCGGGAGTTCGGAAGGCCACATGGTCCAACGATGGTCAGGCTGGAGGGCGAAGGTGGGTAGGTGTTCTGAATTCATAATGAAGGAAATATAAGGAAAAGTTCACTATTATATTGCTCTCACTCCTTGCACTAGCCCCTTTGCGTTGGCTTGGATTCCTGCAATGGTGGTGTGCTGCACACGGACATGGACGGTCGGTTGGTCGGTTGGTTCTCGAATAGCAATTTTTTGAGATCACCCTCGTTCACCATCCCTCCTCCGCCCTGTGCTGCGCAGCGTTTGTGTTATAGTCGAGAATTTGCAGTTACCTTTTATCGTCGGGATATCTGGAAACTTTTCCATCCGTTGGTTTGCAAGGGGGAGGTTCTTGCGAGGGTGGGAATGACTGAGAGATACACGTTCACCATCTTTATTTTATCCCCTTTTGGTGAATGTGTGTTTCGGGTAGCCGCGATAGAGCGTTCTATCGAGTTTCGACGGGAATCTTGTTCGTTGCCTGCGCGCCCCTCCCCCGCCTGCCGATGCCAGCCTGTGTGTACAGAGATAAGGGATCTCCGCTGAAAATAATGTGTAGCAATTAATGGAATGGGATGGTTTCGTGGGATGGGGTGGGGGGTGGTTGTAAGCCGCCAGAGGGGGCTGAAAAAGCCGAAAATTTATATTCTAGAAATACTTTTTCCTTTTTACCGGCACTCGATTTTCCTATTTCAGCTGTTTTTTCATTCATTCTACGTTTTAGTCTACATATTTTAGGATGTAGATAAAGAGAATCCAGGTTTTTTTTTTCTTCTTATACAAAATGGAGTGGGGTAGCAAACCGAGTGGGTGGCATGGGTTGGTTGGTTGGTTTTCAGGCTCTCCGTGGAAGAGTGGTGTGGGAAATCAACTTCCGTAAACCTTTCATATCCACACGGGCATCATTTGGGAGTCGCCGAACGAATCGTTGCGATGTATTCAAATGGGATTAATTTTTTAGAAAGATAAAAGTAATTTCATTGCATGTGATATCAAATTCCTGAAGAGGGGTTTTCTGCTGTTTTGAACTCTCTACGCTGGTGTTTTTTTTCTTTGATAGAGAGTGGAAGTCTTTGCATATTAGGGTGGGCAGATCTATTTCAATGCAAGTAAGACATTTGAAAAAAATGAAATTATTTCCTGGAAGTAACAAAAAAGTAAAAAAAAATGCCGTCTTACATTGAAGAACTTTTCGTTATGGTATATAGCACAATGTATTCTTTTGAAAACATTATTCGTCATAGCATACCATGTCCCACTGTCGGTTCATGTGAGCTTTGGCACTTAGACGTCTTTCGATGTGAGACGGTGTAAGATGAGGAGCTATAACCTTTTTAGCCCTCTTTATGTAAGAATTTTTTACCAAAACTTGACGAATTGTCTCCCGGGAGGCATTTAAATTCAAAGATTGCTTTATTTGCATAAGCGATTTTGACTGTTCTAATTATTTCTCGCTTACACCGATCAGAGAGCTTCGATTTATGTGGAGCTCTCCACTTCTTACTGTATCCTTGAGGATTCGCCAAATAATTAAGCTCGACTTGATGGAATCGTCCAATCCGACGAACAATTTCTCTGATACCACCATTTTCTTGTTTAAATGCATCGATTTGTCCTTTTTCTGCCCCCGTGAGCACTTATCCCTTCGAAATTTTCCAGTTTTATTGATTAAAAAAACTAAAACAACAGAAAATGTAACTGGTGTTATACAAACTTGACACTTGAAAAATGCAAAACATTGGCTTATGCTCAGTGCTAGCACACATACATATGAGAATCCTGCACTGTATGGTAGATACCAATACTAATACACTAGAATATGAATTGAAGTGTTGTTTCAGACTTATAGAAGTCGGATAGAATGTAGGTATGATTCAGAGATCCATCTGACTTTGCCAACACAATTCGTAGGTTTCTGTTTAAAAAAAACAATAACAAAGCTATAGGAATCAATAGAACCTTTACCACTCTATTAAATGTTTTATTATACCATGAAACGTTCAACGTTCATCGAGGGTTACATCAGAATAATAATGGTAAAAATAAAAATAAATATGAGTGAAACTTTGTGAGTGATCTTCAAATGTCATTTTTATTATCATATAACCAATTTTTATCGTAACGATTATAATCGAGGACTACGTTTAGCGGGAAGGTGTAGAATGAAAATCTAAAAATTGAACATGTAACGAAATAATGAAAGATTTCAAACGCTTATAATTCGACTGTTTCTTGCTAGGTCCCAAAAATGTTAGCATAAATCGATTGTAAATAATTCTACGCATCTATCACAATAAAGAAAATCATAGTCTCGGAGAAATAAACTATTAAATAATTGTAAAATGTCAAGTATTATATAAACATTATATGAATATCAAGTCAAAAAAATAATGTCAAGGTTTGTAGAAACTATCCTACGTGCTGATTGGTCCAATATATGCTTCTCAAACTGTGCCGGCCAAAGGCGAGCAACTAACGAAGCAGCGAGCCCTAATTCATCCGGGCCGGGGTGTCATCGAGTCATCATCGGTTGCGGCGTGCGAGGAGTCTAGGTTAAGTTTTCAAAAAGTGTCTTTTTCAAGGCTAGAGACGAACGAACTGTAACATTTAAAGTCTTTATAATACAATTTTTTTTGTTCAAAATCTACATTTTTTACACAACATAGCCCATATTGTCTCCAATAACTCATCAAAAGTCGAAATGTAAGAAATTGTTTAAATTTTCATTGAAAAATGCATTTTTTGAATTTTGTTTCAAGCTGATTACGTAGCCGACGATGGGGCACAGTTATGTTCACATTTTTTCTTCAAAAATGTCAACATAACTGTGCCTCATCGTCGATTACGTAACCTCTTTTTTCGCTCCCTACGAGTAGAACGACGTATGGATACTACAATCCTTTGTATGTGTGTTTGAAAGATTTTAATAGTGTTAGTATAGTGTTCGATTTCAATATATACAAAGCTGTTTTTAAACTTGGACTTAAAAATATAGGTTAAGATACAGTCTGTGCAAACAAATTCGAAGACGAAATGAATAATAATAAATTGATGTTCATTTTTCTCAAAAACGTATTTTAATAAAATTCTCATAAATATATATGACTAATCCCCATAATTTCCAACAAAACACCCATACACTATAAGATAGGCACTCTTATAGGGAAAAAGTTATTCTAGCAACTTTTCAGGTCTTCTTAAAAAAGAATATCAACTAGTCCTAATTTTGTTCAAAGTCAACATAGCGAAATAGTGTATTCGACAAGCTTTAAGATCTCATTAAAATATAAACTTTTATCGAAGACGTCAACTATCTTTTACAGTTATATAAAGGCATTTTTGTATGACTCCTGAAAAAATAATGTTTTACTCGTAACATTTTTGTGTGTAAAATATCCCGTTTGACATGTTATTGATATGTTTCTAAATAAAAAAAAGTTTTCAGAATTTGTAAATCACGTACGTTAGTTAAATATTATTAAAGGGTGTGTCACATCAAATTGCATCACGGAAAAAAACGCTGTAGAAATTCGCCCAGTAGACCGATCCTTTTGAAAATTTTAGACAGTAAAATAAAAACTATTAAACAACTTTTGGCATTTTCTTTTTATTCATACTTCGAGCCCAAGCCCGTATGCTCGCACCTTCCTCTTTACCCCGTCCATAAGGTTCTGTACAACGTCAGGTTGTGGTTTTTTTTGAACAGAAATCCATTTTCTCTTGAAATCCGCCTTCGATTTGACAACTTTTGGGTTCTTCCGGAGGGCCTGCTTAATAATCGCCCAATATTTCTCTATTGGGCGAAGCTCCGGCGCGTTGGGCGGGTTCATTTCCTTTGGCACGAAGGTGACCCCGTTGGCTTCGTACCACTCCAACACGTCCTTTGAATAGTGGCACGAAGCGAGATCCGGCCAGAAGATGGTCGGGCCCTCGTGCTGCTTCAATAGTGGTAGTAAGCGCTTCTGTAGGCACTCCTCAAGGTAAACCTGCCCGTTTACCGTGCCGGTCATCACGAAGGGGGCGCTCCGCTTTCCGCAAGAGCAGATCGCTTGCCACACCATGTACTTTTTGGCAAACTTGGATAGTTTCTGCTTGCGAATCTCCTCCGGAACGCTGAATTTGTCCTCTGCGGAGAAGAACAACAGGCCCGGCAGCTGACGAAAGTCCGCTTTGACGTAGGTTTCGACGTCCATTACCAGGCAATTCGGCTTCGTCAGCATTTCGGTGTACAGCTTCCGGGCTCGCGTCTTCCCCACCATGTTTTGCCTTTCGTCGCGGTTAGGTTAGAACCGGTTCGGTTAGAACCTTGTATGTACGCAGGCCCTCCCGCTGCTTGGTCCGCTAGACGAATGAACTTGACAAATTCAGCTTATTGGCGACATCCCGGACCGAACTTCTCGGATCACGTCTAAACTGCTTAACTACGCGCTTGTGATCTTTTTCACTGACGGAGCATCCATTTTTGCCGTTCTTCACCTTTTGGTCGATGGTTAGGTTCTCGAAGTATCGTTTTAGTACTCTGCTGACCGTGGATTGGACGATTCCCAGCATCTTACCGATGTCCCGATGTGACAACTCCGGATTTTCGAAATGAGTGCACAGGATTAATTCACGACGCTCTTTTTCGTTCAACGACATTTTGCCAAATTTACGAAAAATTGACAGTGAAGCATGGCCAACGTGATCTATACACTCTTATCTGATTATAAGCGAAAGCTGAAGATATAATTCCTAAAAAAGAAATTTCTACAGCGTTTTTTCCGTGATGCAATTTGATGTGACACACCCTTTAGTAATTTTTCAAAGAATGCATGAAAAAATATTATCAGAAATATATTTCTTCTTCCGATGTATTGGTGACTTGTTGAAAATGGTAAGTTCTCTTTATATATATTTTTCCAGAATTAAAAAAAGGATGTTTTCGGGAATAATGAATTTCAATTCTCAAAAAAAAAAAAAAAAAAAATTCAATGAGATTTTTTTTCAAAAATTTGTTTGATATTTTTTAAAGAAAACTTGAATGATTTCCTACCATGTTTACAGCCAACTGTAGGGCTCTATCAACACCAAGACAATCCAAATTATTCATAACACCTTGTAACAGAATAAAACGCAACCTACTCAGCTTGAATAAGGCATATTTGAGTACATTAGAAAAATGGAAATGAAAAATGTTAATGAAAAAAAAAAGTTAAATGAAAATGTCAATGAATTTTAATTTTCAAAATATTTTTTTTGTTTCAGTGAAATTTTAAATAATTTCCCACATTTCATTCTTTGACTTGAATTTTGTAGGTATTATGGTTTTTGAGTTACATTTTTTTGTAAAAAATCAAGAAAAAATGTTGGCCCTTTCAAAAAACTAATCTAATTCTTTTTTGAATATTTCAAGTATGCAAAGATGCTTAAAAGACCCAGGATGGTGCTGCCAACGGACAGTCGAGTTGGCATGAAATTAGTCAGATGGGACATAAATCATTTTAAAGCTTCAACTTCAGGTATTGGAATATTACACATACATTAGGGTGCCAATGTGGGAAAAAACGACCCTAAAATTTCAAAAAGTTACCCTATACAAAATGTTTACCACCTTGAATAAACACCCTATGCCAAATATCAGCTCAATCGGGCTTAAGGGAGAGTGGCGCAAAGCGGTCAAAGTTTGAGTTTTTTGAAAATCGAAAAATCATCCAAAGGGAGAGTAAAGGAAATCGGGGTTTTCAAGAAAAAAAAAGTTTTTTGATGCCAAAGGTCTCAAAATTGTGGAGAATCGACATTCTGGGACTTTTTTTGGAATACGAGACGAAACGTATAGTACAAATACAAAAAAAAAATTGATGTAAAATGTCTTAAAATTGCATCACACATCGAGACCAAAAAACCAAGTGCAAAAAAAACTCAAAATTTCACGTCTGTGACACTAGTACATGAAGTACGAATGAGCTAATATTTTCCAAAGGGTATATTATCGTGCAAATCAACATGCAAATCGCAAATCGCAGCAAGTTCCAAAATAAAAATCGAGATAACTGTTTTTATTGGTACCCAAAACCATACGTGTCATTTCGTATTCCGAAAAAAGAGTGTCGATTTTTGACAAAAAATTTTTTCGAGATGACACTATATCTCAACGACAATTTTAAGACATTTGGCATAAAAATTTTTTTTCGAAACCCCTGGTTTCCTTTACTCCCTTTTTTGTGCGATTTTTCGATTTTCAAAAAACTCAGACATTGACCGCTTTACGCCACTCTCCCTGAAGTCCGATTGAGCTAATATTTGGCATAGGGTGTTTTTTCAAGGTGGTGAACATTTTTTATGAGGTAACTTTTTGAAATTAGAGATGACCATTTTCATTGGCACCCTATCTTGGTGTTTGTAGGTAGTGGGTAACAATATCAAGAAGAAATGAAAAATGTTTTTTTTCCGTTTTGCCAAAAGATTTTGTGGACTAACACAATTTTTTGCTAACCAGCTCAATAGCAAATTCAATTAAACTTATCAACTAGCTTTCATTTGGTCCTTACAACGTTCCTGTAGGACCTTCACATACAGAGATATTTCTGCTTTAATTAAAAATTACCCTTTCGCATCGATTTCAAAAAAAGTGCCAAAAACAGGATTTTTGTAGTGCTTTAGAAAATCATCTGTAGTTTTGCAAATGTTACAGTAAATTCTAATGTTTGCAGGCAACATTTTAGTCTAGTGTATCCCCTACATCCCTGTGAACGTTTCGTATAGATTCGAGCAGCCGTTTTTTCTAGCCGATTTTTCAAATTTAGGAGTAAATTAGAGGAGTACTTCATCGCAAATCGTACCAGAAGTACAAAATGCTTCGCAACTCTCGGGATGAGCAGTTCATAACTTTCATTTTATTTCTTCTCGATATTGGTGTCCACTACACTTACACACTCCAAGGTAAAAATATGTGCGTAAAATATTCTATTACCTAAAAGCTGGAACTTTAATATGATTTACGAAGTTACAGCACGTCAAAAATCACTTGAAATTTTCGACCAAGTACATGCTGACTATTAACATAATATCATTACACAGCACATTGGTATTTTGTAACGGCTCTGGACCAATTTCATGAATACAGAATTTTTGTTTTGGAGCTGTTGTCAATTGTACGAATGACATGGTCATTTTACAGTTTTTCTTATCCCATCTATCTATTTATTAGACTCATTAGCATTTTAGCTGTAACAGAGTCGGGTTTTAATCGTGTACATGTAAAATGGCGCTTGGTTCGTTTTGGCAGAACATCGACCGTTTGTCTAACCGATCTCAAGTTGTTTCAGTAAATGGAATTAATTCTCAACCTATCAACAGAGTATAAGGAGCTCAACAGGGTTCCTTCCTAGGCTCGCTACTGTTTTCTTTATACATCAACGATTTATCTTCAATAGTGAATTTTTGCAATATTAAATAGCTTCTATCAATATTCCTTGAGCCCTGTTTTTCCGTCAAGTTCAACTTCCCAATCGGGATTTATAAAGTTGTCTGACCTTGTGGCTCAAATCTTCACGTGTTTTAATGTTTCCGACTCCATCAGAACCATTGTCACCGCAATGCTTCCAGTACTAAAGACAATTTTGCAGCAATTGATGCAAACATGGCCCCTCCTTGCAATGATTATCTCTTTTGATGTCTAATTTAAATAGAGAGGTCGGAGATATCACTGTTTTACAGTGGAATTGTCGTAGTCTTATGCCTAAATTGGATACATTCAAATTTCTAATTCATAAACTCAATTGTGATGTTTATGCTCTATCCGAAACCTGGCTCTCCTCTCAAAATGATCTCTCTTTCCACGATTTTAATATAATACGCTTGGACCGCGATGACAGATACGGAGGGGTACTATTGGGGATCAATAAGTGTCACTCATTTTTTAGAATTGACCTTCCACCTATTGGAGGGATCGAATCTGTTGCTTGTCATGCAAACATCAGAGGCAAAGACCTCTGTATAGTCAGCTTGTATTGGCCTCCGAGAGCTGCGGCTAGCCGCAAGCAACTTGTTGACATGTACTCACTCCTTCCTGAGCCACGATTAATCTTGGGAGACTTCAACTCTCACGGAACTGCCTGGGGGAACCGTACGACGATAATCGTTCATCGTTGATATATGACCAAAAAACAACACGAAACCTAAACCTCCTGCTAACCCAAGTGCTCTTGACCTCTCGCTTTGCTCGAATTCACTATCGTTAGATTGCAAGTGGAATGTAATCCAGGATCCCAACGGTAGTGACCACTTGCCAATCAAAATTTCTATCACCAATGGGTTGAATTCTTCTGAATCAATGAACATGGCATACGACCTCACAAGACACATTGACTGGAAAAAAATATGCGGACGGGATTGCTCTAGCCATCAATTCCAGAGATGGTTTGCCTCCATTGGAGGAGTATAACTTCATTTCTTGTTTGATCTATGACAGCGCGGTTCGCGCTCAAACGAAACCCATCCCAGGTTCCACTATTCGTCGAAGGCCTCCCAATCCATGGTGGGATGGCCAGTGTTCCAAGCTTTATGGAGATAAATCGAATACATTTAAAGCTTTTCGGAAACGTGGAACCATTGAGAATTTTCAAACGTATTTGCACCTTGAAAATCAATTTAAAAACTTGATCAAAGGGAAAAAACGTGCTTATTGGCGAAATTTCGTGGGAGGTTTATCACGAGAAACGTCAATGAAAAAATTATGGAAAGTGGCTCGAAACATGAGAAATCGCTCTTCATCCAATGAAAGCGAGGAATATTCACATCGATGGATTTTTAATTTTGCACGAAAGGTTTGTCCCGATTCCGCTCCAGTGCAAAGAATTATTCGAGATATACCAAAGATAGGTGCGATCTTGATTCCGAGTTTTCGATGGTAGAATTCTCTCTTGCTCTCCTTTCATGTAACAATTCTGCTCCGGGATCGGATAGAATTAAGTTCAACTTGCTGAAAAATCTCCCTGATGTGGCGAAACATCGTTTGTTGAACTTATTCAATCGGTTTCTGGAGCATAATATTGTTCCAGATGATTGGAGACAAGTACGAGTTATAGCTATTCAAAAACCCGGAAAACCCGCGTCCGACTTCAATTCGTACCGCCCAATAGCAATGCTGTCTTGTATACGGAAATTGTTGGAGAAAATTATCTTGTTTCGCCTTGATCGATGGGTTGAAACGAATGGCTTAATCTCAGATACACAATATGGGTTCCGCAGGGGCAAGGGGACGAATGATTGTCTTGTGTTGCTTTCTTCAGAAATTCAAATGGCTTACGCCGAAAAAAAAACAAATGGCTTCAGTATTCTTGGACATAAAGGGGGCCTTTGATTCTGTTTCAATAGAGGTTTTGTCAGAAAAATTACAATCTCGGGGTCTGCCGCCTCTATTGAATAATATGTTATATAACTTGCTTTGTGAGAAACATTTGAACTTTTCTCACGGAGATTCGGCAGTAAGTCGGGTCTCTTACATGGGACTCCCCCAGGGCTCATGTTTAAGCCCCCTTTTGTACAACTTCTACGTAAGCGACATTGACAATTGCCTTACACAAAATGGCAGCCTAAGACAACTTGCAGATGATGGAGTGGTGTCTGTCGTAGGATCAAACGAATCCGACCTGCAAGAATCCTTACAAGATACTTTGAACAATTTTTCAACCTGGGCCATTGGGCTAGGAATCGAATTCTCCACGGAGAAAACAGAGATGGTGGTTTTTTCTAGGAAGCATAAACCAGCAAAACCAAAGCTTCAACTTTTGGGTAAACCGATCACTCATGCTATGTCATTCAAGTATCTTGGGGTCTGGTTCGACTCTAAATGTACTTGGGGGGCCCATATTAGGTATCTGAGTAAAAAATGTCAACAAAGAATAAACTTTCTCCGTACAATTACCGGCACCTGGTGGGGAGCCCATCCCGAAGATCTTATTATGTTTTATCGAACAACTATTCTCTCAGTGATGGAGTATGGCAGTTTCTGTTTTCAATCAGCTGCCAAAACACACCTCATTAAACTCGAGCGAATTCAGTATCTTTGTCTCCGTATCGCGTTGGGATGTATGCCCTCAACGCATACCATGAGTCTCGAGGTTTTGGCAGGCGTACTCCCACTAAAAGATCGCTTCAATTTATTATCTCTTCGGTTCCTCATCCGGTGTAAGGTTATGAACCCATTGGTGATCGGAAATTTTGAGCAGCTGATCGAGCTAAATTTTCATTCTGGATTCATGAGCTCATATCATGAATTCGTCTCCATGCAGGTTGATCCTTCTTCGTATATTCCCAACCGTGTTTGTTTTCCTGACTACATCAATTCCTCTGTGCATTTTGATCTGTCCATGAAGCAGGATATCCATGGAATTCCAGATTATCATCGATCGGGGATCGTTCCTACGATTTTCGAAGCAAAGTATGGGGATATCAATTGTGATAATATGTACTTTACTGATGGGTCCTCTATGAATGAGTCCACAGGATTTGGAGTGTTCAACGAATTTTTTAGCACCTCACACAGTCTTCAGAATCCTTGCTCAGTGTATATTGCTGAATTGGCAGCGATACACTGGGCGCTGGACAGCGTCGCCTCACGACCTGTTGAACACTATTACATTGTAACGGATAGTCTTAGCTCGATCGAAGCTATCCGTTCAGTGAGACCGGAAAAGCACTCGCCGTACTTCCTTGAGAGAATACGAGAAATTTTGAGTGCTTTATCCAGACGCTGTTATGTCATTACCTTTGTCTGGGTCCCTTCACATTGCTCAATTCCGGGTAATGAGAGGGCTGACTCATTAGCAAAGGTAGGTGCAATTGAAGGCGATATTTATCAGCGTCAAATCGCCTTCAATGAATTTTATTCTTTAGTCCGCAAAAATACCATCGTTAACTGGCAACGCAAATGGAACGAAGATGAATTGGGCCGGTGGCTCCACTCGATTATCCCTAAGGTTAGCCTCAAACCATGGTTCAAAAGTCTGGACTTGAGTCGGGACTTTATTCGCACCTTCTCCCGACTCATGTCCAATCACTGTTCGTAAGATGCGCTACTCGTTCGTATTAATCTTGCCGACAACAATCTATGTGTTTGTGACCAAGGTTACCACGACATCGAGCACGTTGTTTGGTCGTGCGAGCTGTATCTTGTCGCCAGATCGAATTTAGTAGTCACCCTTCGGGCCCGAGGAAGGCAGCCCATGGTGCCGGTGAGAGACGTGTTGACTCGGTTAGACCTTGATTACATGTCCCAAATATATGTATTCCTTAAAGCTATCGATCTTCGTGTGTGATTGTCCTTATACCCTTAGTTTTTCCTTTTCCTTTTCCTTTGTGAGAGATCGGATCCCTTCTTAAGAATAAGATGAAATGTAAATACATATTAGATATAAGATAGGTTTAAGAATTGAGTGTGATGAGTGTGATTGAGAGTGTGAGTGTGATCATTGTCAACATATCCTCATATCCCCTCCTTTTCCTGAAGAAAATATGTCACCCTTCTAAACTCGAGTTGACCGCGAGTAATCGGTTTCCTATATTATTAACATTAGAATTAAGGAAAAATGTATATATATACTAGTAACAATACAGTATGGAGTTCGGCTCCTTTAAACCTACGTAACTGAGCCTGTAAAAATAAACGATTTGAATAAAAAAAAAAATATTCCTTGAGTGTTCCTCTGAAGAGTGTTTATAGTTGGTCTTTCCAAAACCTTTTGTCTATAAACGTAGATAAAACTAAGGTGATGTTTATTTCAAGGACTAGGAATCGTATCTTGTTACTCGATGTTATCTTTGATCAGAACATTGTTGAATTTGTTGATAAATACTTACTATACCAACCATGGTTTCATTCTAACTTCTAATCTTTATTGGGACTGTCACCTATTTACTATGTGTTCCAAGGTATACAACGTTCTTTGGTATCTACGACTATTGAACATGGTTAAATTAAAGTACTATGAACCCCGATTACCCGCGGAATAGTCGGGCTAGCTCACCGCGGATCACGAAAATCGCGGATAACACAACAAATGACTGAAAATGAGGTGCAAACACAAAAAAACAGATATTTCAGTATGAAAACAATGTTTTATCAACACATGAATCATTGAACTATCCATCTGTAAGGTCGTGTACACCAGTAGTCAAATAATGTGAAAGTCATGACCAAAACAGAAGAACAAAAACCTACCACTCATTGTCAAATTTAGGGTAGGTTCATAGAATTACTGTGGAACTCGCTTTCGCGGATAAACCACACCGCGGATCATCCGCTCGCGGATAATGGGGGTTCTGCTGTAATTGAAATCTTTAATTCTACCTCATTCCCTATACAGTAAAACCTGTTTTTGCGCGGTTATTTGATTTGCGATTTTGTTTTTGTGCGGTTTTCTGTTCTTGTGCGGTTTTTTTGTGCGTTTTTTTTTTGTTTTGTGATATATGAAAAGAAGCATATTGGACGCAGTTATCGTCCATTTAGTTTTTTTATGGTTTATATGCATTTCAGTGCGAAAAAAGCATATTTGCGTCTCAATTATCCACTTCTGTAAAGATTCCCCTCCTTCCATCAAATGCTCTAAGTTTTTCTAAGTTTTTGCATGACATGATATCTAACAGCATCGCGTTTCGGCATGCAACTAAAAGCACAAAACAGTCACGCGCAACCGAAGAGGCAAACTGTCCCATCGTAAAGCAGGGAAACAAAAGGAAATACTGGTGAAGTTTTGCACGATTTTGTTTTATGTGATTTGTTTATGCGGTCCCTATCCCCCGCACAAAAAAAGATTTGCCTGTATATGTTTTAACGGGGCCCACAAGAAGAAAACTGAATTGAAGAAATGCACTCCAGAAATGCGCTCCAGAGGCTTCGGGAGGGTGTCTCGAAGCGTCGGATTGCGGCAGATCTCGGTATTTCTGAAACAGCTCCGAGGGAGACGCTCATATCAGTAAGTGATTTATGATTTGAATCTTCTTTTACTGAAATTTACACTTCCGCTGGGATGTGCCAGCGAGCACCTAGGACGGTTCAGACAAGTATTTACGAGTGAGCAGTCTGATGATCTGGAGGACTACTGCAAAGCACTTGACGAAGCTTTCTATGGTATGACTCTCAAAAATTTACACCGCCTGTCGTTTGATTTTGCGGAAGCCAACAATCTCCAGCGCGAATTAAACCAAGTTGCAAAACTGGTAGGAAGAGCTTCTAGCTTTAAGCTTCATGAGGAACCATCGTCTGTCTCTTCGAACCCCACAACAGCACAACGAAGCAACAGTGCTCCAAGGCAAAACGTCGGAATCCTCAGAACCGAAATCCAAGATGAGGAAGAATAATAAGCAATTGCTTCGAAATGATTCAAAATGAATTTAAAATGAAAAATGTTTCTATTTTCACCATGCATTCAATTCAATAACGGTTATGTTTCGTTCATGTTTATGTTTTCACAATGAACTTCAAACAAATATTGTTTTTTTTTTCAACAATGAGTTTCAAATAAATCAAGTGAAGGTAAGTGAATGTATTTATGAATTTGATCTATATAAATAAAAATGATTTGGTGTCCGTTCATCACGATTTAACTCAAGAACGGAGCAACGGATTTAAACAGTCAGTATCAGGATTCTCTGGATTTAACTCAAGAACCGACGAACCGAGCAATATCTTATATTGCCAGTCTCCTCCCTCCCAAAAAATTTCACGTGGTATGTTCGACCATAACAACCACCCATCTCCACCCATAAAACATCACACAACACCCCCTCCTCCCTTACACACTCTGGTAATGATGCTTCTCTCGATGGTAATGATAAAGCATTAATTTTTGTTACGAGTTACCTCAGAAGTACAATTCAATAAGTGCGCACTTTTGCCCCGTACGGTGCGCACCTTTGCCCCTACTATGGGGCAAAAGTACGCATTTGTCATTTTGCATTAAAATCGGTTTTTGTCCAACTACAAACAAAACTCGAGAAATTCTTGTACTACGTTTCGAAGGTAAGAGATATAGTTACAATTTGGTTAGCCAACTGAATTTTATTTGCTTTTATTTGAAGAGTTATTGGTTAGGTGCGCACCTTTGCCCCGCACTACACTTCGGCAATACTTTATTTGTGCGGGACATTGCTCTTCGGAATCTACTTCCAAATGGTATTGAAAATAAAAATATTTTCAGTGTATTTCGGCGAGATTGGTTCAACAGGGGAAATCAGCAAAACTTTTTATTTTTTCATTCGTGTAGTTAAGATTAGTTATTATGCGGCTCTTCCAATATGAATTTCAATGGAAATGAAATAGAACCTGGTTAAAAGATTTCACCTTACTCTAAAACAATATAATTTTTTTTAATAATATAAGACAAAAAAATTATAAAAGCACACACGAACTAGCCAAATGAAGGGAGCGGAGCGAGAATAAAATTCAAATGAACATCCATATTTTTACTCAAACCGATATCTTTTCGTTAGTATATTGCAAACTACATCCGAAATCGATATCGTATCCGCACACAAAATGAGTTTATAATCCCACGCAAAGATTGCCTTCACCGGATGAGGTCTAGCAACCGACTAGCAACGAACGGTAACATAACTGATCTAATCGCATTATAAAATCCATTACAGCGGCAAATGTTTTTTTATTCCTATTAAAACTCTTGGAGAATATTCGTTATGCAGATCATTTCCATCGCCACGAGAACGTGTCGTAATAACTCTCGTCTTGCTGACCGAAGGGAAGAAACGATGCCTTTCAGGAGTGAAAAACAGGAAGTAATTACAGTCGAGATCGTATGGTTTGCAACTCTCACTACCCGGTTGGTCAGTCAGTGCGTTCCAGGAATATGGTATAATGCGTTTTCTGTGTGTCTATTTTCTCATTCAGCGAGATAGTGCTTAATGGTCGATGGGTCCTCTTTTATGGCAGAGACGAGCGTCGGATAGATACGAAATGAATTTTCTCTTCGACAAGTTCTATCAAATGGATATTCCGCCATTATTTTTTTTTCTGTCGCTACTCACACTATCACCACAGCTGCAGATAACGACTTGAAACTTATTCCATGACTATCCGGGCGGAAAAAAGTCTGCTGCTCCTTCTGCTGCAAAAAAGCTCCCAAACTGCCAACTCAAAAAGATACAGCGATGATACCATGCGCGAGTGTTTCGAAGTGCGGAAGCCAAAAGTGGGTTGAGGACTGCGCCTGGATTCTCCGCGCGACGATAAGTATTTCCATCTATTTGCACTCGAATGCAACTGCTATCGGTGCAGGGCATTCTCTACTTGGCGCTTCGTCCACTGAGTCCCGTGGCACACTGGGACTTTATTCGGATCATTCTTCGAGGTTACATGTCAGGGTTGCCACATTTGATTCTGTAAAATTTTCTAAACAATCTGTATATCTGTATTCTTAGCAAAAAAAATCTGTGTAATGAATATGTATCGAAAAATTAAAGAAAAAAAATGAAAATGAAGGTTTATATTCATTTTGAATTTATTTTTATTATTTATGGATTGTTAAATAAATCATAAAAAGGTTTTCTCCTAATTCTCTGAATTGTATGATTTTTATAGCTGGTTTTGTTGAACTTTGCTTTCAAATTTTTCGTCATTTTCATCCTTGAAGCTCCTCCTTGAGCCGATACATAGTTTTTCGATTTTAAAATAGAGTCTGTAATTTTGGAGGCCAACCGACTCCCGGATTTTGTTTTGTTGGCATTGTAAAGCAAAAATATTCGCTCAACACGCGGTGATGAATGTAATCAAAAATCAAATCGCTTTGAAATATGTTTCATGAGAATTCGATATAGAAGTCACAACAAATCAAATTGAAGGTCAGCTTACTAGCTGCATCTATCATTTTTTCAGCTTCTTCTTCTCGATACCAACGGATAGGATAGTTTAAATGAATCAAATCAATATACGATTGGCGGTTTTATTTTGGTCATTAGGGTGCCAATCAATGTATGGGAAAAAATCGACCCTAAAATTTCAAAAAGTAACCTTATACAAAATGTTCACCACCTCGAAAAAACACCCTATGTCAAATTATTTTGATACCAAATGTCTTAAAATTGCATGAAATGTCGAGATCTAGTGTCATCTCGAAAAAAAAATTTTTGTCAAAAATCGGCACTCTGGGACTGGGACTCTGGGAGTTTTTTTTCGGCATGCAAAACTAAAAGTATGATTTAGGATGCCAATAAAAATAGTCATCTCGATATTTCATTCGGAACTTGCTACGAAATGTTGATTTGCGCAACAATATATCCTATGCAAAATATTAGATCATTCGGACTTCATTTACTGGTGTTTTTGAAAACATTTTGTGAGGTTTTGAAAACATAAAAATCACCGGAAATCGGGGTTTTTTTTCAAAAAAATGATGCCAAATGTCTTAAAATTGCATGACACGTTGAGATTTACAGTTATCTCAAAAACATTTTTTTTTCTCCCATTAATTTATTTATTAGGCTCATTAGCATTTTATCTGTAACAGAGCCGGGTTTTTATCGTGTACATGTACATATGTTTATGTTTCTATAAATTGAAAATTACACAGTAGTAGTAGCCATTTAGGCGTTAGGTTTTTCTGCTCCATTACATTATGGTAAATTACACTGTAGTAGCCATCTAGGCGTAAGGGTATTCTATCTGTTCGTCCATTGTTCAGCAGACCGGACAGCGGAGACAGTTGATATTGATCATTGTTGGGTTATTTTTAGAAAAGCAGCCCGATGTTTCTTGCAGAGCAGAGCAGTTGTATGGATGAAACGATCTTTGTTCCACCGTGGATCGATCTCCATCGCTGATGATGATTGCGTGGACGTAGTTATTCTATAACAACACAAAGATGGTCAATTGAGGGCCCTGAGTTTGAACTCACTCACGATCGATCGCTTAGTAAGCGAACGCGTAACTAAGTGGCTACGAAGACCCCCTCAAACAAAATTTGTCTGTCAAAAATGTCTTAAAATTGCATGACACGTTGAGATTAACAGTTATCTCAAATAAATTTTTTTTTCGAAAATCGATTTTTCAGACGGAAAAACGACCAAGTGCAAAAAAAAAACATTTTTTTGACAAAAGTTTTTTTTCGAGATAACTGTAAATTTCGACAAGTGATGCAATTTTAAGACATTTGGCATAAATTTTTTTTAAACCTTAATTTTCGGTAATTTTTTGTTTTTAAAAAAAATCAAATTTTAACGTTTGTGACACCAGTAAATGAAGTCCGAATGAGCTAATATTTTGCATAGGGTATATTATCGTGCAAATCGACATTTTGTAGCAAGTTCCGAATGAAAAATCGAGAGAACTATTTTTATTGGCATCCTAAACCATACTTTTAGTTTCGCATGCCGAAACTAAAGAGTGCCGATTTTTGACAAAAAAAAAATTCGAGAGAACACTAGATCTCGACGTTTCATGCAATTTTAAGACATTTGACATAAAAAAAAGTCACAGAAGGGTTGTGTCTGTGCCACAACAGCATAGTTGACGTAGGATTCCGTTAGGCTATCTGTTCATTTTGGGTATGTTTGAAGAATTACATCGTTAAACTCTTTGATAATGATATGGTGGCCAGTCAAGTCGTTGGGTGGTGCGTATCAAATAGAAGATGCCGAAGTGGAATGAGATATGATGAAAACCGCCCTCTGTAATCCTAGATGTATGGATGAAATAAGGAAAAAAACTCACCAATGTAATATAAGATAATTACCAATACCGAACACAATTATCAATTTCTCTCATCAGTGAAAACATGTTACTTAAATATAGAGAAAACATATTTGAAAAGAAAAAAGTAATTTTGTTTTATAATTTTTACTTTCTGTGAGTGTTTATTCAACCCAATGCGAATTTTAATTCGACTTGCTCTACCTAATACTATATGTGGAGCATATGAGAAATCACGTTTGCGAATATTTCTTCACTTTTTCAATTTTTTATCGCCGCATAAACTTTCCTTGGGTGAAAATGAACACATCAAAACAGACAACTTAAACCGAATGACCCGTTCTCGAGCGGGGACATGCCTTGGTTTTTATTTATGAAAATTGAAACAAATCGTTTCATAAATCAAATCTTTTTTAACACAACTGCTACCATATATAATTTTACAATTACAGGTAAACTTCGATATAACGTACATTTCACTTTCAAAATTGTACGTTGTATCGAATTGTACGTTATATCGAAGCATAATAAAGTACTCACAAACGTGGTCTATAATACATTAGTGTGTTGGTGTTTTAGTAAAGTTAATGAATAACTTCAATCAGAAGACGAAGCCAGCCTTTCTCATGATGTTTACCTTCGTACTGTTGATTAAATCTTAATTCATTTAGAATCCGGAATCACAAAACCAGCTGTATTTCGGAATTGATTGAAGGTACAAAACATATATTAGCATCACAATACAGATAATTCATTGTTTTATCAGAAAAAAAATATTGAAAAAAAATTTCCTTTACACTTTGGAAATGTGTACGTTATATCGAGTGAACTTATATCGAGGGTACGTTATATCGAAGTTTCCCGGTACACTTGTGCTAAATTTTTCACAATACACGATCGGTCATTGATATAAAATTTCACAAAGCAACCAACATTAAAGTTCCAAATTTAAAGTTTATTTGCTAGAATTAATCATATGTCTCTGTTAGGGAACCGCCGCATGTGTCGTCAATTTCGACCAATTGGAAGTGGATATTTCCGTTAGAATAGGGGTTGAGATTTTTAAATTGTTCGATAGTTAGTTTCATGACATATATTATTTTATTCGATAAAAAAAATTGTTATGGAGTGCCGAAATCGATTGACGCAAAAATTACATCAATCCATCGTGAAATGACTGAGCAATGAGCGTTTGAAATTGGACAATTTTCACGATGTGTTCGATTTTCGATTTTCAATTTGTACCCCAATATGTTCCCGAAAGACGTAATCCTACGTCAAAACTGAAAAGCGGGAAGCTGAGGCCCATTACAACTCTCTGAACGCAATATGTTTTCGCGACTACATTCATCGTATCCAAGATAAAGTGAAGGCGGACCCGAAATCTTTTTTGAACTATGTTAACGATCGAAAAACGACGAAAGTTATACCTCAAAACATAATTACCGGCTGCCATCACGTCACAGGATTCCACGAATATGTTTTCGTCCTTTTTTCAAAGTGTGTCAAGTAATAACTCACCACCTTTGATTGAAAGTTACCTGAACAGTATTCCGCATTTCGGTGTGAACGTGCCTCAAGTAAATTTTTCAACACACGAAGTCCTGCTTAAGCTGCAATCTATTGACCGTTCAAAAGGACCTGGGCCAGATCAAATACCGCCGTATTTCATCAAACATTGTGCGAGCTCTCTTGCTTTTCCAGCAACTATTTTGTTCAACCGTTCTCTTAGTGAGAAATGCTTTCCCATGATCTGGAAATCCGCCTCAACCACACCAATCCATAAGTGTGGGTCGCTCAATGATGTGGAGAACTATCGTGGGAGATCTCCATTCTTAGCTGTCTGCCGAAGGCCTTCGAAGGAATGGTACACGATGTACTCTACCAGTCTACGAAATACATAATTTCTGACGACCAACATGGTTTTATGAAAAAAAAAACGCTCAACCACAACCAACTTGCTAAGCTTCGTATCGACTCCGGTGTATAAAATAGAGAAACGGCAACAAGTCGACGCTGTGGATGTTGACTTTGCCAAGGCTTTCGACAAAGTACCGCACATACTAGCCGTTGAGAAGTTCAAGAGGATGGGACTTCCAGAGTGGCTGACACGATGGATTTTGTCTTACCTTACTGGATGCAGTTCCTCGTTGAAAGTTGGAGATGCCTACTCTACCCCGTTCCAGATACATTTCCGAGTACCACAAGGCAGTGTTTAGGGGGCCGCTGCTCTTCGTTTTCTTTATAAACGATCTCTGCACAATGTTGAAATCATCGAAATCGTTGTATGCTGACGATCTTAAAATTTTTGAGTGGTCTCAACGCTAGTAGACTGCTGTGCGTTGCAATCTGACACCGACATGATTTTGGAATGGTGCTGTTTGAACGGGATGGAAGTGAATGTTCGGAATTCGTGAATGCCAAAGCATATTCCAGGCTTCTAAAACGAACCACGAAATACTTTGATGATATATATTGTTTGAAAACGTTGTACTGCTCATTGGTGCGTAGTGTGTTGGAATACGGGGTACAAGTTTGGGCCCCGTTTCATGTAGTCCACACAAATCGGGTAGAGCGTGTCCAGAAGCATTTTATTCGCATTTTATTTATCTTCGGAATCTCAACTGGAGCGATAGGACAAATTTACCAATGTATGAAAGCCGTTGCATGCTGATTTACTTGCCAACATTAGCAAGCAGACGAGCGCTTCTTCAACGATTACTTGTCTTTGATGTCCTGACAGATCACATCGACTGTGCAGACCTTTTATCAAAACTTCGCTTCAACACACCTTTTCGAGTAACTCGGCAATCAGACTTTTTCCGCCGATCGCATCACCGCACCACCTATGGTATGAATAGTCCACTGGACGCCTGCTGCAACAAGTTCAACGAAGTATCTTTTATGTTTGACTTTAATATATCAAAAAATGTGTTTAGGCTTACACTTAGTATGTAATAATATCTGTACGATTTTTATGTCGAAGATTAACAACAATAACCAATAACCAAAAAAAATGTGTAAATTCTGTATTTTTGCTGAAAATCTGTAATTCTGTATATACAGATTCTGTATCTGAAATTTGGCGAAAAATCTGTAAAATACAGAATGTTCTGTATATGTAGCAACCCTGTTGCATGTATCATGTATCTTCGATGGTTCATCTTTTAAAAGTCTCCCTAAATAAACAATTTGACAACCGCACGAATATATCAAAATTCGTCTTAGTTGTCAAAATATAGGATATATTTTGGTTACAAACCACTATCCAAAACAGATATGACCACTTCCGAGTCACAGTGGAATGCTGTTCTGGCGCCCGTAAGAGGATGCGCTACAAGTGCATTCGCAATCGCCCATCCACGCGTGGATTGGGAAATCATATGAGGACACGAAGCGGACAGGAAAAAAAAAACCTATTGAATCTCACGGATATGTTAGCGGAATGACCCGTCTCCCACTTCAGACGAGCGCTATTTCACTTCACGATGCTCTTAGATTAGAGCCACTCGAACGTGAGATGCAAGAAATCGACTGCGGCGAAATCGATGGCAGCGAGAAATGGCGCGTCCCTCCATTGTCGTTCCCATGAATTGATTTCCGTTGCTCTCGTTGAGGCGGAGAGCGCGAGGACAAAAAAAAAGTCGTTTCAACTTATGTGCAGCTTTATCGCACCTCGCTGTTCACGCACGGCAAGAACTTGCAGGATGCACTGGAAGGCAAAACTGATCTCGCGTAAACGTCGCGGATTTGATTTAGAGAAGCGCCCACCGCGCTTGCCGTGGAACGGATGAGAAGACGCGCTTTGTGCCTATCTGAGCTCATCAGAGTGCATTGATAGGGAAAAAGTCGACTGTGGAGAAGCGTTGCATTTTTTTCCTTGTAGAACGATGCTTCATTGACATCTATCCGAGAGTGCCGCAAAGAAGTAGTCAGTGGGGATGTTTTGCACTGATGCACAATATTCGGTAATTTAATTGCAGCCAGGTTTTTATAAAAACCATAAGTATTAATCAACTACAAATTAGATGAATTCCCAAATCCATTGAGTATTTGAACATTTAATTATTTTATTTATTTATTTTGGCTTAACGTCTTTACAACATGGCCTGATCCACAATTTTTCTCCAATTAACTCGGTTCGTGGCTATCTCCCTCTGCGGGCACCCCGTGCTCACCATATCATGCTCCACTTGGTCTAACCACCTTGCTCGTTGTGCTCCTCGTCGTCTCGTACCAGCCTGATTCCCGATGAACACCATTTTTGCAGGATAGTTATCCGACATTCTTGCAACATGTCCTGCCCAGCGTATCCTTCCAGCTTTGATCACTTTCTGGATACTGGGTTTGCCTGTACGCAGCCGAAGATGGTTCTTAACACCCGCCGTTCAAAGACTCTGAGTGCTCGCAGGTCCTCTTCGAGTATTGTTCACGTCTCGTGCCCGAGAGGTCTTATGAGCCTTTTGTACAGGAAACATATCGCACGACTGCTAAGTCTGTTTGACCTAAAGTGTTTGTGGAGCCTACAGTAGGTACGACTCCCATTGATGATGCGTCTCCGGATCTCGCGGTTGGTATCATTGTCAGACGTTACCATTGAGCCAAGGTAGACAAATTGGTCCACTACCTCGAACTCATCGCCGTCGATCATTACACTACTACCCAATCGGGTCCTGTCGTGCTCGGATCCGAAAGCCAGCATGTATTTGGTTTTAGACGCATTGATTTTCAGTCCAATTCTCTCTGCTTCTACTCAAGTCTGGTGTAATGTTCAGCTACCGTCTCAAATGTTCTGCCGACAATGTCTACGTCATCAGCGAAGCAGATGAATTGACTGGATCTATTGAAAATCGTACCACGCAAGTTAAACGCCGCTCGTCTCATAACACCCTCTAGCGCGATGTTGAACAGTAAGCAAGGGAGACCATCACCTTGTAGAAGCCACCTGCGGGACTCAAATGGATCAGATAATCCACCCGAAATTCACACACAGCACTGTATTCCATCCATCGTAGCCTTAATCAGTCTTGTCAGCTGCACGGGGAAGCCGTTTTCGTCCATAATTCTCCATAGCTCTTCTCGTGTTATTGAATCATATGCGGCTTCAAAGTCGATGAATAGATGGTGCGTGGGGACTCTGTACTCACGGCATTTCTGGAGAATCTGCCGCAAGGTGAAGATTTGGTCAGTAGTAGACCGACCTTCGATGAAGCCGGCCTGATAACCTCCCACGAATCTGTTTGTCAGTGGCGATAGATGACGGAAAATGATTTAGGAAAGCACTTTGTAGGCGGCATTCAGGACGGTGATTGCACGGAAGTTTTCACAGTCTAGTTTGTCCCCTTTCTTGAAGATAGGGCAAATAACCCCATCTTTCCACTCCTGCGATAGTTGTTCTGTTTCCAGAATTCTGACAATCAGCCGATGCAGATAACTAACCAATTTTTCCGGGCACATCTTGATAAGTTCCGCTCCGATGCCATCTTTGCCAGTTGATTTGTTGTTCTTCAACTGTTTAATAGCCACCTTTCGGTCACATCACGTTCGTTCGTCAGTATACTCCCATCCTTATTCCGACACATTTCTGCTCGCGGCACGAAGTCTTTTTTCAAGTTCTTCACACTCCTCCTCTTCCTGGCGGCGCTTCTTTTCCCGGAAGAGTTGGGTTTGCAGTATCCGCTTCTAGTTTTTGTTAATGTTTGACATAGCTTTTCCAATCGTTACAAAAATGTTCAAATTAGATTGATCTGAATAATCAAAAAAGCTTCCTTTTCGATTGTTCCCTCGAAGAGGCAATACGGATCACTAAAGCCCTAAAATTTCCTAATCATTAAAGGTTCGACACCTTTGATCCTGAGATCCTATTGCCTAAAGAAAAAATGACAACTGGTTTTCCGTGCTGAACAGTTGGGTTCTTCCAAAGGACTCCCCCGAAAAGGGTTGACAAGAAAAACAAGGAAAAAGAAAGAGTGCAGAAACATTTCACCCACGAAAGAATCGCGACAGCTTTTGGGGAACCGCTCAACACAGAGAAGCTTCAAAATGGAATTCTGCTGTTTAAGACTAGGAGCGTCACACAAGCAAAACTGTTTGCTGAGCTGCATAATGTTACACGGTATAGCTGTCAGTGGTGAGGAAAATATGAAACTGAACCAAACCAAAAAGTGAAAGTTAGATACTTCGTGCTGAATGTACGACTGTTCATACAAATAGTAACTATCAGTCACATTAATTCAACATGCAAAAGATGATATGGGTTTGGTATGATATATTCTAAAGCATTACGTTTTTTTTTATTAATCCGATTATTTTTACAGGCTCAGTTACATAAGTTTAATGGAGTCAAACTCTTAACTATATTTCAACTAGCATATATCAACATGTTGTTTCCTTAATTCTATGGTTAATGAAATAGGACACAGTGCTCCCGTGGCCGAGTGGTTAGCGTCTAACTAACTAACATGCCGGGTGTTCGGGTTCGATTCCCGTTCTGGTCGGGGGAATTTTTCGTCAAAGAAATTTCCTCCGACTTGCACTGTGATCACGCGTATTCTAGAGCTTGCCACTCAGAATGCATTCAAGGCGTGCTATTTGGCATAGAAATCTCAACTAAGTACTAAAAAAAAATGACGCAAGTAATACTACGTTGAGACGGCGAAGTTCCTCTAGGAACGTTAGTGCCATTGAAGAAGAAGAAGAAGAATGAAATAGGAAACCGATTACTCGCGGTCGACTCGAGTTTAGAAGGGTGACACATTTTCATTAGGGAAAGGATGGGATGTAAGGAGATGTGTGTTTACACTCGCACTCACATTCACATTCTCATTCACACTGACACTTCACACTCAATTCTTAAAACTATCCTTACATTTAATATGTGTTTACAATTTAACTTATTCTAATGTTAGTAGGAAGGGAACCGATAGCTCGCGAAGGACGAAAAGGAGGGAAAAAGGATGTATGAACAATCACACTCGAAGATCGATAGCTTTAAGGAAAACATATATTTGGGACATGTAATCAAGGTCTAACCGAGCCAACACATCTCTCACCGGCACATTGGGCTGCCTTCCTCTAGCCCGAAGGGAGTTCTCTAAATTCGATCTGGCTACAAGATACACCTCACACGACCAAACAACGTGTTCGATGTCGTGGTAACCTCGGCCACAAACGCAGATATTGCTGCCGGCCAGATTGAAACGAAAGAGTAGCGCGTCTAACGAACAGTGATTGGACATGAGTCGGGAGAAGGTGCGAATAAAGTCCCGACTCAAGTCCAGACTTTTGAACCACGGATTGAGGCTAACCTTAGGGATAATTGAGTGGAGCCAACGGCCCAATTCATCTTCGTTCCATTTGCGTTGCCAGTTAACGATGGTATTTTTACGAACTAAAGAATAAAATTCATTGAAGGCGATTTGACGCTGATAAATTTCGCCTTCAATTGCACCTACCTTTGCTAATGAGTCAGCCCTCTCATTACCCGGAATTGAGCAATGTGAAGGGACCCAGACAAAGGTAATGACATAACAGCGTCTGGTTAAAGCACTCAAATTTTCTCGTATTCTCTCAAGGAAGTACGGCGAGTGCTTTTCCGGCCTCACTGAACGGATAGCTTCGACAGAGCTAAGACTATCCGTTACAATGTAATAGTGTTCAACAGGTCGTGAGGCGACGCTGTCCAGCGCCCAGTGTATTGCTGCCAATTCAGCAATATACACTGAGCAAGGATACTGAACACTGTGTGAGGTGCTAAAAAATTTGTTGAACACTCCAAATCCTGTGGACTCATTCATAGAGGATCCATCAGTAAAGTACATATTATCACAATTGACACGCCCATACTTTGCTTCGAAAATCGTAGGAACGATCCCCGATCGATGATAATCTGGAATTCCATGGATATCCTGCTTCATGGACAGATCAAAATGCACAGAGGAATTGATGTAGTCAGGAAAACAAACACGGTTGGGAATATACGAAGAAGGATCAACCTGCATGGAGACGAATTCATGATATGAGCTCATGAATCCAGAATGAAAATTTAGCTCGATCAGCTGCTCAAAATGTCCGATCACCAATGGGTTCATAACCTTACACCGGATGAGGAACCGAAGAGATAATAAATTGAAGCGATCTTTTAGTGGGAGTACGCCTGCCAAAACCTCGAGGCTCATGGTATGCGTTGAGGGCATACATCCCAACGCAATACGGAGACAAAGATACTGAATTCGCTCGAGTTTAATAAGGTTTGTTTTGGCAGCTGATTGAAAACAGAAACTGCCATACTCCATCACTGAGAGAATAGTTGTTCGACACAACATTATAAGATCTTCTGGATGGGCTCCCCACCATGTGCCGGTAATTGTACGGAGAAAGTTTATTCTTTGTTGACATTTTTTACTCCGATACCTAATATGGGCCCCCCAAGTACATTTGGAGTCGAACCAGACCCCAAGATATTTGAATGACATAGCATGAGTGATCGGTTTACCCAAAAGTTGAAGCTTTGGTTTTGCTGGTTTATGCTTCCTAGGAAAAACCACCATCTCTGTTTTCTCCGTGGAGAATTCGATCCCTAGCCCAATGGCCCAGGTTGAAAAATTGTTCAAAGTATCTTGTAAGGGTTCTTGCAGGTCGGATTCGTTTGATCCTACGACAGACACCACTCCATCATCTGCAAGTTGTCTTAGGCTGCAATTTTGTGTAAGGCAATTGTCGATGTCGCTTACATAGAAGTTGTACAAAAGGGGGTTTAAACTCAGAATCAAGATCGCACCTATCTTGTGGTATATTTCGAACAATTTTTTGCACGGGAGCGGAATCGGGACAAACCTTCCGTGCAAAATAAAAAATCCATCGATGTGAATATTCTTCGCTTTCATTCGTTGAAGAGCGATTTCTCATGTTTCGAGCCACTTTCCAAAATTTTTTCATTAACGTTTCTCGTGACAAACCTCCCACGAAATTTCGCCAATAAGCACGTTTTTTCCCTTTGATCAAATTTTTGAACTGATTCTCAAGGGCTAAATACGTTTGAAAATTTTCAGGAGTTCCACGTTTCCGAAAAGCTTTAAATGCATTCGATTTTTCTATATAAAGCTTGGAACATTGGCTATCCCACCATAGATTGGGAGGCCTTCGGGAAATGGTGGAACCTAGAATGGGTTTCGTTTGTGCGCGAATTGCGCTGTCATAGATCAAACGAGAAAGGAAGTTATACTCCTCCAATGGAGATAAACCATCTCTGGAATTGATGGCTAGAGCAATCGCGTCCGCATACTTTTTCCAGTCAATGTGTTTTGTGAGGTCATATGCCATGTTTATAGATTCAGAAGAATTCGACCCAATGGTGATGGAAATTTTGATTGGCAAGTGATCACTACCGTTGGGGTCCTGGATTACATTCCACTTGCAATCTAACGATAATGAATTCGAGCAAAGCGAGAGGTCAAGAGCACTTGGGTTAGCAGGAGGTTTAGGTACACGTGTTGTTTCCCCAGTGTTCAAAACGGTAATATTGAAGCTGTTACAAAGGTCATATATCATCGATGAACGATTGTCGTCGTACTGTTCCCCCCAGGCAGTTCCGTGAGAATTGAAGTCTCCCAAGATCAATCGTGGCTCAGGAAGGAGTGAGCACATGTCAACAAGTTGCTTGCGGCTAGCCGCAGCTCTCGGAGGCCAATACAAGCTGACAATACAGAGGTCTTTGCCTCTGATGTTTGCATGACAAGCAGCAGGTTCAATCCCTCCAATAGGTGGAAGGTCAATTCTAAAAAATGAGTGGCACTTATTGGTCCCCAATAGCACCCCTCCGTATCTGTCATCTGGACCGTGATGACAGATACGGAGGGGTGCTATTAATATTGAAATCATGGAAAGAGAGATCATCTCGCGAAGAAAGCCAAGTTTCGGACAGAGCAAAAACATCACAATTGAATTTATGAATTAAAAATTTGAATGTATCCAATTTAGGGATAAGACTACGACAATTCTGTAAAACAGTGATATCTCCGACCCTTTTATTTAAATTAGACTTCAAGAGAGATAATCATTGCAAGGAGGGCCATGTTTGCATCAATTGTTGCAAAATTGTCTTTAATACTGGAAGCATTGAGATGACAATGGTTCTGATGGAGTCGGAAACATTAAAACACTTGAAGATATGATCCAGAAGGTCAGACAACTTTATAAATCCCGATTGGGAAGTTGAACTGGACGAAAAAATAGGGACAGTTTGGGTTGTTGATGTCCCCTCGAGTGCTGGGTCGTTCGAAGGTGAACTATTCCCACGGAAGCCAGGAGGAACCTGATTTTGCTTGTCCGCGGCACTCGATTTTTTAGGCAAGCTAACAGGGGGTATCACCGGGGGGACTTGTTCTTGAACTTTGGGAGTGGTCACATTCTTGCGCCGGGGATTCCCTTTGGAAATAAACGGTGTGTCCCCGCTAGCTGTGTCCGCTTCCATTTCATCAACTGGCAACGAGGAAAAAGTATTGTGTGTTGAGATTGGTTGTTGTTGTTGTTGGGTCAGTGGAGAAGCGCCCTTTAAAATTTCCGCAAATGTGCGCTTCGAGCGTTCCTTTAAAGAGCGCTTCTGTTTCTCCCAGCGACTCTTATAAGTTTCACAAGCTGAGAGCGCGTGTGGAGTTCCCCCGCAATATGGACATTTATGCTCAGTCGCACTGCAGGATTCCCCCACATGTTGCTCTCCGCAAGTTGCACAGCGCTCCTTGTTGGCACAATAATCTGAAGTGTGACCAACTGACTTGCATTTGTTGCAAGTCATGGGCTTTGGCACAAAGAGTCGCACCGGCAGTCTCAATTTGTCCACCATAACGTAGTCAGGGAGAGCGGAACCAGCAAAAGTTACTCGAAACGAGTCGGACGGCGTGAATTTAGTTTCTCCCCCTTCCTGGGAGACTTTGCCTAATTGGCGACAGTCCAAGATCTCGACTTCCATCGAGGGGAGCTTCTTGAACTTTCCATTTCCTTTTTTAATAAATTCACACGTTTCTGTAATCACTCCCGCAATTTCTACGTTATGGCAGGGCACGTATGCGCGATATTCTAAAATGAACCGCTTGTCGACAACAATAGCGTTAGCTTGCTTCCGATCAGCCACGACAACACGCAGTTTGTTCGGGCGAACCTTGGAAATTTCGGAATAATTTTTTGTCAAATCTTTCATGATCTGAATGACATTCAGAGATTTTCCTTTAGGTTTAGGTCGGAAGAAAACAACCCATGGGCCAGTTCCAGTTGCGTTTTCTGGATAAACCTTGACACGGGGTGGTGACACAACAGGAGAGGAAAGCGGGGTCGATTGTTGAGCGGAAGCGGAAACAGCAGGGTTGGGTGGCGTGATCGGGAGTTCAGCGGGAGCGGGAGCGAGAAGGGGAGCGAGAACGGGAGTGGGAGCGAGATGGAGAGCGAGAACGGGAGCGAGAGGAGGAACGGGAGCAGGAGATTGAGGGGGTAAAGAGGAGAGGTTTGCAAATTTTCTTGAGGGGGGCTTGTTTAGGTGGGTTAATTCCTCCCCCGAAAAGACTTCTTCTGAAGGGGGAACGCGTTTAAGCGACTTCCCACCTCCCGTAGATGTGGAGGGATAGACAGTGGATTCAATCTCCATGTTAACGGGTTCTCCGCATTCTGCCATATAAAGTGGCAGATGTACAATTTTTCAGTGATTTCTCAATCTATTTACTGATTATTTCTTAAAAAACCTTAATCTAATAAAAAATATACTTATATCGCACACCTGTGCGGTTGAATTAGAAAGGTTCCCAGCGAACCGCGTGTCGATCGTACAGCATACCTGCAACGGTGTATGGCTCCACAGTGCGATGATGATTTCGATGACGATGATATGGCGATAAACACGCCAGCACACAGCGCCCGCGATGCAGGTCTTCTTCCTTCCGCTTTGTTTGCTTCACACTATTGCAGTTCAATAATCCCGTTTGGGTGAAACAATTATTTCACCAGCAGCGAAAGTAACGGTATCACAACAGTATCACAAGATAACGGTATCACCAGACGGGAGTAAATACACCCGGCGGCCTCGACTTCACGAAGACGAAATGTAATGCATTACGTTATCACTACTAGAAAAATAACACCTAAAACCGTTTTTTGTGTAAGATCATCTGTCAGTTTCTATCATTTTAACTGTATTTTGAACTGTGCAAAGTTGCGACGGTTGTTATGATGGGTTAAAGAGGAAAATCAGCGAACAATTTGTCAATATGAGTGAGAAGGAAATTAGTATTGAAATATAAAATCTTAATTATTCTATTTCTACAGTTTAATGATGGATTTCAAATTTCAGTTATTCTTTGAAACTGTAATGAATCTTAAAGCAATGTATCATTGGAATAAGGATGCTCAGTTGCGGAATAAAACCGATACTTGCCAAAGTCTCACTTGAAATTTTTTTGAGCAGCTGCCTTTAAGAGTATAAGTATTAAGTATTGATACACAGTTTTAAGCATTGACAGTACCCAGAAAGTTCACACTTTGCAGTTGCCTCCAAATAATCGAGTTTCTTGTGAAAATTCCATAGTATACCAAATACCGATGCCTTTGATAATTGTTTTAATTGGATGGTCCTGATGGTTTCAACGGGTACTGGCGTGATTTACGGAAGAAGCGACAATATTTTTCAACCAGGAATTTTGGGTGGAGGCTCGTGTATAGTTTAGGCGGGATTCTGTGCAACCGGAAAGCTCAAGATAGCTTCCACATCATTCAGGGATTACATACATGCTCTGGAATCCGTTTATGCGTGGATATCGTCACAAAAAAATCACATCCCACTATCACAAATCACTATTCATACCAGCACGGAAACTAAGCAATGGATTAAGGGTCAAAAACATATTTTTTTTGACTTGCTGGCTCGCTCTCTAGACTTGAATCCTGTTGAATATCTTAGGGGGATCCTTGTACGCAGAATCTACACTGAGGGAAAACGGTACACCACGATTGAAGAGCTCAAGGTCGCAATTCGTTCAGCAGAATTTGAAAAACAGATTTCAGCCCGAATTTTCCAGGTTATTAGCCGAAATGGCAAGGTTTCCAATTATTGACATGTAAATCAGCCGATTGTTTTGAATTTTTCATTGATAATACTTATGAATTTTGAAATGGTCTTATATAAACTGGACAGCTGAAATTATCATATTTAAGCACAATAAATAAACAAACAACTCTTTTGGGCGAAATTGACCTTAAATGTACTTTATTTTAAGCATTCAACAATGTATGAATGTATCTTGTTGAAATTCTAACTGTTTGTGGTGCAACGAAATAGAATCAGGGTGGTCTTACAGAAGTTGGACAGAGTGTAAATGTTACAATCTCCTTATACAGTAATGATTCATTACATTCTATATCGTACCAAAACCATAACATTTTTTGCATGTTGAATTAATGTAATTGATAGTTACTTGACTGTATAAGTTTAGTGTAGTGTTAAGTATTGTACCCTGCTGTTGACACAAAATGACAAAAATTAAAACAAATATCTGTGTTTCACAAACACATGTCCGAAATAAAAAGCAAGATGATTTGAAATCCGGGCGGCGGAAATGATGAAATTTTTTATTGAAGGAGTTGCATAAGAATGTCCGGATTTAGAAGTAAAAATGTCCGGAATTCAAATCATGAATAGAAAAGTGTCCGGATTTAAAATCACGGCATAATGTAGAAATTTACATATTTTGAACAAATATTAGGCTGTCAAAAAAGTCCTGCGGTATTTCCGCGAGGTGTCGTTGTAAGCGCGTAGTTCTAGTTGTATTCATTGTATCGAGTCATACTATAGCTTGTTGGAATGGTTTTTGCGCGCTATAATATAGTCCTTGACAGTGTTTTGTTTGGTTAAGTCGTTCGTGAGTTATAGTGTCGCAAATATGGAGCAAAATAAAGAGAAAATCCGACATATTTTACAGCACTACTATGACAAAGGCAAAAATGCATCTCAAGCTGCCAATAAAATTTGTGCAGTTTATGGACCCGATACAGTTTCCATTTCCACCGCACAACGATGGTTTCAATGTTTTCGTTCTGGTGTAGAGGTCTTCGAAGATGCGCCACGCTCCGGAAGGCCTGTCGTCGAAAATTGCGACAAAATCGCTGAATTAGCCGAGAAAGACCGGCATAGTAGCAGCCGTAGCATCGGCCAAGAGCTGGGGATAAGTCATCAAACCGTTATTAACCATTTGAAGAAGCTTGGATTCACAAAGAAGCTCGATGTATGGGTGCCACACACGTTGACGCAAAAAACATCTTTGACCGTATCGGCGCATGTGAATCGCTGCTGAATCGCAACAAAATCGACCCGTTTCTGAAGCGGATGGTGACTGGCGATGAAAAGTGGATCACTTACGACAACGTGAAGCGCAAACGGTCGTGGTCGAAGCCCGCTGAAGCGGCTCAGACGGTAACCAAGCCCTCATTAATGGCCAGGAATGTTCTGCTGTGTGTTTGGTGGGATTGTCAAGGAATAATCTTTTATGAGCTGCTTCCCTATGGCCAAACGCTCAATTCGGACCTGTACTGCCAACAACTGGACCGCTTGAAGGTAGCACTCATAAAGAAGAGGTCATCTTTGATAAACAGAGGCCGCATTGTCTTCAATCAGAACAACGCCAGGCCACACACTTCTTTGGTGACACGCCAGAAGCTCCGGGAGCTCGGATGGGAGGTTCTTTTGCATCCGCCGTATAGTCCGGACCTTGCACCAAGTGACTACCACCTGTTTTTGTCCATGGCGAACGAGCTAAGTAGTCAGAAGTTAGCCACAAAAGAGGCCTGTGAAAATTGGCTATCCGAGTTTTTTGCCAATAATGAAGCGAGCTTCTATAACAGGGGTATTATGAAGTTGGCATCTCGTTGGAAACAAGTCATCGAACAAAACGGCGCATATTTGACTTAAAACAGATGATTGTAACTAATTCTATGAACAAATGAAAATTCAAAAAAAAAACCGCAGGACTTTTTTGACAGCCTAATGTAACATGAGTTTATGGTATTCTGTGATTCATAACCTACTTCTTATTCTATAGGCACGGTAATTGTTCATGCTATGATATGTCATTATTTTTTAGTAGATGAAAATATCATTGTAAGCGCCCAAGTGTCCGAATTTCGATGCATTACGACATTCCATCCTTTTCTTGATATAGAATATGTCACCCTTCGAGACACAAGTCGACCGCTAGCAATCAGTTTCCTACCTTATTAACCTTAGAATCAGGGCTGTGGAGTCGGATACAAATCTCTCGACTCCTACTCTGACACCTCACAATTGTTGGTACCGACTCCGACTCCAACTCCGACTCAAACTCCAACTCCGACGCCAACTCCGACTCCGATTCCTGCCAAAAACGATAAATAGTTCGAAATGACTTTTTTCATTACAACGATTAATTTTGCAATTTTCTCTGTTTAGACCATAAAAATAAACATCAAAATTAAAAATTCCTTATCCTAAAGAAATATGTCACCCTTCTAAACTCGAGTCGACTGCGAGTAAAAAAACTAATAAAAATATAGTTAATAGTTTGACTCCTTTAAACTCATATATCTGAGACTTTCTCTACAATAGATCAAACTAACAGTCGCAGTGGTTCAAGGCTCCTACAGTCTACAGTAAGTCGGAGTAGGAGTCGGAGTTGGTGAAATTTTTCTGACTCCGACTCCGACTCCATAGCCCTGCTTAGAATCAGGGAAAAAAGTTTATATCACTTTCGATAAAAAGTTAAACGGGAGAATTTCAAAATAACAACTGCACTATTACACTGTAGAATTTAGACTGACTTTATTCATTACTTGTGGTTTACATTTTGGCTTCTGTCTACACAATAAGTCTATGTAAAATACCTCTCGGGTTGCATACCTATGCGTATGGTCTCTCAGTAATATGCTGGTTTAGCGTGGTTTGGACGGTTGGCCGAAAATGCTGCTACCGTTGTTTATATTGTTCAAACTGGTGAATCACTGGTGTTTCCGTGTGGAATCGGCTATAGCTTATAAACTAAAAATTTAGTTAAGAGTTTGACTCCATTCAACATATGTAACTGAGCCTGCAAAAATAACTAAATGTTAAAAAAAAATTGTTTTATTTGTCTAGAACACGGAAAACGTCAAAAAAAAATGTCTCTACACAAGAATACTCCCTTAAGCACGAAGTTCTTACTCGTATTCGGCCAGTATTAAAATTATTTCAATATATTCACAATAATACCATTACTATCAAATAAAATTCTTATCCGAAAAAAATACTGCTTAATATTCTTTGTACAAAATTCGATTCGCCATTGCACAATGGTCCAGAAGGTGCATTTAAGTGGAAATTAGCATTTAGAGCGCTCATTTTCATGTTATCAAAAATAATGTGACCAAAATTGTCGATGAAATAAAAATATAATTTTCTAATCTTTATATATAGAGGGAAACCTAGTTCGACAATGTTGTAGTTACAGTTATTTGAGATGTCTTTGAAGGACAAAGTTTTTTCCTATCTCTTGAAATAACCATGAAAAAAAAAACTATTTTTTGCTCTAACTTTTATATTTCAAATTCTACCTACAAACTGTCTTCGAAAGACTTTTAGAGCTTACTAATACAAACATTTTGCGATGCAGAACTTGTTAATATCTCAACTTCACTCAAAGTTATTGATGTCTCTTCCCAAAAAATACTCTCTCTTCAAGTGTTTGTCATTCTTTCTGGGGCAAACATAAACAAAGTTTATTGACGGCATTTGAAAGAGCATAGTGTGATTTTCAAAACTATGTTATTTTTCGTGTTTGAGTAGATTAAAATTGAAATCATGAATTTTTGGGTAAAAAACCATTAATAACTTTGAGTAGGATCAAGATATTGGATTTTGGATTTTCAAATTTGCAAGGAAGGTTTGTCCCGATTCCGTTCCTGCACAAAGCTGCACAAATTCCACTCCAATGCGACTATGAGAATTTTTCGATGGTGGAATTCTCAATTGCCCTCCTCTCATGTAACAATTCAGCTCCGGGGTCGGACAAGATTAAATTCAACTTGTTGAAGAATCTTCCCGACTTGGTAAAACAGCGTTTGCTGAACTTGTTCAACAAGTTTCTGGAGCTGAATATTGTCCCGCATGACTGGAGACAAGTGAGAGTGATAGCCATACGAAAACCCAACAAGCCGGCTTGCGATCACAACTCGTATAGGCCGATTGCAATGTTATCCTGTATTCGCAAATTGTTAGAGAAAATGATTCTACTTCGTTTAGACAAGTGGGTCGAAACGAACAATTTGCTGTCAAATACGCAGTTTGGCTTCCGCCGAGGTAAAGGGACGAATGATTGTCTCGCGCTGCTATCTTCTGAAATCCAAATCGCATTTGCTCGCAAAGAACAAATGGCTTCCGTTTTTCTCGATATCAAAGGGGCATTTGATTCAGTTTCCATGGAAATTCTCTCACAGAAGCTTCATAATCGTGGACTTTCACCAATTCTGAATAATTTCCTGTACAATTTACTGTCAGAAAAGCACATGAATTTCTCTCATGGCAACTCAAAATCTTCTCGTTACAGTTTTATGGGCCTACCGCAAGGCTCCTGCCTAAGCCCCCTCTTGTACAGTTTTTACGTCAATGATATGGATGATTGTCTAACTAGAGACTGCACGCTGAGACAACTTGCAGACGATGGAGTTATTTCCATCACGGGTACTAATCCCGTCGCTCTGCAAAAGTCGTTGCAAGATACCATGAACAATCTGTTCACGTGGGCCCTCATGCTGGGTATCGAATTCTCTACGGAGAAAACTGAAATGGTCGTTTTTTCTAGGAAGCACGAACCCGCCCAATTCCAGCTTTACCTATCCGGCAAAACGATCCAACACTCTATGTTTTTCAAATACCTGGGTGTATATTTTGATTCTAAGTGTACCTGGGGGAGACACATTGCGTATTTGAAACAGAAATGCCAGCAAAGAATCAATTTTCTCCAAACAATAACCGGAACATGGTGGGGTGCCCATCCAGGAGACCTCATTCAGTTGTACAAAACAACGATATTGTCAGTGTTAGAATATGGCAGTTTTTGCTTCCGATCAGCTGCCAGGATTCATATTCTCAAGCTGGAGAGGATACAATATCGTTGCTTGCGTATAGCCATGGGGTGTTTGCATTCGACACATACGATGAGTCTCGAAGTTTTGGCAGGAGTACCCCCGCTTACTCTTCGGTTCACAGAATTATCCTACAAATTTCTCATCCGTTGCAAGATCATGAATCCATTGGTGATTGATAACTTCGAAAATCTACTACAACTGACTCCTCAGTCAAGTTTTATGTCTTTATACCATGAGTACCTTACCCACGATGTGCACCCTTCACCATGCATCTCCAACCAAGTTTGCTTCCCATACTTTTGCAATTCCTCTGTCATTTTTTATCTGTCCATGCGACAAAAAATCCATGGAATACCAGATCACCTACGCTCCAATGTTATTCCGTCGATATTTTCGGAAAAATATGGGAAAGTTGGATCTGATAAAATGTTCTTTACTGACGGTTCATACATAAACGGGTCCACTGGCTTCGGCATCTTCAATGAAAATTCCAGTGCCTCTTTCAAACTCAAAGATCCTTGTTCCGTGTATGTCGCAGAAATGGGTGCGATATACTATGCTCTAGGGATCATTGAAACACTGCCCATCGACCATTATTTTATTTTTTCAGACAGTCTCAGCTCAATAGAGGCAATCCGCTCAAAGAAAGTTGATAAACGCTCATCTTATTTCCTAACAAGAATAAGACATCTATTGAGTGTTTTGGTCGAAAAATTATTCAAGATTACCTTAGCATGGGTTCCCTCTTATTGCTCGATTCCGGGGAATGAGAAAGCGGACTCGCTAGCTAAGGTGGGCGCTTCAGAAGGCACACTTTTTGAAAGGCAAATTGCCTATAATGAATTTTTTCACATTCCTCGTCAGGACACACTCGTTAGTTGGCAGCGCATGTGGAGTGAAGATGAGTTCGGTCGTTGGTTACACACGATTATCCCTAAGGTCTCGACGAGTGCATGATTCAAGGGATTGAATGTAGGTCGTGATTTCATTCGCGTGATATCTCGGCTTATGTCCAATCACTACAACCTAAACGCGCATCTCTATCGCATTGGGCTCGCAGCAAACAATCTTTGTGATTGTGGCGATGGCTACCACGACATCGAGCATATTGTCTTGTCGTGTATCCGGTTCCATGCTGCTCGCTCTCAGCTCTCTAGAGCACTGAGAGCAAAAGGCAGACAATCGGATATCCCCGTCCGGGATATCTTAGGTAGCCGTGATCCTGATCTTCTGCTTCATCTATACCTGTTCCTCAGAAACGCCGATGTCAACGTTTAATGATGTTTCCTTCGTTGTGTCCCCGTTCCATATCCCTCCTATCCGATCGATAAACTTTTACTTAGTCGCGGCAATACATACACACACTCTTTACAGATGCACGGGCCAAAGGTTGTGCAGTCCACTGATCATTCAACAAGAGCCAAAGGTTGTACCGCTCATGACAACTCTACACGAACTGATGATTGCGCCGGCTAGTGACCATTCTATCCTGGATTCCTCGAGTCGAGAAAGACGCACCACGCTAGATATGGGGTACAAACTAGGGAGCGTTGCTGATTAATGGTCAGCTGCATCCCAATAGGAAGTAGCCCGTGTCGGGCACACGTATAGAGCATCGAAGACTGCAACATACCAATTATGAGAACACTTGTAATACTAACCTCGAGCCAACCGCGAGTGATCGGTTACATATTACTAACATAGTTGTAAGACAAAATTTGTCAAAATATTGGACTCCCGGCCCCGTCAGGCTAACGCCACATGTGCCTTAATAAAAAATATATTTTGAGAAAAAAAAAGGTATTGACAAGTTCGGCATCGCAAAATGTTTGTATTAGTATGTTCTAAAAGTCTTTCGAAAACAGTTTTGATGTAGAATTTGAAATATAAAAGTTAGAGGAAAAAAACCGCTTTTTCGTGATCACCCTAATGCAACTTAGGCGCTAAATCGATTATATTAACAGATAGAAAAAAGCTTTGTTCTACAAAGTTGTTTAAAACAATTGGGGCTACAAAATTGTCGAACAATGTTTATATATATTTATAAAGATAATGAAGTTAGATTTTTATTTCATCAACAATTTTGGTCACCCGATTTTTGAGAGCATAAAAATGAGCGTTCTATCATATGTAACAACTTTGTCGAAGACAGTCAGACAGAAGGATAAATGTTTCCCCCAAAGTTGTTTTTTTAACTAAGTTGCATTTGGGTAACCACGAGAAAACCGTTTTTTTACTCTAACTTTTATATTTGAAATTCTACATCAAAATTGTCTTCGTAAGACTTATAGAGCTTATCAATACCAACATTTTGCGATGCAGAATTTGTCAACATCTTAATACTGCTCAAAGTTATTGATGGGTTTTCACAAAAAAAACTCATGATTTCAATTTTAATTAAAAAAATAACATATCTTTGAAAATCGCATGAAATTTGTTCTTTCAAATGCCGTCAACAAACATTTTTTATGTTTGTTCCAAAAAGAATGGCAAGCAATTGAAGAGAGCGTATTTTTTGGGAAGAAATGTCAATAGTTTTGAGTGAAGTTGAGATATTGACACGTTCTGTGTCGCAAAATGTTTGTATTAGTATGTTATAAAAGTTTTTCGAAGATAGTTCGTATGTAAAATTTGAAATATAAAAGTTAGAGTAAAAAACAGTTTTTTTTCATGGTGACCCTAATCGGTTATTTCAAGGGATAGAGAAAAAAACTCTGTTTTATAAAGACGGCTCAAATAACTGGGACTGTCGAGCTATGTTTACCTCTATCTCAGTTTTTGTCTAGAGAATAACTATCGAACTCTAAATGCTAATTTCCACTTAAATCCGACCATCCGACCTCGGATTTGGTTGAATATTCATTATTTGGTACAGCATTGGGTGATCTTGGATCGACATTTAGAAAATCTATCTTTTGTTTTCCGATTTTGGATTTTTTGGATCGATTCTTTGTACTCAAACAGATCGCAAAAAAAGTTATCAGTTGTTTCATTTCTAATAATAATTTTCAATTAATTTATTTAATTAAATAATTCGATACAAGATACAATTTTTCTGGGCTGTCTAGTTGTCAATCTGAGAATCAAAATAAAATGCCTTTGATGTCTGAATATAAATGTGAAATATGTATTTCATGTTAAAAAAAAAAGAAAACAGTTATACAGAATAAATAAATTGGATGCCGATTTAATCAGTGAATCGATTTCCACGCCGTTTAGAAAATCGATCCGTCAAGATTGATATTTTTCTGAAGATCACCCAACCTTAATTCGGCATCCTGCCAAACCACTATCCGTTTCATCACAAATTCTTACAATTTAATCAAACATAAATATTGTAACTATTTGAATAAGCTAACTGCCCAATATCCGGCTCATGTGCTGGTGGAAGATTAAATAAATAAAAAAAAGTAGTTTCAACATTAAATTTGGTTAAAACTTCTAAAATTTAAAGAAATACAAAAAAAAAATAAGAAAAGGTACGTAATTTGAGGAATTTTTCTTTTTTGTACAAAATCTTGATTCTATATGATTTGATTTTTGATTTTTTTTTTCCACTATGTTTTCGTTTTAATCATACCAACATACACAAAAATACTCGAACGGCTCTTTAGTTGCAGACCTTTATATCCGACGATAAAAAATATCACCCTCTTGTCACCTTATCTTAACCATACGAATAACTATTGGGATTACATCCTGGCGCTCTTCTATGTGTCATATATTTGCATATGAATTTTCCAATCCAAATACAATCTTAACCATCCCTAGCTACTGGCTCGCGAGAATTCCCTCGCTGAAACGACACAGCAGCGAATCCCTTCCGCGTTCTATATCGACGCTTACAGATAACCAGAGAAATGCATTTTCGTATATGTATATCATCCCAAGCATTCACGTCATTGTCGTCGTCGTTTACGTTGCAGATGCCGTACTCGGCGACACATCAGCTTTTTTTTCCAGGTTCTACCTATCCATTAAGCGCGAGAAAGACGCTGGGAAAAAGGCAGCATCATTCCATCCCCTGGTGCATCCGCGGGAAAAAGCGACGACGAAAAAATGGGAGTAAGCGGACGCGAAAAACGCGAGTCAGTCGTAAGGCTATGCGAGATAAAGCGTTAGCGGCAACGATTTGACAAAAAGAAAAATCAGGTTTTTTTTTGGCCAGGGGGGAAGCGATGCAGCCGAATGGTCCGCATGCACAAACATATTTCGAAGGAAAGTGGCTTTATGCAACTCGTTTTTATCGAAGAAAGGATTCACTTTTTCCGATCCCGTTCAGGCAAACGTGTGGCACTTTTTGGCAGCTTTTGGAATATGTTGATGAAAAAAGGGGTCAGCGGGTTCAGAATTTTCGCGGGGTCAGCTGCAAGTCACGCGGCTGGACAATGCAGTGCATTTGCAGAACAAAAATTAAAACAATCTGCGTGAAACCAGTTTTTTTTTAATTTTTGCATTATAAGGTTTCGAAGGGGTTGAGCGATGACTGATGTGTTTATGTTTATGTAGATCTTCAAAGCACGCTAATTGTTAGGAAGGCTGCTCGCAATTTGCATTTAGAACAGAGGTGTAAGTCTGATGAACCGTTGCAGCCTTCCAGCTGTGTGTCACGTGTAATTAGATTTGGATTATTTTCTAGAAGGGGAATAAGCACATATGTTTTGGGTATTACTGCAACAGATTTTAGGGCGTTCAAAAACTAAGAAAATTGTTACCAACCTATTGAAATTCACCAGCCTAAAACGTCGTTCATGTTTCGCATTGCACTAGAGCGCGTTACCTCGATTTGTGATCTTGGAGTCACGTTTGACTCCAAGATTAGATTTAATGAACACGTCGCACTCATCACAGCCAAAGCCTCTAAAATTCTTGGTTTCATTCGACGCTTAACTTGGCAATTTACCGACATCTACGCACAGAAAGCTTTATTCTGCAGCCTGATTCGTAGTGGCTTAGAATACGCGGCCCCTGTTTGGGCACCTTATCACGTATCCATGGTCGTCAGAATTGAAAGAATACAGAAGCGCTTTATTCGATTCGCTTTACGAAACCTACCATGGAATGACTCGTCAAATCTGCCTGATTACCCTGCCCGCTGCATGTTAATCAAAATGGAAACATTAAATGCCAGGCGCAGAGCAATTCAGCAACTAATGGTCTTTGACATTCTACGTGGCAACATTGACTGTCCTCAACTCTTGCAGGACATTCCTCTAAAGGGTGTGTCACATCAAATTGCATCACGGAAAAACGCTGTAGAAATTCGCCCAGTAGACCGATCCTTTTGAAAATTTTAGACAGTAAAATAAAAACTATTAAACAACTTTTGGCATTTTCTTTTTATTCATACTTCGAGCCCAAGCCCGTATGCTCGCACCTTCCTCTTTACCCCGTCCATAAGGTTCTGTACAACGTCAGGTTGTTGTTTTTTTTAACAGAAATCCATTTTCTCTTGAAGTCCGCCTTCGATTTGACAACTTTTGGGTTCTTCCGGAGGGCCTGCTTAATAATCGCCCAATATTTCTCTATTGGGCGAAGCTCCGGCGCGTTGGGCGGGTTCATTTCCTTTGGCACGAAGGTGACCCCGTTGGCTTCGTACCACTCCAACACGTCCTTTTAATAGTGGCACGAAGCGAGATCCGGCCAGAAGATGGTCGGGCCCTCGTGCTGCTTCAATAGTGGTAGTAAGCGCTTCTGTAGGCACTCCTTAAGGTAAACCTGCCCGTTTACCGTGCCGGTCATCACGAAGGGGGCGCTCCGCTTTCCGCAAGAGCAGATCGCTTGCCACACCATGTACTTTTTGGCAAACTTGGATAGTTTCTGCTTGCGAATCTCCTCCGGAACGCTGAATTTGTCCTCTGCGGAGAAGAACAAGAGGTCCGGCAGCTGACGAAAGTCCGCTTTGACGTAGGTTTCGTCGTCCATTACTAGGCAATGCGGCTTCGTCAGCATTTCGGTGTACAGCTTCCGGGCTCGCGTCTTCCCCACCATGTTTTGCCTTTCGTCGCGGTTAGGAGCCTTCTGAACCTTGTATGTACGCAGGCCCTCCCGCTGCTTGGTCCGCTGGACGAATGAACTTGACAAATTCAGCTTATTGGCGACATCCCGGACCGAACTTCTCGGATCACGTCTAAACTGCTTAACTACGCGCTTGTGATCTTTTTCACTGACGGAGCATCCATTTTTGCCGTTCTTCACCTTCCGGTCGATGGTTAGGTTCTCGAAGTATCGTTTTAGTACTCTGCTGACCGTGGATTGGACGATTCCCAGCATCTTACCGATGTCCCGATGTGACATCTCCGGATTCTCGAAATGAGTGCACAGGATTAATTCACGACGCTCTTTTTCGTTCGACGACATTTTTCCAAATTTACGAAAAATTGACAGTGAAGCATGGCCAACGTGATCTATACACTCTTATCTGATTATAAGCGAAAGCTGAAGATATAATTCCTAAAAATTGAATTTCTACAGCGTTTTTTCCGTGACGCAATTTGATGTGACACACCCTTTATACGTGCCCCCACGACAACTGAGGAACTCACAAATTGTCGCTGTCCCCGCACACCGGACCGGTTACGGTTACTTTAACCCTTTCGACACAGCTCTCCGTGCTTTCAACGATATTAATGACTGTTTTGACTATGAAATCAGTCGATGCGTGTTTAAAAATAGAATTAAGATTTTTAGGAGTAATTAGTAGTCTGTACGTTTAAATCGAAGACGAATAAATAAATAAATAACTAAATCTCAGTAGCAAAAAAGGTAAAGAAAAATATCACTGATTGCGAGTTTTCGCCGCAAGCCACAATGCACTCAGCCCATTAGCAAGTGCAGAATCTAGCCGTGATTTATTCAAATGCAGCCATCTCGAATCGTCGCCGCAAATGTATAGAGCGGGACAGCGGAAACCGGAAACGAACAAAAAAAAAACAACCCACGAACTGATGCACATCGGTGTGGGATTTGTACGGTTAACGGGTAAAACGCGAGAAAAACCGCGTCTGCCAGAGTGATCCAGAAGTCTTTCCGTGATTCCGCTGTTTCTTTTTTTCTCTACTGGATGCTCCAGTTCTGCTCGGAGGAAGCTTTTATTAGATTAGAGTCATAGTCGCTGCTGTGTGACTATTTTTGCTGTTGTCAACCGCTAGGAAAAGTAGCTTTGTGGACGCAGTGGGAGGGAAGAAACCCAGATAAGGCTAAATAGAATTACTGCAATTATCTGAAGCCAAGCTGCGGGCGTTGGAAAAACATTTGCACATGACTTCAGTGTTTTTGTTGGGCTAAGAGCTTTTATAGTGGTTTTATTTGTGAAAACGTTATAAGAACGTGGTTAGAATCTGCATATAAAATGTTATTTTTGGTTAATTTTATGCTTGATAGATTAAGGAGTTTACCTCCAGAACTCATTTAGTTCATATTTCGACGTATGATACCACGAATTTACACACACAGTCGATCGCAAGTCGGGGGTACAAACATGTTTGCTTCATTATTTTCTTTCTATCCGGGTTAAAAAGTATGATAATGATGCATCCATCCTTTTTGCATGTAGTAAGAGAATAAAGTTATTACTGTGCCTTATTCTAAATTCCCTCACTAGGGTGCCAATGAAAATGGTCATCTCGAATTTCAAAAAGTTACACCATACAAAAATGTTCACCACTTCGAAAAAACACCCTATGCAAAATATCAGCTTAATCGAACTCAAGGGAGAGTGGCGCATAGCGGTCAGAGTTTAGATTTTTGAAAATCGGAAAATCACCCAAGGGAAATCGGGGTTAAAAAAAAAAATTGATGCCAAATGTTTAAATTGCATGAAACGTCGAGATCAACTGTCATCTCGAAATTAAAATGTTTGTCAAAACTCTGGGACTTTTTTTTTAAATAATTTTGAATACTTTTTTTTTGAATATTAGTCAAATCAGTTCATTCGAAACCAATATCGAGGGGATTACAGAAAAATACATACCCCTTTTTGAATTTATGTTGTTCATAATGTAGTGTGTTCTCCAAGTCAAGCCATTCAGCCATCTTTTCTTTTTTGGTTTTGACGTGGGACCACGTCTCACCGGAGTAAACCGGGGAAATGAAAACCTAAACATAGGACATGCAGGAAAAAATGAAAGATTCCGAATGCTTATAATTCGAACATTTCTTACTGGATCGGAAAGATGTTTGCATCAATTGATACGGAATATATCTACGCTTATATCGCAATTAATAAAATGTTATTATTCATCAGATAAACAATTGAATAACTGTAAAATGTTAAGCGTTATCGAAACTCCCTAACTACCTCATTTTGATTGGCTCGATTTACGGTTTCCCCAACACAGCCATCAAACCAAGCAGCCTTGGGAAAATCGGCATTGCAAACACATGAAAGTATGGGGACTTTTGTTCGCACCGAAATGTGTTCCCTAACACAGACTTCAAAACCAAGCAGCGTTAGAGAAATCGGCATTGCAAATACATGAAAGTCGGGGGTATTTTTGTTCCGACTGAAATGTGTTTCTCCAGCACAGACTTCAAATCCATGAAGCGTGGGGAAATTGGCATTGCAAATACATGTAAGTCGAGGACAGTTTTGTTCCGACTGAAATGTATTTCTCCAGCACAGACTTCAGAACCAAGGTGTCTGAGGAAATTGGCATTGCAAACTCATGCAGATCGGGGGTATTTTTCTTCCGACTGAAATTACAGGGAAACACACACAGACTTTTAATCCAAAGAGCGTGGGGAAATTTGCATTGCAAATACATTTAAGTGGGGGGCATTTTTGTTTCGGCTGAAATGTGTTTACCTAAAAAATACTTCTAAACCAAGGTTTCTTGGGAAATCGGCATTGCAAATACAGTGGAACCCCGATTATCCGCGATTAACCGCGGTGCGGATTATCCGCGAAAGCGAGTTCCATAGTAATTCTAAAGAGTTTCCCAAAATTGTGAGACGTAGGCGCTTGCTTTCTGGTTTTGGTCATAGCTTTCATATTATCTGACCACTGGTGAACATGACCTTGCAGATGGATAGTAAACATTAAAACAAACAAAAACAAAATAAAACAAAAATAAAACATTGTTTTCATGCTGAAATATCTTTATTCTGTGTTTGCACCTCATTTTTAGTAGTATATCGCGTTATCCGCGATTTTCGTTATTCGCGGTAACCTAGCCAGACTATTCCGCTGATAATTGGGGTTCTACTGTTCATGCAAATCGGGGAAATGCAGGACTCTTTCCCATGAAGTAGAATTCCTTCCACTGCTTCCAACATTTCATCTACCTCTTCATCGAATTCATTTTCTTCATCAGTCATTTGAGAATAATTGTTGAAGTCATCGTCTTCGTCTTCGCTGATTGTATCACTTTCACTTTCGACATCAAGACTCAACTGCTGAGACAAATTCAACCGCATTCCGCATTTAAGAACGTTCTTTCCGTTGTCGGTTGTACAAGCATAAATGTCTTTAACGTTCGTTTAACTTCTTCGATGCGGTTTTCTAAATTTTCGACTGTCTGTTGAACGGTGATTTCCATCATCGACAATGTGCGCGTGTGGAGTCTTCTTCTTCTTCTTCAATGGCACTAACGTTCCTAGAGGAACTTCGCCGTCTCAACGTAGTATTACTTGCGTCATTTTTATTAGTACTTAGTTGAGATTTCTATGCCAAATAACACGCCTTGAATGCATTCTGAGTGGCAAGCTCTAGAATACGCGTGATCACAGTGCAAGTCGGAGGAAATTTCTTTGACGAAAAAATCCCCCGACCAGAACGGGAATCGAACCCGAACACCCGGCATGTTAGTTATGACGCTAACCACTCGGCCAAGGGAGCACCGCGTGTGGAGTCTACCATTCTAAAAAAATCTCGCGTTTATCCCAAAAATTTTGCGGTTGTGACGCAGAGCTGGGTCAAATTCTAAGCAAAAAAATCCTTTGAGCTCATCAGAAGTCATGTTTCTAATTATTTTCGCAATCTTTGGAATAGTCGAAGCCACTGCTTTACCATACACAGGAATATTGAGTGCTCTTGCGAGAGCTCCAATCGATGACTGAGATGCTTTCGAATTGAAGAAGTTAAAAGGGACTGAATTTATGGTTACCATATCTATTGTTCCACATTGAAATTCATTTGGATCAACATAAACCGTGACAGCCTTCAGACGCTTAGCTGGTGGTTGTTTTGATTCTGCTTGGTCAGCCCCTTTTCGCTTGTAATAAGTAATTCCAATTCGTCCTGCTATGTTAGGATGCTTTTGAGCAATATATCGTTTCAAAGTGCTTGCAGCTCCCAACATTTTACCATTTTACCACATCCTTCAACTCTACATTTGAACATTTTTTCTTCCTCATCGTAATGAAAGTAGCGGGATTTTATATCTGCAGGTTATATTGGTATGGCCTGATAAAAATAAAAATAAAGGTCATCAAATGTTCCTTTGGATTTTTTACTAAATATACTGTGCTCCGTGAACACCATCGGAGGGGTGAAGATCGTTTATGAAGTCGTGATATTTTAGGTAGAATACACATGGAAGACTGTAGAAAACAAAACGGGAAAGTGATGAATGTATCGTGAATGTTATAGCTACTGAAAGACCTAATCATAGTTCATATACAGCCAATCAATGCCAAGCCGATATAGTGGATCTCAGATTGTTTTTTGTGGTTATTTTGTTTTTTGATCGCAAAACACTAGATCCGTATTTTTAATTTTTTTCTTATGGTGCCCATTTCCGTTTTAGGGTGATCCGAAAAATCATTTTTTTCCACTTTTTCCCACTAATGACTTTTTTTTTATAGAAAATTCATAACTTTTGAACTACTCGACCAACTCAAATGATCGACATATCAAATTGAAAGCAATTGGTTGGCACTTAAAAAAATTTTGGATTTGGATTGTTGCTCCCATTTAAAAGTGAGAGAATTTAGTACAGGATATAGTAGTGGAACATCTAAATTAGTGGATAAAATATCATTTTGGAAGTGAAAAACTTGAAAGTTAGTAATTTTTAATGGGTTATTATTAATTTTATTTCAAAAACTCACATTGAATTTGATTTTTTCTATCAATTAAATTAAAACTCCTCAACCGCTCTACTTTGACACCCAACTTCTTCTTTCTTAGTTTCGCTGCAATATTTCAAGAAAAATTTTCAAACATCACAATTTTTACCCCACTGTACTTATGGTAGCCACTTAAAATTTCACCTTAATTTTGAAAGGTTAATTTTTTCTTAAAATAAGTCATGTTTGATATACAGGGGAACTTCGATATGACGTCACTCGTACATTTTACAACGTACACATTCTCAAAGTCCAAAGGAATATATTTTTAATTTTTTTTTCTAAAGAACAATAAATTATCTGTATTCTGATACTAAAGCTTGTTTTGTACCTTTAACCAAACCCTAAATACAACTGTTGCGTGTTTCTGGATTCTAAATGATTCAAACTTTAATCAACAGTACACAGGGATACATCATGAGAAATGTTGATGTCGTCTTCTAGTTGAATTTATTACTAACCTGACTCAAACAGCAACACAATAAAGTAGTATAAGCTACGTTTCTAAGTTCTTTATTATGCTTCGACATAACGTACAATTCTATACAACGTACAATTTTGAAAGTGAAATGTACGTTATATCGAAGCTACCCTGTATAAAAAGAATTCAAACTGCATAGAATGCAATAATATATAATCTAGTCAGTATATAATCGAGTGTGTATACAATCGAGTCCAACCTGTAGCAGAAAAAATGTTATAAACAATGACTGGCTAGTGTTTACATTTATTATGATTCCCTCAATTAACTGCAATAACAATAACGCTTATATATCAAAATAATAGTGATCTGCTTGAACCTTTCGGGATTGAAACAATATATCCACCAAAATTCCCGGTTTGAGAGGTGAGTGGCACTTAGTACCTGGGAAGCAATTTCCTTGCTAAAGGAAAATCCTCCTGATTCGCAGGAAAAAGTGAAAGCTGAAGTAGAAGTTATCAACATACTCGTGACCGTCATTCACGCTTTAAGTAAGACAACACTATGAAAAGCACAAGAGCTAATAGGAATCGGCAATCGAGAATAAAAAAAACCACAAAAAATTCGTCAGAACAAAAAATCATCTCTCACACTTATATTGGATTTTCTTGGCTACGAGTATCTGATTTCATATGTGATTCGAGTTTGGCCTCATCAATTCCGTCTCCCATCAATACCATTCATACCACAACGATGAATAAAGTTTAGCTGTGTTTTTCAGTAAATAATTTGGTTTGTATGCCTGAACCACGCATAATACCACATAATTTGTATATAAAACATATCAATTAATCAAAGTTCCAATTTTTTTATCAAGCATCGCATAATCTTCATCATTTAAGGCTAACTAATTTTATACTTCCAATTGCACTCAAGGCTTTTTTTCGGTATAATAATTTCATAATTTTCTACACTATGTATATATTATTTTTGGGATTCGATAGCATGAACATCCGATTTGATTTCTGGTGCCCTATCTGCCTACACTATCCATGAGGTGTCTCTCTACCTTCGCCTAAAGCCTTAAACCTTACGAGCTCATTTAGAGTGCGTATCCTCTTTATTGCGTATCCTATATTTAAGCGTGAGATCTTATTGTGTGGCTAAGATCTGTTTTTGGAGCGTTGTTGGTGAATGCAATTAAATGTGCTTAATTCGTTTGTTACATTTGTGTGAATTTAAAAGTGATACTTACGATTGGTAACCAGCCCAGAGTAATTCTCGTTGACAATTGCAGAAGGGGTTTTTGCTACTGCTACTGTGCGTCTTTGGCTACGTGAGAGCGGTAGGCTAACCTTCAGACGAATCGCGGGATCACGATCTGCCACTGGAACAAATATTTAGTTTTTCACATATCCACATTACCGATCAAAGCTACTATACCTTCAGATAAACACAGCGGCTATCTGGATGGAATTATTTTTAAAATATAAATGAGCTTTAATATTGTATTGAAATGATCCACACTGCCTTTTTCACTGTTCAAAAGAGAGTGATTTAGCAAACCTTAATCCTAGACTAAGCGCGCTTTTCTTTAGTGTTAGAAATATAGTTACGAGCTGAGTTACCACTGAGTTACCATCAATGATGACGAGTGACCACAAACAATCAATGACTGTATGAATAATAGAATAGCTCTCGTGAATGAATGACAATGTATGACAATGAATAACAATGCATAATAGAATAGCTCTCTTGTGTTTCAAACAGTACAAAGATAGGTCAGTAAGCAACCGCTCTCTATTGTTAAACAGCTATAAAAGATAGGTTGAGTCCATTATTATTATTAAGGGGGTATTCTAGTGTAGAGACACGAATTTCGGACGTTTTTTCGAGCTCTGTAAGAATAAAACAAAGAATATTTTTGTTATCCATTATATCATTATTTGCTCATCTATCTTTTAACAATAAAACAAAAATTGAACGGAGAAAAAATATTCATAACTTTCATAGCTAAGAGCTGATGAAGTGAGAGGGTTCCATAAAAAGTTGTGCCATGGCGTACACGATTCCAGCCCTTCTGGTTATCTAAACCATGTTTTTTGGCAAAATGACGGCCGTTTGAAAAACAAAATACGGTATAAAACGTTTTTTCTTACGTTTCCCGATTTTTGAAAAATAGTAAAATTTAAATAAAATATATTATTTTTAGAGGTTCATGCGATAGAGAGATACCTGCAGATTGAATCCATATAATTTCGACATGAATCGGTTCAGTAGAACTTGAGATATCGTGTACGCCAGTTTGAAAAAACTAGTTCCGAAAAAAACGCGTTTGAAGTTCATTGTTATGGCCGTAACAGGTTAGATACCGCGTCACTAAAATGGCTCTAACTCGGTAAATAATAGGATTTTCGATAAGTCCTTTCTAGAGTATATTCTTGAATGCCTGAACTACAGAAATATGAAAGAATTTTTTTTTGATTTTTTTTCAAATTTCTAGACTAGAATACTCCCTTAATAGTTATCCAGACAGTGATGTGTTAAGTTCAATTTGATGTATTAATGAGAATAAAGTTTATTTCAAATTAAATTCAAACGAAGTGTTTATAATTATATTTCAAAAAGCTGTCCCGAAATCATTATCCACCCGTTTTCAGAATTGTCTCCCGGGTATCCCGAGACATAAACCTTTCACCGAATCCAAGTCTCGGACAAGTCAAATCGCACAATTTTTCGAGTCTAAGATAATAAAACTCTTAAGAGGGAATCTCCGGGGAGGGGAGGATTTTTGTCGGAATAATGTTTGATCTCGCGAATTTTGCAGTGGTCGTCAGATTACACACGTTTCCATAACCACTTCACTTATCTGATTTATCTTAAAAATTGTGAAAGGGTGAAATGGTCGCTCAAATTTATACATAGCTTATACAACGAGAGGCTATAATGTGTTCTTAAAGTAATTATTTTCTTACGATCGAAGACATTCGGGAAAAATGAATCTATTCGCATTTGCCACACACGTGAAGCTAACGCGGTACGGCTAGAACGCAATATTACGTTGTGGGTCGAACGGCATTCATTAAATGTAAATGTACTCTTGACGCGATGCAAAGCAGCTGTAATCATATATATGATGCCTTCGTACTGTCGTTTTTAAATTGTTCAATTTTAATTGGTACTGCGTTTTCTATAGCTATATAGAATATTTGTCTCACGTGTCGAAATTTATTTAAAAATTGCATCTGTTAAGCAGTGTCCGTAGAGCGGTGCTTCTCAGCTATCACATTGAAGAACAAACATCAGTCGTGAATATCGTCTGAAATGCCCGACGATATGACGATACCATAAACTCCAATCGTGATTTTTTGTCAGCTATTGTAAGCAAATTTAACAAACACGTTAAATTTTCTTTTGGCTATTGTTTAATTTGTAATATGAGACTTAGGTATGATTTAGATTCATCGGGCATAAAATAAAAATTAATAATAGTACCTACCAAAAAACCACCTGTGGCAGAATATATACAAAATTTAAGTTTCTTGCTATAAAAGGGAAAAATCCATCAAAATAATGTAGTTCTAGTCTCGTTCTTACAGCATAAACATTTTTTTCTTTCGCATCTCAGAGCCTTGAGCTCCTAACTTCTATATGATGAATGGTTAAAAAAGCCGTGTTAAACGATTAAATAATAAAAAATACGAATATATATATGTACATCTATCTATCTATCTATCTTCTTTTATATATATATATATATATATATATATATATATATATATATATATATATATATATATATATATATATATATATATATATATATATATATATATACATATATATATATATATATATATATATATATATATATATATATATAAATGGAGTGATGTCTGTCTGTCTGTCTGATTCTTATAGACTCGGAAACTACTGAACCGATCGACATGAAAATTGGTATGTGTAGGGGTTTTTGGGGCCGGGGAAGGTTTTCGTGATATTTTGAGTGATATTTTGAGACCCCTCCCCCTCTCTAAGGGGGGGGGCTGCCATACAAATGAAACACAAATTTCTGCATTACTCGGAAATGAACCAAGCAAACGAAACTAAAGTTGGCATGTGAAAGTTTTAGGGTGCAATAAATGTTTCTATGATGGTTAGACAGTCCTTCCCCCACTCAAAGGGGTGGCTGCCATACAAATGAAACACAAATTTCTGCATTACTCGAGAATTAATCAAGCAAATGAAACCAAATTTGGCATGTGCAGGTTTTAGGATGCAATAAATGTTTCTATGGTGTTAAGATACACCTTCCCCCTCTCTTAGAGGGGGCTGCCGTACAAATGAAACACAAATTTTTGCATTACCCGAGAATTAATCAAGCAAATTAAACCAAATTAGGCATATAGAAACTTTAGGGTGCAATGAATGTTTCTATGGTGGTTAGATACCCCTCCCCCCTCTCTTAGGGGTGGCTGCCATACAAATAAAACACAAATTTCTGCATTACTCGAGAATTAATGAAGTAAATGGGCGGGACGAAGTTTGCCGGGTTAGCTAGTATATATATATATATATATATATATATATATATATATATATATATATATATATATATATATATATATATATATACACAGACAGATTACACGGCAAGCTAAATAAAACCGTTTAACAACTTTGTGGGAGATATTTAATTTTTTAGACAAAAACTGTCTTCGACAAAGTTGTTACATATGATAGAGTGCTCATTTTTATGTTATCAAAAATAGGGTGACCAAAATTTTCGACGAAATGAAAAATCTAACTTTCTTATCTTTATAAATAGAGATAAACATAGTTCTACAATATTGTAGCCTCAGTTATTCTAAACAACTTTGTAGAACAAAGCTTTTTTCTATCTCTTAATATAATCGATTTGACGCTTTTTTTCTAAGTTGCATGAGGGTGAAAAAGCGGCTTTCGTCTTTCGAAGACAGTTTGCATGTAGAATTTGAAATATAAATGACCCTAACATAACATAGAAAAAAAAACGCTATATCTGTTATTCCAAAAGATATAAAAAAATTGTTCCACAAAGATGTCTCAAATAACTATGGGACTACAATATGTTTACCTCTATCTATAAAGATAAGAATGTCTTATTTTTAATTTCATCGACAATTTTGGTCACCCTATTTTTGATAACATAAAAATGAGCGCTCCATCATATGTAACAACTTTGTCTAAGACAGTTTTTGTCTAGAGAATAACTATCGAGCTTTAAATGCTAATTTCCACTTAAATGCATCTCCTGGACCATTGTGCAATGATGCGAAGCGAAGGTGTTCGAACAGATGAAATGTATAATCGATACCATAAAAATTTGAATGACAGCCATAGTAAAGATCAGGGTAACAATACGTCAGGTTCAATTCTAATTACCATCGGTGGAAACGTTGGAGCAATTGCATGAAAATCGTATTTAGATAATTACCGTCGGCGTAATAGTTGAAACGATTCCGAAGCAAATGATCTTTGGAAAAACAAGATTTCGGGTGACACAATATGAGAAGAGTTTATGAATAATGAAATACATAATTGAGATTGTACCGAAATACAGTTTTTGAAGTATTGAAGTATCTCGAAAAGATTCATAGTATGGTTTTCGGAAACAACCCCACACATAATCATTCAGAGAAATTCAGAAGTTTCATAGTCGATGCTTATAAAATTCAGTGATAATCGTATTATGGCGGTTTATTGTTAAGAGGATTCTAGTTTTCCGTTTTCAAATTTTGATATCAGCTTCTTGGCGAACTGAGACTATTGCGCTCCCACATCTTCGAATGCCACTCGTTGCAGTAGAGTACTGAGTAGCCACCCCTTCGAGAGTGATCGATGTCAGACCAGCAACGATCCGTGCATCTAGTACAATCTTCGTATTTGAGTTTTTTTTTTGGTGCGCCCCCAGAACTGTGGAGTGAATTCTACCACCACAATAAGCACCAGGGCCAACCAGCCATTTTTTTTCGAAAAACTGTTTGCCTCAATAACGCATTCTATAACGCTTGAATGTACGGAAAAAGACTCGAACGATTCGATGATTTTGTTTGTACGCAAACTAGCAATTAATCCTAAAGGGCTCTTCATGAAAAGGTACGGCTTTAATATCTCGTTTGCGTCTTGTGTCTTAATTCTTCACATGTATCGATTTTGTTCTGGATACAAGAGACCGTAGAGACCTCGAAAAAAACATAACAACAAACCTCAGCTCCCATCAGTGCAACAGTAGCGCTTATTTGTCGCCAATAAAATCAATAATAATGTGTGCACTCACTCGGCCAGCGAAGGTATTTTTCCGTCGATATCGATGCTCCCGCCATTCCTCCATCTACTTTCACGTTTTCGCGTGCGTGGAAAGTAATGTCAGTGGTGAGGACACGGAACGGAGTCAATATAAGCAGCGACATTTTTGAACAGAAGGACTAACGACTGAAAAAAATATTTCAACTAAAGGAACGAATAAATAAAAAAAATAAAAGATGACGAGCAATAAAACATTCAATGGAATTTTTTCTAATTCGCAGCGAAGGAAAATTATGTCCGTCCGGTGTTGTTTTTTCATCCCCGCTACCAACTACCAACTACCCGTGACAACCGCGGTCCAGCCCGAATTAAATTGCCACATTCCTGGAGGTGTTTTGGTATATAAGCAGGGATGCCAGTTGCTAGTGTTTGGTCGACCCGAAATGTGTTAAGCATTTGTGTAATACCAATCCTGACATACCATAACATTAGTGATGCTAACCAGATGTGCACTTATGAACCGGAATGAACACACTGTTAGATACACATTCTAATGTAAACAATTAAATGTCATATCGATCGCCATTTTCGATCTTTTTGACGTCTGTCAACAATATCTCTTCCTTCGGAGCGGAAGTAAAAGAAGTTGGCCCGGCTCATGAGTTGTTGAGTCTGATAGGTAGGAACAGGTGGAGTCGCCTCCCTGATGTCGGTGATTGGCACTAAAGTGGCGGAAATAGGCCGACGAAAAATAAGCGAAGATAAAAAAAAAAAAAAAACAATATCTCATTCAATTCCCACAGAACGATCGAATGTTGACCAACCGACCGCTTCACGAATGTTGGCCAATCGACCGATGAATTCAATTTCTGCTTCGGATTGCGATCGGGAATTAAAAGTGGATATATCTAAAAATATTATTACCGACCCCGGCCAATCAGTCACATCGATGACATTTCCCAATGGCCATTACTTTGAATAAGATATTTTGAACAGTTCAAGGACAGATCATGGAAGTAGAGAGGTGTAATCTGGTACGGACTTTTGAAACCCAGCGAAACTATTAATCTTGAACGTTACAGAAATAATGGACCGAAATTTATCGTGTTCTGTTCGAAAAACGGTCGGAATATGAGAACAGAGAACAAAAAGTGATTTTTCTTGTTGACAATGCTCCGTCATACCGAACCAAACCGTCCAAGGACATGGATGAACTACCCATTTGGGATCAACTAGTGCATGCGGTTTGGATCCAGCTACCAGTTTCCTTGTACCGTTTCATGGTGCGATAGATGAGTCTTCATAAAGATGGACTCCGAGCACTTTCAGCTTCTTGAAGATATCCCGCGGTAGCTAATCAACTAATCGAATTTCTAATAAAAGCTCTTGAACTTGAAAAATGAATATGCACTATTATCTACTAGAGATGGGCAAAACAGTTCACTTTGATGAACGGCTCACTCACTAACCGTTCATCTAAGTGAATCAGTTCTTTTGAACCGTTCTTTCACTCTTTCGTTCATATTCAGAACAACATAGAATGTTGGCTGGAACCCAACATCAATAGACAGCAGCATCAATATTGATATCGTTGGATTGGATAGTGTACGTATGGGATTTATATTTTTGAAATTTAGTGGGGAAAGATAAGCTGCTTCATTAAAAGTCGCAAACTGTATGTGAAAATATGTTTATCGGTCGACAAAAGTTTATGTAATAATTTGATGCGCACAAAATATGTGCAATACAACACACAGGTTCACGCAATAGGCCAAACAATGAATTGAAAGCAACGAAAAAACTTTTTTCTCAACATACCCTCACTATAAAATTTTATGTTTACTTAATCCATGAATCGCCCCAGCTTCCCCCAGATTTTTTCTGATAATTTGAAAGTATATGATATATATATATATATATATATATATATATATATATATATATATATATATATATGAAGTTTTGCTTTTAAAACTACGAGAATCTAATTTAATTTTTAACCCAAAATTGAGAATACATTAACAAAATAAACCCTGCGTTACACGCATTTTGCTCATAAATGACAAATCGTTTTATTTTCCTTACAAGCATTCTCGTTATATTTATCCATTCCTCCCAGCGCAAATCAGTTCAGCTGCACTCGTTCGTTCGCAAACAATTTGCCCGCAAACACTTCGTTCTCAAACAGTTCGTTCCCAAACAGTTCACTCTCAATCAGTTCTTTCCCATACAGTTCACTCGCAAACAGTTCGTTCACAAACAGTTCACTCTCAAACAGCTCACTCGCAAACCGTTCTTACGGAATCAGTTCGTTCACAAACCGTTCGCTCGCAATCAGTTCATGGGGAGAACTATCGTTCTTTGAAAAAGAACGACCGCTCGTTCACTCTTTTCGGCGAACTAGTTCTTTCGTACCGTAGCGTACCGTGAACGGTTTGCCCATCTCTATTATCTACCATAGATTGAAGTTTTCCTTGACAATGCATTCCAGTTATTTTAGGTAACCAAATCGTCATCTCCAAAATTGAAAGAAAAAAATAGATCAGAACAACGCAAAAGTTTTCTTTCCTCATAACTTTTTGCCACTTTCATGAAATGTATCTTGCTTATACGTGTGAACTGCTGGTGAATAATGTGTCAAACGAATACACTGTTGCCGAATGTTAATGCTCGTTTGTTTCAAAAAGTCCAATGCGCACCTTTACTCCGCACTACTCTACATACTATTGTATTGTATGGTATAGCATATCAAACAAATTTTGAAGAATTACCAATTCGATTGGTATTCAAATCGATAAAATTCGTTCGCAGCAAAAAATAGTTATTACCGTTAACTTTATTTCATAGATCCGTGACCAGTTTTATATAACGTGACCAGAAGATATAACTTGAAATGAAAATCTAAACACTAAACGTGGAGAAAATAATGAATGATTTTGAGTGCTTATATTTTTAACTTTTCCTAATAGAGCGCATGTTAGGAGGATGTCAATGATTGCATTTCTACGCATCTATCATAACAAAGAAAATTATGTATTTATATTTCCATAGTTAATAGTTTCAACTTTGCCCCACGATTTTATTTTAGTCTTATCAATACCCTAGATTAAAGAAGGGGTGCGATAACTAATAACTGCTACTTGCCTATTTATTTTTTAGCTTTAAGGTGAAGGTGGAAGCTAGCCATTGTAGTAATATAGGTAAACCCTCGTGTAAAAATGGGGTAATAGTGTTTGTGAGAGAAGAGCAAAGCACACGTAAATAGATCAATTCACTTATCAGACTGTGTGGCGCTTCATTGACACGAGTCTTTGAATACATTTGAAAAAAAAAACAAATAACAATTCAATACTAAAGTAAAATGTATGAACGATATGTTCCGATGAACAATTGCAAATATAAATATATATAGAAGGTGCATTTGCATATAATTCTGATTATACGCGAGCGTAACATGAGCAAATTTATAACACATGCGAATTGGGGCTCTTTTGGTATTAACAAGTTCTTCCGCATAGTAACTCGATGTTGATAATTCCTTAATATTTTCCTTCGTTGATCGTATTGTTTTCACATATTCACGTTGGAGAGCATTAACCCTTCTCTTCGTTGGCCGAGGCATTTAGATTGAATTTAATACTTTTCCGTTTACTATTTTTGAAAGCATAGGCAGACGTGGCAGTGTTCCGAGCTCTGCAATACAATTTTCTTACCCAATGTTAAAATTGCTAAAACTTACATTATAGACCCATTAAACGTAAAAATAATAATTGTATTGATATCAACACAATTTTATTCTATTGATTTTCATGACATGGGACGCTATGACTCAGGAATAACATTTTATTGAGTGGTTTTTATAGTTGTTTCGATGATGTTTGGCATCAGTGTCGAAAAAATAACGATGCTTCCACCAATACAAACAAAACCATTGCAGAAGATTGAAAAACGAAAATTTAACTTTCAGAGCACTTGCTCGAGTTTTCCGACCTTCTTCACTATACGGTGCGAAAGCAGATGAAAATTTAATATCTTGTGAGTAATCGATTAGAGTTTGGTTGATATTACTTGATGGGAAGTGTGCGAAAACGATCATTTTCTTCACACTGTTTCGCAAAATTATTGATTTTCGGGCGAGAGGTGAGGGAGGGAGATGAAAGAAATGAGCGCCATTGTGGCAGCCATTTGTGGCTAGCTTCCACCTTCACCTTAAGTACATTATCTGTATTATTATTATGTTTTATCACAATGAAACCGGCAGTTGCAGCGAGTGGCGAGTGGCAAACGCAATCGCAAAACGGCAGCAGGTAGAAGAAGGATAAAGTTTGTTTATACAGAGTGCTTTGGTGGCAAAACCAGCCACCGTAAAACACGGCGCTTTTCAGGGCCATTAAACCATTCAAAGAAGAGTTATTAAAAGTTATTCACAATACCAATGCATTCTAAAGTGACATATAATATAAACTGATTTATTTTTTTTATGCTTGTTCTTGAACTTATTGGTGGTTGGGGTCTTTTAAATTTATCATTCAGTTTTCACAGTTGGTTTTTCAGAACGCTTCTAGTCTTATCTTACAATTCATTCGTCTCCGAAACCACAGTTTGAGGTACGGTAATGTGCTCAATAGTGAAATATATGATAGTGAATAAGCTGATGACCACCTATGCATTCCCTATCACAGCCATCATTTTGATTGTACGATATGTGCAAACACAGAAAGATACCCGGCGTTAAACATTTAATAAGTACAAAGCCTTCAGAAAAAAAAACAAGAATCAAGTTTGTAAAAAAAAACGCAAAAACACAACACCAAAGGTTCTTTTCAGAACCCCCAAAATGTTCATAAAGAGTAAACAGTAAACTAATCCATTTTTCAGGTAGATAGGTAGGTATTCACGTAGGAGAAGAAAATAAAAAAATATATTCGAAATATATATTTTGCAAAAGCTGTCCCCTTTGTATAGTCCTACGTCACTCCGGTTATGTCCCCGACATTACCCACCCGTCTTTTTTTGAGGACGGAGGATGTTCAGGAGGATGTCAATGAGAAATTAGAATTAATATTTAACAAAACACTTTTTTTACACAGCTATTATGGTGACAACAATCGGAAAGCCGGAATGCATTTGTGACATTCTACTATTCAGTATCGCATGATTTTATTTTACAAACCAATCTTTAATTTATATTCATATTTTAAATTTAATACTATATCTTACATCTTTCCGAATTTGTTGAATCCCGTGGTAGATCCATTCCATTTTCGAACATTCGGTCGAGAACATAATTGTTCTGATGAGTAATAGTAATAGTAATACAGCGAAACTCCGATATAACGTACCCTCGATATAACGTCATTCGACACACATACACATTTTCAATGGACGAACGACATGCGTCATTTTCTCAGAAGTTGGGAGCACCATCTCTGATTGCAGTTGAACGTTGTGCGTGTAAAGAATTTGGTTATTTGAGAAACTTTGCATACTTGAAATCTCCAAAAGAGAATTAAACCTTTTGGACCGATTTTTTTTTCATATTTTTTACAAAAATTTCCAACTCAAAAACTATACTACCTACAAAATTGGTCAAAGAATGAAATGTAGGAAATAACATTACACTGAAAAAAATATTATGTAACAGTGCCCTTCTTGCAATGTATGGGAGACTTGTTGGTAGTTGTATGGAATATCCATATAATTCATATCATTCATATAATGCAAAAAATGTTTTTGAGAAAAACAAAAATTAATTTTCATAAAATTTTTCTTTGAAAATGAGTTTGCTATTTTTTAATGAAAACTTTAACAATTTGCTGTATTTCATTGTCTGACCAAAATTATGTAGTTCTTACAGTTTTTGAGTTGTAATTTTTTTGAAATTTTGAGTTATTTTTAGCAATTTTTAGTTTTTCTAGTTTAAAATATAGAAAATGTTTTAATCTTTCACAAAAAAAACACCAAAAATATATAAACATTACGCTGAAAAAAAATATTTAAAAATTGAAATTTATTTTTCTTCAAATTATATTTTTTTTCAAATCTTGAACGAAAATTATATGAATGATCCATACAACTACCAACAAGACTCCCCATCGGAAAAAGTGTACTGTTACAGAGGAAAAGTTTTTTCAACTAGTAAGCGGTCATTTTATCAATGTATCCTCAATCAGAACGAAGTGAAACGTCCTGAGAAAGGTTGGCTTTAATTTCTAGTTGGATTTTGTCATCGTTATTAAATAACTCTACATGAACAGCATCACAATAAAATAATATGAGCTATGTTTCTGAGTTCTTTACTATGCTTCGATATAACGTACAATTTCGAAAGTGAAATGTAGGGGAAGACGGGGTAAGACCGTTCGGCGGGGTAAGACGGACCACTTCTAGTTGTATAAGAAATCCTCCGGTTCTGCCTGCATGAAAAGGTATGTAATATATAATATAAAATTCATGTAAAGTGCAAAATAATGCAAAAGGTGCTCCGGGGGGAAGACGGACCATTTTCGACGGGGTATAAGCGCCACACATTGTGATCGAATCGGAACCAGAAATATCTATGTCGGGGTCATTAAGACTTGACGTGAACAGATTTTGAGAGATTTTAGAACTACGTAGATAATCGTAATTTGGTAAGTTTTTCACGAATTTTTTGAAAACTCTGCACATAGAATATAGATAGCCTTTTCAGAAGTTGGTGTGTATTTTATGAACAACCCTAAACATTTAGTCCCTTAGACAACACTGTTCCTGTTATTTATAAGACTAAACTGCATGAAAATAGTAACGCTTCCTCTACCCCGCGGGTGGCCCTTCTTACCCCGCCGGCAAAATAAGAAGTGCTTTTTATCATTTCAAAAATTAATGAAAAAACGCCGAAAAAGTTATACAGGGTGGGCCATTTAAAGTGGAAGGATTTGTTTTTGCAATAGCAAAGTAAAGAAGTGGAATTTTAAATTATTTTTTTTGAAATTCATTTATTTTGGTCCAAGAAGATTTGTTCTAACTACTTTTTGATTATGATATCTCGTAAATGACCGCCTCTGGCCTTGACCGCAAAATGTGCCCTTTTTTCGGCATTTTCCATCACTTTGCCCAATGTTTCGGCCGATATGGCAGCAATTTCTTGTCGGATATTGTCTTTCAGCGCAGCCAGGGTCCTTGGTTTACCAGTGTATACCTTGGATTTTGAATATCCCCATAAAAAAGTCAGGAGGCGTCAAATCAGGTGATCTCGGTGGCCAGTCATAATCGCCGTTTTTCGATATTAATCTTCCGGGGAACATTTCGCGCAATAATTTGGTCGTGGCAGCCGCTGTATGGCATGTAGCGCCGTCCTGTTGGAACCAGTAATTGTCCAATTCATTTTCACGAACAAATGGCGATAAAAAATCGGTTATTATTGTCCGATAACGCTCCCCATTCACGGTTACCGTTGCTCCATTTTCGTTTTCAAAGAAGTACGGGCCGATGACTTTATCGGCATAAATGCCACACCACACAGTAACTTTTTGGTCGTAAAGAGGTTGCGTTTCGATGAATTGAGGGTTTTTTTATTCACTCCTCCATTCAAGTTGAAATGCGCCTCATCAGACATTTTAGTTAACACAATTGAGAAGTTATTTTGAATGTACAGCTGAACAATTTCAGCGCGTTGTTTAGGTGCGTATTGTTCCATGGTTAAAATTGTACTGAAATGACGCTTCCAACGCGGTATGACATTTGTTAATCTGACATCTCTGTCAAAAGTTATGGGGTTGCCAGATGCTTCCACTTTAAATGGCCTACCCTGTACAATCAACTGTTACACATTTTTTAGTAGTAAATTATTATATACTCAATGATATGTAGCACAACAAATAGGGGAAATCCTAAAGGACGTTTAGCTGTAAATCTTACCCCGTCTTCCCCTACGTTGTATCAAAGTTGCCCTGTAGTGTAGCGTTGCCTAAACGGTCTTGGCTTTCTTTCATACAACTAAAACTCGACCAATCGTTTTAGCGTGCAACTCTCGACTCTTTTATTTTTCCGAAATTAATTCTACAAACTAATTCTTCTACCTTCGAATTTCTGGGGAGGCGCTTGGAGTTACCCCGCTATATCAGCCGATAAATAATTATGCGCCGAGTAATCAAAAAATGTCCCGTGTGTGTTGAACTGCCACGAACCGAATGGAAACTTGAGATTTGTTTCACTCGCACAAAAATAACAAAATTGATGTACGTAAAAAAAATGTAGACTCGGTAACAACATAATGTAATTAGAGAAGTGTTCGATTTTCGACAAAGGGTGATGCACTTTTGGATCTTGACGACAAAGCGCAAGTGTGCTTCAATGAAATATGAAAAATGGAGCGAAGCATTCTCCAAGCGTCTCTATAATGATGTCTGAAGCGATTAGGGCCGCTTCAGTAGTAATAGAGCCCTTCCATGCCAAACCGATATAGTGGATCTAAGATTTCCATGAAAAGTGGTAGTTTTGCTCTTTATTGCAAAATATTAGACCCGTATTTTTTTGTTAGGGTGATAGGGGATATCCATTTTAGGGTGGTCCGAAAAATCACTTTTTTCATCTTTTTCCCAAAAATGACTTTTTTCAAAAATTCATAATTCTTTTCCCCCCTGTTGGATGTGAACCACTGCGTCCATTATTCTGAACTATTGTGGTATATCCCATTTTTTTGTACTCCGCTTCAAGCTTACCTACTACTTATTGATGAAGAAGTAGACTGAAAGCTATAGCGAGATAGGTGCCAATCAGGAATACTCTGTTTGATAAATTTTATAATCCTGATCGGCGACGCAGACCACATTTCCTTGGGCTCCAAAATAGCCTTATCAAGGTTTTGCAGTCTGCGTCTAGTTAGAGTTCCACAATTACAGAGCAAATGTTCCGAGGTTTCACTTTCGGTATAACAAAAACGACAAATATCATCTTGCACTAAACCTATGTTTTTGAGATGGTATTTACTCGGACAGTGTCCTGTTATAAGGCCTGTGATTGTGCCTAAGTCTTTCTTATTAAGACTCAGCAATTGTTGAGTAATTTTAATACTCGGCGTGATAAATTTTTTTGACTGGTTAAGTTGTACCGCCAACCAGTTGGCTAATACTTCCCGGTCTTCCCAGTTCTTCAGCTCACCTTTCAACACACAGTCAGATATTCCACAGAAAGGTTCTGGACCAGTGAAAGGTGAGCTTGAGCCTTTCCTGGCAAGTTTATCTGCTCGCTCGTTTCCCTCTATTCCACAATGGCCAGGAATCCAGTACAGTTGTACCGAACTTATCCGACTTAGTTGCCGTAAGAGGAGAATGCATTCCCAGACAATTTTTGAGGAGCATTTAAAAGCATTTAGAGCTTTAAGTGCCGCTTGACTGTCTGAGAATATGCAGATGTTAGCATGTCTATATTTTCTTTTAAGGCAGACATTTGAGCATTCTCTTATCGCAGCTATTTCTGCTTGAAAAACTGTTGGCCAGTTTCCCATAGCTACAGAGATTTTTGTTCTGGGACCATACACTCCAGCACCTGTTCTGATTCCCATTTTTGACCCATCAGTGTAGAACATGATTGAACCATTACGAACACTGGGACCGCCTTCATTCCATATTGAACGAGAAGGCTCGATTACACTGTATGGAATGTCGTAGTTAGTCCTAGGTTCCATCCAATCACTGTTCATCTCTGAGGATGGTCCTACGGGTAAGAGATTCAGGATGCTCAAGTGACCAATTTTGTCTCCGTCTAGTATTTTTTTCCATTGTTTAAGCTTTAGAGCGCTTTTCTTAGCCTCTAGCTGAACATGTTGGTTCAGAGGTAGCAAGTGAAGGATAGCCTCCAGTGCCTTCGAGGGTGTGCTTCGCATTGCTCCAGTAATTGCAATGCATGCTAGTCGTTGGAGTTTGTTTAGCTTTTTTGTAGCTACAGTCTCCTTGGTCTTTGGCCACCAGACTAATGAGGCATAGGTTATTCTAGGCCGCACAATGGCAGTGTAGACCCACATTACCATTTTTGGTTTAAGTCCCCATGTTCTTCCTATCATTTTAGAACATGCCCATAGGGCTGTATTGGCCTTACTGATTATTGCATCTAAGTGCGCATTCCAGTTGAGTTTAGCATCTAGGATAACACCTAGATATTGCACTGAAGCGCTGCATTTTATTTCCACTCCCCCAAGATATAAAGACTGCAGATGCTGTTTTTTCTTTTTGGTGAATAGAACAATTGTTGTTTTCGAGGGATTTATGCTCAGACCTTCTGTGGTACACCAATTTTGTGTTAGGTTTAAGGCCATCTGCATTCTGCTCGATATCACGTCGTCGAACTTGCCTCGTATCATTATGACTAGATCATCGGCGAAGCCCACAATTTCAAAACCTTTTGCCTCTAAACTTGTCAGAAGGTCGTCAACTACTAGTGACCAAAGGAGAGGTGATAGAACGCCTCCTTGTGGGCAACCCTTTGTTGCAATCACATAATTAGACGACCCGCCCAGCTCCGAGGTGATTTTTCTTTGTGTGAGCATGCCATGGATCCATTCGACTATACAGTTATCAAAATGTCTTCTTCTCATTGCCTGTGCCATTGATAGATAAGAAGCATTATCAAAAGCACCTTCGATGTCAAGAAACGCACATAATGCGGTTTCTTTTGACAAGAGAGATTTTTCAATTTTTGTCACAAGCATGTGTAGTGCTGTTATTGTGGATTTGCCTGATTGGTAGGCAAACTGGTATTTGGATAGTGGGTGTTTGGACATGAATACAGACTTTATGTATTCATATAATACTTTTTCCATAGTTTTCAACAGTATTGATGATAAACTAATTGGTCTAAAAGCCTTTGGAAGTGATTTGTCGCGTTTTCCCGCTTTTGGGATGAAAACTACTTTCACAAATCTCCATATCGAAGGAATGTGCTCTAGTATCAGACTTGCCTTAAAGATCTCGATTAGAGACGGAATTAGTTTTGATTCTCCATTTTGAATCAAGGCTGGAAAAATCCCGTCTGCACCTGCAGATTTGTAAGGTAGAAAGGATCTCGCCGCGTTTGCTACTCTGGCCCTCGTGAAGACTAACCCAGCAACTATGTTAGCGACATCCTTTGCACTTTCGGGTCCTATGAGACGCCTTCGAGAGCATATTGTGTCGCTATTATAGCCAGGATTTGTGTCCGAGTGGACAGATGTAGATCCCGGAAAGTGAGTCTTCATCAGTAAGTCTAGTACTTCTGAGGGGGTTTTTGTGAACGAACCGTCGTCCTTTTTAAGCGATCCAAGCCCGTTCGAGTGGTCTTTTGCCAAAGTCTTGTTGAGTCTAGCAACGATTGGGGTATTTTCAATGCTTTCGCAGTTATATACCCAGGATTTTCGTTTAGATCGTCTCAGTTCTCTACTGTACTCAGTTAGGGCTCTCTTATATTGAGACCAGTCCGAGGTAATTTTTGCTCTGTTGAACAATTTACGCGCCGTTTTGCGAAGCCGTTCGAGCCTTTTATTCCACCAAGGAACGTTTCTTGTCGAAGAAACTTTTCTCAGTGGGCAATTACTGTTGTAGGCAGAGATTATCGTTTCATTTAACTCTTTTGTAGCTGATTCAATCTGTTGAATCGACCTTATTTTTGAGTTTAGAGTTTTAGACTCGAGCTCAAGTGCATACCGATCCCAATTGGTTTTTTTGGGATCTCGGTATTCTCTATGAACTTCCATGCCACCATTCCATTCAAAAATAATGTGTCTATGATCAGACAAAGACGCCTCATCGGAAACGTGCCAGTTATGGATATTTTCTTGAATAGCCGGACTGCACAGCGTTAGATCTAAGACTTCTTGTCTGATAGCGTTAATGAAGGTTGGTTCATTCCCTTTGTTAGCAATATCTATGTTGTTTGACGAGAGAAATTCTAAAAGACACTCACCTCGGTAGTTGATATCCGTACTTGCCCACATGGTGTGATGAGCGTTGGCATCACATCCGATTATGAAGTCCTTGTTAATTTCCCTGCAGTAGTTTACAAACGCCGCTACCTCTCGTGGATGAACCTCAGGAGCGTCGCCTGGAAAGTAAGCCGACGCAATTACGATGTCGGCCCTTCCTTTGGCGGTAGGAACTTCCACTCTGATCGCGACGATGTCCCTTTGAATGAACTCTGTAATAGGAAAGCATTTAATGTTTGCATTTACTAAGACAGCAGCTCTTGGGGAGTCATGCTTATCATCATACAACAACTTACATGAACCTGTTTGAATACCTAGTATTCTTCCTTTGTGAACCCAAGGCTCTTGTATAAGAGCTAGATCCACAGCATCTTTTGTAAACCTCCTGGATAGCACGCTCGACGCTGCTTTGGCGTGGTGGAGGTTTATTTGCAGAACTTTAGTGTTCTGCATTAGGTTGGGTTATCCGATCTGGTGGTTCATTTGGGAGGATCAGAGTCCCATCTGTTTTTTTGAAAATCAGGTCAGGTTTTTTGCTTGTTCCAGCTTCCGTATTCGTATTAGATCTGGGATGGGTATGAAGAAACTCACCTTTTTTACTTGGCACAATCGAGGTTCCTAACCTGTTTGCGATAACCATTGAGTTCGTACCGCTTGGGCCGGGAATACTCAGGATGCCAAGCTTCTTGTTTTTCGGAGAATCTTCACGAGGGCGCTTTGGTTTTCCAGAAACCCTTCTGCCGACTTCTTGAGTTTTTTGTGGTTCCACTATTTTGGAGTCACTAGTCTCTGAAGACTTCAGGTTTCCTGGGTTTTTGGAATTTTTAGGTTCCTCGTTTTTTGGCCCCAGATCTCCTTTGAACACACCGGAGCTTTTATGGATTATGACTTGGCGCTGCTTTGGTTTTGTTTTCCTCAGCTTAGTTTCGCCAAATCGGAAGTTTATGTTGAAGTTGGTGCTAGTTAGTTGACGCATCGAAGCTTCGTCGACTGTTAGCGTCCAGTCCGCGTGAATTTCGTTGGGATTGGATCTCTTTAGTATTCGCCATTTATCGGTGGAGAGATTTTCATTTTGACTCTCAATGAGGCTTTTGAGTCTCTCGTCGCTGAATGTTGCGCTTTGTGGGAAAAAGGCATGGAGAATTTCTGGACGCGGAATATTTTTGGCGTCTAGAGCAACCAGTTTGATGTTATCGTCTAGGATTATCCCGGGAACCACTTTCTTCAACCATTCCGAAGTTTGATGATCTTTGCACGAAAGGATTAGATAACCTGACTTATACGAGCAATTGAAAAATTTGGGCTTAACCGGCTCGTTTCTTTGTTGCTCTATTGCAGTGAGTAGAGCATTCTGGATGGAATCTAACTGAGCCGTAGTAAGATCGGTGTTGGGATAGTCCTCCGGGAGTATTCCAACTTTGATCTGTTCCAAAGCTTCCTTGAAGGAGATTCCAGTTTCGACAGAAGTTATTGTGGAGTCTTTGTTTTGAAGAGTGTTTCGAGCATCTTTTTTTTGCTCGTTCAACCCCGCTCTTTTACGGGGGCAGAGATTTTGTTTTGATTTTTTGAGAATCGGTTTTTCGTCATTACTAGGTAGTTCCGATCCTCGGGGGCGTTTTGCTGGTCCAGAGATGTGCTGACTCAGTGCTTGCTGCCGAGCTTCCTTTGCAGGGATCCCGGCTGCGACCAAGTTCTTCAGCCTCCTTCTCTGACCCTTGGTGAGGTTTTTCTTCCACGAAGAGTGGACCTCAGCTGAATCTAGCGCTTTAGGTTCAGTTTTTGTAGTGACGTTACTTTCGTCACTATCATCCTCCAGCGACTCACAACGAGTCGGGGTGTTGAGGATGGAAGAGGAACAGGACTGAACATCCGCAGGTGCGTCACTCAGTACTTCATCCTCTTCGACATTCATGGAGTCGACCTCTATGACGATTTTTTCCGACAGAGAGAGGCTGCCGGAACCCGGAAGATTTTTGTTTTTTGTTGAATTATTCATGAAATTCCCACGAGTTGCGCGGTAAAGAAGTTCAACTGCATCAGTGACCCGCTTAATGCAGAGGGGGCAGACGATACTGTGGAGGGTGCCCTGGTACTCCACAGGCATTCTTAACCTTCTTTGAAAAAATATCACACGTGTGGGAAATTAGATTCTAGTCGCATAGGAATATTGAACGAAGTCTTAAAACAAGCTAATTTTGAAAAATCATATCCCAAAAACGAAAAAATAGCTGATAATGATATCTCTGATATCGAGATGTGTTATGTAGAAAATCCTCAAAATATAAAAAAAAATAGCGCCCTCTACTCCAAAGCCATGAAAACAACAAAAAACGACTACAATCAATAATTACGAAAACAAAATCCATTTTTTTTGCTGGTTCAATATTTCATTTTTTATGAGCTCATTGGCTTAAGTTTAGTATGTCGATCATCTAAATCGGTTCAGTGATTCAAAAGTTATGAATTTTTGAATAAGTCATTTTTGGGAAAAGTTGAAAAAAGGGATTTTTCGAACCACCCTAAAATGAAATGTAATAGTAATAGTAATAGTAATAGTAATAGTAATAGTAATAGTAATAGTAATAGTAATAGTAATAGTAATAGTAATAGTAATAGTAATAGTAATAGTAATAGTAATAGTAATAGTAATAGTAATAGTAATAGTAATAGTAATAGTAATAGTAATAGTAATAGTAATAGTAATAGTAATAGTAATAGTAATAGTAATAGTAATAGTAATAGTAATAGTAATAGTAATAGTAATAGTAATAGTAATAGTAATAGTAATACTTATCACCCATTCCATAAAAAATCGATATAGTGGCTCTCAGATGTCCATGAAAAGTGGTCGTTTTATTCCTTATCACAAAATATTAGACCAGTTTTTTAAAATTTTTTTTATTAGGGCGCTCAATTCCACTTTAGAGTGGTCCAAAAAATCAAGATTTTCCACTTTGCCCCTAAAAATGTCATTTTTACAAAAAATTATAACTTTTGAACTACCCAACCGATTCAAATGATCGACATATCAAATTAAAGCCAAGCATTTAGCGTGAGTCTTCTTTGAAAAACATATTACACCCACAAAAAGAATTGGGTTTTGTTCTCGAAATTATTGATTGTATTTGTTTTATATAATTTACTCGGTTAAAGATAGAAGGCGCTATATTTTTTATGTGTTTTCTTGAAAGCTGAGGATTTTTTACATCTGCTTCTCCTTAAATGACACCAACGTTTTCAAAGAAACATCGCCGTCTCAACGTAGTATTAATTGCGTCGTTTTTATTAGTACCTTGTTGAGATTCCTATGCCAACTAACACGCCTTGAATGCACTCTGAAGGGCAAGCTCTAGTTATGCGTGACCACAGTGAAAGTCGAAAGAAATTTCTTTTGACGAACAATTTTCCCAAGGAAAAATATGTTTACAAATATAGCGCTCTCTATCTTCAACCGAGTGAGCTACATATATAAAACGAAAACAATCAATAATTGCCAAAACTAAATTCAAATCACAAGTGAATTAATTTTTCAAATAAGACTAGCTCATTGCTTTTAATTTGATTTGACGTTCATCTGAATGGGTTCAGTAGTTCAAAAGTTATGAATTTTGAAAAACAGTCATTTTTTGAAAGAGGTGAAAACCACTGATAGATCATTTCTGATCAAGATCAATGAGCACCTTGATACGGGTCTAGTATTTTGCGACATGGAACAAAATATCCAACTTTTCACGAAAATCTTAGACTGGTCGACGCTCTTTTCCGACTAGAAGCCATATCAATTCTGGAAAAATGGACTTTCACCATGAGGAATGATTCCGAATCCGGCAGCGATTTTAGACAATTTTTTTCCCAGAGCTACTGTGTTCTATACAACTGACATAAAAATTTATTCTCGTTCGTTGTTTTTCAAATCAGTCAGTCATATTTGGGCCAAGATATTAAAGTTGCTGATTTAGTTTCATGAGAAAAATCACACTTCATGCTTCAGTGGTGGTATTGACAGTACCCTTCGTGTGTTGTTTCAACGATTTTTTCGTGAGTAATCAATCAACTTATCATTATCTTGAAAAAATTAATTGTGAACTGACCGTTTAAATTTATTTTTAAAAACTATAAACAATTGATATCTAAATTCAATCATATGATCCGCTCTTCAATAATTTAATTTTTCTTGTCAAACAGAATTAAAGAGCCGTGTTCGGAACGACAAAAAGGATCCTTCCAACACTGCTCATTTGAGTCCGACTGGCGAAACGCGCTCGCGGTGGCCATTATTTACTTCCCTGTCGCTGCCTCGCAAGCAACCCAACCCCAAGCGGGCGCGGAGAAAGGCCACGAGGATATTACATACAACGCGTTCCACCAGGACACGCGATTCGCGTGAAAGCGCGCAAAAACTCCTTCGGGGCGAGAAAGCGGGAGTGAGTGAGTGTGCGTTCAGCGTTCACTGTACATAAGTATTAGCAGAGGGAAAAAGAATAACAAAAATAATCCCCATCCCATCGGACGACGACAACGATGGCACACAGGTACATAAAAATGCTATGCTGCGCCATAACAGCCATAACAGTGTACATACAGAAAAAAGCTCATGTATACAACGCTTTGAAAAGAACGAGAATCCTACCCAGCCTCCGCAAGTCCCGCGGCTTCGTCTCCGAGAGCAAGCTTATGTCCGCATACGACGCCGACGACAACGACGATCACCAATGGCCGGGTCGGGATGTAGGTGGAGCTTAAAAATTCTCTTTTTTCCTATTCCCATAGCATTCCCATGTCAGAGAGCAGACTTTTTTCGTCCTTTTTCTATATTTTTCACCCTCTTATTTTTCTAACGCCACCACCGCTGGTTCCCCCTATCCCACACCACATCCGGACCGAGCTCCAGGTGGTTACCAACTCGTTTTTTAGGTCTTCTGAGTATTACTCATGTACAAACGAAACGGAGCGATTGAGGAAGCGCTTGGACAGGCTGGTGGGGGGAGGGTGCTGCACGCAGAGTATGGAATTTATATAGAACTTTTTCCAGAACACAACGTCGACGACCATCATGATGACGATGATGCCATGCTGCTGATGATGATGGCCACAAAGACTAACATGGGAAAAAGGGAATGGTTGCCGGGCTGATCGCAGGTCGTCTGCCATGTGAAGGGTGGAGGTGGTGGTGGCGGCTTGGCTGTGCGTTCGCATGGCTGACTCTGCATTCTCCCTCTCGGACTTTCGGTACATGCCATGCATACGAGAGGCTGTTGTCATCAGCCGGGCCTGGCTGCCATAGAAAGCAGATTCGAGTTTTCTGAATAAGGGTCGTTAAAGTAGAGGGTGAAAATGTTCAAAATGCGAAAAAGAGTGTTCATTACTGACTGTGAGTGGTGTGGCTGGGTGGATGCTATCTGCCTGTGTTTGACCTGGTCGAAAAGTGCTGCGCTAGGCAAAATGGACGCTTTCCGTCTCCTCACGTGTCGGGACCGGCAGGGAACGAACCGAGGCCCATCCAGCAGTCACTGGGAGATTCCAGCATGGTGGACAACGACGATGGGAACTGGGCTGGAACTGCTGTGCGCGCCTGGATGAAGCCTTTCGAGTTGGATTTGATAGAGTCACGATGAGTGATAGTTTTCGATACCGTTAATTTCTCTTTCTGGCGTTCGAGCGTATCTATCCGCAAGGGCTACGATGCGGTGGGAGATAATATTAATTTCGGAATTATAGCATACGGTCTGTCGTAGGGAGATTACCGATAGCTTTGGGTCTTTTTGAACTCTGTTGAAATTTGTTCCTTTCATTAATCACGAGCGTATCCGTTCTGTTGGGGATCCCATACTTTATGGGAGACAATCACGCTTCGTGACTATGATTCTGAATCGCGGTTCCAATGCACATTGTTGTCAGCAGTAGAAACGCACAAGGAATATCTCGATGCTTTTGTTTTTTTTTTTTAATATTATAGCTTTTCCAACGCTCGAATCTCTGATATCAAATTCTTTTACGCCAGTGTCATGTGCTCATGATTCCCAGATGGTGATATTATTGCTTCCTTTAGTGGAAAACAGTGAATTATTTTGTATTGATACAACTTGGCACACAAGCTGCTCTTCATAGTCCATTAAAAGGGCGGTTTTTTTCTTTTCAGCCACCGATAAAGCATAGGATAATGGAAATCCGACATGCCCGTGATATGATTGTAGTCCCATCAATGTCCTGAATTGGTGGAAGAAAGGGTATGATGCTAACTGCTACATGCCTAATTAATTCATTATTGAAGTGGTCAAAAATGCAGAACAACAGTTTAAATACCTGAACTACAGACGGGTCAAAATTACCGGATGTATTATTTGTTCACAAGGTTTTGTCTTGAAATTGTATTTAATACTTGCTGATCCGGCATACTTCGTCCCACCCAAAATTTATATTTCGTTATCACATCCACGTTTTCTTACTAAGCACACGTTCTTTGGTTCAATCGCAGAACTGCTCGTTGATTGATCTTCTAATCTTCCCTTTAAAATTATTTTTTACTATAAAATTTCAGTACTTCTACCAAAACTCGACATTATAATATCAGATTATGTTCAGACACAATTATCGTGCAAGATTTTTCATCCACTTGGAAATAACATGTTTCTCCGTTACATGGAATAAATGTTTGATACAGGAAATATGATAAAATGAAGACAGCCCTAAATCGGACAATTCCTTTCTCGTGTTTTGCTCTTATCAACTCATTCGGGGATCCAATTTTATTTATATAGATAGACGACGATATAGGAGTGCGTTTTACACATTAAAATCCATTTCCACCTTCGAACGAAGATCAATTTCATTACCGCAACCATCAAATGGACTTACAACGCTTGTCAATATGTAATTGTGGAACAGATGCAAATTGAATTTTTCAAATTTTCCCATTTTCCTTCAGAGTATTTCGAAAATTTTCAATTGTCATGTTTGATTGGAATATGTTTGGTTGAAATATGTGTATTATTTTTAGGGGACCCCCTCTCCATTTCACAGGAGTAAAAACATCATAGAAACATTTCTCGTACCTAAAAACCTCCACATGCCATTTGTTTGATTAGTTTTCGAGTTATGATGAATTTCATGCCAACTCGTCTTAGGAGTTGGCAGCACCATCTCAGATAGTAGTGAAACTTTGAGGGTGTAACGACATGGGTCATTTAAGCAACTTTGCATACTTGAACTATTCAAAAAAGAATTAGACTACTTTTTGAAAAGCCAAATTTTTTTTCTTAATTTTTTACAAAAAATTATATTTTAAAAACTATGATACCTACATTTGTTTCTCGAAGTATGGAATGTAGGAATTTGTTTTAATTTTCACAACAAAATACTAAAAATGTTTTGGAAAAAAAATTCGCTGAAGAAAAAGTTGTTTTAAAATTTAAAATTTATTTTTCTCAAAAACGTATTTTTTTAAATTCCCAAATATATATATATGCTAACTAACCCGGCAAACTTCGTCCCGCCCATTTACTTGATTAATTCTCGAGTAATGCAGAAATTTGTGTTTTATTTGTATGGCAGCCACCCCTAAGAGAGGGGGAGGGGTATCTAACCACCATAGAAACATTCATTGCACCCTAAAGTTTCCATATGCCTAATTTGGTTTAATTTGCTTGATTAATTTCCGAGTAATGCAAAAAATTGTGTTTCATTTGTATGGCAGCCCTCTCTAAGAGAGGGGAAGGAGTATCTTATCACCATAGAAACATTTATTGCATCCTAAAACCTCCACATGCCAAATTTGGTTTCATTTGCTTGATTAATTCTCGAGTAATGCAGAAATTTGTGTTTCATTTGTATGGCAGCCCCCTCTTAGAGAGGGGGGAGGGGTCTCAAAATATCACGAAAACCTTCCCCGGCCCCAAAAACCCCTACATACCAATTTTCATGTCGATCGGTTCAGTAGTTTCCGAGTCTATAAGAATCAGACAGACAGACAGACATCACTCCATTTATATATATATATATATATATATATATATATATATATATATATATATATATATATATATATATATATATATATATAGATATATATATATATATATATATATATATATATATATATATATATATATATATATATATATATATATATATATATATATATATATATATATATATATATATATATATATATATATATATATATATATATATATATATATATATATATATATATATATATATATATATATATATATAGATAGATAGATAGATAGATATGAATAGCCCTTACAATTTCCAACAAGTCGTCCATTCATCGAAAGATAGGCACTTTTACAAGAAGAAAGTTTTGCTAACAACAACTTTTTCATTTTTTCTTTGAAAAAAAATACATATGGTATATAAGTCATTTTTGGAGACTCCTGAAAAAAATAATGTTTTCCTCGTAACATTTTTTATAAGTAAATTCTCTCGTTTGACATGTCCTTGATATGTTTCTAAATAGATAAAAGTTAGCAGAGCATTTAAAATGCGATAATTTATACATTGAAATGTAACGAATTGAACAGCAATAGTATTTTTTCCAAAGGAAAAAAAAATTAAAAAGTTGTTCGGAAAACTTTTTCAATGTAAATGTGCTGTATATATATTAGGCTGTCAAAAAAGTCCTGCGGTATTTTTTTTGAATTTTCATTTGTTCATAAAATTAGTTACAATCATCTGTTTTAAGTCAAATATGCGCCGTTTTGTTCAATGACTTGTTCCCAACGAGATGCCAACTTAATAATACCCCTGTTATAAAGGGTGTGTCACATCAAATTGCATCACGGAAAAAACGCTGTAGAAATTTAATTTTTAGGAATTATATTTTCAGCTTTCGCTTATAATCAGATAAGAGTGTATAGATCATGTTGGCCATGCTTCACTGTCATTTCATCGTAAATTTGGAAAAAATGTCGTCGAACGAAAAAGAGCGTCGTGAATTAATCCTGTGCACTCATTTCGAGAATCCGGAGTTGTTACATCGGGACATCGGTTAGTGCTGGGAATCGTCCAATCCACGGTCAGCAGAGTACTAAAACGATACTTCGAGAACCTAACCATCGACCGGAAGGTGAAGAACGGCAAAAATGGATGCTCCGTCAGTGAAAAAGATCACAAGCGCGTAGTTAAGCAGTTTAGACGTGATCCGAGAAGTTCGGTCCGGGATGTCGCCAATAAGCTGAATTTGTCAAGTTCATTCGTCCAGCGGACCAAGCAGCGGGAGGGCCTGCGTACATACAAGGTTCAGAAGGCTCCTAACCGCGACGAAAGGCAAAACATGGTGGGGAAGACGCGAGCCCAGAAGCTGTACACCGAAATGCTGACGAAGCCGCATTGCCTGGTAATGGACGACAAAACCTACGTCAAAGCGGACTTTCGTCAGCTGCCGGGCCTGTTCTTCTCCGCAGAGGACAAATTCAGCGTTCCGGAGGAGATTCGCAAGCAGAAACTATCCAAGTTTGCCAAAAAGTACATGGTGTGGCAAGCGATCTGCTCTTGCGGAAAGCGGAGCGCCCCCTTCGTGATGACCGGCACGGTAAACGGGCAGGTTTACCTTAAGGAGTGCCTACAGAAGCGCTTACTACCACTATTGAAGCAGCACGAGGGCCCGACCATCTTCTGGCCGGATCTCGCTTCGTGCCACTATTCAAAGGACGTGTTGGAGTGGTACGAAGCCAACGGGGTCACCTTCGTGCCAAAGGAAATGAACCCGTCCAACGCGCCGGAGGTTCGCCCAATAGAGAAATATTGGGCGATTATGAAGCAGGCCCTCCGGAAGAACCCAAAAGTTGTCAAATCGGAGGCGGACTTCAAGAGAAAATGGATTTCTGTTCAAAAAAAACTACAACCTGACGTTGTACAGAACCTTATGGACGGGGTAAAGAGGAAGGTGCGAGCATACGGGCTTGGGCTCGAAGTATGAATAAAAAGAAAATGCCAAAAGTTGTTTAATAGTTTTTATTGTACTGTCTAAAATTTTCAAAAGGATCGGTCTACTGGGCGAATTTCTACAGCGTTTTTTCCGTGATGCAATTTGATGTGACACACCCTTTAGAAGCTCGCTTCCTTATTGGCAAAAAACTCGGATAGCCAATTTTCACAGGCCTCTTTTGTGGCTAACTTCTGACTACCTAACTCGTTCGCCATGGACAACAACAGGTGGTAGTCACTTGGTGCAAGATCCGGACTATACGGCGGATGCAAAAGAACCTCCCATCCGAGCTCCCGGAGCTTCTGGCGCGTCACCAAAGAAGTGTGTGGCCTGGCGTTGTCCTGATGGAAGACAATGCGGCCTCTGTTTATCAAAGATGGCCTCTTCTTCATGAGTGCTACCTTCAAGCGGTCCAGTTGTTGGCAGTACAGGTCCGAATTGAGCATTTGGCCATAGGGAAGCAGCTCATAATAGATTATTCCTTGACAATCCCACCAAACACACAGCAGAACCTTCCTGGCCGTTAATGATGGCTTGGCCACCGTCTGAGCCGCTTCAGCGGGCTTCGACCACGACCGTTTGCGCTTCACGTTGTCGTAAGTGACCCACTTTTCATCGCCAGTCACCATCCGCTTCAGAAACGCTTCGATTTTGTTTCAATTCAGCAGCGATTCACATGCGTCGATACGGTCAAAGATGTTTTTTGCGTCAACGTGTGTGGCACCCATACATCGAGCTTCTTTGTGAATCCAAGCTTCTTCAAATGGTTAATAACGGTTTGATGACTTATCCCCAGCTCTTGGCCGATGCTACGGCTGCTACTATGCCGGTCTTTCTCGGCTAATTCAGCGATTTTGTCGCAATTTTCGACGACAGGCCTTCCGGAGCGTGGCGCATCTTCGACGACCTCTGCACCAGAACGAAAACGTTGAAACCATCGTTGTGCGGTGGAAATGGAAACTGTATCGGGTCCATAAACTGCACAAATTTTATTGGCAGCTTGAGATGCATTTTTGTCATAGTAGTACTGTAAAATATGTCGGATTTTCTCTTTATTTTGCTCCATATTTGCGACACTATAACTTACGAACGACTTAACCAAACAAAACACTGTCAAAGACTATATTATAGCGCGCAAAAATACCATTCCAACAAGCTATAGTATGACTCGATACAATGAATACAACTAGAACTACGCGCTTACAACGACACCTCGCGGAAATACCGCAGGACTTTTTTGACAGCCTAATATATAGTTGTGAAAAAATTTTTTTTGCACGTTTCAAATATGCCTTAATTTACGAAAAAAATATCATCTTTCAACTTGAATTGTCACCAGGAATTGTTCATATCGATATTGCAGCGAAATTAAGATAGATAGAAGTTGGGTGTCAAAGAACAAATTGTAGAGCGGTTAGAAATCTTTAATTTAGTTGATAGAAATAGTCATATTCAATATGAATTATTCGGATAAAATTAATAATAACACATTGAAAATCACTAACTTTGAAGTTTTTCACTTCCAAAATGTTATTTAAATCCACTAATTTAGATGTTTTATAACAATATCCTGTACTCAATTTTCTCATCTTACAATTGGAAGCAACAGAATCGTCTTCTGTAGCGTACTTTTTAATGTAGCGTTTGAGACAACAGAGTCCGAAATAAACAAAAGGTTCTATAACTCTGTCATTTTTTAAATTCGGACATATGCGTAGAAGGATTATTTACATCAAATATGATCCTCTATCATCTCCCGAATGAGTTCAGGTTTTTTATATGAGAAAAGTATTTTCTGACTATAAGGGAATGAATCAAAAATTAAATTCTTCTTTTATATTCAAAAAACAAAAAAATATGTGCATAAAAAAAAAGACGGGTGGGTAATGTCGGGGACATAACCGGAGTGACGTAGGACTATGCAAAGGGGACAGCTTTTGCTAAATATATATTTCAAATATATTGTTTTATTTTCTTCTTCTTCGAGAATACCTAATATACCTACCTATCTACCTAAAAATGGATTAGTTTACTGTTTACGCTTTATGAACATGTTGGAGGTTCTGAAAAGAACCTTTGGTGTTGTGTTTTTGCGTTTTTTTTTACAAACTTGATTCTTGATTTTTTTCTGAAGGCTTTGTACTTATTAAATGTTCAACGTCGGGCATGTTTCGGCGTATGCACATATCGTACAATCAAAATGATGGCTGTGATAGGGAATGCATAGGTGGTCATCAGCTCATTCACTATCATATATTTCACTATTGATTGTACCTTAAACTGTGGTTTCGGAGACGAATGAATTGTAAGATTTGTAGTCTCCGCAAACAAAATAAATAAAAATGAAAGAGAACTGAGGTTTTGGAGACGAACTCTACGATCTGTTGAGAAATAAACGAGCTATAAGCGTTCTGAAGAAAACCAACAGTAAATACAGGGACGGATGACCTTCGGATTAAAGTCCTTTAAAATAAGAACAGAGTAGCAGGAAATACATAGCTCATCATGTTGCTCTTTAGTTATTTTTCTATACAATGTAGATGTAACGTCCGTCAATTTTCAACATCAGTTATCAACCAAAGAAAGCAGTTCTTGCTACCGAGAAATTTCGTTGATGCCATCCTGCATACAATGTGTTGTAATTTGAAGCCACTTTTAATTCGGAAACCATGTATGGGTTTGTGAAAACTAAATGATCAATTTAAAAGACCTCAGCCACCAATAAGCTCAAGAACAAGCATAAACAAAATAGACCGGTTTATATTATATGTCATATTATGTCACTTTAGAATGCATTGTGAAATGTATTGTGAAAAACTTTTAATAACTCTTCTTTGAAAGGTTGAATGGCCCTGAAAAGCGCCGTGTTTTACGGTGGCTGGTTTTGCCACCAAAGCAGTCTGTATGAACAAACTTTTTCCTTCTTCTACCTTCTACCGTTTTGCGATTGCGTTTGCCACTCGCTGAAACTAGTTGTTGCCACCGAACCGAATGTGCTCTGTTCTGTAGGCGGGTTTTCTTATTGTCGTAAGCAGCTTTGCAAGCCAACTCGAGCACTCCGGCGGCCGAAATTCTATAACCGCTATTAGGTATACTGGTGCTCCGGCACCAATCCGTTGATGCGATGTGATGTGAAACGATGCCATACAACCACACTGATTTACGGTTTGAAACAGAATGATATATTTTTCAGCGGGTCCGCGCGTTTTGTACTTTGGCGGTACACGCTCACAGGATAGAGATAAATCAGCAGACTCAGCCAAAGGGGCGTGTCCAACGGAACGAACGAATGAGCGTTAAAAGGCAGCGATGGCAAAAAAATACATTCTAGAGCGAATGAACTGCAAAGTTTAAAGCCTCTTAAAAACAAAGAAAGAAAGAAAGAAAAAATACATGCAGTTGTTTCTAACAAACACGAAGGTAACGAAGACTAGTGGAATAATGTGGAATAAAAATATCTCGGAAACCGACAAGAAGGAGGAGAAGGAATCATATGCTATCTACATCATAAGGTGCTGAATCAGGATCATTCCGACACCGGTTTCTCATCGAAGGCGATGAGCGTCATGAGCTTCAACAATGCATCTTTGAGCGTATCGTAGCGGAAGCCCCGGGTCTGACCCACTACAATAAGCGGTCAACCATTACGGCGTGGGAAATTCAGATCGCAATCAGTCTGTTGCTGCCCGGTGAACTTGCATGCGGTTTCCGAAGGTATCAAAGCGGTGAAGAAGTATACCAGCTCCAAATAAAGAGCGTTTTCCGACTGCTGATTCGGAAGCAAAACACTAAAAAGGGTCCTTTTCAGGACCACAAAATCATATTTAATCTAAAGAGTTTATTGTTTTGTTATCACTCGATATACCCATCTTGTTCGGCTAAACCTTCCTGTTTAGCGATTGCGTTTGCCACTCGCCACAGGATTCACAGTTGGAAAATTTCTTCCCATCCAGCTTGGGACATGTTGGGTCATAACTTGGACCCCGAACTCCATGTTTACAAAAATGTCCAACTAAATATGTCGCATTACAGGTCCGTCCAATTAGCTAAATGTCGAACTAAATGTAAATTAATGTTTTTTCAATCTGGAAGCAATTTAAGAATTGGTGAAAATTGAATAATCGAGAAAGTCTCCAACCATCAATAAGCTCAGCACAACTGCCAAATTCTCAAACTCATCATATTCTGGCAAACAAATTATGAAAAAATCAATATGTGTTTTATTATTATTTTGGATAATATTTTAGAATGCATTGAACTGTATTTCGTAAATTCTTTTTTGAAAGGTTTAATGGCCCTGATAAGCGCTGTGTTTTATGGAATGGTTCCAATTTAGAAAACTTAGTACTCGTGGTTTTGAAAAAAACCCATTTCGAACGCCCTCGATGCCGCCTTGTTCTGGATTTGCCACCAAAGCAGTTTGTATAAAGAACAAACTTTTTTTCTTCTGCGGCCTGCTGCCGTTTTGCGATTGCGTTTGCCACTCGCCACTCGCTGCAACTTCCTGTTGTCTTGATGTCCACCGAACCGAATGTGATTTGCTCTGAATGCGGGTTTTCTTATCGTCGCGAGCAGCTTTGCCAGCTAACTCGATCACTTCGGCGGCCGAAACTATATAACGCCGGCTAGGTGGACTGGTGCACTGGGACTAACGCGCTCGGCCTAGCTACCCTTGCGGAGCAATTGGCGGATACACATACGGGGAACTGGAGACCAACACTGTTCGAGCGGGATTTTGCCGTTCCCTTCACTTTTCCTCCTTGTGTTGGTTTGTTGACGATGTGGTGTACGGTTTGGATGAGAATGATCGTTACGGAAGGAAGGAAGGTCTTGTATTATAGAGACTTTACACTTTTGCAGTTCATTCGTCTCTAGCCTTGAGAAAGGCCCTTTGAAAACTCTACTCTACTCTACTACTCTACTCCAGCGCTACCACCTCCGCCCTCTTGCCTTGAGAAAGGCACTCGATCCCTCGCCGTCCAGCTCGTCCAGCAACGATGTTGTCCAGTCGGTGTCCACACAAAGAATGATCGTTACGGCAGCGGAGCGGGGATTTTTAAGCTGACTGGCTGGCTCGAGAATTACGCATGTGTGAGACTGCGACCAATGTTTCGTTCATATTTTTTCTTTTTCCTTTCCAATCATGGTTCATTGTATTTCGCTGCTGCTCTGGTTGCCCGTTTTGGTCGGTACGATTTGAGGAGCACAAAATGGACCAATCAAAAATGGACACATAGTACATTTGGACAATGCTTGATATTTCACAATTATTCAATTATTTATCTCAAGAAAAATGAAATGTTATTCGTTATGATAGATGCGTAGATATATTTCCTATCAATTGATGCAAAAACCCTTGCGATCTATTGAGAAATGCTCGAGTTATAAGCGTTCCAAATCTTGCATTTTTTCCTACTTGTTCAGTGCCTAGATTTTCATTTCACACCCTATATCTTCCGGTTAGACGTAGTCCTACGTCAAAAAAAAAAAGTTTCTGTGTTTAAAATGACCACCAAAATCATATTATTGGAATATGTTTATTCTCGCAGATTGCTAATGTTCAAAGATGCAAAAATAGTTGACAAAGCTTGAAGAACATTAATCAAATCAAGCGCCAGAACTAAGCCAGCTAATTTCCGGCGACAAGACTGTGACCTGCTATCATCACATTATGAATTACCCACCACTTTTCAATGCACTCATCGATCACCCCGTTGATTGAAACCGCATGCAGACGGCCACAACCTTCGATTCGATCCGTAATCGGATATGCTCCAATAGTATCCCAACGGCAACGAATGATACCGGAATAAACACTCCACAAAAATAGGGCCGCGTTCTTTGGCTGCAAAACAAACTGTCTAGTGCTTGGGATAACACAGCACAATATTTGACGATAGACAAAATGCCAGCCTGGTGAGGGGTATGCAAATGGTAGACTGAATTACGTACCAAAATCCATATTTTGATTAAATTTGGAAATAGAAACGGTGCCGGAAAATTGGCAGCTGGGAATGCAACTAGGATAAGTGAGAAAAAAATCACGTAAAACATCGTTCATTTCTACAATTTTGTTACAATGTCTCGAAAGACATTGATCAGAATTCCACAATTCCGAATTTCGAATATCACAAATACCCCAATGCGACAGGAACTCGAATGTTATTAAAATTATATATAGTTTAACTTTTATATTAATTAAATTATTAATTTTTTATGAATGATAAACTTTTTCAATTAAATTATAAATATTATCCAGTCAATTGGATCACGAACTCATAGAATAAGATATTGTAATCTGTTTAGAAAAAAGAAAAAGAAAAAAGACAGGTAATGCGTTGAAAGGAGATAAAAGAACAGTATTATACACAACGAGATTCTAGGACATTTACGAGATCACGAATACCATTTATATGGATAGAACGTTTACCGAATGATAAACAATAACGAATAACTATATTGAATTATTTAAAAAAAAAGAAATTTTGTTAATAATCCTGAATATAAAATCAGTTCAGTAAGGTAAATGATTTTGGTTTGTCCAGTCGAAAATATGATCATGGTTTGCCCACTTTTTTGAATGCTCTAATTCAGCGCTCCTGTGTCAAATAAGGCCTTCGAATGTTTCGAAACATATAAATGAAATTGCCTTTTACATGATTTATAGTAGTTTGATAGTATATTTTTACGAAATCACATGTTTTAAAGGATTATAAAATACACCTTCTATTTGTGTCAATGCGCCCCTCATTCGAGCTAACTTTTAATCGATCACCAGATGATTATTTGGCACGTATTCAGACCTTTTCTGGATTACAACACTTATAAATATTGTAAACATCATGCTTGCTCACCATTTGTATCGGATTTACATAGCTAAACCATTAAATTAACGCATTTTGATGAACTCAATTCTGATCATGAGTTGTCCAATTCAATAATGTTGTTTTGTCCACATGATTTCTATGCCAACCGCTTGGCGCGCTGCAGTTTGTTTATGTTTGTTTATGGTGTGCTTCGCGCATAGCAGAAGTATGGTTTTTCTGTGTTGATTGTGTTGAGGTGAACACTTCTAAAATGCCCAAGAAAAGGCAATATTCTGAAGAAAGCCTAAATTATGAATGAATCAATATGATGACAGTAGACTCAAGCAATGATAAATGCAACATCTAATTGTGAATTCGAATGTTTTCATTCAAAAATGGCGATTTCTAAAACCGGACAACCCATGATCATTTTTTTGGGCAAACCATGATCAGAGGTGGTCAAACCATGATCATAATTCTTCTTTAAGGAAAATCGTTAAAAAACATAAAAATTTGAATAATTTCAACACCTTATGGTAGTATTAGCAACTAGAGACTTGGGGCTTTTCAACAAACCCAAAGTCGTATCGATTATGTGTGATTTTCATGAAGAAAAATCGATTTGCATTTACTAGTTGCGTAAAAACACCCCAAATTGGACAAACCAAGATCATTTACCCTACCAGCTGACAGAAAAACTCATTTGTCATTTGTCATTTTTTTTTCATAATGAAATTTATTCTCTGGTCAATGAAATCGTCCTGAAAATTCAGATTTTGAAAAAAATGTATTTTTGATTCCAATGAAAGTTTGTATTCCATTTGCGTTGGAGGAAATATGAGCTTTCCAAAGCAGTTGACTTTTTTTACTCAAGTGTAACTTTTGAAAAGGGCATATCGATATTAGTAAGAGAAATCTTTGATAATTTATATCTCAAAAACTATGAGTCGCACCGCAATAAGGTCTTGGAAAGAGTTATAAAGTATTAATATTTAAACGTGAAAAAAATATACACTGAGGAAAAAAAGTACTCTTTTTATTTACAAAAATTATAACATCAATTTGAAACTTCTAAAATATAGATTTTTAATTTTTTTCATTACTCTATATCAAATAGAAATCGTGTAGAAAATTTTAAAAATAAGTAAAATAAAATCATTTTTGACGGAATTCGTGGAACACCAAATTTTTAGGAATTCTCGAAACTTCGAATATTTGTATGTTGACAACTTTCAACCATAAATTATGAGTTCTGATGGGATTTAAGACAAGAAAAGCTAGTTATCAATCTATAAGCCATTCTCAAGATATTTAGAAAAAAGTATTTCTAATTTGTTGTCTTTTTTATAGTAAACTAGCTGACCCGGAAAACTTCGTCCCGCCCACAATTAATTTTTTGTTATCAATACCTTCAAACATTTACGTTTTCTTACTAAGCGCAAGTTCATGAGTGCAATTGAAGAACTGTTCATTGATTAATCTTTTAATCGACCCCGTTGAATTTACCTTTTATTGAAAAATTTCTAGTACTTCTACCAAAACTCATCATTATAATATCAGATTATTTTCAGACACAATTCTCGTTCAAGATTTTTCAATCACTTACAAATAACATGTTTCTCCGTTACATGGAATAAATCTTTGATACAGAAAATATGACAGAATAAAGACAGACACCTCTCTCTCCTTCCCTTAGAAGGAGTGTCTGTTCACCATAGAAACGTTTCGTGCCCCCTTAAATCTCACATGCCATATTTGGCTTCATTTTCTTGATTAGTTTTCGAGTTATGCAGAAATTTGTTTTTCATTAATATGACAGCCCACCCTGGGAAAGGGGGAGGAGTGTCGAACCACCATAGAAACTTTAATTGCATCCTAAAACCTCCACATGCCAAGCTTGGTTTCGTTTGCTGATGTTTTCCTTCGTACTGTTGATTAAAGGTTGATTTTTTTTAAATCCGGAATCACAAAACCACCTGTATTTCGGGATTGATTTAAGGTACAAAACTTGTTTCAGCATCACAATACAGATAATTCATTGTTATATCAGAAAAAAAATTTCCTTTACACTTTGGAAATGTGTACGTTATATCGAGGTAAAATGTACGTTATATCGAGTGACGTTATATCGAGGGTACGTCATAACGAGGGTACGTTATATCGAAGTTTCCCTGTATTGAGATATAAAAAAAGATTTTTTTAAATATCGCTACGTTTTGTATTAACCCACATTTCAAATGTTTTTTTAACGTAGCTCCTAAACATATATTTTTACCATAATGATGTATTTGAAAAAGTTTTTGGAAAGTATAAGCAAATTGATAAAATTTAATGAACATGACGGTGTTACACGACAAACGTATTAAAAGGGTCTATTAAAAAGAAAACAAATTAGAAATATTTTTCAAAATATCTCTAGAATGGCTGCATTTAGAAGAAGATTAATAATGAGCTTTTCTGTTTTAAATCACATAATAATTTGTGGCTAAAATGGTGGTTAATATTCAAAAATTCAAAGTTTTGGAAATTCATAAAAATTCGATGTTTCACAAAGTTCGTCAAAAATAGTTCTACCACCTTGAACTTATTTTTTAAATTTTCTACATGACTTCTATTTTATATGAAAAATATTTGAAAAAAAAATCGTATTTTAGATATTGTAAATTAAAGGTTTTTTTTTGTTAATAAAAAAAGAGTTCTGATTTTCTCTTCTCAGTGTATATTTTTTCACGTTGAAAAATCAATACTCTATAACTCTTTCGAAGACACTATTTCGGTAAGATTCATAGTTTTTGAGATATAAATGATCAAAGATTTCTCTTTCTAAAATCGATATGCCCTTTTCAAAAGTTATACTTGAGTCAAAAAATTCCAAATTGCAGAGGAAAACTCATATTTGCTCCGACCCAAACGGAATACAAACTTTCATTCAAATCAAAAATACTCATGTTTTGTCATTTGTCGATTTCATTTGGAATTGCTCTTATGCTTCACAGATAGCCATTGAAGTGAGTTTAGCATGAGAGCTCAGGAAGTGAAACTGTTACAACCCAAAATCGAATGCATTACTTTATTGATTATCTCAAAGAACCCGGATAAATTGAATGAAATGTTGAATAAAAAACCAAATATCAAAATATTTTCTTAAATATTCTTCGATGAACCACACCGGTTCTTGCATTGGCAATCCCCTCGATGGAAAGCTACCTGTACACGCCGATTGACACTGCACTGGCTCGTTGTTTCCGCAGCGCACCGTCACATATTCTGTGCTCAGCATTCGTCGAGAGACCGCCAGCCGATGCGGGTAGTCGTAAGAAACCACTCCATCCGGAAACAACACCGGGGGTGTTGTTTCACCGTTCGGAACCCCGAAATTTGCTACCCTCGCTCAAGTTTACACCCCACGCCGCGTCCTGGGAGAGTAAGCGGTTACGTGAGGGTAAAACCGAAAGCTGTCCCTCATTATTTTCTGGGCTCATAGAGTTCACCCACGGGATCTCTGCCAAGCTTTTTTTTTGTTGCGCTAAGTATGTGTTTGTGTGACTGTGTGGGAGGGTAATTTTTTGTCCCTTTTTAGTGGGAATAGGATTTTTGACTGTCTGGCGAGTGCTGGCAGAGAACAAGAACACAAAAAAACGGATTACTTTCCTCGGGTGTAGTTTTAGCTTTTCGCTGCCAGATAGCGTTGCAATAGAACTGCTCCGAGTGGGTGGTTGATGAGGTTTGTTTTTTTTGCGCTCAGAACTGGTGATCTAATAATCATATCTACGCCATTACCAGCAGTCATTTGAAGCGCACTGCAAAGAGTGTGAATTTTCAAAAAAAAAAGTAATAACCGGTTCCAGCACTCGCCACATAACGTGGTAATTATCAATTGAATTACATACCTCTGTACATTAAATGGAACAACACTCTTGATGGCCAATTTTGAGGTCAACAGCTGTTCGGAACCTGGCTAGGGTTTAATCAACCGTGAGAAGAAAAAAACGACTCGCACACATGGCCGGGATATTTCGGCACTACGCTGTGATACAAAAAATGAATACAACGAACAGACGGTCATAGTATTTTTTTCGGTGGTCTTTTTTTGGAGATTATTATGTGTAATTAAAAAATAAAAATAATACGCTTTTCCCCATTCATCCAGTGCGCTGTTTTTCGTCCCCTACGGAAGCGCTTCCCGGCTCCAGTGGACATATGTTTTTTTTTTCCGCTGAAGCTGTGAGTGCATAAATTGTTTCATCGTTCATGAATGCTAGCGGACATTCAACTTTATGTTCGTATGATAACACACTATTGACTGTCGATCATTGTGCGGGCTCAGAGATGTGCTAGGAAAATGCACCATTTCGACTGGTTTAGCAGTTGATGGGCGTTATTCAGATGCCCTGCGTGGATTGCTTAGAAGATCGATCGGAGCCTGTGGATTCAGCTTACGATCGAGCCTTACTCTCTTACTCTTACTTAAACCATAAAAATTCCAAATTATTTATTATAAAAAAAAAGCAGTGAGCTTGTCGACTAAAATTTTGAATGTAAGATTTTTTTTTTGAATTGGTGGTCAATTTCCGGATTTATTCTAAAAAACGAAGAAAATTTGTTGATATCCACTATAAACAATGCATGAATTGGGCTCGGTAAATTGAACAAAAAAAAAACCACTTGAAATATTTCTTACCTTTCTTACCATTATTTTTCTGCCGCTTTTATTATCGAAAGTCTAGCATTTTCAAATTCAGCTGATTTCATTTCGTTTCCTTTTTTATATTTTTATATTTATTATTTCCCTGGTTATCTTCATTCTTTACAATTATTTAGTGGTTCCTTTTCGACTTAATTTTTCCTCTTCCGATAAAATACTTTTTCTTCGCATTTTTGTCATTGAGAAATTGCACCCTAAATCAGTCGACTGCTGCTATACTTATCACCAATTTAAAATACGTCTGGCTTTTTTAAAGGGCGTAATCAAAATCATTGATCTTTCTTTCAAAAAATTGTAACTCAAAATCCAGATGTCTGATTAAAATATGATGTTTGACTGAGCTATTGGAAAATAAATGTAAAAAAATGTTTTGGGATATAAAAGTTTTTAATATTGAATTCGATTTTTTAGAAATATTTTTTACCAGTACATTTAAAATGTTATTTTTTAATCATATTTTAATCAGACATCTGGATTTTGAGCTACAATTTTTTGAAAGATAGATAAAAATAAAATAATATCATTTTGTTTTCAGACACAATTCTTGTCCAAAATTTTTCAACCACTTGCAAATAAAATGTTTCTCCGTTACATGGAATAAATGTTTGATACAAAAAAATATGATAAAATGAAGACAGCCCTAAATCAGACTTTTTCTTTCTCTCGTTTTGCTCTTATCAACACATTCGGCGATCCAATTTTATTTATATAGATAGAAGACGATATAGGTGTGCGTTTTATCACATTAAAACCCATTTCCACTTTTGAACGAAGATCAATTTCGTTACCGCAAACATCAAATGGATTATCAACGCTTGTCAATATGTAATTGTAGAACATATGCGAATTGGATTTTCCGAATTTTCCCATTTTTCTTCAGACTTTTCCGAAAACTTTCAGTTATCATGTTTGGTGTACTATTACGGGACCCCCTCTCCATTCCAAAGGAGGAAGGGGTGTCATACCATCATAGAAGCATTTTTCGTACCCAAAAACCCTCACATCCCAAATTTGGCTTAATTTACTTGATTAGTTCTCCAGTTTTGCAGAAATTTGTGTTTCATTTGTATGGAAGCCCCCATGCCCTTAGAGAGGGGGTAGGTGTGTCGAACCACCATAGAATCGTTTCGTGTCCCCTAAAACCTCCACATGAAAAATATGGCTGAATTGGCTTGATTAGTTCTCGAGTTATGCAGTAATTTGTGTTCCATTTGTGTGATAGCCCGCCTTTAGAGAGGGCGGAGGAGTGTGGAACTACCATAGAAACGTTTATCGATCCCTAAAACCTCTATATGCTAAGTTTGATTCCATTTGTTTGATAAGTTCTCGAGTTGTTCAGCACCCTCCCCCCTCTTTAGAGGTTTGATTTATTCTCGAGTTATGCAGACATTTGTGTTTCATTTGTATGGCAGCCACCTCTTAGAGAGGGGTTGGAGTGTCTAACCACCATAGAAACATTTATTGTACCCTGAAACCTTCAAATGCCTAAAATGTAATCACTATGGAAAACAACTTTATCGGTACAATGACCAATTTGGAATGAATATACAGGATGTTAATAGCTTTACCATCTAGGAAGCTCTACAGGAAATACGTTTCATAACTCGGTTAAAATCACGAAGACGTAGTGTGTGGTCCACCGTAAGATATATTTGAATTTTAACATTCATTGGTCTAACTATATCGGTCTTTCGGGTAGAAAATTCTAGATTTAGGGAAGATGAAGTGCCAAAGCTTAGTTATAAAAAGTTCAAAAAAACGTTTCGGGATGACAGATGTACGCTTGATTTGTTGGTCAGAAAATTACATCACCTCCAAAGAGAATATACTTTATGGCTGTCTACTATTCGGTTGGAGAAACGCATCGCTATTGCCCTGACTGCTCTCGAATTGTCAGCGGAATATAGAACTGTTGGGAGCCCATTCGGAGCAGGAAAAACAACTACGGGTGCCATATAGAAGTCAAAGTACGGAAAGATGAGGCAACTGATTACTATAACTTCAAAGGTTGGCATTTGGTCATTCTGTTTGTTACGATGGATCATCGTCACTGGTTCACATATATCAACGTAGGAGTTCCGAACCGTTCAAATGATTCAACTATTTCTGAAAACTCCAAACTCAAAAAAGTGCACTGCACGAACGAGACATTTAAAGCATATTCCAAACTAATCGAAGGGGTGCCATACTAGGTGAAGGAGCCGTTTCTATTTTCCGCAGATCAACCGGACCACGAAAATTTAAACAATTATTATCTATCAGCATGCCGACGGGTTGTAGAGAACGCCTTTGGACACCTGAAGACCCGGTTCAGAAGAATCGAGAATGGTTTAGCGATCGACCTAAACAATGTCAATGTAATTCTCAAAACTTACTGCATTCTACACAACCTATGTAAGAACCACAATGCTCATATAACCTTAGATTCGAACCAACAGTCACAAAGAAACGAAAACCCAAAAGCATCCTGGATTAGAAACGCACCGATGGTACATTTCGGTAAATATCACAGGGGAACTGTCTCATTATCTCATGCCTCCATATTCACTATCAAAACAGTGGGTGTATAAAACTATAAAAACAGTATGGTTATACCGGATTTAGTGTACAATGAATTGTTCAGTGTTCTTAAGTAAATAATTGGAAAAAAATGCTAATTTGACGCTTCAATTTTCTTAATAGAAGTACCGGTATGTTTACATTAAGGGTGCCAAACCAGAAAACAGGTCACATTTTTATGAAAAAAAAGAAGCTATTTTTGCTGTGAACGGATTTTAACGATTTACATACCGATGGAATCGGAGATTTTCTAAGATTTGTTTGATATGCTATACATTACAATTCCATAGTCTGTGTATGGCCTAAATTGACGAAAATTGGAAGCATTTCCATTTCCCCATACATGTGTGTGCTTTCCCGAACAGAGTTGTCAATAACGGGCAACTTATGCAGCCGCTAGAATAGAAACAACGGAGGGGGATAGCGAAAAGAGAATATTTTTGAAGTAAACTCCACCCTTGCATAGTAAATAAGCTGTCGCTAGCGTGTAAGTATTGCATCTCCTCTGAGGAAAATTCCCAGAATCTTTCTGTGCCCGAAACAACAAAGATCGCTTATTCTGCTCGTTTTGTGTTTTATGTTTCCCTTCGAGCTGTGAACGCTAGCGAATATTTCACATGAAGTGCATTGCAATTACCACAATCATCCGAGCCATGGAAAAGCAGGCGAAAAAAGAGAAGAGTGCAAATGATTATAGGTCGCTTCTAGCCATCAGAAAGAACTTAGAAACTTAGAACTTGTTCATTTCCTGTACATGTAAATAGCACACCTTCGATACTTTTAGTTGCCATTCGTATTTACTCTCGTGCGTATCGGCTCTGTTCTCGTGCAACAAGCTCCTAGCTTTGTTGACGGTTTTGACCGAGAGTCGAGAAACGATTTTTCACAAATGGTCATTCTCGCGATGTTTCATTTTTATCGCTGCAACTATGTGCATCTGTTAGACGTTTGTTTGATGCTAGTTGAATGGCGATGCACGGAAGATGCCTTTCGTTAAAAACTTAGTGCAATGCGTGCATTGATATAAAGAAACAAATTGTTACATATGACCAATTAGTGTATTGTTCGCAAAGGCAAGAAAGAATCGTTGCTTCTCGAAATGATTATATAAAACCACGCAAGCCATTACACCTTTTCAGAGTTCCCAGAACTTCTTACCGAAAAGTTATTTATGAAATTTCGACGCATTGGCAAATAATATCCGAAACGATAAACCAACAAATTTCAAAAACAAAAAAAAATACTGCGTAGTCCTACGTTCTAAGCGGTCGTGTCTCGGATACAACCCCTCGAATTTTTTAACTTTTCACACAATGAATTGATATTAGGTTGTGTTACAAATCGTAACAACGAAAGGGGGTTTCTTCTGTAAATATAATTGCAGAACTCGATGTTTTTGAAGTTCGTAGAGTAATTATAATTTTCCTATAATTCAAATGTGTACATATATGTTCTCTACGTTTTAATTTGTTCACAGTATGTATCGTGTATAGTATAAGTTAGTTTTTATAATATTAATTTGCATGTAAGAGATAATTATTTATATAAATTCTAGTAATTAGTTAAATTCTAACAACTGTATAGGTTTTCTTAGTCTAGGCTTACTCACGTTTAGTCCCCTTATTTTAGTTTATAATTTCATATAATTTTAGAGCATGATCCAAATCTAGTTCTTTTGTTTGAAGATTTTTCTAGGTTATGTTCAATCGTAGGTAATCCTAGTAGAATTTTTAGGATATGTTCAAAATAAGGATAAGTATATACTCACTAAATAATAGTGTATAATGTAGATGACAAGGATGATAATAACAAGTATAGGTGTAAGTCAGCTTCCCCGTCTTTTGGGTCTTTGGGTATTCGTAGCTGAATTGGTTCGTGTGCGGTGGCTCCCCGTGTAAATCAAATGGAGAGTCACCTTAGACGAAGTGACTACTGGAATCTCGCGATTGACAATAGATCGTCTCGGGGATCTTCATAGCCACATTGGTTGCGCGTCCGCTTAGTAAGCGTTCGATCGAGAGTTCAAAATTCAGAGCCCCCATTGACCATCTTTGTGTTGTTACAGATTAATTACGTCCACGCAACAATCATCAGCGGTGGAGATCGATCCACGGTCGAAATAAGATCGATTCATCCATACAACTACTCCGACAAGAAACAAGCTGTTCTATTAATAACTCAACAATGATCATATCAACTATCTTCGCTGTCCGGTGTAGCAGTCATGCTACAAGTTTTATATCAAAAAAAGGGTGTAGCAGTACAAATGAAACGAACTGCTTTCCAATATTCCTTGCGCACAACGGCATACATAAATTGTATACAAGCGTTGTGTAGTTGGACGCAAGCGCAGCGATTAATGTTCCGTCACACACACCTTTCAAGGTTGAGTGGACGAAGTGCCTCGCAATAGTGTCACTTATGCACGGCTTAGCGAGAAGTCCGAGTCAGGTTTCGAGAGGCGATTCCGAAATTCGTGAGAAAGCTGACTCAACCTGACTCATGAGAGCGGATAATTGTTTCTTTGCTCTGTTTCAAACCGTGGGTTGGGGGAAGTTCGCGGATTTGAATAGAACATAATTTGCTTTAGCAAGTATTATTCTCCGGGGGCAAATATCAGGCACTAATTGTTTTCTGAGGAACTGGGGAATTTTTGCTCGTCCATTCCGACCTGATTCGTGGAAGAGGCAGCAGTGCGTGATTTTCTTGTTTATCGCGTCGCGGTGTGTTAAATTGTGTAAGGCTTGTTCAATGGTTTCTTCAAATATAGTTGGTCTATTTATTGTTTCTTGTTTGTGCTCATATAGATAGAATATTAGGAATAAAATCATATTACTGTACAGTGTTATATTCGTGTGCAGTGAATGTTTGTTGAAAAGGTAATTTAGAATTTATATAGAAGAAGTATTTTTCTAAATGCGTCGAACAGTCGACGTCGACGGCTTTTTTGCCAGGATTTAAAAATCCATAGGTTTACGGCTGACCGGCATCGCAACTTCCGGTTAGAGCTCGACGCACCGCAACCCAGCATCGTTTCCCGCACTTTTGACCCCACGTGTCGGGTTGGAATATCCCGACGCAACGCCAACACAGTCGGAAGGGAGCTGCTTCGTCAACACAGCGCTCCGGGCAGAGCCAGCCAGCAAAGCGTGAATACCCTAACGCTTCTATACATGCGCATGTGGGTGGGTACTTTCTGAATATATCTATGAAGTGATCACAATTTCAAATGGAACAAAAGTGCGGAGTGCGGAAGAATGGAGCCGGTTCGACGATGTTTAGGTTAGGCGATTAGTTTAGGGAATTCATTGTTTTAGGATAGGTTAAAGGAATAAATGTGTGGAGTTGTAAATTAATTGTTGATGTAAAAGTTATTTGTGGTATTTGGAGAAACCCTTTCGAACTTCGCGTCGTTGTTTGTTGTAAAGTTTTCGTTGTACTCCAAGTGTGGACTGCTTGGGATTCTCAGTCCATCTCGGAATACTCTTCCGCCTAAATGGTTACTGTGTAAATGTACCATATGCAATGGTATAAAAGGAATACTCTTACGTCGAAAAAAATGGCAACTGTGTAATGATGTTCTATTTATAGATATGATAAACATGAGACATGTACACGATTAAAATTCGGCTCTTTTTTGAGCTAAATGCTTATGAGCCTAAAATAAACGAATGGGATAATAATAATAGATTGTCTCGCCTCTCCCGAAACGCCGAATGATCAGCTTAAAATTTCTGGAAATTTCTTCATCAATCCATTAAAATTATTAACACCCAATAACAATGGGTGTTAATAATTTTAATGGATTGATAAAGAAGTCATACGAAATGGTCATAGGTCTCCAAGATCACTTTGATCGAAATCAGTGTTGAAGGTTTCCCTTCGCGTTACTCTGCTATTATTTACTATGCTCGAAATATATCAATTAGCCTACATGCCACTTCCTATTTTCATGATTCTGTAAACTACTTTTCATTTTTGTGGACAAGTTTTATTTGATTCACATTTCACATCCAAGTAAATACTTCAAATTTCATCGATCAGCTTGCTCACCAACGTGTTATTCTTCTTATTAGTTCGATTGTTTGAAAATCTGTCGCTTTGGAATGCTCCAGATAAGCATCCATGTTCTCGTTTTCTTTCATAGTCAATTCCAACAATTTTCCTGCACATTTTGCTGTTTCTATTGATGTTGTGTTGGTGTTGGTGATGGTGATGATACTGATATCGTCGACACAGAAGGTGACATAAACTTAGATTGAGCAGATGTGTCGTTCTCCGTTGTTGTACGCATTATCTAAGTGTTCAGCATCGCATTTGTCACCATCTGGAACAGAATGAAAAATATTGCAATTATAATTAATTGCTTCTTTGATGCCTGAAATAGACCGAAAAGCTGTCTTCAAATTGGGTGAAAATCTGTCTGAAATTTTGCTAGAATACTTTCCAGAAATTAGCGGATGAACTGTCCTGAAGTAGGTTGACAATTTGTCCTGAATTTCATAAAATTGGTTTAAGAAGTGCCCTGAAACTGATTGAGGAACTGTAATGAAAATGGTTGAGGAACTATATTAAAGTTGGCTTTAAAGCGGTCCAAAAGTAAACTGAAGTAATTGTAGTAGGGAATTATTTCGGCATTTTTACCTCTCTTCCATACCTCAATGATGGCTAAAGGGTGTGTCACATCAAATTGCATCACGGAAAAAACGCTGTAGAAATTTAATTTTTAGGAATTATATTTTCTGCTTTCGCTTATAATCAGATAAGAGTGTATAGATCACGTTGACCATGCTTCACTGTCAATTTTTCGTAAATTTGGAAAAATGTCGTCGAACGAAAAAGAGCGCCGTGAATTAATCCTGTGCACTCATTTCGAGAATCCGGAGTTGTCACATCGGGACATCGGTAAGATGCTGGGAATCGTCCAATCCACGGTCAGCAGAGTACTAAAACGATACTTCGAGAACCTAACCATCGACCGGAAGGTGAAGAATGGCAAAAATGGATGCTCCGTCAGTGAAAAAGATCACAAGCGCGTAGTTAAGCAGTTTAGACGTGATCCGAGAAGTTCGGGCCGGGATGTCGCCAATAAGCTGAATTTGTCAAGTTCATTCGTCCAGCAGACCAAGCAGCGGGAGGGCCTGCGTACATACAAGGTTCAGAAGGCTCCTAACCGTGACGAAAGGCAAAACATGGTGGGGAAGACGCGAGCCCGAAAGCTGTACACCGAAATGCTGATGAAGCCGCATTGCCTGGTAATGGACGACGAAACCTACGTCAAAGCGGACTTTCGTCAGCTGCCGGGCCTGTTGTTCTTCTCCGCAGAGGACAAATTCAGCGTTCCGGAGGAGATTCGCAAGCAGAAACTATCCAAGTTTGCCAAAAAGTACATGGTGTGGCAAGCGATCTGCTCTTGCGGAAAGCGGAGCGCCCCCTTCGTGATGACCGGCACGGTAAACGATCAGGTTTACCTTAAGGAGTGCCTACAGAAGCGCTTACTACCACTATTGAAGCAGCACGATGGCCCGACTATCTTCTGGCCGGATCTCGCTTCGTGCCACTATTCAAAGGACGTGTTGGAGTGGTACGAAGCCAACGGGGTCACCTTCGTGCCAAAGGAAATGAACCCGCCCAACGCGCCGGAGCTTCGCCCAATAGAGAAATATTGGGCGATTATGAAGCAGGCCCTCCGGAAGAACCCAAAAGTTGTCAAATCGAAGGCGGACTTCAAGAGAAAATGGATTTCTGTTAAAAAAAAACTACAACCTGACGTTGTACAGAACCTTATGGACGGGGTAAAGAGGAAGGTGCGAGCATACGGGCTTGGGCTCGAAGTATGAATAAAAAGAAAATGCCAAAAGTTGTTTAATAGTTTTTATTTTACTGTCTAAAATTTTCAAAAGGATCGGTCTACTGGGCGAATTTCTACAGCGTTTTTTCCGTGATGCAATTTGATGTGACACACCCTTCATCATCTCCGTTTTGTCGAGCACCGCAGTCTTCCGTTTCTTTGCCGGCTCCATTACTGTAGTTCCTTGGCCAGAGATTTGTATAGTTTTTTCGCTCCTATTTCACGGATTGAATATTTAATACTGCGGGGTTTTGATTCGGTTTTTTTTTGTCAAAATTTGTTCATGGTGCTCACCACTGCCCGCCTGTGGCGCTGCGCACAGTTGGAATTGACAATACAGATATAGCGATTGTACCGAGTTGCTGGCATTGTTCTAGCACTGTACATGGTGACAGACATACAATTTTCGGAGTACAACGCTAATACAGTCATAAGTATAATGTAGAGAGTGATGGTAAGTCATTTCAGAATTTCTAAGAATAAATGGGAAGAAAATCATGCAAACGTGAATAAATCTAACTTTGTCTTTGCTGATTATTCTACATTTTTTCCACAAATTAGGCAGTTGCGGCAGAAAATAGCGGAAAATCTCCAGTTTATTGAATACTGATTCAGATAATAAATTCTCCAATTTGTTCCATGTGCACCCTCTGCGTTTGTGTCTTGCAACCTTGCACCCATATCAGAACATACGGCCTAATCCTCATAGCCAGTAGGAAGAGCATTGGTTCGTGGGTTATGGAACAAACTCTTGGTTCCTTCGCCCCATGGGAAACGTTTGGTCCGTATGCGCATATGTTCGTATGGCACGAACTCTGGACGTTCATGGTCATCTGGCTGCAGATATGCGTTTACCATACACAGACCCACGGCCGGAAATGCAACGAACAACGAAAGCATCATGAATAGTTTGCGTCCTCCTCCACCTTGGAAACAAAAAATATATTATGAAATTATTAGATTATTGAAGGCAAAATTTTTAACTACCTTTTTGGGCTGTATCTGCTGAAGAAGAAGCAGCGGCGGAATTACGAGCCGTAGTTTGTGAAATTGCTCGTCGCAGGATATGGTTCACGAGAGACATTACCGTAAGCTTGTGTAGGGAAAAAAGTTTTTCTATGATACGAAAAGAGGTAAAATCCGCTGCGAACAACTTATAACAAACCGAGTATTTCAAAGTTTGTATGACAATTAGCGATGGCCTACTATGGCAACATTAACTTCATCAGATGGTTCCATGTCGTACGTAATGTGTATTGACGTAGGACTACGTCTAACCGGAAGATATAGGGGGTGAAATGGAAATCTAGGCACTGAACATGTAGGAAAAAATGCAAGATTTGGAACGCCTATAATTCGAGCATTTCTCAATAGATCGCAAAGGTTTTTGCATCAATTGATAGGAAATATATCTACGTATCTATCATAACGAATAACATTTCATTTTTCTTGAGATAAATAATTGAATAATTGTGAAATATCAAGCATTGTCCAATTGCACTATGTGCCCATTTTGGATTGGTCCATTTTGTGCTCCTCAAATCGTACCGTCCAAAACGCGCAACCAGAGCAGCAGCGAAATAGAATGAAGTACGATTGGAAAGAAAAAAGAAAAAAAAATAACGAAACATTGGTCGCAGTCTCACACATGCGTAATTCTCGAGCCAGCCAGTCAGCTTAAAAATCCCCGCTCCGCTGCCGTAACGATCATTCTTTGTGTGGACACCGACTGGACAACATCGTTGCTGGACGGGCTGGACGGCGAGGGATCGAGTGCCTTTCTCAAGGCAAGAGGGCGGAGGTGGTAGCGCTGGAGTAGAGCAGAGTAGAGTTTTCAAAGGGCCTTTCTCAAGGCTAGAGACGAATGAACTGCAAAAGTTTAAAGTCTCTATAATACAAGACCTTCCTTCCTTCCTTCCGTAACGATCATTCTCATCCAAACCGTACACCACATCGGTTCGCATCACAACACATCAACAAACCAACCCAAGCAGCCATGTCTGGACATGGTAAAGGAGGAAAAGTGAAGGGAAAGGCAAAATCCCGCTCGAACCGTGTTGATCTGTAGTTCCCCGCAAGGGTAGCTAGACCGAGCGCGTTAGTACCAGTACCAGTATCAGTTTCGGCCGCCGAAGTAATCGAGTTAGCTGGCAAAGCTGCTCACGACGATAAGAAAACCCGCATTCGGAACAGAACACATTCGGTTCGGTGGACATCAAGACAATAGGCAGTTGCAGCGAGTGGCGAGTGGCAAACGCAATCGCAAAACGGCGGAAGAAAAAAGTTCTTTCTTTATACAAACTGCTTTGATGGCAAATCCAGAACAAGGCGGCATCGAGGGCGTTCGAAATGGTTTTTTTCAAAACCACGAGTACTAAGCTTTCTAAATTGGAACCATTCCATAAAACAAGGCGCTTTTCAGGGCCATTAAACCATCCAAAAAAGAGTTTAGGAAATACAGTTCAATGCAATCTAAAACAATATCCAAAATAATAATAAAACACAAATTGATTCTTTTCATAATTTGTTTGCCAGGATATGATGAGTATGTGAGTTTGGCAGTTGAGTTTGGCAGTTGTTCAGCTTATTGATTATTATTATTTTTTTTTAATTAAATTTATCACCAATTCTTAAATTGCTTTTAGATTGAAAGTACAGTAATTTACACTTATCTCGACATTTAGCAAATTGGACGGACATGTAATGCGACATATTTAGTTGGACATTTTTGTAAACATAGAGTTCGGGGTCCAAATTATGACCCCACATTGAAAGTCGACACTTTACCACTGTCATCGCAAATGTTCAATTACAGGTTAAAATTACCTCCAATCCGACACTGAGTGGTGGTAATGCGACGTGCCATTGAATGTAATTTACTGTACAGTATGTCACAAGCTGGATGGGAAGAAATTTCCCAACTGTGAAAGCTGTGGCGAGTGGCAAACGCAATCGATAAACAGAAAGGTTTAGCCGAACAAGATGGGTATATCGAGTGATAACAAAACAATAAACTCTTTAGATTGAAGATAATTTTGTGATCCTGAAAAGGACCCTTTTTAGCCTGCATGTGAATCCAACGAGCGAACAAATGGTAATGAATGTATTTTTCTTTCTTTCTTTTTTTGTTTTTAAGAGGCTTTAAACTTTGAAGTTCATTCGCCTCTAGCCCAGTGGAGAGCCACAATAAAACCAGAACAGAGGGGACTGTCTAAAGGGAAACCAAAAATCGCAAAAACACAACGCCAAAGGTTCTTTTCAGAACCACCAACATGTTCATAAAGAGTAAACAGTACACTAATCCATTTTTCATGTAGATAGGTAGGTATTCACGTAGGAGAAGAAAATAAAACAATATATTTAAAATATATATTTAACAAGAGCTGTCCCCTTTGTATAGTCCTACGTCACTCCGGTTATGTCCCCGACATTACCCACCCGTCTTTTTTAACGTAGGACTAACTTTGTGTAAAATGAAAATAAAAAAAGAGCATTCATCGAAATCTGGACAATTTTTTTTAATAAAATGTCAAATCCTCCGGAACACTTAATTTTTTCCGTTTCTGAGAAGTATATTTTTCCCAGTTTTTACGAGGGTCACTATTTATATTTCGGGAATAGGAACAAAAACAAATAGTTAAGCTGCGAATATATTTTTATTGTTTTTCGAAGTACTCGCCACGATGATCGATACACTTTTGCATGCGCTTAAACCAATTTCAATTTAGCGATTGTCAAATTATGTGGGATCCAACGTGAACATAATTTTTCGCACAACTAAGTGTTCATGTAAAATCGCATATATGCTGGTGGAACTAATGCTTAGGGATGCCTCAATCTCACAATAGGTTACATGACGATCTTGCTTAATCATTTCGTGCACAGCATCGATGTTTTCTGGCACTACAGTCGATTTTGGACGACCTTCACGAAACTCGTCGGACAGCGAACTACGACCACGATTGAATTCACTATACCAGCGATACACAGTGGTTTTTGATGGAGCTACATCGCCAAAAGTCAAATTAAGTTGATTGACGCACTCTTGTTGTGATAATCCACGTCGAAAGTCGTAAAAAATCATCGCACGAAAATGTTCACGATTCAGTTCCATTTTTTTGCCGAGACCAAACTTTCAACTAAATATAAAATAAACAAATAGCGTCCGTATGACAAAATGTTCTGCGTACGTATATCGTCAAAAATGTCAAACTTTACGATGGAACCGTCAGATGGACTCACATGACATCAGTGTTGCCAATTCCCGAAATATAAATAGTGACCCTCGTATGCTGATTTCTAAAATATATTCATTTCTGAGCATTTGAAACCTACGAAACGTTCGACCGATTTTCGATATTTCTACATCAAATGAGAGGTGTTTGTTCGGGGTCGTCACCAGTGTTACCACATTTAAATCTGTATCTTCTTCTTCTTGAATGGCGTTAACGTTCCCTGTGGAACTTTTGCCGTCTCAACGTATTCATTAACTAGCGTCGTTCATTAATACTTGGTTGAGATTTCTATGCCGAATAACACGCCTTGAATGTACTCTAAAGTGGCAAGCTCTAGAATACGCGTGACCACAGTGCAAGCCGGAAGAATTTTCTTTTGACGAAAAATCCCCCAACCAGAACGGGAATCGAACCCGAACACCCGGCATGATAGTGTGGGACGCTAACCACTCGGCCACGGGTGCACTTTAAATCTGTATCAGAGGGGTCAGAAATCAGGCGAGTACATTGAAAAACAATAAAAATATATTCGCAGCTTAACTATTTGTTTTTGTTCCTATTCCCGAAATATTAATAGTGACCCTCGTATGCTGATTTCTAAAATATATTCATTTCTGAGCATTTGAAACCTACGAAACGTTCGACCGATTTTCGATATTTCTACATCAAATGAGAGGTGTTTGTTCGGGGTCGTCACCAGTGTTACCACATTTAAATCTGTATCAGAGGGGTCAGGAATCTTTCTCATTTATACTTTTTTACCAAAAATCTGTACCATCGAAAATATTCGTTGTAGAGAAAAAAAAAATTTAACATGAAAAAATACTCATTTATTTACTACAAACACTACATCTACATTTTCAAGTCATTCGTGTATTTGATAATGCTTATACATAGTTTTTTTAATCTAGATTGCATATTATCATTAATTAAAATTTTTGAGCTGCCGCCACGATGTTTGACCAAATCCTTTGATCTCAAAATAGCGTTCATCGTATCGTTTCTGAGCCAATTTTAAAGCTTATTTTTGTTCTGATTATATTCAGAAAAAAATCGCTCGACAGTTGCCGAGGAGTGAGGCATAGTGAGAACGTTACAAACAAGGCATCGAAGCGCCGAAGGCATCCAATTTTTGTCCACCAACTCTGCACATGCTCGTTTTCTGAAATTGTAACTTCCTTACGGAGTAATTTTATCTTTAGGGTACGGAATTAGTTCTCTATATCTTGTAAATTCCCATTCTAGAATCCTGGAAACACTTCTCACACAACGTTAATGCTGGTTGGAATATCGGTAAAATCGGAAAAGTTTCTGGGATTTAACATTGCATCATTTGTTTGATCAGCTCCACGAAAAAACTGCAACAAATATCCTCTGAAGTGATCTGCCTTTCGCTGTCCATTGTTCTGATAATTTCTTTCAATCTGTTGATCTGGGGCAAAAGATATGTTGTACTGTCCGATGCGAATTCTTCCAGACGATCTTTGTAAGGAACTTCGTCCTTAAGGAACTGATCAATCATTGCATTGTAAATGCTTTTATGATCAGCAGAACCAAGCGATACTGCGGCGTAAAAGTCGTCATGTACCTCAATGTTGCTTTGTTCAAATGTAAGAAGTTTCACAAATGGAAAAAAATGTATACCAATCTGCACCTTTGACGAAAATCTGTACTCTGTACCGTACAGAATCTGTATCAAACATAACGAAAAAATCTGGACCATTCCAGATACTGATCGTCACAACAAACTAATTTTCATAGCAGCAATTTTCGTGTTTCGCAGCATGAAAATGAAATTTCATTTATTTAACTAATTCCATTTCTTTTCTTTACAGGTTCTACTTACATGTTACAGTTTCGCCATTAATTTTAAAACTATCTCCCCTTTTCAGGTCTCTCAGGATCCAACGGTTGTCTGGCTATCAGCGACAGTGAATTTCGTTTGCAAATTCCAACCATTTTGTTTCAATTGCACCTTTTGACGTAGAACTAGGTCTTTGATTTTTGTATAGGGGGGTCGCTCTACGAATTGAAAATGAGGCATGTAACGATCCATTAAGAGTTTTTAAACGCATATTACGCAAAATCGTTATTGCGATATATCTTATGTTGTATAACATTAGACAGGAAATTTATCCAGCATTTTTTTTGCTCAAAACATGTACAGTGAATATAGTAAAAAAACAGGCAGTGGGTTATATCTATGGTATAACCGCAAGGGTGACGTAGGAATATCGTTGATTTAGAGATCATTTGTATAAAGTTGAATCTGAATTCATTCTGAATGAATGAATATTTGGAGAACTTCGAAAACGAGAGCGTTACGTTGGAGGCACAAGGTTTTATGCATCCAATATTGGATACGGAAATATCCTACTGATGGGGAAGAATAATCTTCAGAAGCTATCCTGTTGATTGCGATTGATTGAAAAATCACAAAACCTAATGTATTTGGTCACAGTGTTACATGGATAGAAAACATTAAAATAAACTCTTTCATATGAATGTAATTTTAAATTCCCAGAGGAACTAGCAGATTATTTTCAGTAACGATTACATATTTCCACATTTTCCTCGATACTGGAAGCCCACCAGTGGTTAATGCTAACTCGATAACCATCTGTTAATAGCACTTGATTGAAACATATTTGGTCACAGTGTTACATGGATAGAAAACATTCAAATAAACTCTTTCACATGAATGTATTTTTAAATTCCTAGAGGAACTGGCAGATTATTTTCCGGATCTTTCTCGATCCAAACGGAAAGAATTCCGTGCGTGTATGTGTGTGTGTGTAGCGGCTGCTTCGAGATCTTCCCGGGGAATCGTTTGTAGCATCACTCTCCTCCTGATGGATTCCCTTCTGGCCTAAGGTGCACAAACAGGCTCTTGGTGACACCGTTCATCCGCGCTTTCATGATAAATGAAGAGCTTCACCACAACAGCGACAACATGCTCCAATCGCTGTTCAATTAGAACTGAGTGGATTTCCGAGCGCCGCTCGCTTATATACCGATTGGAGATTTCAATAGCCTATTTTGAAAGCAAATTTAAGACTATTGAAACAAGTTTTTGGATCAGAAAGTAACAAGTATAGAACGCGTAGACATTTTATCTTTCGAATGAAGTGTTTATCATACCATTTCGTTCAGTTGTTTAGGAGCTATTGACGCTCAAAATTTCGGTCTCCGGCGTAACGCTTTCGTTTTCGAAACTTTGATTTTACACCCCGGTATAGAAATGAAAGACGTAGTCCTACGTCAAAAGAAAACTATATGATGATCAAAATGGGTATGTTATTGCGATTTCACTAGCCACTCGTTTCCCCCACAACGCAATGAGCAATCTTGTTGCCTATATACGGGCGTTAGCTCACAATGTGAGTTGATTCGAATTATGGATTATTCTCCATTTGCCGATAATATGCATTCATCTGTTGGCAGAATCAATGATCTTGGAATGATCTCAGATATAATATTAGATGATTTTACCCTATCCTCCCCAAAGATTTGAAGAGAGCCTGGCTCAAAAGGTTAAACGTTGATTAAAGATTTTATTAGATTGATGTTTAGATTGTTGTCCAATCAACTCGTGCTAAATACACGTTTCTATTGTGTAGCTTTTTCTACTGACAATTTAGGTAATTGTGCTCCAGGACATCATGATATCAAGCATGTTGTTTGGTAGTGCAAAAATGCAATTGAAGTGGTTGCTGATTGAGATGTTGGAAAGGGTATACTCACACATGTCAGATCATTATAGCTTAAGGAGTCGCGATCTTAACCCTTTGCGGTCGTTTGTCTGTTCTCAGCCACCACAGCAAGAAATTATACAAAATACTTCATTTAACGATATAATAGCTTACATTTTTTCTAAACGAATTTTAATGTCTATTAAACCTTTTCACAAATATATGGATTTTCTATGAATAATAGGTAGCGGTATTCGGTATAATCAAAGTATTGTTAGCGTGGGAAGGTGAGAGGATCTCTTTCAAGGGAAATTTATTCCGACCGCAAAGGGTATATATTATGTTACCCTTTTCTTAGAAGCAATTATGTTATTATTTTGCCCGCTTCACTTCTCTGAATTCATTTGTCCGTTCTCCAATCCCTTCCCTATAAATGAGCAGAAGTTAGCACCAGATGAGATCAATTTACTACAGTAGCCACGCGAACTTCCCAGGGGAGCATTCATGGGCAGAGGATACTTAAACCCTTCTACAAACAAAAGGAGAAAATGCTATTTTTATCCATAATATATTTCTGTAGTTATAGGTTCATTAGACTTTGGTTTATATCTATATAAATCTAACCTATTCAGAATTGTGTTCAAAAATGCACTGATAAATGATTACTCCTTGTAAGAGACTGTTTTTCCAAGACCTCTATTTACGGTATCAAAGGAGTAAAAATTACAGATTTCTGAACAATAAAAAAAACTCAATTTGAATGCTACGATAGTTTCGAACGACGAACATTGATACTCTTGGATTTGGATTTGGACACTCAGGATTCTCGAAATTTATCCAATTTTCATGACCAGTCCCAGTCTGATGGAGGAATTACTTCTTTTCGTACTTGGAGAGCAGAATTACTTCCTAAGCACAAAAATCGACATGATCAAAGCTCTTCAAACCTATGCTGCAGAGTAAAACTTATTTTATTTTGACATCGCTAGATGCCAAACTAGGTTATATTGTTGACGTAGGATTACGTCTTTCGGGAACATATTGGGGTACAAATTGAATATCGAAAATTTTGCACATCGTGAAAATTGTCCAATTTCAAACGCTTATTGCTCGGTCATTTCATGATGGATTGATGAAATTTTTGCGTCAATCGATTTCGGCACTCCATAACAATTTATTATATTGAAGAAAAAAATATGAAACTAACTATCGAACAATTGCAAAATCTCAACTCCTATCCTAACGGAAATACCCACTTCTGATTGGTCGAAATTGACGACACATGCGGCGTGTCCTTAACAGAGACATCAAAACCAAGCTGCCTGGGGGAAATCGACATTGGAAATACATGAAAGTAGAGGGAGTTTTTGTTCCTGCCGAAATGTGTTCCCTGATAGAGACATCAAAACCAAGCTGCCTGGGGGAAATCGACATCGCGAATACATGAAAGTAGGGGGAACTTTTGTTCCTACCGAAATGTGTTCCCTAACAGAGACATCAAAACCAAGGTGCCCAGGGGAAATCGACATTGCAAATATATGCAAGTCGGAGGCATATTTATATTGCAAGTAAGATGAGTGATACGATTTATTCTAGCAAATAAAATTTAAATTCGGATCTTTAATGTTGGTTGCTTCGTAAAATGTCATACCAATGGCCGATTGTGCATTGTGAAAAATTTAGCATAAGTGTAAGTGTAAAATTGTTTATGGTAGCAATTGTGTTAAAAATGACTTGATATATGAAACGATTTAATTATATTTATTTTTTACTTAATAAAAACCAAGGTGTGTTCCCGCTCGAGAACGGGTCGTTTGGTTTAATCTGTCAGTTTTGTTGTGTTTATTTTCACCCAAGGAAATCATATCTCGTTCCACTTCGATATCTTTCATCTGATACGCACCATCCAACGACTGTTTACCATATTTCTCTCATCATCACTCGGTAAACACTGGTGGAGTGAACAAACAATATCCAACAACCTTTTCAGGGCCACCAAATCATTATCAAAGAGTTTAACGATGTAATTCTTCAAACGTTGCTTCTACTTTCGTTTCACAGGTCTTCAGATATGATTCATTTATTGCTGAGCCGATATATGATATCTACTGACTAGAACAAAAAGTGTATGGAAACCTGATAGGTAATTTTCGACGATTCGCTATAAAATAACGGATTTCTCCAATGCTCGTATCAATTCCACCCGTTGAATAATCTAACTACACACTGTCAGCAAATGTTGCAGTTGGCCGTCTGCCTGAACATCGCGCTGATTGCTGCGTGGGATTAATTTATGATTTGATAATTTAGCTTTAAATATTCAACGCCATTGAGCAATATCGAATCATTTTTTTACCGCTGCTTCCCACAACTCGAACATACTTAACATCAATAATGCACACTTTGAAAGGGCTTTCTAATCCGGATTCAATTACGGCCGAAACAAATCAACCGCTAATACTATCCTCGCTCGCACTATCCTCTGGTTCCGCGAATCGAACGCGAGCCCACGTTTCGGTGTGTGTTAATATTGCAATTTTATCGATCACGATAATAATTATTACGAACCTCGTGTGACATACAAAGCGCGGAGGAGTGATGATTCGGCGGCAAATGGAAGAAACCAGGCCAGGCACGTGAACATGTCTAGCAGATATATCACCCCATCCCGCGCCATTCCCATCCATCCGATAACGATTTTGAAAATTTCGAGGAGAAAAGCAAAAATTAATTAATATTTCCGCTGGCTGCGCACCAGCTTTGTAGGCGGAAGCACACGCCCAAAAATCATCATCGGCTTTGGGAAACACACGCAACGATAGCATTGAAGCGCTGGAGGGTCTACGCGTCGCACTGTGGTCTCTGAGAGAATTTAGGCGGCCAAAACTCAGATTTTTGAGCTAAAAAACCATGTTTTGGTAGACTGGAGTTTTCGGATACGCTGAGTTCATTTTTGTTTCACCAGAAAACCAAAAGAGGAAGGGGCAATGGGGCAAAGTTCAAAATTTACATTTTTTTTACATTTTTCGTAATTTTGTTTCAGGCCTCCCTCCTAGAGATGGACAATTTTCACTACTCGGTTCCGCAGTCCCTAAATAACATAAAACATATTGTAACCTATAAAATATTTCTAAATCCCCATTTATGATAAGAAAACACTACAATTACCAGTTTCCGAAGGAATTACAAAATCTAACATCGGCCATGCATCTTCTTTATTTTAAAATCGGTCCACCATATTGTTTCCGGAGCCCCATTTCTCTACTAATTTACTAACAAATCTACCAATTTTCTTTCGTAGAAGCGCTTGCAAAGTTGACGAAATGTTGGTTAAATTTGTTTTGACGTAGAACTAAGTCTTTCAGGAAGGGTGCCAAATCAGAAAACAGGTCACGTTTTTATGAAACAAAGTTAACGTTAATAACTATTTTCACTGTGAACGAATTCTCATGATTTGCATACCAATCGAATCGGAAATTCTCTAAGATTTGTTTGATATGCTATATATTCTTCTTCTTCTTCAATGGCACTAACGTTCCTAGAGGAACTTCGCCGTCTCAACGTAGTATTACTTGCGTCATTTTTATTAGTACTTAGTTGAGATGCCAAATATCACGCCTTGCAATGCATTCTGAGTGGCAAATGCTATATATTACAATTCGCTAATCTCTAAACGGTTTAAATTCATAAAAACTGGAAGAACTTCCTTTTCTTCCATACATTTGTTCTGCCGATTTGTGTAGTAACCCTACCCGTATTTCGAAGGCTTATAACTCGAACATTTCTTAACAGATCGGAATGATGTTCGTGTATCAATTGATAGGAAATATTTCTACGCGTCTATAACAATTAATAAAGCGTTATAGTTCATGAGATTACCAATTGAATAACTGTAAAATGTCAAGCGTTATCTAAACGCCCCAACTACCAAGTTTTGGTTGGCCCGATCTACGGTTTCCCCAACACAGACTTCAAAATCGATGTACCTGTGGAAATCCGCTCTGCAAATATACATGCAAATCGTAGGTATTTTTGTTCCCACCGAACTGTGTTTCCCTAACACGGACTTCAAAATCAATGTGCCTGGGGGAATCCGCTTTGCAAATACGTGCAAGTCGGGAGTATTTTTTGGTGTTGAGTGCTTTTATACTCGCTTGTCGTTGTGCAAACCGGAATATGTATCCCTAAAACGTACTTTTAAACTGAGAAGCCTGGGAAAATCGTCATTCCAGACACTAGAGGTGAATGAACTTTCGCGGTTCGGGAACTACGTAAACATGAGATGTGCAATAATTTCAGAGGGAAATGTAAAATACAATGATCGTTTGACAATTCTTCCGTTCACATATTTTGGTAGTCCTAGGCAACATATCAAACGTAAAAGGACGTTCATCAAATTTATTTGTAACGAAAAACATAATCTACCACAAAAAGTTCGATGCATTCTAAAATAATATTCTGAGTGGTAAACAAGTGGATTGCATAATGTAACTGCGTAGTTCTACGTCGAAAATATGCGGTCGTGTCCTAGATACAACCCCTTACAGTTTTTCCTATAACGAAGTCGATGAATTTCTCACGGGAGTTGAGGCAGTTATATCCTGCCCAGTTGTTCTTGAATGATCGAACAAATTCTTATTACGTAACTGGGAGGCCATATCCACAAAAAAATATTCACATTATTAATGAAAAGGCACAACTTCAAATAACAATTATTTCTAATTAACATTTCAAGTTAATATTGGGCCTGATCACGAACATCACTGACACAAGCGCTTTCACGTCATTTACACTTCACTTAATCTTTTTATGTCTATCATCATTGTCACGAACAGTTGCGTGTAAAAATAAACTTCGTGAAGTGAAAGAGTTCATTCCCGTTTATAAGAGATCTCTCAGTTGCATAATTTCGGGCGTTTGAACGTTTGTCGGTTGCATAATTTCGGACGTTTGAACGTTATGCAGGTAAAATTAATAAGTGTATGAGATAATATTCCATTTAATTTAACGTATGTTTTAGAATGACAAGTTTGCGAGTATACCTATATCATAGGTCATTCCTATATGATAGGTCAACGTGAGAATCATTTTTTAAGAACCGTTTCTACAACTTTGACGAATAATAATATCTTCTATATCTCAGAATAAACCCGAATTTATCCATCTCATGATCAGTATAATCTGAGCTATTCCCTTATGGAATTCTGAAGTTTAATCCTCCTATTCTTTCCAATTCTCGTGTAATTTTATATACGGGACATGAGGTTTGATATAATTATTTAAACAGAAACTGGTCAGTAGCGTCGGTCAGAAGCATCATTTTCATATGAAATATCTGATGAGTTTCAAGGAATTTACCAAAAGCAGAAAATGGTTCCGATTTTCTTTGGACTGATATCAAAATTATGGAAAAAGAATTAGAGAATAATTTAAAAACTATTAATTTAAAAGCTTTGCAATGATAGATTATTTTTTTCCTATTAGAAACTTAAATATCCTTTCATTCAAAGTATGTCTCCGAAAGAATATCGTTGAAAATATCTATTACGTGAAAACAAAAGATCAATGCCCTCATTCGATGAACTATCGTCCTGATTCGGGTCTTGTCCACCAATTGCGAATGTTTGAATTACAAAAACCAGCTCCGCAATGCTGGAAAAACATTACAGTTATTATTTTATATTCAAAATATCAACAAATCAATATTATACATAATCAATCATAATGATCGTTTTGGGTCAGAGGCCTCCATTGGCACTTTATGGGGTTGCAACTCTCTGTTAATCTAATCCTTAAAATAGAAACAAAACAATTCTATACATTCAGGAAATTGGACCTTTCGCCATGTTTCATCAAAGTAGTCACGACGGATAAACTCTTCCGGATTCTACACACACGGTGGCAGCCATACCAACATTAAATCGTATACTTTTGCACATGTCAAGTCTTACAAGAAATCTGAATAAATCATAATCGCATATAATATCAATCAAAGTATGTATCGTGTATATTTGAAATCGTATAAAATGTAAAAACTCGATGTTATATATCATCAAATTATGTCGCAATTCGGTATAATAAACATCAATTTTATGATGCACATTGTCGTAAAATATATTTAATCTGCATCATATGCGTATATTATGCTGATGCAGTTTGTGTGTCTTATAAGCGTTTAATTTAAATCGATTCAGTACTGTAGTAAATCGTGTTGCATGCTGTAGAAAATCATGAAACAGTAAATCATATTAGATCCTAACAAAGAACCTGTTGAATAGCTGGTGGATGATAATCCAGACGACCGGAGTTCGAACCCACATCGCAGCAGTTTTCACCAAACATCAATCTATGCCATTTTAAACATTCATATTCCACTCCCAACACAAGTCAATCAAACAATGATTGTTTCTACAAACAAAAAAACTCATATATAACAATGGCGATTCGTGAGGCTATAATAAACATTTCACGGAAATATTTTGCGCCATTTCATTTTTTTTCTATGTCTGTAATAAATCGTATATGAGTATGGTAAAAGTCGTAATTGGTGCTTTGACAATTCATGAATATATTCATGTTAGATCGCAATTCAATTTCCATCATAATCGCTATTATAGCCGGTCAAAGTTGCATATTCATCCAAAAAAATTCGGTGAGCATTTGCCATGTATGTATATGGCCTCCACTTTTGCATGCATATGCCAGTTAGGCGCATTATATGCCAACCAAATTTTAGGGCATATGATGTTATATATACGCTTGTTATGCTTTTCCAAAACACATGATAGAAAAACACACGCGAAATAGTGGCACCGGCGAGCATGCGAACTGGTATCTTATAGTGTTGTCAGGACAATGATTTGCGCGCGGAATGGGGTGAAACACGTGATCCTAGATGCCTTAAACATCATACAATATAGGATAGACTATAGGATTTTTTATGCAACTTAATTTTTTGGGTTTCGGCCGCCTAAATTTTCTCAGGGACCACTGTGCGTCGTCCTTTCTCTGGGTATCGCCATAATCACAGACGGGTGGCTGAGAAGCTGGCGGTGAAGGAGGTCGCGCGCGCGGAGCGATTGCACCGGAATTCATTTAATGAAGAGAGGGCCAAATTTGGCGGAATGTCATTTTCTCTCGTGTGTCCACCGGAAGGCGGAATGCAGTTTTAAAAGCACATTGCCTGATGCTGCTGTTGCTGTTGGGAGGCTGTTCAAAGGTTCAAACGCCACTGTAGCTCAATGATCACTTTGGGAAGCGCATAACTATGATTGGATTGAAAGCGTGCAATTATCAACGAAGACGGATCTGGAGAGGACGGTATCTTGAGAAGTTGGCCAGCTTGCAGGGCTATTCGGGTAAGCAAAACTAAACTACTGAAGCGGGATTGATTAGGGTTTTTTTTTATTTCACCAAAAAAGACAGTATAAACTAACTTGTAAATATGCAATGCTAATGGTTCGCCAAACACGGGTACTGATTGCTTCTTGTACAGCTCAATCCAGTGGAAATCTGTAATAAAGATAGAGAGAAGGTTTCGAAAATCAATGAAAACTAAATTATTGTAGAAAACTTCGCCTTTGAAGACTACGAATGCGAGTTTTAATGGAGTATTGTTATTTTTATTTAAAAACTAGGATGAGTAATGTAATTAGTTGTGCAGATTTCGTTCAAGAATATAGTCATGAATGGAACAACAGTGAAGCATATGAGGGCATTTTAGGGAGTAATAAACGCATTTTTACATAAAAATAATGAACTATGATTAAATTTTCCGTATAGAATGAATATTCCTTAATAAAGTACCAAGTTTTCTGCAAGGTATGTTGAACAGTTTTTCTTTCTATTCAGAATTTTTTATTATAATTATGAAATTTTAGTGGATAAAAATGGAAAAAAAATGTTAGTCGAGTAAGAGTAAATAAAAAATTTGGAACTATCTTCAGGGATGAGTACAGGTACATGGTACACTTACTTCATCACAATTCAAATTGAAAGAAGTAAAAATATCCATTACATACGATATTGACTATTATGCGAAAACATTTCGAGTCGATCGCAATCACGCTCCTTACGTTTGGTGGTCATCAAACTCTAAGCTGTTGGCAAGGTACTAGAGTTTACCTTTCAGCTCCTTGCAATAGTGTTCACAGTAAAAGATTGTTCTCTGTAGCTGGCCTGGTTTACGAAGCAAAGCGTAATCGGTCGGTTAAAAAAATATAATAAAAGTGATAGTGTTAATGAAATAATGTTATGAGTTAATATTAACTAATTTTGAGCAAAATATGATTTATTTTGTGTTAATGAGAAATTGTTGTTTTCTTTTTCTAATATCCGGTATCGGGCAGGATAGCAAATATTGGCCGAATAAGCCGGATACCGGGTATCCGTTTCATCTCTAGTTCTTATAACTCAAGGTAATAGATAAACCTAATAATTATCTTGGGTGTATTTTTACGGAAAAAATAAATGAAAATTTCGAGATGCCAAAACATGTGCTAAAAACAATTTTGGGTGTACGCTTGATCTTCCAAATCTTGATGAACGTGGTATCTAGCTTACAAAATGCTTAACATAATGCAATGAATAACTCGATTTCTTTGATTTTGTGACTTGGTCGCCTCTGACTTCACACCGACCAATTGTAGTCGTCATTTTCAATCAGAAGGGATAAACTTTTATGAAAATCTAGGAGGAAGTTCATACATTAAGGATATAAATTTGTGTTTTAGTCTGGTTAGATTGGTCTGGCTGCTTATCCAAAAACTATGAGCATCATTTAGAGCCAACACCCACACCCCCTATGAGCTATGATTTCCTGGACGAAAGGATCTATCGTAAAAATCGTACTTTTAATTTTTTTGCATGCCTTTGTGATTAAAACTTCGAGATAATTTTTTTCCAAAAATTCTGTATTATCAAGTATTATCACAAAAAAAATATTATTAAAAACTTTATTTGTCAAAAATTTAAGTACTGAAAAATCTTGAAATATTGATTTTTTTTGGGATTTAGAGATTCAGCACTACTATTTTTTTTTTGTTTTTCTTAAAATGTAAGATTTTATCGTATTTGTATTTGCCACTCACGCTATGGAAAATATTGTATAGTTGTATATCAGATTAGGGAATTAAGTAATTTTTCTAAATCCCTATATGGTTCACTATAAGAGCTACGGTGAAAAAAGTAGTTTTTCTTATTCTTTAAGCCATTCTTAAGAGATTGGGAATGAAAATATGGAAAAAAACATAAAGTGCATTTTACTATGATGTGTCACGACATACGTCAAATACAATTGCCACTCATTGTTGTATTTTGAAATTTGATTTGATTTTCTCAAATTATCTTTTCCAGGCCTATGGAGGATGGAAAAAAACAATGTTTTTCACTAAGATTTCATAGTAAACTGTATAGGGATTCATAATAGTTACCTATTTTTTTTATGTGGTACCCTATACAATATTTTCCATAGCGCCGGTGATAATCTTTGGGGCCACTTTTTACGAACACATGAATACAGTACAATTATAGATTTCAGGGAAAACATTGTAATAAAAAAAAAAACATTGTAATAAAATTGTAATAAAAAAATATTATATTAATTGTATGTAATTTTGTGTAATGAAATAAAATAAAATATTAAAACTATAATAATTTATAAAGTACTAGCTAACCCGGCAAACTTCGTCCCGCCCATAATTTGTTTTTTGTTATAAATTTCTCCAAACATTCACGTTTTCTTACTATGAGCAAGTTCATAGGTCCAATCGCAGAACTGTTCATTGATTGATCTTTTAATCGACCCCATTGAATTTACGTTTTACTATAAAATTCCTAGTATTTCTAACAAAACTCATCATTATAATATCAGATTATTTTCAGACACAATTCTCGTTCAAGACTTTTCAACCACTTGCAAATAACATGTTCCTCCGTTACATGGAATGAATGTTTTATACAGAAATTATGATAGAATAAAGACAGCCCTAAATCGGGCAAATCCTTCCTCGAGTTCTGCTCTTATCAACACATTCAGCGATACTTTTTTATTTATATAGATAGAAGAAGATATAGAAGGGCGTTTCATCACATTAAAATCCATTTCCAGTTTCGAACAAAGATCTATTTCGCTAGCGCAAACATCAACTGGACTAACAGCACTTGTCACTATGTAATTGTAGAACATATGGGAATAAAATTTTCCGAATTTTCCCTTTTTCCTTCAGATTTTTCCGAAAATTTTCAATTCTCATGTTTGGTTGAAATATTTTTGATTGAAATACGTGCAATATTTTTATGGGACCTATGCTTCATTTCTATGGCAGCCATCTCTACCATTTCTAAAGTTACTGATTTTGTGTGTTCTTGGATCTAATTTTGTTTTTAAAATTTTACGAGTATCCTCGCAGGCTTGTTTGGACTCTTTAGGTTTTATTACAATGACCGGAGGAGTCTTACGATTACTTAGCTTGGCACTTTTACCCGTTACGATACTACCTACCTACCTACATTCGAACCTTTGACTACATACGCGAAACTAATTTTATCTTGAAATACTTCATCATTTTCACTATTTACAAATTTACGTTTCTTTCGTTTATTTTGGTGCGACTCTGTAGGAGTCGCGCCGGCTTCATTCAACGAATTATTCATTGCAGCTATATTTTTTTGCGCATTAAATGAAAAACTTGAAGATATCGAATCCAGTTTTCTCACCAATTAATTTTTCAAGAGACCCATTTACATTTAATCTCAATTCTTCCATCACGATCTTTAGCGCGTTGTCTATCTGGGCTGCGATGTGATCTCGCATGTCTGTGATCGAGTCATAGAATCAAGATAACTTCTGCACCTCTTGCTCTACCTTTTTCACATCCGAGATAACATCGTTCTGCTCACCACAACCCTGGTCTGATAAACACTCATTACACTTGAATAAAAATATTCACATTCTCCGTGAGGAGTTTCGCCGATGTTCGGCTGAGTTGCGTGCATCTGTAGTGGAATACACCGCTACATTTGCCGATACAGCAAATCGGCAGGTCACTCACCACTATCCCCAGTTTACAGACAGAACATTCCATGACCAATTTTACCAACACAGATTAAACCGAGACGCTAGAGACAAACAACAACAACACAGAGGAGAGAAAAATAAACAATTGAACCGCCACAGCAGCTGCTATACGAAAAATATAGCAGAAGCAGCAGTTGAATACCCACAAACGGCACGCGAATGAACAATTTTTTCGCTGCACACAGCAATATTTCACACGTTAAATTATTCAAGAATCACAGCACGAAAAAACTTGTATGTCCACCATGATTGCATTAATTCTCGTGTGATGCAGAAATTTGTATTTCATTTGTATGACAGCCGCCCTTTAGAGAGGAGGGTGGAGAGTTTAACCACCATAGAAATATTTATTGCACCCTAAAACCTTAATATGCCTAGTTTGGTTTCATTTGCTTGATAAATTCTCGAGTAATGTAGAAATTCATGTGTAATTTGTATGGCAACCCCCCCATTAGAGAAAGGTTAGGGGTCTCAAACTATCACGAAAACCTTCCCCGGCCCCAAAAACCCCTGCATACCAATTTTCATGTTGATTGGTTCAGTAGTTAGTAGTTTCCGAGGCCATAAGAATCAGTCAGACAGAGGGGGAAGGGGTCTCGAACTATCATGAGAACCTTTCTCGACCCTAAAAACCCTACATGCAAATTTTCATGACAATCGGTTCAGTAGTTTCCGAGTCCATAAGAATCAGACAGACAGAAATACAGAAAGACAGACAGCACTCCCTTTTTATATATATATAGAGGTTTTTTAATTTTCTATCCACAATTGATTCCAAATTATTTATTTGTCTCCAATCGTCTCAACAATTCGTTATTTGACAGTCAACCCAAATTTTTGACTTAGGACTACGTCTTACATTAAGGGTGCCAAATCAGAAAACAGGTCGTCACGTTTTCATGAAATAAAGTAAACGTTAATAACTATTTTTGCTGCAAACGGATTTTAACGATTTGCATATCAATCGAATCGGAAATGTTCTAAGATTTGTTTGATATGCTTTACATTACAATCCCATAGTTTGTATATGGTTTAAATTGATGAAAGTTGGACCGAGAATCGAAACGATGTTTCATAAACGATCATTCTCGCGATGTTTTATTTTTATCGCTGCAACTATGTGCATCTGTTAGACGCATGTTTGATGCTTGTTGAATGGCGATGCACGAAAGATGCCTCTCGGTCAATACTCAGTGCAATGCGTTTTATAAAGATATAAAGAAAAAATTGCGACATATGGCCAATTAGTGAATTGTTTTCACAAAAGCAAGAAAGAATCGTTGCTTCTCGAAATGATTCTACAAAATCACGTGAGCCATTAAACCTTTTCAGGCTCCCCGGATTTTTTTTACTAAAGAGTTATTTATGAAATTTCGACGTATTCGCAAATAATATCCGCATAATAAACCAACAAATTGAAAAAAAAAGATTGCGTAGTCCTACGTCCTAAGCGATCGTGTCTCGGATACAACCCCTCGATTTTTTTTCAATTTCGCTACAGTTTCTTTCCAAATATTTCCTGATGAGCCATCATTTTAAAACTTCAAGGCAAAACATATGATTTAGGGAGCCAATGGAAATCGTCATATCGATTTTTCATACGGGATTTCCTGCGAAGTGTTGATTTGCACGATAAAATACCCTTTGCAAAATGTTGGCTAATTCGGACTTCAATAATATTGGGTTGGGGAAAAAGAAATGTCGTATATTGTCAATATATGGCAACACTTAAACATATCTTATCATACTATACTGCTATTTAAAGACGACAATCTGTGCTACAAGTGTCGTTTTGACGGTGTTGTGAATGTCCTTTTCAGTCTCAAGTTATAGCGCGTCAAAGATGGAGTCCACCAAGCAAGAAATTCGCCATATTTTACGTTTTTACTACCTGCGAGGTAAAACTGCAACGAAGGCGGCCGAAAAAAATCGTGTATTTTATGGACCCGATACTGTAACGATTCGCACAGCACAGCGTTGGTTTGATCGATTTCGTTCTGGTGTAGTGGCTATCAAAGATACACCCCGTACTGGTAGGCCAATCGTTGTGGACACCGACAAAATCGTTGAAATCGTCCAAGTAGACCGGCATGTGAGCACTCGCTCCATTGGCCAGGAACTGGGTATATACCATAAAACCGTTTGGAACCATTTGCAGAAGTGGGATTCCATAAAAAGCTGGATGTATGGGTGCCACACGAGTTGACGCAAAAAAATCTTTTAGACTGACAGTGTTGTGATTGTTGTGATCGCCGAGTCCGAATTGACGGCCAAAAAGGTTTTGCTGTGTGTTTGGTGGGATTGAGCTGCTCAACTATGGCCAGACCCTCAACTCGGTTCTCTACTGTGAGCAACTTGACCGTTTGAAGCAGGCGATTGAACAGAAGCGGCCAGAAATGATCAATAGGAATGGTGTTGATTTCCACCAGGACAACGCTCGGCCTCACACATCTTTGATGACCCGCCGGAAGCTGCGGGAGCTCGGATGGGATGTCCTATTGCACCCACCGTATAGTCCGAACCTGGCTCCAAGTGATTATCATCTCTTCCGGTCCAGGAAAACGCTCTTGGTGATACTAAGTCGGCCTCAAAAGAGGCTTGCAAAAACTGGCTGTCTGAGTTTTTTGCAAATAAGGAGGGGGGATTTTATAAGGGGGGATAATGAAGTTGAAGTAATTGAAGTTGGCAACAAGTTTGCGAACAAAACGACGCATATTTGACTTAAATTAGATAATTTTAAGTATGTTAAATAAAGCGTCAAATTTCGATCAGAAATACGACATTTCTTTTCCCCAACCCTATAGATAATTCGAAGGTCACTTTTTTAATAGATAAAGTTTCGAAGGCCACATTTTTCCTATACAACCATACACGGGTACTCTAATATAGATAGATAAATTTCGTAACTGTCAGCCTTAGTGATTTACGTTTTTCCAACGAAAAGCTCAACGTCAGTCCCTAGGGACCGACACGGGGCTTAACGTGTTAAGGGTCTTCTACTGATGTAAAATGGTTTTCAAAATCTGTGCAAATCGGTAGTTATTGGGTGGATGTAGAGCAAGCCTGAGTTTCTGTCTCCCAATTGCACCAGATGGACTGACGGTAAGTTTATTGTCATTCCACCTTCCCTATTTTACTTGAATCCGTTCCACACTACAAACGATGTAATGGAACTGGGATTGAGATGCGTTGTCTCATCCCGTATTTCGTATCCATTGATATAAAAATTAAACACATATCTTACCAGGCAGCCGCATCGCACATCGAATAAATAAACTTAATGGTAATTTGTGTACTCACAGACTGTGCGCGTCTCTGTGATATTGCTATTGTGTATTTTTAGGCGTTAATGGTATTTATTCGAAGTAAAAACAAAATTGAGTGAAAAAATACCATACATCGTTTAGCTGACTATACTGTATCTCGTGCACTCAACATTCAAAACCGCCAACATTTCATTGGTTATGCACTTGATAAAACTGTGAAAATATTCTAGCTTATTAGTTCAATTATTGAAGTTACCCGGAAATTCATGATGGATTGTTCATAATCAACATGGAGCCCCATTGAGACTGTATAAATATCTTAAGTTGAAACATACATCCTCAACGATCCATCTTAATTTTCAATTTCGTATGTAAGGCTTTTACAAATTGACAAACCATAATTATGATGTCGAAGACTACCGAAATTAAATTCAATGAAACTAACCCTACCTGTCGAACGCTCCGATGTCACCATTTTGCGATTTGTTTACTAAATTCCGTTTCGTTCATAGCAATCAACCAAATGCTTCGCGCTCTGATTTCCCAAAATGATTGCGATAATTGCGAACTGAAACTAATTGATATTCGTATATCGATCGAACGTTCGCGAATTTCAATAAAGTAAACCACCGGACGTTTCATTTGCGCACGGACGCAGCGTTCGTTGGATGTTTTCTTTAAACACAAAATGAGAAAATCGACGGGACCTTATTGATTTTGCTTCGCATGTTTTCCGTCAATTTTTCAGCTGATCGGTAAACGCTACAAGTAACAAGAGCATCATTTTAAAAATAAAGAAAACGGACAAACAAAAACAAGCGATTCTCGAATGTGTTATAATCCTTAAAAAATAAGACCCTCAAAATGCAGTGCAAACCACCGGTCTGGGGGTGAAAAAAAAGCCTGAACACACATTTTTTCATCGCAGCAAATCCCTCCCGATGAACTGCGCAGGCTTCAATTTTATTTTGACAAAGTTAAAAAAAACTCATCTCTCTCTCACGCGGAACCTTCCTAGCCTGGCCAAATCACCCCGCGTATGTTTTTCTAGGCCTTCGTGACGAAAATCCTGCTCCTGTTCACTCCGTGAGAGAGCCGAGAGTCGCCAGTCGAGCGGATCCGTGAGAGCAAGAGTTCGGATCAGGATCCGTAAAATGCGTAATTTCATCGCAGAGGCTGGAGGCTGTGTGTTGTCCGATGCCATCGCACAAATACGCGTACGAACGATGGTCACCAATTCTCATAATTACAGCAATGGCATCCAACGTCTGACTGTGACCGGGGTGAATGGCACAGCGATTCCGCCGAGGACTTTCACATCAATCCTTTATCCCGCTGGGAAAGGTGCAGCGTTCACAGACGCACACACATATACACACTCTCTCACGGTTGTTAAGGGTGTATTTGTAGCTGTGGTTAATTCGTGTGCGTAGCGATGCTTTGAAATTTGATCGTTAATCTAATGTGAAAAACTCCATTTGAGCGATGGGATGAGGATGAGGGCTTCTGCCTTAGCGCGAGAGATTCTGCGAAGAGTTTGCGCAGCACTAACGACCGCGGACAAAGTTTTTGGGTGCTGATGAATTGACATTATCGTTTCATCGGCGCTACAGTGGGGAAAGTGGAAAGTAATGACAAATGAATATTATTTTTCATACGCACCCCGCTCGATTCGTTTGAAGATTATCCAAAGCAATGTTACGCAAGCCGGAGCTATCAATTGTGAGGATTTCCTTGGAATTGTAAATCCGGATTCGGTCGATTGAAATTGCCTCACGTGAAATCGAAGGACTGAACTCATGGCGTGGAGAGGAAAACGTTTTACGATAAAGGCCTTGATGACGCATTAATCTGGAACGAAGACACATATAACGGGTCTTTCATTAAGAGCTTGTAATCTTTTGACGTAGAACTACGTCTTTCATTAAGGGTGCCAAATCAGAAAACAGGTCACGTTTTGACGTAGGACTACGTCTTTCATTTCTATACAGGGGTGTAAAATCAAAGTTTCGAAAACGAAAGCGTTACGCCGGAGACCGAGATTTTGAGCGTTAATAGCTCCTAAACAACTGAACGAAATGGTATGATAAACACTTCATTCGAAAGATAAAATGTCTACGCGTTCTATACTTGTTACTTTTTGATCCAAAAACTTGTTTCAATAGTCTTAAAATTGCTTTCAAAACAGGCTATTGAAATCACCAATCGGTATATAAGCGAGCGCCGCTCGGAAATCCACTCAGTTCTAATTGAACAGCGATTGGAGCATGTTGTCGCGGTTGTGATGAAGCTCTTCGTTTATCATGAAAGCGCGGATGAACGGTGTCACCAAGAGCCTGTTTGTGCACCCTAGGCCAGAAGGGAATCCATCAGGAGGAAAGTGATGCCACAAACGGCTCCCCGGGTAGACATCGCTACACACACATACACGCGCGGAATTCTTTCCGTTTGGATGCCATTCAGCATCGAGAAAGTTCCAGACAGATCTAATCATTTCTGGAAAATAATCTGCCAGTTCCTCTGGGAATTTAAAAATACATTCATGTGAAAGAGTTTATTTGAATGTTTTCTATCCATGTAACACTGTGACCAAATATTTTTCAATCAAGTACTATTAACAGGTGGTTATCGAGTTAGTATTAACCACTGGTGGGCTTCCAGTATCGAGGAAAATGTGGAAATATCTAATCGTTACTGAAAATAATCTGCCAGTTCCTGTGGGAATTTAAAAATACATTCATGTGAAAGAGTTTATTTTAATGTTTTCTATCCATGTAACACTGTGACCAAATACATTTGGTTTTGTGATTTTTCAATCAATCGCAATTAACAGTATAGCTTCTGAAGATTATTCTTCCCCATCAGTGGGATATTTCCGTATCCAATATTGTATGTGCCCGCAATCGATTATTGCTCAGTCGCTGAAAGTTCCTAGCTCAGAGAGTTCATTCCCCTCTAGTTTGCCTTCCAAATTGCCATCGTAAACCACACCTTCTCTCGATTCAATCACACACAAAAAGCATACTTAAGCGATATTCTGGTGGTGAGACACATTCATTTTTCGTGAGGACATCGACAAGACAACATTGTTGCCTAACGTGCTGGAGGAGGTGGACGGCGAAGGATCGACACATACACGCGCAGAATTCTTTCCGTTTGGATGCCATTCAGCATCGAGAAAGTTCCAGAAAGATCTAATCATTGCTGGAAAATAATCTGCCAGTTCCTCTGGGAATTTAAAAGTACATTCATGTGAAAGAGTTTATTTTAATATTTTCTATCCATAAAATATCCATATAATACATTGGGGTTTATGATTTGTCAATCAAGTACAGTTAGCAGGTTAGCTTCTGAAGATTATTTTTCAGAACAAGGTTTTTCGTATCCTATATTGGATGCATAAAACCTTGTGCCTCCAACGTAACGCTCTCGTTTTCGAAGTCCCCCAAATATTCATTTATTCATTCATTCAGAATGGATTTAGATTCAACTTCAAACAAATGATCTCTAAATCAACGATAGTCCTACGTCACCCTTGCGGTTATACCATAGATATAACCCACTTCCTGTTTTTATGAAATAAAGTTAACGTTAATAACTATTTTTGACGCGAACGGATTTTGGCGATTTACATACTAAACGAATCGGAAATTGCCCAAGATTTGTTTGATATGCTATACATTAGAATCCCTTGGTTTGTAAGTGGTTAAAATACATGAAAACATTAAGCGTTACTATTTTCCCATACATTTGTTCAGTCCATTTGTGTGCTTTCCCGAACAGAGCTGTCAATAACGAGCAACTTATCGACGAGCAACGAAGGGGAAATCGTAGGAAATAGTCACCGTGAACAAAGGAAAAGAAGAAGTATGAAGGGGAATACTTGCCTAGAGTATAAACATTGGATCTCGCTGAGGCAAATTTTCATTCGGCATCGGACTGTTGGGCAATCCAGTTCACTTTTATTTCGCTGTGTTTCGATCTAAGATTGGACCCCACCAGTGGTAATTCAACTTGGACATCGTCGTGTGGTTTTTTCAGTTCGTTTTTCGCGTTATTCGTATCGTGTGTTTTTCTTTCCGCGTCATAAATTGGACGCTTCGCATAGTGTGTGATGAGCAAGATGAAGAGGAAGGCTAGCTCGAGCCCTGCAAAAAACGAACGCATTGCCGGGGGCAATAAAATTTCGAGGCAAGCGTCATCTAATGATGCACGCGATGTTGGTGCAGTGAAAAGCGCTCACACTGAAAAGAGCCTTCGCATCGAATAAGCGAAGTAGGCGACTTCGACGCGTCGGTCGAAAATGTAAACGCCGTTACCCAGGCAGCAACCAGCTCCCCCCGCTGGTGGTGAAGGCGATTGCTCTTGACAAACTCATCAGCGAATTCGCATCGATGGGTGTTACAGCAGAGTACAAGCTGTATGGCATAATTCAGTCTTTTTCCAAGCAGTGAACATTGTTTGTTTTCCGTCATAAGGGCTTCGATGGTGCTTTTGACATTGCATGAATGTATTAAATTGACGTTATGGCGAAGCAGGCGTTAAGTTTGTGCGCCAAAAAATCATTTGGGAAATACCAATCTCTCTAATGTCGTACTGGAATGTTATAAGTTATTTGGGTTAGCGTGCCAGTCGCAAAACTGCCTTCAACTAGGATTGCATTTGCACTAGTCTTGATCATAATGAAGCAATGCTACTGTTTTCGAGATTGTTGATATTAAAAAAAGAGTTTATTTCGCTTGTTTAATCACCAAGAAAGTAAGGGAAGTGAAGGTATTGAATTAGAGAGACTTTAAACTCTGAGAGTTCATTCGTCTCTAAAACAAGAAAGTAAATGTCGTTCAGGAATTTTGTATGTGATTAGGTTTCGCTTGCCAGTAGCAAAACTTCCTCCACTAAGTATGAGAAAGTAATGCAACTTTTTTCGAGGCCAGTAATATAAACAGAATTGTTTCTTTTGAGAATAGCGCAAAATGATGAGAAGTATTTGTGTTCCTAGTAGCTTCATGCCACCAATGTATGGTTCTGTATGCATGCTATGGCGAACGCTTGTTTGGCGCTTGGTTTACGTTGTACGAACGATGCCTGGAGGTGCAATTCCACTGAGGCAATACTAAATAACATGTAGCATGATATTTGATACTTGCAAGTGTTGTTATTGTTGTTGTTTCCTCGCGGTGCGAAAGATATATTGATATAATCGACTGTAACCGAGTCTATGTCAATTGCGAAAAAGGCCACCGGAATGGCGTTCGAGATAAATTTTCAATGCATTGACATGAAATAAATTGCGACATACGATCAGCTAGTGTATTGTTCAGCGAAGGCAAGAATGAATCATCAGTCAATTATCGTGAACTGATTCTACAATGAAAAGAACAATTCAGAGATTGTTCTACTAAGCAGTTGTTTCTAAAATTTCATAGCATTATATAATAATATCCGAAGGTTTAAACAAGCGACTTTTACAATATAACAGCGTAGTTCTACGTCAACAATGCGGTCGTATGTTGGACACAACCTCCTATAATTTTTTTTTAACAAAACACAGGTTTTTGATATATTGAGTTCAAATTTATCCTGGTTTAACAATTTAAGAATGAAATTCGAAATTCGACTACTCGGCCACACATTTCGACCGGAATGTTGCGAAATTCGTGATGGATATTCTCTCTGCGTTTCTTCAGAATTACTGTCTGCTTGGTATAGATCAGTGACTTGACATAACTCTAAAAAAGACATCCAATAGCGTCAAATCACAGAAATGAGGGGGCCAAATATAAAAACATAAAAATTGGGTTGGGGAAAAAGGAATGTCGTATATTTTCAATATATGGTAACACTTAAACATATCTTGTGTTGTACTTATCGCATCGGGTCATACTATACGGCTATTTAAAGACGACAATCTGTGCTACAAGTGTCGTTTTGACAGTGTTGTGATTGTCCTTTTCAGTCTGGAGTTATAGAGCGTCAAAGATGGAGTCCACCAAGCAAGAAATTCGCCATATTTTAAGGCGGCCGACAAAATTCGTGTAGTTTATGGACCCGATACTGTAACGATTCGCACAACACAGCGTTGGTTTGATCGATTTCGTTCTGGTGTAGTGGCTGTCGAAGATACAGAAGGTAGGCCAATCGTCGTGGAAACCGATAAAATCGTTGAAATCATCCAAGTAGACCGGCATGTGAGCACTCGCTCGATTGACCAGGAACTGTGTATAGACCATGAAACCGTTTGGAACCATTTGCAGAAGATTGGATTCCAAAAAAGCTGGATGTATGGGTTCCACACGAGTTGACGCAAAAAAATCTTTTAGATCGAATCAACGCCTACGATGCACTACTGAAACGGAACGATCTCGACCCATTTTTGATAAAGATGGTGACTGGTGATGAAAAGTGGATAACGTACGACAACCTATAGCGAAAAAAGTCGTGGTCGAAGCGCGGTGAGCCGGCCCAAACCATTGCCAAGCCCGGATTGACGGTCAGGAAGGTTTTGCTGTGTGTTTGGTGGGATTGGAAGGGAATCACTATGAGCTGCTCAACTATGGCCAGACCCTCAACTCGGTTCTCTACTGTAAGCAGCTTGACCGTTTGAAGCAGGCGATTGACCAGAAGCGGCCAGAAATGATCAATAGGAATGGTGTTGTTTTCCACCAGGACAACGCTTGGCCTCACACATCTTTGATGACCCGCCAGACGCTACGAAAGCTCGGATGGGATGTCCTACTGCACCCACCGTATAGTCCGGACCTGGCTCCAGGTGATTATTATCTCTTCCGGACCATGCAAAACGCTCTTGGTGATACTAAGTTGGCCTCAAAAGAGGCTTGCGAAAACTGGCGGTCTGAATTTTTTGCAAATAAGGAGGGATGGTTTTATAAGAGGGGGATAATGAAGTTGCCTGCTAAATGGCAACAAGTTTGCGAACAAAACGGTGCATATTTGACTTAAATTGGATAATTTTAAGTATGTTAAATAAAGCGTCAAATTTCGATCAGAAATACGACATTTCTTTTTCCCTAACCCTATATTTGTAAATAAATTTTCTGGTGGACAAATGACAGGAAAGGCTCTATTGTATCCAAAAGTCAAATTTATTTCGCCGAAAAAGTACCATTTTGAGTAATGAGACACTGTTTAATGACCAACAAAGTTCATGTGTTCGGAATTTTAGACAAAAAGGGTAAATCATTTTGGAAGAAATGCTGTTGTTAAGTTCTCGTTGCTTGAGAAATCATAGCCGTATACAGCCGTTTCTAGCTTGCTGTATTTTTTTTATCCCACAGTAAGAAATTTTTCCATGAATATGACTGATCACTTTAGATGGCCACGCTCAATGCTCAGAAATATTTTTATCTGCCAAAATTTCTTATTTTGTTCAAAAATTTAACGACAGATTGAACTTTTCATATAATTTCCCATTTTTCGAAAAACGTGATAAAAGCGAAACATTTTCAGTGATAAATACGAGAGTCATAAAAACGAAACGTGATATAAACGCACAGTGATATAATCGAGACGTTACTGTACAGTAATGCATCGAAATCCGGATGTTTAAGCGCTTACGAATATAACTTCAACTACTATAAAATATTGACATATCGTAGCATGGGTTTTCAGATTTTTTTTATGGCAGAGCACTTTTTATAGCAAAAAATTTTGACGGAGCACCTGCATTTTTTAATCAATAAAACAAATCTTATTTGCATTGCCCTTACCCAACAGGAAACAACTCTATTTCGTTTACGCATCTCAGTTGCGCGACATCTGACTCGGAGTCAACAAGATAAATCACTATGTGCCCAGTGAAATTAAATTGAAGAATGTTTGTCTCAAGGAGGGTTTTCAAGTGGGAGCATTAGCTATAACTTCGCGGAGCACCATTTGAAAACCCCTGTTTTAGAGAAACTATTTATTAATTATTGTAGAACTTATTAGCGGGTGCGTCATAAGCAGCGGGACTAAATGGGAACACGTTTGGTACAATAGTTTTTTTTATTAATTCAATTATTTATTGTATTTTCACAAGATGGCGCCATATATACATATATATTTTTTTTATTTTACCTTTTTTAAAAATCCTATCAATATGGGTATCAAATGAAACAGATTGATTAGTAGAAAACAGTCATTTATGAAAAATGTTAATCCCAGATGGCGGCCGCTACAAAATTGCGGATTACATATTCTCTCAGAACCCCATCAATATGGGTATCAAACGAAAGAGATTGACTAGTAGAACACAGTTATTTATGAAAAATGTAAATTCAAAATGGTCGCCACCACAAAATGGCGCCAAACACCCCTTCAATATGGGTATCAAATGAAAGGGCTTGACTAGTAGAACACAGTTATTTATGAAAAATGCGTATCCAAAATGGCCACCACAACAAAATGGTGATAGATATATTTTTTTCAAAACTTCTTGGATTTACATTTTTCATCGATAACTGTGTTTTACTAGTCAAGCCCTTTCATTTAATACCAATATTGATAAGGTTTGGAAAAAAATATATATGGCACCATTATGTGCTGGCGGCCATTTTGGTTTTGAATTTTTCATAAATAACTGTGTTCTGCTAGTCAATCCCTTTCGTTTGATACCCATATTTATGGGGTTTAGAAAAAATATGAAATCCGGTATTTTATAGCGACCGCCATTTTGGATTTTCAAGATCATGAAATATGCAGTTTTATAATGTCTGCAGAGATTGCGTGTTTCAAACTTCAGGTCAATCGGTCAACAGGAAGGGGGTTGAATTTTTATTAATGTGGGACAGCGCTACAGACAAAGTTACAAAGTTACTCACGTACATACAGACGGGTCATATAATCGACCCCGTCCTGTATACCGAAGAGTTTTGCGGTTTCCCGGATCGAAAATCTTTGCTCCACACTCCATACTCCATACTAAGGCTTCTAACATACCCTTATGCGACTTCTACAATGAGAAAATTAATCGTCAACTTATGACCGTCCGGATTTGAGAGCATTTTCTGAATGTGCTTTTTATTCCGGAAAACCCATGTGAAATTTGATTTAATTTTTTTGATTTTAGATTTTTTACATTTTTTGTTAACAGCTAGGTACTATGTTTGAAACTAAACTAAATTGACACAATAGTAACTATCAGTCACAATAATTTAACATGCAACAAATGTCACCGTTTTGGCATGATATTTTTTTTTTTTTTTAATTCGTTTATTTTTACAGGCTCAGTTACTTAAGTTTAAAGGAGCCGAATTCTTAAATATAATTTTAAAACTATATATATAAACAATTTTCTTACATCTATGGTTAGTAAGGTGGAAAACCGATTACTCGCGGTGTACTCGAGTTTAGGAGGGTGACATATTTTTAGGAGAAGGATGGGATATAAGGAAATTGTAACAATGTTGATGAACACTCAATTTATAAATCTATTCGTATATCTATAGTGTATTTACATTTCAACTTATTCTACTATTTATAGCAAGGGGACGAATTACCCGCAAAGGAAGGAAAGGAGGGTATAAGGATGTAGGGGCAATCACACACGAAGATCTATAGCTTTAAGGTAAACATATATATGGGACATGTAATCAAGGTCTAACCGAGCCAACACATCTCTCACCGGCACATTGGGCTGTCTTCCTCGGGCCCGAAGGGAGTTTTTTAAATTCGATCTGGCGACCAGATACACCTCGCACGACCAAACAATGTGCTCGATGTCGTGATAACCTTGGCCACAAACGCAGAGATTGCCGCTGGCAAGATTGAAACGGAAGAGTAGTGCATCTAACGAACAGTGATTGGACATGAGTCGGGAGAAGGTGCGAATAAAGTCCCGACTCAAGTCCAGACTTTTGAACCACGGTTTGAGGCTAATCTTAGGGATAATCGAGTGAAACCACCGGCCCAATTCATCTTCATTCCACTTGCGTTGCCAGTTAACTATGGTATTTTTGCGGACTAAAGAATAAAATTCATTGAAGGCGATTTGACGCTGATAAATATCGCCTTCAATTGCACCTACCTTTGCTAATGAGTCAGCCCTCTCATTACCCGGAATGGAGCAATGTGAAGGGACCCAGATAAAGGTAATGACATAACAGCGTCTGGATAAAGCACTCAAAATTTCTCGTATTCTCTCAAGGAAGTACGGCGAATGCTTTTCCGGCCTCACTGAACGGATAGCTTCGACAGAGCTAAGACTATCCGTTACAATGTAATAGTGTTCAACAGGTCGTGAGGCGACGCTGTCCAGCGCCCAATGAATTGCTGCCAATTCAGCAATATACACTGAGCAAGGATTCTGAAGACTGTGTGAGGTGCTAAAAAATTCGTTGAACACTCCAAATCCTGTGGACTCGTTTATAGTGGACCCATCAGTAAAGTACATATTATCGCAATTGATACCCCCATACTTTTCATCGAAGATCGTTGGAGCGATCCTCGATCGTTGGTGATCTGAATATCCATGGATATCTTGCTTCATGGACAGATCAAAATGCACAGAGGAATTGATGTAGTCAGGGAAACAAACACGGTTGGGAATATACGAAGAAGGATCAACCTGCATGGAGATGAATTCATGATATGAACTCATGAATCTAGAATGAAAATTTAGCTCGATCAATTGCTCAAAATTTCCGATCACCAATGGATTCATAACCTTACACCGAATGAACAACCGAAGAGATAATAAATTGAAGCGATCTTTTAGTGGGAGTAGGCCTGCCAAAACCTCGAGACTCATGGTATGCGTTGAGGGCATACATCCCAACGCGATACGGAGACAAAGATACTGAATTCGCTCGAGTTTAATGAGGTGTGTTTTGGCAGCTGATTGAAAACAGAAACTGCCATACTCCATCACTGAGAGAATAGTTGTTCGATACAACATTATAAGATCTTCTGGGTGGGCTCCCCACCAGGTGCCGGTAATTGTACGGAGAAAGTTTATTCTTTGTTGGCATTTTTTACTCAGATACCTAATATGGGCCCCCCAAGTACATTTGGAGTCGAACCATACCCCAAGATACTTGAATGACATAGCATGAGTGATCGGTTTACCCAAAAGTTGAAGCTTTGGTTTTGCTGGTCTATGCTTCCTAGAAAAAACCACCATCTCTGTTTTCTCCGTGGAGAATTCGATCCCTAGCCCAATGGCCCAGGTTGAAAAATTGTTCAAAGTATCTTGTAAGGGTCCTTGCAGGTCGGATTCGTTTGGTCCTACGACAGACACCACTCCATCATCTGCAAGTTGTCTTAGGCTGCAATTTTGTGTAAGGCAATTGTCGATGTCGCTTACATAGAAGTTGTACAAAAGGGGGCTTAAACATGAGCCCTGGGGGAGGCCCATGTAAGAGACCCGACTTACTGCCGAATCTCCGTGAGAAAAGTTCAAATGTTTCTCACAAAGCAAGTTATATAACATATTATTCAATAGAGGCGGCAGACCCCGAGAGTGTAATTTGTCCGACAAAACCTCTATTGAAACAGAATCGAAGGCCCCCTTTATGTCCAAGAATACTGAAGCCATTTTTTTTTCGGCGTAAGCCATTTGAATTTCTGAAGAAAGCAACGCAAGACAATCATTCGTCCCCTTGCCCCTGCGGAACCCATATTGTGTATCTGAGAGTAGGCCATTCGTTTCAACCCATCGATCAAGGCGAAACAAGATCATTTTCTCCAACAATTTCCGTATACAAGACAGCATTGCTATTGGGCGGTACGAATTGAAGTCGGACGCGGGTTTTCCGGGTTTTTGAATAGCTATAACTCGTACTTGTCTCCAATCATCTGGAACAATATTATTCTCCAGAAACCGATTGAATAAATTCAACAAGCGATGTTTCGCCACATCAGGGAGGTTTTTCAGCAAGTTGAACTTAATTCTATCCGATCCCGGAGCAGAATTGTTACATGAGAGCAGAGCAAGAGAGAATTCTACCATCGAAAACTCGGAATCAAGATCGCACCTACCTTGTGGTATATCTCGAACAATTTTTTGCACAGGAGCGGAATCAGAACAAACCTTCCGTGCAAAATTGAAAATCCATCGATGTGAATATTCTTCGCTTTCATTCGTTGAAGAGCGATTTCTCATGTTTCGAGCCACTTTCCATAATTTTTTCATTGACGTTTCTCGTGACAAACCTCCCACGAAATTTCGCCAATAAGCACGTTTTTTCCCTTTGATTAAGTTTTTAAATTGATCTTCAAGGGCTAAATACGTTTGAAAATTTTCAGGGGTTCCACGTTTCCGAAAAGCTTTAAATGCATTCGATTTTTCTACATAAAGCTTGGCACATTGGCTATCCCACCATAGATTGGGAGGCCTTCGGAAAATGGTGGAACCTGGGATGGGTTTCGTTTGAGCGCGAACCGCGCTGTCATAGATCAAACGAGAAAGGAAGTTATACTCCTCCAATGGAGGTAAACCATCTCTGGAATTGATGGCTAGAGCAATCGCGTCCGCCTATTTTTTCCAGTCAATGTGTCTTGTGAGGTCATATACCATGTTTATAGATTCAGAAGAATTCAACCCAATGGTGATGGAAATTTTGATTGGCAAGTGATCACTACCGTTGGGGTTCTGGATTACATTCCACTTGCAATCTAACGATAGTGAATTCGAGCAAAGCGAGAGGTCAAGAGCACTTGGGTTAGCAGGAGGTTTAGGTACACGTGTTGTTTCCCCAGTGTTCAAAACGGTCATATTGAAGCTGTTACAAAGGTCATATATCAACAATGAACGATTGTCGTCGTACTGTTCCCCCCAGGCAGTTCCGTGAGAGTTGAAGTCTCCCAAGATCAATCGTGGCTCAGGAAGGAGAGAGCATATGTCATCAAGTTGTTTGCGGCTAACCGCAGCTCTCGGAGGCCAATACAAGCTGACAATACAGAGGTCTTTGCCTCTGATGTTTGCATGACAAGCAACAGCTTCGATCCCTCCAATAGGTGGAAGGTCAATTCTAAAAAATGAGTGGCACTTATTGATCCCCAAAAGCACCCCTCCGTATCTATCATCACGGTCCAAGCGTATAATATTAAAATCGTGGAAAGAGATATCATCTCGCGAAGAAAGCCAAGTTTCGGACAGAGCAAAAACATCACAATTGTAGTTATGAATTAAAATGTTGAATGTATCTGTTTGAGACTATTATTACACCCGGTGCATATCACCCTGGACAAATCAGCTGTGTTGTCTGGTGTGAACGACCAGCAAATACCAGACAAACAAAAACGACATACAAAACATGGCAAACAAAACGTAGCAAACAGAAACAACGGAACCAACCCAACCATGTGCGAAAAGGAGACGAAAACAACATCGGAGAACAGCAACAACAAATAGAAATCTCACCACACCCGAAGATCAGCGGAGAGTAAAACATCGCACATGGGAGAAACAACATCAGTGCGCTGTGAAATCGTACTCCGGCGGAGCGATCGTAGTCGGGATTTGACCATGGAGGAATGATTTTAATGTACTGTATACGCGTCGAATGATTGTCGGTCGAATAAGTCTCAAGTAATCCACCAAGGGAAACACAGAGTGTATTAATTGTATGTCAGTGTCGTTCGTTTCGAATATTAATGTAAATTATAATATTGTGAAATGTGAATTGTAAATATATTGTAGAAGTGTTTAAATGGATTAAATGTATAGTTGTACCAGCACTGTCTGTTTTCGATTAAGAGGAAGAACCCCTCCGCTGTTGATTGTGCTGATTGTTCGTGGATTAATGTTTGCCTGGGCACTGCGTGAATATAGTGGTTTTTATGTGTGTTCACCGACGTTAGAGGAACACTATTTTGGTGGGGAAAGGACTTTCCCAAGCAGTGTTGGGTGTCAGGAATAACTGAGCTTTCGAAGTGGGCCGGACACCCAACATTTTGGTCCTTCGAACCGGATCCGGATTGGCAAATATCAGCGAATTTGAATTTGAACAATTGGCGGAAATACAATTGAGGAGTGCTATAGAGGCAATCGCTTTCACAAATCACTTTTGATTCGCGTGAAAGGGTGAATCGCCATGATTGAGAGTGCACAATATGCCTTTATGAGTAACAACATCATAAAAGGGTATTTTCTACGGACAATCACCGACATATTGCATTAAAACAATTGTGGAACTGGAATTCTATTACGCATTCGCCATAATTTGGAGAGTGAATTTGAACATTGGATACAATCGATCACTTCAAATTGGACATCCGACCTGAGTGGACGTGGACATATCCGGATCCGACAAGCTGGCTGATACACTTTCAGCACGGAACAATTTTCTTGAGGTAAATGCTACATATACAGTGTATGTTCAGCCGAAGCTTGATCGATCAAATACTAACGGCGTATTTCGACACATTTGCTTTCTAACTGGAGCGGTCTGGAATTTTATCCCGGTGGAACATACGACCAACCAAGGAATTTTGGGTTTGCTGGACATACTTTGGACAATTGGTGGATCATATCGATACTTTTGGACAATTGGTGGACCATATCATTGGATTTTCTGTCGACTGAGACGTCACTTACTTTGGAGGAGCATCAATCCTGACCACTTTTGGCGGCAAGAAGAGGAGGCGCAGCAATTTATTCTGTTCGGTGAGTGAACTGGTATATGCCAGCCGAAGTTCATAGATAATACACATTGTAATAAATTGTATAATCCTCTTCGTTGACCTGCCACGCCATTTGGATGACGTCATTGTGTTCATTAACGAGAAGATAATAATTGAAGTGCTTGCAACTTGATTTAAATCCATTCATTGATGAAGCAAATAATCGCGTGGATCACGATTCTGGAATTTTAATGTTGCTGTTGATTGTGCAACGGAAATTTGGCGCTATTGTTTGTCCAGTTAATAAGAAACGATCGCCATACTTGCCCATCTTCCACTGGGGCACTTGAACTACAACATTGGAAGGAATTCTTTGGGTTTCAACTATTAGTTTGTACAGGTAAAACTAACAGTATATGTCTGGCGAAGCTATGCCCAATCGATATTACACTGGTTCTTTTCTCCTCTACTCTGCAACCTCGAATTATCTAGAGCTGTTTGACGAGACGTGTGCTATTACTCTGACTTGAATCTATTTGGGGCGACATATAAGTTTTCTCCAGGTAAAGCTAGCAGTATATGCCTGGCGAAGCTAGGCCCAATCGCAGAATATTACACAGTAGTTTTTTTTCCGTTGCTGTTTTTCGAGTTGCCATGCCTGCACCAGCTGGGTCTACGGCTACTAGGCCACCGTCGTTGAGGTTGCTGATTGCCAAGCTGAAGGACATCCAGTCATCGTTTAATGATATACGACGTTTTATTGCGAACTTTCGCAGTGACACCAGCAATTCTAATGTTGAAATTCGATTGGAAAAGCTGGATGAACTTTGGGAACGGTTTGGAAACATTGTGGTAGAGATTAGTATTCACGAGGACTATGAGGAGTCAGAGGACCTGGAAAGGGATAGGGAAGACTTCAGCGACAAGTACTATGAAGCTAAGTCTTTCCTCGTGGACAAGCTGAAAGAAAGAGAGATTAGAACCACGTCTGAACAATCTTTTCGGAATCCTGATGCGTCGATGCAGGGAACCTTTGAGCACGTGAGACTTCCCCAAATAAAGCTTCAGACATTTACTGGGGATATTGATGAGTGGCTAAGCTTCAGAGACTTGTTTAAGTCGCTCATCCATAACAAAACTGACTTACCTGATGTGGAGAAGCTCCACTATCTAAAGGGTTGTTTGCAGGGCGAGCCTAAGAGTCTGATCGATCCGCTCCAGATAACCGCAGGCAATTACCCAATTGCGTGGGACTGCTTGCTGAAGAAATACAACAACAGCAAGCAGCTCAAGAAGCGTCAAATTCAAGCGTTGATGAAGCTACCAACGCTCACGAAGGAATCACCTGGAGAACTACATACGTTGGTTGAAGGGTTGGAGAGAACAATAAAGACATTGGACCAGATAGTGCAGCCTGGTGATTACAAGGACCTCCTATTAATCAACATCGTTACTACGCGCCTGGACCCGGTGACTCGGAGGGGCTGGGAGGAGTTCTCGGCGACCAAGGAGCAGGAAACGTAAAATGACTTGATCGATTTCCTTCAGCGACGAGTTCAGGTGTTGGATTCTTTGCCGGCCAGGGTGATAGAGGGAAGATACCAGCAGCAAACACAACCACAAACGAGACAAAAATCAGTTGTTTCGAAAACTAGCTTAAATACGGTGCAAGGTTCTGAGTTCCGCTGTTTCGTTTGCGCAGGCAACCATTATCTCTACCAATGTGTTACGTTTCAAAAAATGTCAGTGGATGATAGGGAAAAGGTATTGCGTACGCATTCTCTCTGCCGCAACTGTTTCCGCAAGGGCCACCGTGCGAAGAATTGCCAATCAAAAATTTCGTGTCGAAGATGTAAGGATCGACACCATACTCTTGTGTGCTTCAGAACAGAGGAGGATACTCATTCAAGATTCGTGACAGTCTCAAGGAGCCCCAACAGAAATCAAACTAAGGAAAACCAGGGACCATCGTGTTCGGCGTCTTCTCAGTCTTCGCAAGTTATAAATCTCTCAGCTAAGAAGGTCATCGCAGGTGAAACGATATCGAAACATTCAACAAAGGTACTTTTGGCAACTGCCGTGGTGATGGTGAGGGACACCAACGGTAATCAGTATCCAGCCCGTGCTCTCTTGGATTCGGGCTCAGAGAGCAACTTCATGACTGAAAGGTTGAGTCAAAAATTAAGGGTGACTCGTGAACGGGTTAACATTCCGGTCCTTGGTATTGGTGAAGTAGCTTCTAAGGTGAAGCAACGGATTCGAGCTACAATATTATCTCGCGTATCCGGATTCTCCCGAGAAATGGAATTCTTAATTTTGCCCAAGGTCACGGTGAATCTCCCGACTACATCGATCAACACAAGAGGATGGGCAATACCCGAAGGAATTCAACTTGCTGACCCCACGTTCGGGGTACCCACTGCTGTGGATATGGTACTCGGTATCGAGTCATTCTTTGACTTCTTTGAATCCGGAAGAAAGGTTGGATTGGGTGATAATTTACCAATACTAAAGGAGACAGTCTTCGGATGGGTCGTCTGTGGAGGATTGGCAGATTCTACTCAGGTTTCAAGAGTTAATTGTAATGTGTCAACTACGAAGAATTTGGAGTCGTTAATAAGCAAATTTTGGTCCTGTGAGGAAATTAATTCAACAAACGACTATTCACTGGAGGAAGCCCGCTGCGAGGAATGGTTCGTACAGTCAGTTGTTCGAGATGATGATGGGCGATACACGGTTTCATTGCCAATGGAAAGGGATGCTTTGTCGCGACTAGGTGAATCCAAGAACATTGCTCTTCGACGCTTACAATCAACTGAACGCAGATTAACAAGGGATGCTAGCTTACGGGAAGAGTACATCTCATTTATGGAGGAATATCTGCAGCTAGGGCATATGCGGAAGGTTGATGGAACTTCTAGGGAATCAGGCAAACGGTGTTTTCTTCCGCATCATCCGGTGGTGAAGGAGAGTAGTACGACAACTAAGGTTCGAGTCGTATTCGACGCATCCTGCAAAACTTCTTCTGGGGTTTCCCTGAACGATGTATTATTGACAGGGCCGGTAGTACAGGAGGATTTGAGGTCGATTATTTTACGATGCCGAATCAAACAGATAATGTTGGTCGCTGATGTGGAGAAAATGTTCCGCCAAATATATATTCATCCAGAGGAAAGGCCACTTCAATCCATTCTGTGGCGTGCATCACCTAAGGAGGAGGTTTGCACGTACGAATTAAATACAGTAACTTATGGTACAAGGCCAGCACCATTTTTGGCAACCAGAACACTCAAGCAGTTGGCAACGGATGAAAGGGAAAAATATCCACTCGCATATAAGTCAATTATCGAGGACACCTACATGGACGACGTGATTACTGGCTCAGATAATGTTGAAGCAGCCATTAACTTAAGTTTTCAATTAAATCACATGATGGAGGACGGTGGATTTCGGCTGAGGAAATGGGCTTCCAATTGTGAAGCGGTGTTGAACACTATTCCCAAAGAAAATTTGGCCATACGAGATACAGAGGGAATCAATCTAGATCCAGATAGCTATGTACGTACTCTAGGACTTACTTGGATTCCCAAAATGGATGTCTTTCGATTCCAATTCAGCGTTCCACCTATTGACGAGGACAGCTCAATAACGAAACGTCAGGTTCTTTCAATAATTGCATCACTTTTCGATCCCCTGGGGCTTATAGGAGCCACCATTGTCACGGCAAAGATATTTATGCAACTGCTTTGGACTCTGCGTGACAACAACAAACACGTTTGGAGTTGGAACCAGCCTTTACCTTCAACGGTGGGTGAGGCTTGGAAAAGGTATCACAAGCAACTTCCTGGCCTCAATAAAATTGAAATCGAGCGATGCGTCATGATTCCAAAGGCGGTTCACATACAATTTCATTGTTTTTCTGATGCTTCTGAGAAGGCATACGGCGGTTGTATTTACATTCGAAGCCAGGACACTGAAGGTACAGTAAAGGTTCATCTGCTTACTTCAAAATCAAAGGTTGCGCCTTTGAAGTGCCAAACAATACCGAGATTAGAACTCTGTGGAGCTCTGTTGGTAGCTCAGCTCTACGAAAAGGTCCAACAATCGACAAAAACAACAGCAACGGGCCATTTTTGGACAGATTCTACCTGTGTTCTGCGCTGGATTCAGGCTTCTCCCACTACCTGGTCAACCTTCGTCGCAAACAGGGTCTCGAAAATACAATCGCTTACGGAAGGAAGTCAATGGAATCACGTGCCCGGTATTTGTAACCCGGCGGATCTAATTTCCAGGGGAATCACACCAGAGGATATTTTTAATAACGAATTCTGGTGGCATGGGCCGAAATGGCTGGCAGAAGAACCAAACAAATGGCCGAACAAAATTCGGGATGAAGTAGAAGAGCTGGCGGAAGAAGAAAGGCGTCGTACTGCCATTGTAATCGCAACCGAAGTGGAAGTTAATGATTTCAACAATTGGTATTTGTCAACGTGTTCAAATTACACCGTCCTGATTCGCCGAACTGCTATTTACCTACGACTGATAGGACTTCTTCGTTCACCTTCCAAGAGTTGTTTCAAGGGTTTCATTACCACAGCAGAACTAAATGAGGCAGAACGGGTGTTGATTCATCGAGTACAGCAAGAGTCGTTTCCTGTCGAATTGAGGCTATTGGAGAAGAAGGAATCGGTTAAGAGAAGTTCTCCTTTGCGATGGTACAACCCATTTATTTCAGAGGATGAATTGCTGAGGATAGGTGGAAGATTAGAGTATTCCGTTCAGAGTGAGAACATAAAACATCCCGTAGTATTACCAGCCAATCATCGTTTCACAAGGATGATTTTCCAACATTATCACGAGAAGCTTCTACATGCTGGCCCGCAATTGCTGTTAGGGGTAGTTAGACTCCGTTACTGGCCGTTAGGAGGAAGAAATGTGGCTAGACAAGTCGTTCACCAATGTCACAAATGCTTCAGAGCCAAACCGACCGCCGTAAAACAATTCATGGGAGAGTTACCAGCGTCCAGAATCACAATGTATCGACCCTTCTCAATAACAGGAGTCGATTATTTTGGACCAGTATATGTAAGGCCCGGACCGCGTCGAACAGCAGTGAAGGCATATGTCTCAATATTCGTCTGTTTTTGTACCAAAGCGATTCACATGGAGCTGGTTTCGGATTTATCCACTGAACGGTTCTTGCAAGCGCTGCGTAGGTTTATATCCCGCAGAGGAAGGTCCAGCGATATATACTCTGACAACGGGACTAATTTCGTAGGCGCTCGAAACAAACTCAGAGAATTTCTACGATTACTGAAGGATCGTCAACATCACACTAAGGTTTCCAAATTTTGTGCAGATGAGGGAATTCAATGGCATTTCAGTCCTCCGAGAGCTCTACATTTTGGAGGATTGTGGGAGGCGGCGGTAAGATCCGCTAAACATCATTTATTGCGAGTCTTGGGGGAAACAACGGTTTCATTCGAGGATATGAACACATTACTTATCCAGATTGAAGGATGCTTGAATTCTCGGCCCATTACCCCTTTATCAGACGATCCAACTGATTTAGAGCCATTAACTCCTGCACATTTTCTGATAGGCTCTTCACTACAGACAGTTCCAGAACCAGATCTTCAAGCTACTCATGCTAACAGGCTTAAACAATGGCAACTGACGCAGCAAAAACTTCAAATATTTTGGAAGAGATGGCACAGAGAATATCTGTGCCAATTACAAGGCAGAAATAAACGTTGGCGGCCACCGATTCCAATCGAAGTGGGCCGTCTGGTGGTTATTTGCGACGAAAATTGTCCTCCTTTTCAATGGAAGCTAGGTCGTATTGAAGAAATTCATCCTGGAAAAGATAACGTTGTACGGGTCGTTACACTGAAAACGGCTACCGGTACCTTTAAACGACCGGTTGAAAAAATATGCCTACTACCTCGATTAGACAGCACAAACGATATCGCAAGCTCAGATCAACCCGTTTCCTAATCCCATCCTATCACCCATCCAGACGAAGAGGAGTTTTTGTTCTATTTTCAGAAATGGTATTTCTGGGTGGGTGAGGATGTTTGAGACTATTATTACACCCGGTGCATATCACCCTGGACAAATCAGCTGTGTTGTCTGGTGTGAACGACCAGCAAATACCAGACAAACAAAAACGACATACAAAACATGGCAAACAAAACGTAGCAAACAGAAACAACGGAACCAACCCAACCATGTGCGAAAAGGAGACGAAAACAACATCGGAGAACAGCAACAACAAATAGAAATCTCACCACACCCGAAGATCAGCGGAGAGTAAAACATCGCACATGGGAGAAACAACATCAGTGCGCTGTGAAATCGTACTCCGGCGGAGCGATCGTAGTCGGGATTTGACCATGGAGGAATGATTTTAATGTACTGTATACGCGTCGAATGATTGTCGGTCGAATAAGTCTCAAGTAATCCACCAAGGGAAACACAGAGTGTATTAATTGTATGTCAGTGTCGTTCGTTTCGAATATTAATGTAAATTATAATATTGTGAAATGTGAATTGTAAATATATTGTAGAAGTGTTTAAATGGATTAAATGTATAGTTGTACCAGCACTGTCTGTTTTCGATTAAGAGGAAGAACCCTCCGCTGTTGATTGTGCTGATTGTTCGTGGATTAATGTTTGCCTGGGCACTGCGTGAATATAGTGGTTTTTATGTGTGTTCACCGACGTTAGAGGAACACTATTTTGGTGGGGAAAGGACTTTCCCAAGCAGTGTTGGGTGTCAGGAATAACTGAGCTTTCGAAGTGGGCCGGACACCCAACAGTATCCAATTTAGGGATAAGACTACGACAATTCCACTGTAAAACAGTGATATCTCCGACCTCTCTATTTGAATTAGACATCAAGAGAGATAATCATTGCAAGGAGGGGCCATGTTTGCATCAATTGTTGCAAAATTGTCTTTAATACTGGAAGCATTGAGATGACAAGGGTTCTGATGGAGTCAGAAACATTAAAACACTTGAAGATTTGGTCCAAAAGGTCAGACAACTTTATAAATCCCGATTGGGAAGTTGAACTGGACGGAATAACAGGGACAGTTGGGGTTTTTGATGTCCCCTCGAGTGCTGGGCCATTCGAAGGTGAATTATTCCCACGGAAACCAGGAGGAACCTGATTTTGCTTGTCCGCTGCACTCGATTTTTTAGGCATGCTAACAGGGGGTATCACCGGAAGGGCTTGTCCTTGAACTTTGGGAGTGGTCACATTTTTGCGCCGGGGATTCCCTTGGAAAATGAACGGTGTGCCCCCGTTAGCTGTGTCCGCTTCTATTTCGTCAACGGGCAACGTGGCGAAGACATTTTGTGTGTTGATTGGTTGTTGTTGTTGGGCCAGTAGAGAAGCGCCCTTTAAAATATCCGCAAAAGTGCGTTTCGAGCGTTCCTTCAAAGAGCGCTTCTGTTTCTCCCAGCGACTCTTGTAATTTTCACAAACTGAGAGCTCGTGTGGGGATCCCCCGCAATATGGACATTTATGCTCAGTCGCACTGCAGGATTTCCCCTCATGTTGCTCTCCGCAAGTGGCACAGCGCTCCTTGTTGGCACAATAATCCGAAGTGTGACCAACTGACTTGCATTTGTTGCAAGTCATGGGCTTTGGCACGAAGAGTCGCACAGGTAGTCTCAATTTGTCCACCATAACGTAGTCAGGGAGGGCGGCACCAGCAAAGGTGACTCGAAACGAGTCGGACGGCGTAAATTTAGTTTGGTCCCCATCATGGGAAAGTTTCCCGAGTTGGCGACAGTCCAAGATTTTCACTTCCATTGAGGGGAGCTTCTTGAACTTGCCTTTTCCTTCTGCTTTTATTTGTTCGCTCGTCAGACCCGTTTCAGTTATCACCCCCTCAATTTCTACGTTATGGGAGGGTATAAATGTTCGATATTCGAGAGTGAAATGTTGATCAGCAACAATCTCGTTTGCGTGTTTCCGTTCATTCACGACAACTCGCAATTTGTTCGGTCTAACCCTGCGAATTTCAGATACAGAAGTGTATCTGGCCAGATCTTTCATGATCTGAATCACGTTAAGGTTTTTTCTTTTCGGTTTTGGCCGGAGGAAAACAACCCAAGGGCCAGTTCCAGGTGCATCTTCTGGATAAACTCTGACACGTGGAGCGGAGACAACAGAGGGGGAAGACGAGGACGAGGACGAGGACGAGGACGAGGACGAGGACGAGGACGAGGATGAGGATGAGGACGAGGACGAGGATTGGGTTGGATCGGAAGCATCAGAAGGGGGAAGCGAAATCGATGATGGGAGAGGGGGAGTGGAAGTAACAGTGGGTTGAGAAGGGTGGCTTGCAATTTTCTTAGAGGGGGGCTTGGTAGGATGAGCGGATTCGTCCCCAGAAGAATTATCTTCCTTATGAGGGACTCGTTTATGTTTTTTCCCAGATCTTATATGAGATTCATTATCGGAGATCTCCATCTCTGGAGATCCTCCACTATTCTCCATTTTACAAAAATTTCTGTCTTATTTCTAAATTATTATTGATTTTAACAATAATCTTTAAAAAAAATAGCAAAAAAAAAAAAAATTATGATAATTGGGAGTGGTTTTATAATAATGGTTTGATAATAATATCAAACAATGAACAAATGAATTGAATAATAATATTAATAATAAATATGTGTACCTTAATATATAAGTTGTTCTAATAATGCGCTCTACTGCCCTAATCAGGGAGAAACAGAGGCTACGCGCTACGGAGACAACACAATAGCGCAAGAATAGCTTACGCAGCCACGTGATGATGAATCCCGTTTGCGACAGTCACGCGATGGCGATCCCGTTATGCCGAATCAGTTCAACAGCCGCAATCCGGCTCGCTGCAAGAGCGCTGCTTCCTTTGTTCCTTCGTTCCACTTCACAAAAGGTCAGGTCGAAAGCGGACAGCAATGACCTTCACTCGTACCAATAGCACAATAGCAAAAGTGGCAACGCACAATACCGACACTGAACTTTACTCGTCAAGAGTTGGATAGCGAATGATGGCATGATATTGAATGTAATGAAAAAGTGTCCGGATTAAAAAGCGTCCGGATTCAGAAGCATCACTGTATATCATTAATTGCATTTCAATATTTCTAGCCTACTTGTGACATTACACTTTTTCGGAGCGGTTGTTTCTGTTGCAGTTGTTTTCTGGTTCTATTCTGCGACTTTTTCCGGGAACCTGTATGAAAAAATCATGTGATTGAAGCTCCCATAGAAAAAAATGCAGATTTTGGCCAATATTGACGCTAATGACGACTATTTATTAAACTAAACTTACATTTTACTTATCTACATTAGTCGTGAAAAAATAAATAAATCTTCGAAATATTGGCGGGAATTCCATCAGGTCCAGGAATTGTAGACTGTTTCAGCTTACTACATACTGCGTACACGATATTGGGACTGATCATAGGTGGCGTTACAAGCAAGTTGGCATAGAACAACACATGAGATAAGGTCACAGTAGCTGCCTCTAAATCTGAGAAGTCTAAAATTTCGTTCCAATTCATGCTCAAAAGAAAAATCACAGGAGGGTTGTGTTCGAGACACGACCGCATAGTTGACGTAGGATTCCGTTAGACTATCTGTTGATTTTTTATATGTTTGAAGAATTACATCGTTAAACTCTTTGATAATGATTTGGTGGCCCTGAGAAGGGCAATTTTGTTTGGTAGTTTGGTATTGTTTATTCACTCCACCAGAGTTCACCGAGTGATGATGACAGAAGTATGGTAAACAGTCGTGGAATGAGATATGATGAAAACCGGCCTCTGTGACCCTAGACGAGATGCCTCCTGTGTTATGTATGGATGAAATAAAGAAAAAAAAACTCACCAATGTAATATAGATAATTGCCAGTAGCGAACACAATTATTAATATCATCAGTAAAAACATGTTACCTTAATATAGAGAAAACATATTTGAAATGGAAAAGGTAATTTTGTTTTATATTTTACTTTCTGAGCGTTTATTCAACCCAATGCGAATTTTAATTGGACTAACCTAACACCTGATGCTATATGTAGAACATATGGGAAATCACTTTGTCGAATATTTCTTCACTTTCCCAATTTTTCCTCGCCGCATGAACTTTCCTTGGGTGAAAATGAACACAACAAAACAGACAGCTTAAACCGAACGACCCGTTCTCGAGTGGGATCACACCTTTGATTTTATTTATGAAAATTGGAATAAATCGTTTCATATATCAATTAATTTTTAACACAACTGCTACCATATACAATTTCACAATTACACTTGTGCTAAATTTTTCACAATACACGATCGGTTTTTGATATGAAATTTGACGAACATTGAAGTTCCAAATTCAAATTTTATTTTCTAGAAAAAATCGAATCACTCACCCTACTTGCGCTACACAGAAAGGCCCCCGACTTGCATATATTATCAATGCCGATTTCACTCGGGAATCTTGGTTTTGATGTCTCTGTTAGGGAACACATTTCGGTAGGAACAAAAGCTCCTCCTACTTTCATGTATTTACAATGCCGATTCCCCCCAGGCGGCTTGGTTTTGATGTCTCTGTTAGGGAACCGCATGTGTCGTCAATTTCGACCAATTAGAAGTGGATATTTCCGTTAGAATAGGGGTTGAGATTTTTCAATTGTTCGATAGTCAGTTTCATGACATATATTAATTTATTCAATATAAAAAATTGTTATGGAGTGTCGAAATCGATTGACGCAAAAATTCCATCAATCCATCATGAAATGACTGAGTAATAAGCGTTTGAAATTGGACAATTTTCACGATGTGCTCGATTTTCGATTTTCAATTTGTACCCCAATATGTTCCCGAAAGACGTAATCCTACGTCAAAAGCTATACATTGATGAGTAATTACCTTTCCTATCATCGTAATACAGGGAAACTTCGATATAACGTACCCTCGTTATAACGTACTCTCGATATAACGTCACTCGATATAACGTACACATTTCCAAAGTGTAAAGGAATTTTTTTTTCTGATAGAACAATGAATTATCTTTATTGTGATGCTAAAACAAGTTTTGTACCTTAAATCAAACCCGAAATACAGGTGGTTTTGTGATTCCGGATTTTAAATAAATCAACCTTTAATCAACAGTACGAAGGAAAACATCATAAGAAAGGCTGATTTTGTCTTTTGATTGAAGTTATTCATTAACTTTACTAAAACAGCAACACAAGAATGTATTATAGACTACGTTTGTGAGTACTTTATTATGCTTCGATATAACGTACAATTCGATACAACGTACAATTTTGAAAGTGAAATGTACGTTATATCGAAGTTTACCTGTTCACTGATTATGTCGTGCATGCGAAACCGAAGCCTGTGGATCGTCAGGTAACAACAGCTTCACTGCATCAGCTGATGGTTCCCGATTCAAAAAAGGAAATGTAGACACTCCTTTAGGCAAAAAATCGCCGCATAAAACCTGTCTACCGATTGTCTCGGGAACACTTATTTTGAATGATATGAATGATAAAGGCGCTTGGTCGTTAATAGGTTAAGCTAGCCTTGGAATAAGAGCTTTCAATTTCTTGCGAAACATTCCAATTTATTTCACCCATTTATACCATTTCATAGTTATCAGCAACACATTGTATTGAACTGCGTTGAATAGTTCCGATGAATCCAAATTCAATAATGATTATGAATGATTATGATTCTACTGATTTGTACGGTCAAGTCTAAGCGTTGGCGATATAATATTTCTGAAGACATTATTTAGGTTCATATTACATTTAATATTATAGAAAATGATCCCTATGTGACCTTAAGATGGCGTCCATCTCATATATGCACTTCACGAAAACACCAACTTGAAAAACTATCCCCCAAACGTCCGAACAGAAATATGAAAAATCTATTAAACAACGTACACGAAAGTTCTGATCCAACCGTTATCACTCCCCCCTACTGCAAAGGGAGAGAGATTGGCCGCACACGTTGGGACCGAGTGGGGGGGTACGTAGCACACATACATACCCACACCAACATTTCCCAGCCACTAGTCATTGGGAGCTCCAAGTTAGTTTTAGAGTCGAACACCTCCGCCGCGCTGCCCTGCTACTGCGAAATAATGAAATGAAAAATTCTGCAAATTCTCGGAATTCTTCCACAATTGCATTCGCAGCGCGGTTCCGCTTTCTCTGCTGCTTGCCCCGGGCCAGTTCGTCGTCATGTTCTGACCCTCCCCCCGTGACCAGCCCGTAGCCACGCGGTTGTCGCTAATTAGTTTTCCGATTTCAGCGGACCATGTGTATTATCGATGCTGCTCGCTGCGCGCATCAGACTGCAGCGATCATATGTTTGGCCCAGTTCATGTTTATTTTTTTTTTCAATATGGCAGCAACAATTTAAGACGAGTGGAAATCGATAAAACAACATTGAATCGCTAGCCCCGTCGGTTGTGTATTATCATAATTCGCGGGGAGCACGACATTACTCTCTACCGGCTCTACAAACGGTTTCACGGGTGATGTTGGAGAGCGTTGAGAGTTTCGAGGGATGTTAATTTTTTCAGCGGTAACATGACACAAAAAATCAATCTATTCACTCTGTTTTTTTATCTAAATTAATATTTCTTGGGTTCCAGTTTTAATCCTCCAATGTTAGACGTAGGATTACTTCGAACTGAAAGGTATCGGATATTAAAAGAAAGTCTAAAAACTGAAAATGTGAGAAATAATTAGAGATTTCGAATGCTTATAACCCGTAACATCCGCCTCGATTTCTCAAAAGATTATAGAGACGTGTGCATCAATCGATTGAAGCAACGCTCTGTAATAGGTAATAAAGATAATTAAGAAAATAAAGAAAATTATATGATTCTTGAAATAAAATATAGAATAATTGTGAAGCATAGCTGATGCTTCGTATTTCACAATTTTTCGCGCCGTTTATTCATTTTGTTGAACTAGATTCATTATAAGGTAATGTAATGTGTTCGAAACAAAAACTGTGATAGGGAATGAGTTGATAATCATGCTATGGAGTAAATCCATACCAAATCAACCGAAGACTTCATATTTTGACGCGGCTCTCTTCGATTTTGTTGAGACTTGGTACACATGATCGAAGCTACCCAAAATCACAATTTTCATTATCATATGACCAAATTAAATTACGACTGATTTTTGAAAAGGGCGTGTTTAAAAGTATCGATCATTCTTTCGAAACATCGTGACTCAAAATCCAGATGTCTGATCAAAACATGATGTTTAACAAAGTTGTTGGAAAATGAATGAACAATTTAGGAAAGTATCATTCTAAACGTACTGTTAAAAAATCTTTCTCAAAAATTTAATTTTGTATTAAAAACATTTATATGGTTTAGGGTTGCCTCAAAGCACTCAATGTTTTGACTTTTTGGCCACTCAGGCTAATTCCCAAAAGGTCGATTTTCGGTCAACATATATCAACGTTTCATGCATGTTCAAGCCATTTGGCATCGAAAACAAGATTCGTATTTCCAAATTTCCTTAAGTCTCCCTTTGGAAGATTTTCGAGGATCGGAAAATCAAACTTTGAGCACTTTGAGGCACCCTCAAATCATGTCCGATTGAGCTGAAACTTTGCAAGGTCATTTTTTTGGGCCAATAAGCAAACTATTTTTGGAATTTGACGTGACCATTTTTGCTGCCACTCTAATATACGGTCCATCCCAAACCAGTTTTACCAGTTTTTCGTGAAAAGTGGCAGATTTGTTCTTCATCGCAAACAATTAGACCCGTATTTTTTATTTTTTCGTTAGGGAGTCCATTTCCATTTGAGGGTGGTTCGAAAAATCTCTTTTTTTCACTTATTTTTTTTTCCAAAAATGACTTTTTTTTTTAATTCATAATATTTGATCTGCTGGACCGATTCAGATGATCGACATATTAAACTGAAGCCAATTAGCTATTAAAAAAAATTACAATTGCAAAAACATGGATTTCGTTTTTGTAATTATTGATTACATTTTTTTTTAGTTAACATGGTCTCGAGACCAAGGGCGCTATATTTTTTCTTGAAAGCTGAGGATTTTTTACATAAAATCTCTGAAAATTAGAGATGCGTTATTTTTCTTTTTAAATTTATTGTTTTTCAAAGTGTTAACTTAATTGTCGGAGTGGAAATCGTGAACTTCCACCGATTACTCGCAGCAGTACTAAACGCACACACAAAGCGTGATGGGGTACTTTCTCCCGCGAATCTAATGGTCATATAGACATACTCACAACCAAAATGTATGGAACAATTCAATAAAGTTAATAGTCTGAATTTATATCTTGAAGATAAAACACGCGTTTTTCATTTTTTACCCGCATTTCGCTTACGACAGCTAAATCTCCACGAGTCGAAGATTGATTCCAACATTAATCATAATCGATTTTTCCCTTTTTTCCTATTCTCAAAATTTTTTTAATATTGAACTACTGGAACGATTTAGATGATTAACATATAAAATTAAAGCCAATGAGCTTGACTTTTTCGGAAAAATATTATACTTGCGAAAAAATTGAATTATGTTTTCAATAATTATTGATTGCATCTGTTTTTTTTTATAGTTTAGATGGTTTCGGGGCAAAGGGCGCGGTTTTTTTGTATTTTTTCTTGAAAGCTGAGGATTTTCTACATAATCAGAGGTGTGTTCTTTTTCTTTTTTAAGTTATGGTTTTTAAAAGTTAACCTATACTTCAGAATATCATTTTTCCCCTTTTTTTCCTATTCTCAAAAACTCAAAAACTTTTAAGCTACTGGCCGATTCAGATGTCAAAAAGTCATTTTTTTACTAAGCGAAAGAATGATTTTTTTAACCATCGGTTGAATTTGAAAAATCATAACATAAAAACGAAAAAAAACACATCTCCGATTTTGGAATATGTTTTGTAAAAAAACTTCAGCTTTCAAGAAAAAATATAAAAAAATATATAGCACCCTTGGTTCCGATACCTTGAAAACAACAAAATACAAATACAATCTATAATAACGGAAGCAAAATTGAAATTTTCTGCAAGTGTTTTTTTTTCTAAATTCAACAGGCTTTGATTTCATATGTCGATCATCAGAATCGGTCCAGTAGTTCAAATGTTATGAATTTTTGAAAAAAATCATTTTTAGAAAAAGGGGGGAAAAGTTGACCACCCTAAAATAGAAATGGGCATCCTTAAAAAAATATATATAGGGTTGGGGAAAAAGAAATGTTGTGTTTCTGATCGAAATTTGACGCTTTATATAACATACTTAAAATTATCCAATTTAAGTCAAATATCCGCCGTTTTGCTCGCAAACTTGTTGTCATTTAGAAGGCAACTTCATTATCCCCCCCCCTTCCCCTATTAAAACCACCCCTCCTTATTTGAAAAAAAAAAACTCAGACAGCCAGTTTTCGCAAGCCTCTTTTTAGGCCAACTTAGTATCACCGAGAGCGTTTTGCATGGATCGGAAGAGATGATAATCACTTGGAGCCAGAACCGGACTATACGGTGGGTGCAATAGGACATCCCATCCGAGCTCCTGTAGCTTCTGGCGGGTCATCAAAGTTGTGTGAGGCCGAGCGTTGTCCTGGTGGAAAACAACACCATTCCTATTGATCATTTCTGGCAGCTTCTGGCCAATCGCCTGCTTCAAACGGTCAAGCTGCTCACAGTAGAGAACCGAGTTGAGGGTCTGGCCATAGTTGAGCAGCTCATAGTCGATGATTCCCTTCCAATCCCATCAAATACACAGCAAAACCTTCCTGACCGTCAATCCGGGCTTGGTGATGGTTAGGGCCGGTTCACCGCGCATCGACCACGACTTTTTTCGCTTTAGGCTGTCGTATGTGATCCACTTTTCATCACCAGTCACCATCTTCTTCAAAAATGGGTCGAGTTCGTTCCGTTTCAGCAGTGCATCGCAGGCGTTGATTCGATCTAAAAGATTTTTTGCGTCAACTCGTGTGGCACCCATACATCCAGTTTTTTCGGAATCCAATCTTCTGCAAATGGTTCCAATCGGTTTTATGGTCAATGCCCAGCTCCTGGCCAATCGAGCGAGTGCTCACATGCCGGTCTACTTGGATGATTTCAACGATTTTATCGGTTTCCACGACGATTGGCCTACCAGTACGGGGTGTATCTTCGTCAGTCACTACACCAGAACGAAATCATTCAAACCAACGCTGTGCTGTGCGAATCGTTACAGTTTCGAGTCCATAAACTACACGATTTTTTTCGGCCGCCTTCGTTGCAGTTTTACCTTGCACGTAGTAAAAACGTAAAATATGGCGAATTTCTTGCTTGGTGGACTCCATCTTTGACGCGCTATAACTTGAGACTGAAAAGGACAATCACAACACTGTCAAAACGACACTTGTAGCACAGATTGTCGTCTTTAAATAGCAGTATAGTATGACCAGATACGATAAGTACAACACAAGATACGTTTAAGTGTTGCCATATATAGACAATATACGACATTCCTTTTTCCCCAACCCAATATATAAAAATACGGGCCTAATATTTGGCGATAAGAAATAAAATTTCCACTTTGCAGGGAAATCCGACAACCACTAGATCGGTTTGGCATGGAATGGCTATATATAACGGGTATTTCAATAGGGACGCTACAAAAGTAGACCGATAGGGACACCAAACGACGCCATATTCTTTCCCGCTCTCTTGACATTTCTCTTCAGTAAGGTTTGCCATCTTATAATGCAACGATATACGGTCCAACAACGAGTCGAGAGTATTAAAATTTAATACCGAAATAGGCGAAATAGGAAACCCCAATAGGCTCAATGTGATTGAGTATATATGTTGAATTTTGGCCTCTCCATAAATGAAAAATGAGAATATTTCTAGACAAAAAGAGAGAGTAAATTAGTAAATTAGAGAGCGTAAAAAAATGAGTGTTTCAAAAATCTCATTTCCTTTTCTGCCGATGTATGTCCCAAGTTCAATTGAACTGATTTTATTGAAACGGAAAGTGACGACAACATCAAAGCATATAGAGTAGGATGCCAATGAATGTATGGGAAAAAATGGACCCTAAAATTCCAAAAAGTTACCATATAAAAAAATTTACCACCTCGAAAAATCACCCTATGCCGAATTTCAGCTCAATCGGACTTAAGGGAGAGTAGCGCAAAGCGGTCAAAGTTTGAGTTTTTTGAAAATCGAAAAATCACTTAAAGTAAAGGAAATCGGGTTATCGAAAAAATATTTTGATTCCAAATGTCTTGAAAATGCATGAAACGTTTTGTCAAAAATCGACACTCTGGGACATAGTTTTTTTTTGGAATACGAAATGAAAAGAACGGTTTTGAGTGCCAATAAAAATAGTTCTCTCGATTTTTCATTCGGAACTTGCTACGAAATGTTGATTTGCACTATAATATACTCTATGCAAAATCTAGCTCATTCGGACTTCATTTACTCGTGTCACAAACGTCAAAATTCAAGTTTTTTTTTTGAAAAACGAAAAATCACCAAAAATCAAGGTTAAAAAAATAAAATTCGGAATAGGGTGTTTTTTCGAGGTAATGAACATTTTTTTATAGGTTAACTTTTTTTAAATTCGAGATGGTCATTTTCATTGGCACCCTAATATAGAGGTTAAACTTTGCAGTTCAAAGCCTCTATAATTGAAATAAATGAATCAACCAACCAAAACATACGGAAATAAATGAATCGAAAGATTTTTAAAACTCTCAGGTATTAAAGAAAAGAAGAAGAAAAATAGGACACCGTTAGCGGCGAATTAACCTTCATGTTTAAAGCCTATATAAAACAAAGAAAGAAAGCCAACGCATCATTCATGATTCAACAGTTATCCGATTGAATAAGTTGGCGGCGGCAGCGGGGGCACATTACCTTTCTCCAGTTCGATAATTTACATCCATTTTCCCCAATTGGCCTGAAAAAGTTGGAAATCTCTATGGTTCAAAGCAATCATCATCACCAACGCATCCCTGGCGAATGAACGAAGTACAAAGGTTCAAGAGATTAATCAAGAAGAAGAAGAGGAAGAAAAGGAAGTCAAAAGGACGAAAGAATGAGCTACGAAAGTGTGTTGTAGGAATAAACTAAAAACTCATCAGAATCCAACAAAAATTGAATGCAGCTTCAGTTTTATCTTTTTATGTAAAATAAATACACAATATATAAATTATCCCCCCATCACCCTGTTAAAACTGTGGAAATAACTTTTTAAGAGAACGTTTTTAATGAACAGGTTAAAATAAGTGCAAGAAAGAACGAAGAAGAACAAAAGAACCAACGAAAACATGTAAAGTTTGTATATGTCACAATAATATTTTATCAAATAATTGGGGTTATTTACTAATATGACATGCAGGAAACCCCTATCGCTTAACTTTTATCTTATTCAAAAGCCTACCCTTTCAATTTATATGAATATCAGATGTTCTAGGACCATCAAAACATTCCAACATTTAGATTAATTGATCTATCATTTCAACCACTATTGGTGCAATGTTCATAGCTAGGAATCTTACACAAAATGGTTTATTAAGCCCGCGTGTAATGGCTTTGGCTTTAAATGTATGAAAACATTAGATGTTCTAGGTCCTCCAAACCATGCTAAAGTTCAAAAGATCATACAGTAAATGTACTTCATCGGCTTTAATGATATGAATATAAAACCCAAGAAAACTTGTCTTCGTTTACATCAATGGGATAGGTATTACTTTCTTATGGTCACTCAGAGGATTTTCAGTTCTAAGCAGGCTTAATATTACACATTATCTAAATTCTCTTATTTGACGCATAGTTCGAAATAAAAAGATAAAATGCATATTTTGCAAAAACTGTATTCGCACTATAGTGTATATTTTGCTAGTACGCGTACTATGTACAATTTTTCCAAAAATACTTTCTCGAGCAGGAGGAAACATATAAGGATACATCATTTTAATATTTATACCAAAATTTGGTTCAGACAACCCTGATGTAAGAAGCAAAATACCAAATAAAGAAAAAAGACTAAAAAATGGAGAGAAATGTCTTTTCAATACCAAATTTTGATGATATAAACACCAAAGGAATGCTTGAGCAGTGCTGTTTTGGTATTGAATGCTTCGAGGGAAATTCTATTTCTCAAGCATTCTATAAAAAATTTATAAATAAATATAAAATAAATATAAAACTATAAAATCATTTTTGGTAAATCAAAGCCGGTCTTCTTAAAGTGAAATGGTTTTACAGGATCCAGTTTTCTTCCAGTTTTTTCAAGCGCAATCTTCCAGTTTTTTGAAAAATATTATTGGCAACCCTGCTCCTACCTATAGCAAAATGTGGCTAGATCTCTCCGCGCTATTATTGGAGAAGTGTGTAATACGCACCCCCTAAGCGAGAATGGATTTATCTTGACCGTGCTTTTAAAAATTAAGGTAACAACTACGTTAGTACGTAGATTAGTTAACCCTCCGTCATCTGTAATCGTTCTGTATTTTAGATATTGCATAACAAAAGTGCTACGAATTTTATTTTGTGATTCTATATTTTACAATCATAGGTGTTACATGGCCTAGCAGAAGTAAAATATGCTCATAAGCTGTTGATTTCAGAGGCTATGAAGCTCAGAGAAATAGCTTGTTTGAAGGAGATATTCCATCAATACATTCATTTCATGCCTACCAGCGAAGAGAAGAAACCGTTTCTCCGGTGAGCGTGTTCTCCCAGTATTCTTCCATTATTCTCTAGTCCACGCTCTTGTTTTCCTGCATTCTCTGAGCACACAATAAAGATGACAGATGTGGAGACATGTTTCCGTTTTGAAGACATTTAATTTTGTGATAACATGCTGAGGTAATTTCAAAGTATGTGAAAACAATTGTTTGTGTGATTTATCGAACATGATTTAGAAATATCGTGGTGGTTTGCTCTTTTTGTTCATTATGATTACATTTGAAGACATTTATTCGTGTCATGCAAAGATATTTGAAAATATCATCTGGCATCCCTCACATACAAGCTATTTCTCTCGCGAGAAAGTTATCCGGCCGAAAGCGAGCAAATTGCCCCGATCGAGGGTATGCCATACTGCCCGATGGTAAGCTGATGCGGAAAATATCAAATTGAGAAGCAAATGGATCCTTTCTTACCATTTTCTTCATCTGAGATATCCACTGGGAATTCGACTCAATAAATATGACTCACAATTATCGCTTCTGAATCGGTTGCAAGCAACAAAAACCCAATGGAAATGATGTAGAAAATTACATCGAAAATCGCTTCCGAAGAAAATTATTTTTCTTATTTTTTAAAGCATGTTACAAATGTAAAACTTGCATTCTTTTCTGTCATTGACTAGTACGATTGACTTTAACTATTGCATTTCTATTCTTACTGGTTTACGATAAACGGCGGATAAAATTGCCCGGCATGCGAGTTTTAGGCACATCTCCGCTACATTGGTCGGTTGGAATCACGCGGGAACGCGGCAGGCGCACCCCACATATAAACCGGGGCATGTTTCAATCGTTCACCAAAAATGATATTTTCGGCAATTAATATATTTCAGTTGTACCCATTTAATTGTGTACGAGGAAAGAAGACAGAGAATTTCAGCTGATGAATGATTTACGCGAGCTAAAGTGCGTCCTTGACACATCCAGAAGGGTTGGGATGCGTTAATAAATGTACTTTAATTCGACAATAATTGGCCTTTGCGAAGTGAGAATGAATTCCTCCAAATATGCCTATTTCAACAGATAGGATAGTACTGCGATAGTCAAAGATTTTCTTTGTACTCTAACATTACTGAAAAATTATAAATAAAAATCCAATTCTATAAGCCATTGATATGTTACACAGATTGCCCCATGCGTACTACTTTCATTTTCCGACATCAGTTAAGAGGGGGGAAATAATTTAATTTAAATATTTTACAACAGCACACTATCATTCTCATTGTTCGTGCTGTCCCTAAGACGAGAGGAAACAAAAAAGAACAGCTTCATCAACAGCACCATTCGCTCCTTTCGAAGGCACACTGGCGAATTTGCACATCACTTTCCCCCGACCCCGACCAACCGGTCAACAGGGAAGAGTTTAAAAAATTTAGAAATTGCATAGCCCGGTGGTTGGTTTAGTGCAGCTCCAGCTTCAACGACCATCGCCACAACAAAGGAACACGGAATCCTTCTTCTATCGTTGCCTCGAACCATCCACCTTCACATTGAGAACGAGTCGCGTTTGTTCGCATACATCTTTTTCCTAATATTTTATTATTTATAAAATTTTAACAAATGTCGGAGACCACTCGGAACAGTTGGGTCCGACGGTGCAACCAAAGCTGGCAAAACCAAAGAAACTCTAAGGCACACGGTTGGTACCAGGAAGCAGCGGAGGAAGCCTGTGCGAACCCAAAAACCTGATGCAACCGTTCCAAGCATCCTTCTCGCATTGCTTCTGAAGAACTACAAATAGCAAGTGCATGTGTGTGTGTGTGTGTGTTTGTATACGCTGCTCTGTGCTCAAAGAAGATACTCGGGTACGTGAAGTGCATTGGTCGGGCGAGGGTGTACTTTGACACATGGGATGACCTCCGAGCCCATTTGTTACGTACTGCTGCAGGGCAGCGCGTTGCACTGCCATTTTCATGGATGCTTCACAGCGAGCGTTTCCCTTGTTGCCCTTACGACGATTAGATTGGATTGTGTGAAAATTGCAGCTGCAGCTCTGTGGTGGTTCTGAAGTACTGAAGCTCCTACGTAACTCAAGGTTCGACTTTCATGACCGACCGGACTCTCGTATTTCCATACTCAATCAATACAGAGGACTAATAATAAGCACCGGAAATTTTTGTACGGGATCCAAATTGAGATGCAGAAGACCAAAATGTTTGGCAAATGTATTCATGAAGTCGTACTCGTGCTCCTGTGGCCGAGTGGTTAGCGTAAAACCTAATATGCCGGGGGTTCGGGTTCGATTCCCGTTCTGGTCGGGGGAATTATTCGTCAAAGAAATTTCCTTTCACTTGCACTGTGGTCACGCATATTCTAGAGTTTGCCATTCAGAATGCATTCAAGGCGTGTAAGGCGTTAGTGCCGTTTAAGAAGAAGTCGTACTCGTTTCCGAACCGTGTTGAAGGTAATAAACTAATAAACAACACACAAATGGAGAAAAAAATGAAAAGTACTTTTTGAGCAATCGGTGATTATTTTGGTCCTCATACGCTACCAAACTACTAGCACTTGAAGCGCTTACTTTTAACGTAGAACTTCGTTTAACAGGAAGAAATGGGGAGTAAAATGAAAATCTAAACATTGATTATGTAGGAAATAATTAAATGTTTCGAATGCTCATAACTCGACCATTTTTTAACGAATTCGTCAATGTCAATGCATAAATTGATTTGAAATATTTCTACGCATCTATCACTATGAAGAAAATAATTTTTTGAAATACAAAATTGAATAATTGTAAAATATCAAGCATTCACTCCCATTAACCAATGAAATTACATTTCATTCGATAGTGATATTTCGATCGAAATCGAATTTTCATTCCCTAATTCAATCGTTCTGCTCGTGAAATGTTCGAAAAAAACAGCTCGAACGAAAACTATTCGAACTTAAAAACAACTCGAAATACAGAATCTGGATGATTATTTAACTCTCCTGTACTCGCGCGCAAAATCATAACTCGTATACTCGCCCACTCCCGTAGTCGAGTGGTTAGCGTCCCACATTATCATGCCGGGGTTCGGGTTCGATTCCCGTTCTGGCCGGGAGATTTTTCGTCAAGAAAATTTCTTCCGACTTGCTCTGTGGCCATGCGTGTTCTAGAGCTTGCCACTCCAGAATATATTCAAGGCGTATTATCCGGCATAGAAATCTGAACTAAGTACTACTAATAAAAATGACGCAAGTAATACCTACGTTGAGAAGGCAAAAGTTCCACTGAGAACGTTAGTGCCATCCAAGAAGATACTCGCCCACTCGAATGCTTACTAAGCCAACGGTAGTCCTACGTCAACCTTGCGGTTATATTTTAGGTATAACCCATCCATAGGTTTTTCCAAACGGGTCACAAATTCATGTTAGTCATGGTGTCGAGGGTCGAAAAAAAAATTAAGAAAGAAGAATGGCGTCCAAGACACGACCGTGTTGTTAACGTAGGAATATGAAATTATAACCGTCGAGAAACTCTTTAGCACAAACATTTGGAAACACTGGCAAGGGATTTATGAATGCTATCACTGAGTGAGGGGATGGGAACGGTTCATGCAGCAATAAAACCTCAATTTTAGCAGTTTTTCAAAATAACTCTCAAAATTAATATGTATTGTTGATTGCTCGCTGTCTAGAGCGACACTAAAACATTGAACTTACTGGATATCCAAGTAATTATTCAGTATCTCCTAGTAAAATTACATTTCTAGCACTACCAAAAACGGGGTGTCGACTCAAAATCAATCATTTTCTTTTTTTTTTTTTTTTTTTTATATATCTGTATTATAGTGACTTTCAACACTTTTGGCTGGTTCGTCACTTTTTACTTCCAATTTTGGAAGAATGTTGGGAGTGAGAATTGAACTCGTGATCTTCAGCGTGAGAGGTATGGATGTCACCACTACGCCAGATCGGCTCCACACGCAATCATTTTCTAAAAATTGTTCATTTTTCCGATCACAGTGAGCAAACTGTTGTTTTTGTTGCGAGCAACTAATTCGGAAGCCAATTTTTATCGGAATATATTATGGGACCGTCAAGAAAAAATGTGACTTTAGTCACAGGGTACGTTGACAGCGATCAGCTCATAGACTTTAAAACTTTGAATATTCTAGACGAAATTGCAGGAAATGTCTGTTGCTGGTACATCTTTGAAGATATGGTAAACTCCTTAGAGATACTTCGAAACATCCGAACAAGTGCAGCGAATATCATACATAAGTGCACAATATGAAAATGCTATCCTCAGCTACCTAAATCCACGAGCTTTTCTTATCCGTTTTGAAAGACCAGTTTCTACTCGGTCAATTCTAACTGGGAAGTCTAACGATACCGGAAGAAAGTTACTCGAAGGCTTATCTCCAAGGCCTTCTAAAAAAGCTACAAAAAGATTCAATGCTGGATATTGCTCCAAGAACATTGACGTCATGTAAAGTGTTCTTCTTCTTTAATTTATCCCGAAAGCTTACATGCAGATTCATCTGCTGGTTCTTTGTAGTGCTATTCAAAAATTTGTCTATGTCAAACATCATCATTTAGCTTATTTTAGAACTGCCTAATTTAACCTGCTTAACAATCTAGTTGCCGTGAAACCTTCTTCCCAATATGACCAGGTTCTTTTCCGCCATCACAGATTTCCAGACACCACAGAATCAGCTTTGATAACAATTTTACGGGCATACAGTACGCACAACCTGGAACAGTACGCACAACCTGGCTGTGCTTCAACCATGCTGGAAACTCCGGATCTTGCGATCAAGTTCAAATTCACTAAACCACCAATAAACTGTTGTTCTTGAAGGAGTAGAAGTGGAATAACTATAAAAAAGTCACAGGAAGGTTGTGTCCGAGACACGACCGCCTAGTTGACGTAGGATTCCGTTAGGCTATCTGTTGATTTTGGTCTTTGTCTTTAATGTCTGTGTTACATTTCGGTAGGAACAAAAGCTCCACCTACTTCCATGTATTTGCAATGCCGATTTGTCCCAGGCAGCTTGGTTTTGATGCCTATGTCTGGGAACACATTTCGGTAGGAACAAAAGCCCCCCCCCTACTTTTATGTATTTGCAACACCGATTTCCCTCAGGCAGCTTATTTTTTATGTCCCTGTTAGGGAACACATTTCGGTGGGAACAAAAGCTCCCCCTACTTTCATGTATTTGCAATGCCCTTTTCCCCCAGGCAACTTGGTTTTGCTGTCTCTGTTATGGAACATATTTCTGTGGGAGCAAAAGCTCCCCCATTTTCATGTATTTGCAATGCCGATTTCCCCCTGGCAGCTTGGTTTTGGTGTCTCTGTTAGGGACCCGCCGCATGTTTCGTCAATTTCGACCACTCATAAGTGGATATTTCCGTTAGGATAGTGGTTGAGATTTTTCAATTGTTCGATAGTTAGTTTCATGACATATATTATTTTCTTCAATATAGAAATTTGTTATGGAGTGCCGAAATCGATTGACGCAAAAATTTCATCAATCCATCATGAAATGACTGAGCAATCAACGTTTGAAATCGAACAACTTTCACAACAACTTTTTGTACCCCAATATGTTCCCGAAAGACGTAATCCTATGTCAAAACAATGTTTGATCAAAATACGATATTCCTGTCTTCCATTTTCTATACGAATGATCAGGTAGTGACACTTAAACAACTGTAGTTTGTGAACAAATAAACGGAATGTCATGAAACTTTACATTTAAGCTAGTGAGATGAACCTCTTGAAATTAATCTTGTTCATTTTTTAGAGGCGCCATCTGTTGAAAAATCCCGGGATTTTACAGCCCATGTAGTATGTTGTGGAATGCTGCGAAGAACGCAGCTCACACTGCTGAAAAATGCCTTCTTCACATCCGGATTGAATGGAGTCGCACTTTGACACAATTATTACCTGGAACGCGAAGTATGGAGATGGAGATGGATCGATCGAAAAAAGTAATCAATGTGTCATTCACGATTTATCAGATATCCTGCTAACGACCAGATGGCAGAAACAACGAGGCTTTCCAAATGGCCTTTCTAAAGGCCGGGTTTAATTTAGTTTTCCAAATTGGTCTTTTTTTAAGACTAGAGGCAAATGAACTGAGAATGTTTGAAAATCCTGGAAAGCTTCTATAATTTACGATTCACTGATTAAATCGGTACAAAATGATTAAACTTACAAAACTGCTTCTCCAAAATTAATGACCACAACATTCAAAAGATTCTTATGTTTATAAAATTTGTCGAGTGGTTTTTGGTGCGATTAAAATCGATGTTCACTGAAAAACAAAACCACAAAAATCTACTATCAAAAAGATCGCAAAGATCGGAAAGAAAACATCAATTTTCTCGATTTTTTATGGAGTACAAAGAATCGATCCAAATCGGAAATCGGAGAGGAAAATATCGATCTTCTAAATATCGATCCAAGTCCTACGTCAAAAATTAGGAAATGGTTTCTTAGGGTTTTGTTATTGTTACACTACAAAAAAATTTAAAATAAAGTAACATCCACCGCGGGCCAAGTAAAAGAGTTGAGTATGGCTGGTCTAGAAAAAGATATACATTACGTGCATTAGTAATAAGGACGCAAGTTTCGACATTCGGTCAGCTTGCTCTCGCGAGATCAAGAATTATTGTTGAATCAACCGCCTTCAGCGCTTCCATAAATCTATACCCCTTTTTCAGTCCCACCAAAACTTTAACTTAAGAGAGATTATTCAATTTTCGCGAATTTGTACACTTTTCCCAGGTGCAAAATGGCGTCAAAGTGCAGCATATTTCAAGCCATATCCGAAGCAGATATTCTCCAGCGGTGAGAGCTGAGTTCTTGGGTTTGAAACTGAAGTAAAAAATTCGTTTCACTGCGGTTGCTATCACTGTCGCCCTCGCAGCGCAATCGATATCGGATTTTTTGTTGTCGTTCAGCGAAAGGGGTTGCAGAGTATGATTTGTGTATGACTTGGAGCGTTGAAGATGCACTTTTGCTAAGATATCTCTTATATACTATTAACTACTATTTGTATTTGGATATTCGAAAAGTTCAATATCGCTCTAGACAGCGAGCAATCCACCGTACATGTTAATGCTGAGGCTAAGATATACTTTGAAAATTTCGCTGCCTTGATGAAGGTGAAGATGGAGATGGAGATGGAGATGGAGATGGAGATGGAGATGGAGATGGAGATGGAGATGGAGATGGAGATGGAGATGGAGATGGAGATGGAGATGGAGATGGAGATGGAGATGGAGATGGAGATGGAGATGGAGATGGAGATGGAGATGGAGATGGAGATGGAGATGGAGATGGAGATGGAGATGGAGATGGAGATGGAGATGGAGATGGAGATGGAGATGGAGATGGAGATGGAGATGGAGATGGAGATGGAGATGGAGATGGAGATGGAGATGGAGATGGAGATGGAGATGGAGATGGAGATGGAGATGGAGATGGAGATGGAGATGGAGATGGAGATGGAGATGGAGATGGAGATGGAGATGGAGATGGAGATGGAGATGGAGATGGAGATGGAGATGGAGATGGAGATGGAGATGGAGATGGAGATGGAGATGGAGATGGAGATGGAGATGGAGATGGAGATGGAGATGGAGATGGAGATGGAGATGGAGATGGAGATGGAGATGGAGATGGAGATGGAGATGTATCAGTTTCGGCCTAAGGCAATTTCATCTACTCCATTGCTCAATTGGACCGGACAGGGGAGACAATTGATATAATCATTTTTGTGTTATTAATTATACAGCAGTCTGATGTATTTGTTGTTGCAAGCAGCAGTGCTTGTATGGATGGAGAGAGGCCAGGTCTCCGACCGTAACCAATGTGGCTACGATGATAAGACGTTGACGAAATCGTAAATTTAGTGCAAAACAATCACAGGAAATCACAAATATTATTTCACTGTTTCGCAGAGCAACCCTGATCCTCGTGTGCAATTCTTTTCACTCAGTGCAGCCCGTTGGAAAATGCATATCTTGTAGTGCTTGCTCTTGGCCCTACGATATCTCGCATCCAAGCACTACCCACAAAGATCCTTATCTCTCGGCAAAATTCCGGACAAATACCTCTCAGAAAACAAATAGACAAGCTGGGAAGAGCTCAGCTTCTTCACATTCCTGTTTCCCTCTCTTTTTACTCTGAAAATGGGAAATGAATTAAATTTTGTATAGTATTATGAGATGATGTAAATTATTTTTTGTCATTCATTTCGTTTCCGTTCCGAAGCGCATTTGCACAACTATTTCTCTCATTCCTTTTTTTTAATTTTATAAATTACTATTGTTGTAATACACGATAATACGCTGTGAGTGCTGATACCGCCTTCCCAACTTGTTTTCGCTCGAGGTTTGAGTAAACCGTTGAATAAAACATTCGCATGCAAAGCGAATGACACAGAACACATGATGCTTCGCCAAGATGTCCTTCGCTAGATCGGCACCGGTTGGATGAAGAAGGTGTAATTAATTTATTGGATTGGCAATCAATTCCCATCGAACCGGGAAGTGGTTTCCGCTGAAAGAAGCAGAAGCAAAAACTTTTAGATGCCTCTTCGGATAATTAAAATATTCAAATACGGCTACCGCACGAATGTGAGCCCCCTTTCCCCCCTCGTGGAGGGCAGCAATCAACTAAGTAATGTCCCACAGAAGGACACTGCTAATGTACAATTTTAAATCAATTTAAGTGTACACCAGATGGGACCTTAGTGCTTTGCGAGAGGCTGAATGATCCTCCGGAGAAAGTTCGCGTTACATGGTGAGTGGTTTCATTCGAACTCCATCTTCGAAATTAGTGCAATTTTCGCCAGCTGAAGTAATTTTTTTTTTTTTTTTTTTTATCTTCGCTTATTTTTCGTCGGCCTATTTCCGCCACTTTAGTGCCAATCACCGACATCAGGGAGGCGACTCCACCTGTTCCTACCTATCAGACTCAACAACTCATGAGCCGGGCCAACTTCTTTTACTTCCGCTCCGAAGGAAGACGTAACCAGAGATTTTTCGCCTCAGAAAATCCCAACGACGCCAGCTGGGATTGAACCCAGGCCGATCGGATTGTGAGGCTGTTACGCTAACCATACAACCACTGGCGCCGTCAGCTGAAGTAATTGAAAGCCATTGATTATTCTTTATTGGACGTTTACGAGACATAAGATGTAAATTTATGGACCACTTTGGGACACAAGCTGTGATGCATAATTATCGGAAGCTAGCCTCGTTTCGATGATATTGAATCCTCAATCGACTTCTGTTGAGAAATGATGATGGTGAGAGAATGCCAACAGCTATATTCGAGTGTAAATCCATAGGGATTATCTATGGGATTAGAGACTAACCTCGATTTTCAATGAGCAAATATTGTGATTACAATTAATTCGAATGGCCAATGTGCGCTACGAAATTCAACCGTTCCGTACACTCTCTGGACTCAAATTTTGAACATGCATTATTTCTTGGAAGTAATTTCCAGTTGGGAGCCATCAACTTGAAGCAGCACCCATTTTGCGCCCATCCTCGGAGCAGCAAATATTTATAATAAATAACGGTGGAAAGTCACAGGTCATTTCCTGGGACTTGACTAATAAATATAAATTTCGAACGAAGTTGTTAGAGTCATCGTTATTTGCACAGCTGTTGGAGTGTGGGCGTGCATCATTTGCGCAAAGTGAAATATTCTGCCGGAGCTCGGTCGACCCCTCCCCTTCTCGGGACATTAAAAGTAGTTGCTTGAAAATTATAGAATGAAAAGAAAGCCATCGGATGCAAGGGAATTGTGGGAGTTGTCGAGTGAGATGGTGTGCGATCCCTTTTTTCGCAATCTTCCCGTACCAACAACAAGCGTGGGCCGAGGATTGAGGACGAGGAAGGAATCGTTCGTTGATTGCAAAATGTTTAATTATTCCATCCGAAGATAAATATAAAGGAAGCATCCCCTTGCTTGTGTTCCTTGCTTCCTCCCACCCGTACAGCATCTCATCTTTCGATTTGTCCTTTCCATCCGAGTGGGACGGGACTGCGCTCAACTTTTACTGGTTGGTTTTCTCCATAAGCGAGAGCACAGATAAAATGTATTTTTTTTCTTTTTCTCATTTTCTGTGCATACAATGATGATGTTTGTAGGAAAGCGGACTCTGTACCCATTTTCTGTGCCAATCTTTGTTTGCCTGGAGATATCCTGGAGAACTAACTTTTTCTTCCTTATGTAAACCGTCACCCATCGTACCACAAAAGTGGGTGGACCCGGGGAAGTGCCAAGCCGAAAGATGGGTTCAACTATCATTCAGATGGTAAGCCCTGCCGGAGCGGTGTGGGGACTTATAAAAAGGACTACGAGCAGTGGAAATGAATATACTGCTGCTAGAGGAGATAACGGAGTGTAGGAAAAAAGTTGAATTTGCTCATCGCAATGAAAAGTTTACATTCTTTCCTTTGTCTGTCATGATGTGACTTTGTGCAATCATTCCGGATTGAAGCATCCTCCGGTATATGTAATCAGTTGCATTTCCATTTTTCTATTTAGAAATAGCAAAAAATATGCACAGAAGACAGCAACGGTTCAACCGCCATTGATAGAAACATTTCAATTTTCAATTCAAATCAAATTCCATCTCATCTTCGGCCAAGACCAAGGTCCCTTTCATATTTTCGAATGTATTTGCTCGGGCCGGAATTACAACACTATTTGCAGAGGTACTAACGCCTGGGGCTAAAAGTTTATGGCTCGTGAAGAACCGAGAGTAATTTTGCTTATTTTTATTGCAAGGAGCCACCGTCCGGTAAAGTTCCCGTACCATCGGTCCTCTGCATGAGTTTCAGACCGATGGACGAGGAATGCGTTCATTGAAAATTACGCTCTCTTATGTTTCGGATGAGTGTTCTGCGTCTGAGCCACATCAGCATCAATCGCTCTATGGGCCGCCTTTCCCAGCCCACACGGGGTACACACACACACACACATACACACACAAACAAGTCCTGCTCGACGATGGAACCGACGTTTACTTCAGGAACGAACGCCCCAAGGATTTTATGTCTTTCGCTAAGCTATTCCGCAACGATGCTGTAGTTTAATAGCTCGGATTATAATAGCTGTTCCATGAAGCAAATGGTGATACCATAATCATAAGATTTTAATGGTAATATACTTTCGAATCATTTAAGGGGAGAAGATTGAAAGATTTAACGAACATATTCCACTAGCTTTCGAAGGTAGAAAAAAAGCAAATTATGAATCGATGAAATCAATGAAACCGTGAGTTCTGAGAATCAGAGCATAAAAAATATGATAAGTCGATGAACAAGCATTATTCTCAAAATGACAAATAAACAGGAAAGCGAAAACTAAATGTGATATGATACGAACGAAAAGATAGACGAAAGAACAGTTTTAAGTCTCGGAAATAATTTAGACAGATAAATAAATATAAGAGAAGACAATCACACATCACGTGAAACAAGCAAGTAAAATAAACAGAATTCGAAATGAGATGAGAGGAACAGCTAGGAAAATCATGAAACGGATGCCGAAATAAATTAATTAGAGGAATGCGGATCAAATAGAAAAAAATGGAAAATTTGATTTTTTTTTGAGTTGTGGAAAACAATAGAGAAAACGAAATGTTGATTCGAATAACTGAAGGATAGTACGAGTAAACATCAACATATACTTTAAGTTGAAAGGCATCTTCAATGAAAATTCCAGTGCCTCTTTCAAACTCAAAGATCCTTGTTCCGTGTATGTCGCTGAACTGGGTGCGATATACTACGCACTAGGGATCATTGAAACACTGCCCATCGACCATTATTTTATTTTTTCAGACAGTCTCAGCTCAATAGAGGCAATTCGTTCAATGAAAGTTGATAAACGCTCATCTTATTTCCTAACAAGAATAAGACATCTATTGAGTGTTCTGGTCGAAAAATTATTCAAGATTACCTTAGCATGGGTTCCCTCTCATTGCTCGATTCCGGGGAATGAGAAAGCGGACTCGCTAGCTAAGGTGGGCGCTTCAGAAGGCACACTTTTTGAAAGGCAAATTGCCTATAATGAATTTTTTCACATTCCTCGTCAGGACACACTCGTTAGTTGGCAGCGCATGTGGAGTGAAGATGAGTTCGGTCGTTGGTTACACACGATTATCCCTAAGGTCTCGACGAGTGCATGGTTTAAGGGATTGAATGTAGGTCGTGATTTCATTCGCGTGATATCTCGGCTTATGTCCAATCACTACAACCTAAACGCGCATCTCTATCGCATTGGGCTCGCAGCAAACAATCTTTGTGATTGTGGCGATGGCTACCACGACATCGAGCATGTTGTCTGGTCGTGTATCCGGTTCCATGCTGCTCGCTCTCAGCTCTCTAGAGCACTGAGAGCAAAAGGCAGACAATCGGATATCCCCGTCCGGGATATCTTAGGTAGCCGGGATCCTGATCTTCTGCTTCATCTATACCTGTTCCTCAGAAACGCCGATGTCAACGTTTAATGATGTTTCCTTCGTTGTGTCCCCGTTTCATATCCCTCCTATCCGATCGATAAACTTTTACTTAGTCGCGGCAATACATACACACACTCTTTACAGATACACGGGCCAAAGGTTGTGCAGTCCACTGATGATTCAACAAAAGCCAAAGGTTGTACCGCTCATGACAACTCTACACGAGCTGATGATTGCGCCGGCTAGTGACCATTCTATCCTGGATTCCTCGAGGCGAGAAAGACGCACCACGCTAGATATGGGGTACAGACTAGGGGGGCGTTGCTGATTAATGGTCAGCTGCATCCCAATAGGCAGTATCCCGTGTCGGGCACAGGTACAGATCATTGAAGACAGCAACATCACAATTACGAAAACACTTGTAATACTAACCTCGAGCCAACCGCGAGTAATCGGTTACATATTACTAACATAGTTATAAGGCAAACATTGTCGAAATATTGAACTCCCGGCCGCGTCAGGTTGACGCCATATGAGCCTTAATAAAAATATATATTTTGGATAAAAAAAAAAAAATGAGCGCGGACTGGAGAATTAATGCACGAATACTGGGAGAACACGCTCACCGGAGGAACGGTTTCTTCTCTACGCTGGTGGGCATGAAGGGAATAGATTGATGGAATCTCTCATTCATACAAGCTGTTTCTCTGAGCTTTATAACGCGTTTTTTTTACTTAACATATTTTAAATTCAGAGATAGATGTGATTTTTGTTGTTCTTAAGTTATGATTTTTAAAATTTAACCGATTGTTAAAAAACAATTTTTTCCCCTTTTTTGAAATGACTTGAAAAAATAAATTAACTTTTGAACCACTTAACCGATTCAGTCGATCGACATATCAAATTAAAGCCAATTAGCTAATATAATACTTACAAAAAAAATTAATTTTGTTTTCCTAATTTTTGATTGTACTTGTTTTTTGTTGTTTTAATGGGGTTATATTTTTTTTTCCTGAAATCTGAGGTCTTTTGTACATAACATATCCAAAAATCAGAGATGTTATTTTTGCCATTTTTAAGTTATGATTTTTCAAAGTTAACTGATGGCCCGAAAAATCATTTTTCCCCCTTTTTTACAAAAAATGATTTTTCAAAAATTCATAACTTTTTCAATACTAGACTGATTAGGATAATCGATATATAAAATTTAAGCCAATAATCCTATTTGAAAAAAACATTACAACGACGAATTAGGATCCTAGACTATTCGCATAGGAATATGGAACGAAGACTGGAAACAAGATAATGTTGAAAAATCATAATTGAAAAACGAACAGAAACACATCTCTGATTTTTTAATATTTAATGTAAAAAATACTTAGCCTTCAAGAAAAAAAAATATATCGAAATGTAGCGCTATCTATAACTCCATCTCTATCTCTATTTGAATATAGTTGTATCTTTGACCAAGTTAACTATAAAAAACAAATTCAATCAATAATTATAAAAATAATTTTTTTTTTTGTAAATGTGATATTTTTTTAAGAAGACTAGCTCATTTGCTTAAATTTGATATGTCGATCATCTGAATCGGTCCAGTGGTTCAAACGTTGAGATTTTTTAAGTCATTTTTTAAAAAGGAGAAAATGATTGGGGAAAATTTTTTTTTCAATCATCGGGTAAATTTGAAAAATCATAACATGAAAACGACATAAATCACATCTCTGAATTTTGAATCTGGAAAATATAGCGCCTTTTAGTCCAGAGCCATGTAAACAACAAAAAACAAACAAGTATATTTTTTTTTTATAAAAAGAATATCTAATTGGCTTTAATTTGATACATCGATCATCTGATATGGTCTTGTAGTTCAAAAGCCATGAATTCTTGAAAAAAGTCATTTTTGGAAAAAAGTGGAACATACATTGACCATCAAAATGGTCACCCGAACGAAAAAAAATAAAAAAAAACCTTACTAATGTTTTGCGAAAAAAACAACCACTTTATCACTTTACATGAAAAATCTGAGAACCACTCGGTTTGCCATGGAATGGCTGAATAGAAATTAAACAAATACACCTTAAGTTGAACAGCTTAAATAAGAATATGAAAAATAGAGCTAACGAAACGATACGAAAAGCATGTTTTCGAGAATAGGTTTAAAAAAGATGAAAAAACAAGTGAAAATGAATGAATGAACCTTGTGCTGATATTGTTTTCTGTTCCTTGAGTTGATATTCATGTTCTGTTTGGAATAGTCGTTGTTATTTCCCCAATTCTATTTTCAATGGCATTTCATATGATGACAATTTTTTTTTCAAAAGCTTCTAATTTAAAATTGTGCAAGGAATAATGATAATTTCTTATTCCTAGCTTGTTTTAGTTTTATAATATTGATTATTTCGTCCAAGTTTTTATGAAATGTTTCTCCATATATTTAATACAACATTCTTTAAATTATTGTACTTCTTTTCTGTTACTTATTGCTTTGTTATTGTAATGTCGATATTTCGTTCCTTATATTAGATTATTCAATACAATATTCTATAATATTATAAAATATCAATTGTATAAATCATTGTGTCCGACTTCTATTGTTACTTATTTCTTTGTTATAGTAATGTCGTTATTTCTTTCCTTTTTCTCGTGGAGCTCTGATTTACTTACCTTTTCTTACCGTTTGCTTGTTTTTGTCGATTAGTTTGTTCCATTTATTTACTTAAATTACCAAGTAGTCAGTTATTCGGTTTATCCTTGTGATTTTCATGAGTTTCATGACCTTCTCGTATGTTCTCTTTCTTGTTATTTAGGTACTCCGAATGTTTGTTATCATTTTACTCGCGTGTTTCCATATTTGGCTGTTGCGCTATCTCTTTTCCGATTTGATTTTTCTTTTTTTTTTAATCTGTCTCCGTCGTTTCGTATTGTTTTATTTCCATAAGCGAGCAAAGAAATAGAGAGTAAAATAAGAGAAATACTGATAAAAGGATGAATTTACTGAAAGAGATTAACAAGTGACGGACACATAACATTCATGTAAAAAAAAATTAAAATCGGAATACATATGGAAGTTAAAAAGTGGTATGAATACAACGTAAGATTATTCAGTACAATATTCTTTAAATCAATTGTTTAAATCATGGTACTCCTTCTTCTATTGTTACTACTTTCTTTGTTATAGTAATGTCGATATTTCTTTCCTTTTTTTCGTGGAGCTCTGATTTTCTTACCCTTTCTTATTGTTTGCTTGTTTGTATCGATTAATTTGTTCCATTTGTGTACTCAATTTACCAAGTAGTCATTTATTCGGTTTATCCTTGTGATTTTCATGAGTTTCATGACTTTATCTTGTTTTCTTTTTCTTGTTATTTAGGTACTCCGAATGTTGTGATTGTAATCATTTTACTCGCGTGTTTCCACATTTAGTTGTTTCGCTATTTATTTTCATTTTTTTTAAATCTGTCTCCGTCGTTTCGTATTGTTTTATTTCCATAAACAAGCAAAGGAATAGAAAGTAAAATAAGAGAAATACTGAGAAAAGGATGAATTTACTGAAAGAGATGAACAAGTAACGGACACATGACATTCACGTAAAAAATAAATTTAAAAAATCGGAGAACATATGGAAGTGAAAAAGTTGTATAAATACAAGATAAGATTATTCAGTACAATATTCTTCAAATCAGTTGTACAAATCATTGTACTCCGACTATTTATTGTTACTAATTACTTTGTTAATGCGATGTCCATATTTGTTTCCTTTATTTTTTTGTTCGTGGAACTCTGATTTTCTTACCGTTACCGTTCTTACCGTTTGCTTGTTTCCATCGGTTAATTTGTTCCATTTGTTCCAGTTATGCTGTTTCTCCCTGTGATTTTCAGGAGTTTCATGTTTTTCTCTTCCTTTATTTGTTCTTGTTATTTAGGTACTCCGTATGTTGTGATTGTTGTCATTTTACCCGCGTGTTCCATATTGGCCGTTTCGTATTTCTTTTCCGATTTAGTTTTTCATATTTTTTGTTTATGAAATCTGTATCCGTCATTTCGTTTTGTTCAATTTCCATGAACGAGTAAAGGAATGGAGAGTAAGAGAAAAATCGGAATACATATAAAAGCGAAAAAAGTAATATAAATACAGGATAAAATCTATAGATCAATTAGTTAAAGATATGTTTAGATTAGTATAATTCTAAGAAAAAGAGAGAGAGCAGAGAAGAAGGTCTTAATAGAATCAAACAAAAATCAGAGAAGGAAGAGAAGAATTAATTACGATAAAGCTTTAGAAAATTAAAAAAAAATCATGCTTTCTCGTAATTCTCTTGACTAAAAGCTGAAAAACAGCTGCTCAAAGTTAAGAGAATAATAACATGGAATAAAATAAATCATATTGAAGTCCGTTTAACACGTTGAGCTCCGATTTGTTCTTGCAGTGTCATCCATCTAGTCCGCCTCCAGAGCATTTGCAAAATATCCCGCTAAAATATTAAAATAGTCTCTATGAAAATAAAATAGTCAGGAATTCGACTAGAAAGTTGTCACATATCGTAAAACACCCAAAAACTAATAATGTTATTTTTTATTTTTTATGTTGTAGCTGTCAGTCCCAGTGTATAACGTTTCTCTAACGAAAAGCTCAACGCCAGTCCCTGGAGACCGTCACGGGACTCAACGTGTTAATGCCAGAAAAAGAAGAACAAATAACAAACGAAGAATTAGAGAATCAGAAGAAAATATTCGCCAATATTAAATTCACACAAGAAAATAAAAGGTTACGAACAAATCATACTGGAATAACAAAAAAGAATCAGAGTAAAATGATGAAAATAGTGCAACAGGCAACAAATGTATGAATGAAAAGTGAAAAAGAGTACAACTGATCGAATGAACAACATTTTTATTGTCCAATCTATGTTTCTTATCTTTAAAAGATTTAGATTCGCAAAAAAACATAATGGAACGGAACGGCAATTACAAGGTAAAGGAAGCCAAAAAAATATAACAAAAAAAAAAAGACAAAAAAGGGGAAAAATGGGAAATTTACACAGAACAAAAAAAAACAGACAAACCGAAACACACTTTTGTGGAACACAAAAAGAAAAAAGCGAATACGACACGAACCTAGAAACATTGAAAATTAATAATTTGTTATTATTATTTCGTACTAAGTGCTTCGGTTTTTTAGATTTAGAAATTTTATCTGTATACTTTCTATATGATTTAATGGGCTTTGTTTTCTGCTCTGTATCCAATTTTCACGGTTACAAAAAAGAAGAAGAATTGATCAGAAAAAACTTAAAACGAAACCGAGGAATAGGCGTTTTTGATATAAGTTTTTAGGATGATTTTTTCTCCACCTTTTATTTTTATTTATATTCTGGCTCCTATTTTTTCCACGGGTTTTTTGTTTCCTTCTGCAGCATGTTTATTGACTTATTTAAAATGTGTCATATGAATAAATCACTTCCTATTTCATTGTTACCTTTAGATTCTAAGACGATTGCTTTAGATATATTCATGATCCTTGCGATTTACTGATAATATTCGTTTATCACTTAATAAGTTATCTATTAATTATTTATATCTCTTATTGCGCTTCCCATCGATATGGAATGTTCTAATCTTCTGCTTATTTTTATTCGCTAATTAAGTACATTTCGAGTTTTTGGTATTTTACTCATTTCTTCACACTTCACCGTTCTCTTGTTTTGTTTCTATTGAAAATGTTCTGAACAGACCGAAGCTTACGAAATGAGTTAGAAACCAGGAAACAACAAGAAGGCTAAAAAAAATAAAGTTCAGCATATGAGTGGTGTAATTTTCTGTAAGCCTTAATAGCTATGAATTATTGAATTGTAACATGAAGAAAAATAATTTCATATATCGGGCATATATCGAAAAAAATAAACAAGTAAATGAATCGGAGAACAATGTTTTTTCTTCATTTTTTTTGTATTCCGTACTCACTGTCGGCAATTGGAAAATCAAAATGAAAGAAAAAGTATCGAGAAAATTTCAAACAAAAGAATTTAAAAAATCTATGCATTTTGTAATCTTTTTCGCTCGGGAAAAAATATTTACAAAATAAATACGAATCACCAGTGAATAAAATTTACACACAAAGATAACTACCCATCGATGTGAAAAAGAAATATAAAAGATGAATGAAATGAAAACACAATATTTTCCGATCTTCGATTATATTCATTCATTTAATTTACTAGGAACAAAAACAAAGGCAGTTCAGCATTCGTGTGGCGGAACTACAAATGTGTTAGATCTAATTTGTAATTCCATTATGAAAAATTGAATTGGAACGTTCAGAAAATTATTTAAGAGATCAATTAATCTAAAAATATGAGTGAACGAGACTTCGAAAAAATTTTATTTTCTGTTATGACTTCATTATATTTCATACTTTTGTCGGTCATCAGAACATTAACAAAAATATTCAGTCATGTGATAATCAAGTTTAATATATAATTGATCCTATGAATAATGTATCGAAAAGCAAAATAAAAACTATGATTATCACACAAAATCAAAGTAAAAAGGATAATCAAGAAGCATCCAAATCCAATTATTGGAGGATTGTTACACAATAAATTAACAATGAATGTTGAACGTAAAAATAAAAAGAACCATCAAGCATTTCTCAAGCATTTTTAATTGTTTTGAAAAGTCTGAAAAAATCTCTCAAATATAGATACGAATGACAATGTTCTGAAAAATAAAAATAAAAATAAGAAAATATAAAAAAAACAAGGAAACAATATAAACAATTCAAAATGTTGAATATGAATTGACAGTGAATAAAACGTACTCAGATCGAAAAGTATCTATTTTAGTTAAACGATATAACAGATAATTAACTACAGAAGCTTCTCGATTGAATGAGTAATAAAAAAGACGGGTGGGTAATGTCGGGGACATAACCGGAGTGACGTAGGACTATACAAAGGGGACAGCTTTTGTTAAATATATATTTTAAATATATTGTTTTATTTTCTTCTTCTACTACCTATCTACTTGAAAAATGGATTAGTTTACTGTTTTAACTAATTTTTATTAATATGTTGATGGTTCTGAAAAGAACCTTTGGTGTTGTGTTTTTGTTATCACTCGATATTCCCATCTTGTTCGGTTAAACTTTCCTGTTTAGCTATTGCGTTTGCCACTCGCCACAGCTTTCACAGTTGGAAAATTTCTTCCCATCCAGCTTGTGACAAAGTTTATTTTCTAACAGTATTTAGTATTTTGTTCAGTAAATTACATTTAATGCGACGTGCCGGAGAAACACTTTGCCACTCACTGAAACTAATTGTTGTATTGATGAGCGCCGAACCGAAGCTGCTCTGTTCTTGATGCGGGTTTTCTGATTGTCGTGAGCAGCTTTGCAAGCCAACTCGAGCACTCCGACGGCCGAGACTCTATAATCGCTGTTAGGTATACTGGTGCTCTGGCACCAATCCGTTCGGCCTAGTTACCCTTGCGGAGCAATCAGTGAATGCGACCAACAGGGAACTGGAGACCTGCACGGTTCGAGTGAGACTTTGCCTTTCCCTTAACTTGTCCTCCTTTGTTACGTCCACGATGCCGATGCCGTACAACCGCACTTGTTTACGGTTTGAAAGAAAATGAGATATTTTTTTTGGGACCGCGTGTTTTATACTCTAGCGGTACACACTCACAGGATAGAGACAAATCGGCAGACTCAGCCAAAGGGGCGAGTCCAACGAGACGAACGAATGAGTGTTAAAAGGGAGCGATGGCAAAAAAATACATTCATTACGATTTGTTCGCTCGTTGGATTCACATGCAGGCTAAAAAGGGTCCTTTTCAGGATCACAAAATTATCTTCAATCTAAAGAGTTTATTGTTTTGTTGTCACTCGATATTCCCATCTTGTTCGGCTAAACCTTCCTGTTTAGTGATTGCGTTTGCCACTCGCCACAGCTTTCATAGTTGGAAAATTTCTTCCCATCCAGCTTTGTGACATGTTGTACAGTAAATTACATTCAATGCGACGTGCCGAAGCGCCACTCAGTGTCGCATTGGAGGCGATTTTAACCTGTAATTGAATATTTGCGATGACAGTGGTACAGTGTCGACTTTCAATGTGGGGTCATAATTTGGATCTCTATGTTTACAAAAATGTCCAACTAAATAAGTCGCATTACATGTCCGTCCAATTAGCTAAATGTCGAACTAATTGTAAATTACTGTACTTTCAATCTGGAAACAATTTAAAAATAGGTGAAAATTGAATAATCTGGAAAGTCCCCAACTATCAATAAGCTCAGAACAACTGCCAAATTCACATACTCATCAGATCCTTGCACACAAATTATGAAAAAATCAATTTGTGTTTTATTATTATTTTGGATAATGTTTTAGAAAGCATTGAACTTTATTTCCTAAACTCTTTTTTGGAAGGTTTAATGGCCCTGAAAAGCGCCTTGTTTTATGGAATGGTTCCAATTTAGATGCCGCCTTGTTCTGGATTTGCCACCAAAGCAGTTTGTATGAAGAACAAACTTTTTTTTCTGCTACCTGCTGCCGTTTTGCGATTGCGTTTGCGTCTGCCTGTTGTTGTCTTGATGCCCACCGAACCAAAGCGCAAGCAGTTTTGCCAGCCAACTCGATCACTTCGGCAGCCGAAACTCTATAATGGCGGCTAGGTGGACTGGTGCACTGGTAATAACGCGCTCGGCCTAGCTACCCTTGCGGAGCAATTGGCGAATACACCTACGGGAAGCTGCAGTCCAAAATGGTTCGAGCGGAATTTTGCCTTTCCCTTCACTTTTCCTCCTTTGCCATGTCCAGACATGGCTGCTTGTGTTAGTTTGTTGATGTGTTGTGATGCGAACCGATGTGGTGTACGGTTTGAATGAGAATGATCGTTACGGAAGGAAGGAAGGTATTGTATTATAGAGACTTTAAACTTTTGCAGTTCATTCGTCTCTAGCCTTGAGAAAGGCCCTTTGAAAACTCTACTCTATTCTACTCCAGCGCTACCACCTCCGCCCTCTTGCCTTGAGAAAGGCACTCGATCCCTCGCCGTCCAGCTCGTCCAGCAACGATGTTGTCCAGTCGGTGTCCACACAAAGAATGATCGTTACGGCAGCGGAGCGGGGATTTTTAAGCTGACTGGCTGGCGTGAGAATTACGCATGTGTGAGACTGCGACCAATGTTTCGTTCATTTTTTTTTCTTTTTCCTTTCCAATCGTGCTTCATTCTATTTCGCTGCTGCTCTGGTTGTCCGTTTTGGTCGGTACGATTTGAGGAGCACAAAATGGACCAATCAAAAATGGGCACATAGTGCATTTTGACAATGCTTGATATTTCACAATTATTCAATTATTTATCTCAATAAAAATGAAATGTTATTCGTTATGATAGATGCGTAGATATATTTCCTATCAATTGATGCAAAAACCTTTGCGATCTATTGAGAAATGCTCGAGTTATAATCGTTCCAAATCTTGCATTTTTTCCTACTTGTTCAGTGCCTAGATTTCCATTTCACCCCCTATTTCTTCCGGTTAGACGTAGTCCTACGACAAAAAAAGTAAAAAAAAAACTTTTTAATTTAAACGGTTTAATGTACTAAAAGCTAGAAAATAATTAGGCAAGTAGCAGTTAGTAGCTATCACATCCCTTTCTTCATTAATCTAGGACAATGAGGAAACTAAAATAAAATCGTGGGCATATGATGAAACAACTAACTGTGGATAATGGAAAACTGGTGTGTGATTCTCATTTAGTTTTATTTAGAGTTTAAATAAAATATGTAATCCGCCATTTTGTGGTCGCGACCATTTTGCATTTGCATTTTTCATAAATAACTATGTTCTACTAGTCAAGCCCTTTCATTTGATACCTATATTGACGGAGTTTTGAGAAAATACGTAGTCCGCCATTTTGTGGTGGCGACCATTTTGGATTTTCATTTTTCATAAATAACTGTGTTCTACTAGTCAAACCCTTTCATTGGACCCATATCGATGAGGTTTGGGAAAAACCCATATTGATGGGGTTTTGAGAAAATATGTAACCGCCATTTTGTAGCTGCCGCCATCTTGGATTTAAAAAATCATGGAATGCGCAGTTTTATAATGTTACAGGTGTGATCAGTCGGTCAACAGGAAGGGGTTCAAATTTTTATTAATGTGGTACAGCGCTACAGACAAACATGTTACAAATATACAAATCACACGGCAAGCTAAATAAAACCGTTTAAAAAAGAAAACGAATAAAGAATGCATTATTAACCCTTCTGTACTCGCTCGCAATATCATAACTCGTACACTCACAGACTGTGCGTGTCTCTGTTATATATTGCTATTGTGTATTTTAGGCGTCATTGGTATTTATTTTAAAAAAAAAAAATAATTGAATGAAAAAACTCCAGAAAATATTTTTTTTAGCTTCTTTCAGTTTTGATAGTCATTTAATTTAATTTAATTTAGCCACCTCATTGATTCTCGGTCTGCCAGACCGTATGCACAAGGCTAAAAATTATAAAAAAATGAGACTTCCAAAATTGCTTGAAAAAAATTTGAAAGTAAGTAAGTAAAGTAAGAAAACATGAAATATAGAACGTCAGTATGATCTGAAGAAAATAACTTCGTTGTCATCGTTTTAGATAGGCAGAAGATAAGAAAAATTGTGATAAACGTAAAATAAACGAAGGAATAAACACTTATTTGAGACTAGAAATGAATAATCTAGAATCTCAAAAATAGAGAATAGGATACACAATAACTTCAACATTCATGTGACGGAATTTCGAATGAGATCGAAAAATAATGAAATATTGAATTGGAACATTATCTATGAGGTCAATAAATAAATATATCAGTAAATGAACCATAAAACAACGTTCTTTTTTTTATGAATTCTTTTTATCTCACACTATTGCCGGTAAACAGAATTCGCAGTGATATATTTAAATTATGATTCGGTAGTTGCTCCTTGTTGAAAGCACGGGTAGGTGAACAGAGAAGCACATATAGTAAATAGGAAAGCTTACAATTTTCGTCAATAGTGAATAGTTTAATTCACGGGTTAGGAATTGTAATTTATTACATATCAGAATGTGTTCAATTCTTGATTATCACTTTTAGTCTCGTAAAGGTTTAATGTTCATGTTAATTATTGTCATCACTCATCTCTTACATACGTATAAACGAAATATAACTAATGAGTAGGTGGACTGATAAGAAAGAAGAAATATATATAATACGAAGAAAAACCACTATTGAAAGAGAAATATAAAACCAGACGAGAAAGAAAAAGGATGAGCGAAACACCAAAATAACAAGAAAGAAAAAAACTCTACATTGAAGAACGAAAAGAAACAACGGCATAGGAACATTATTCATAGAGATATTTTTTTCTATATATCAAGCCGAATGTTCCAGTAATGAATAAAATAATTTTTAAAAAATAATACAAAATAGGATAAAATAGAATTAATATCCTAATACAAAATGTTTATGCTCTCCTACATATAGAAACAAAAGGCAATGCTACGAGAAATCAAAATACAAGAAAAAATAATAAAAGGAAAAAAGAAAACAAATTGAAAATTAGAGATCGAGAAGCAATGATGAAATAAAATCTACAAGTAGAAGAAAAAAACACAAAGAAGACAAATAGAACGAAAAAGAAAATAAATTGTATGATGTGAAAATGATTCGTAGAAAATAAAAAAAATAATTGAAATACAGGACGAGCACAAGTAAATGTACAGAATGAAACATTAATCGGAAAACAACAGAAAAAATTGAGCAGAGCCGCCTAGTGGCAAAAAATGCATTGAAGAATATATACACCAAAGCTCTTAACAAATGAATCAGAAACAATAAAAGAATGAAGTGATACTAAATCTAACGGTCAGAGAAGGCTGAACAGTAAAATTTGGAAATAAAAGATTTGGGAAAAAGGAAATAAAATAATCGAATTGAAAAATTAAATATGATCTATTTTCCATTTTTTTCTTTTTTTTGTGTACATCACTGTTTCTGAATAACAAGTCGTCTAAGACATACCATATCAACGTATTGGCCTTACCTGACTAAATAATTACTCATTGTAGCTCAAACTTGAATAAGCAAATCGCGCCACCTGTTTTCAGTCGATAGAAGACTTTGTAAGTGTTTCGAATACTATGAATACTTCTCTGTTGTACAAACTATTTTGAATGATAAATGTTTGGTTTTTTTTGTCATTCAGATACATGAATATTAGAATCTGTATAACATTCCCAAACATCTTCGGAAGAAAAGTTCCTTATCATTATCTAACAAAATAATTGCTGTGATGCGATTCAGCAAATCCAGCCGTGTCGAAGTAAACATAAACGTACATTTAGCTGAAGGAACTTTTTATTCGTAAACCAATCCGTGCAGTGCTAGAGCTGGGGCCATATCTCGACTGGATTCGAAACATACAATTCCGTCCCGATTGCCCGCCCAAATGCACCCGTCGACTTGCAAAGTCTCAACACTCGTCGTAGGATAACGGGCTCTGCCTGACGATGATGTGGTTCGTAACTAAATGGAGAAAACATGGCAGCAAAAACCGATACCCCATTTCATGTTGTATGTGGTAACACGCCCCAGCTCTCTCCCATCCCATCGCTCTCTGATGCTCACTGACGAAAACTATTAGAAAGCCCCCTCTCCAAGAGTGGCATGGAGGGCTCCTTTGTCCTGGTGCGCCCCGACACGATGGATCCTTGCGAGTACAATTCGGTACGAGGGGAAGGTCCATCCATCCAACCGAAATGAAGACGGGTTGACCGGTCCTCGGGTACCCGGGAGGAACGTTGTCAAAAAAGGTTTTGTTGTTATTTTAGAGAAAAGTTCGACTTTTTCACTAGTCATGCGTCCAACTATAAAAGAACATTTTCGAAACTAAAATTTACGGTCCGATGGCCCCATTTGCTCCAGCGCGTCATTTACCCGGGTGTGGGAAGCGGTGTAAGGTGTTCCTTCGACTCTCCCCCGCATTGCCAATTCCGCTTCAACTCTCTACATAATGTTTTCTCATGGAAATGGAAGGGACGGAATATTGAGTAGGTGAAGCTCAAAGCCGGCCTGCAGGATCGGGTTCTGGGTTATAGTTTTCCCTCCTGGTTTCCGAAACTGGAGAAGCGAACTTTGCCAGGGTCTTTTAGAGGAAAAAGGAACAGATAAAATTTTGTGCTGAAATTACTAATTTATAGTTCGTAAAAGTGGTCACAGCGTTGCGGGATCGAGCTTCCACCACCACCACCTCCTTTTGCACCCGGTATGGTGGCCACAGCTAAGGCCAAAGGCAGCGCCGTCAAAGCTGTTTATAATAAAGAAGAATTAATGAGAAATGGTGTGTATGGTCCGAGCGGTGCGGTGCCGGCCAGAAGAAACCCAAGGCGGGTGATGCCCGGGTGGGAAGACAATGGTTTGCCTTCGGAAAAGTTAGAAACTTTTAAATTACATTCCGGGGTTTGGGATACGGCATTAGGATCGGACGTTGTTTATGGGGAGTTTCGATGGCCGTTGTTTAACTGACCATTAGAGTGTGCTCGAGTAGTGATTTCCAGTCGTTTAAAAACAATTTGGCGGAACTAGCTGTCCACTAGTCTCCGCGTGGAAGCTACTGATGTTGCTCCTCTCTGGACGTAGTCGTAACCGTTATTATGTCTCAACTATTGCAAACAATATTTTTGGAACAATCGCTACGAGTGAAGCTGTGGGATATGGAAAATAAAGACCACAGAACACACGTTATATTAGTATCTATATTCTGTACTTCAATTAGAATTCATATGAATCATTTGTGCTGGAAATCAGATTAACACATTAATGGCCAAGTTGTAATTGGTGTAATTTGGATTCTTGTTGCAAAATATTCATGAAATATTTTTAACCATTCTTCCAATTTCAGGGAAATGAAAACATACGGCATTCATCAATGCACAATGGTCCGGGAGATGAATTTAAGTGGAAATTAGCATTTAGAGCTCGACAGTTATTCTCTAGACAAAAACTGTCTTCGACAAAGTTGTTACATATGATAGAGCGCTCATTTTCATGTTGCCAAAAATAGGGTGACCAACATTTTCGATGAAATAAAAAGTCTAACTTTCTTATCTCTATAGATAGAGGTAAACATAGTTCAACAATGTTGTAGTCCCATTTATTTGAGTCATCTTTGTAGAATAAAGTTTTTTTTATCTATCTCTTGAAATAACCGATATAGCGCCTTTTTTCTAAGTTGCGTTAGGGTCAACATTAAAAAATTGCTTTTTCTCTAACATTTATATTTCAAATTCTACATGCAAACTGTCTTCGAAAGACTTTTAGAATATTTTTTTAGAATTTTAGAAATTGTAAATATCTCAACTTCACTAAAAGTTATTGATATTTCTTCCCAAAAAATACGCTCTCTTCAATTGCTCGCCATTCTTTCTGGGGCAAACATAAACAAAGTTTATTTGCGGCATTTGAAAGAGCAGAGTTCACTCTGTATAATGTGTGATTTTCAAAACTATGTTATTTTTCGTGTTTGAGTAAAATAAAATTGAAATCATGAGTTTTTGGGTGAAAACCCATCAATAACTTTGAGTAGGATATATAAGTTAGAGCAAAAACCCCGCTTTTTCATGGTCACCCTAATGCAACTTAGAAAAAAAGCGCTGGATCGATTATATTAAAAGATAGAAAAAAGCTATGTTCTACAAAGTTGATTAAATTAATTTGGAAAATCACATATTATAGCTATGTTTATCTCTATCTATAAAGATAAGAAAGTTAGATTTTTTTTTTCATCGATGATGGGCAGTCTTCAGAAAACAAATACAACGCTGCGCTTGAGTTTAATTTTCATCAGCGCGCGCTCAAAGAAAACTCGTGTCCTCTCTTGGTGCGAAGAGCACAAAATTCATAAAATGTACCCGGCGCAGAACTCAGATACTAAACATTTCTTCTCCCTTGTGTGATGCGCGTCTCATTCTATACACACACACATACACATACATATCAAATTCTAGCGCCCGCTTTGTCTTCTTTCGTTCTAAGCAAAGCATAAAAACAACAGCGCGAGAAATATCTCAACAGAGAGAGCAATCCAGATTCAAGCGCGCAGTATAGAAATACGACTCAAGCACGGCGCAAAATTCCAGCGTAGAACTCAGCTTAAAACTGGGCGTAAGAACGGCACTGACAACCAAACATTTCATCTGTGTTTCGGAGCATGCTCATTCGCCAGAGCGCATGTGTGCACAAGGAGTGGGAGCTCAACTGGATACAAAAATCCTGTTGCGCATCAGCACCGAGTTGCATTCTGTTTTCACCCAAAAACTCATGATTTTAATTTGAATTTACTCAAATAAAAAAAATAACATATCTTTGAAAATCACATATTATATAGAGTGAAGTTTGTTCTTTCAATTTCCGTCAACAAACATTTTTTATGTTTGCCCCAGAAAGAACGGCAAGCAATTGAAGAGAGCGTATTTTTTGGGAAGAAATATCAATAACCTTGAGTGAAGTTGAGATATTGACAAGCTCTGCATCGAAAAATGTCTGTATTAGTATGTTCTAAAAGTCTTTCGAAGACAGTTTGTATGTAGAATTTGAAATATAAAAGTTAGAGAAAAACAGTTATTTTAATGGTGACCCTAACGTAACATAGAAATAAGCTATATCGGTTATTTCAAGAGATAGAAAAAAAACTTTATTCTACAAAGATGTCTCAACTAATTGGGACTACAACATTGTTGAACAATATTTACCTCTATCTATAGAGATAAGAAAGTTTATTTTTTATTGGTCACCCTATTTTTGGCAACATGAATATGAGCGCTCTATCATATGTAACAACTTTATCGAAGACAGTTTTTGTCTAGAGAATAACTGTCGAGCTCTAAATGATAATTTCCACTTAAATGCATCTCCTGGACTATTGTGCAATGTATTACAACGGAATATAAAAACGCTTTGATGAATGCCGTAAGAGGACAGGATGATGAAAGTCTTCAAGGAAACACCTGAAATCCCCTACACCCAAACTAGCGTTGGCAGAAAACATTTCATCTTTGGCAGAAATGATGCCATTTCGTGTGCTGGCGCAAATAATGAACTGTTTTAAAAGCTTAAAAATGGTTTGTATGTATGCGAGCAGACATATCTGTCTGTTTTTTTTTTGCATTTCATTTGCGATTGTGCCAAAAAAAAGTCCATACGACATCAATGGGGATCGAACCAAGGCCGGCTGGAATGCGAAGCTTTTTCACACGACCACGCTATCCATATAGCTGCCAGTGCTCTGTCTGGGCCGTGTATTTGGCAAACTATACGAAAAGCTTTCATATGCCTTCATTTAAATGTGTCTCCTGTTTCGCTCGCTCATATTGGCTCTAGCATATATATATATATATATATATATATATATATATATATATATATATATATATATATATATATATATATATATATATATATATATATATATATATATATATATATATATATATATATATATATATATATATATATATATATATATATATATATATATATATATATATATATATATATATATATATATTATATACATGATATACATGTATTGGGGAGTAGAACATATTCTGTTATTTTTCAGCTCATTCAATGTAATAAATCGGGATGTTATAACTTGTGCTAAAAATTAACTTTGTGTGTACCTATGGTGAGATGTAAACTTTGTTGCTGTACTTGATTTCAATTTATTACCGGTTAGTTTTTTCTTTCGAACGAAAACACTACCGTTGCTATTTTTGGCGGTGGCGAAAACTCAATGCTTCAGAATTCCTTCCAGATAATTAAATTCCGTTGTCTTTCAGAGGAATAAATATAATCGTCCGATTCGGTTCCCGATTATAATTATGACAAAAAAAGACGGGTGGGTAATGTCGGGGACATAACCGGAGTGACGTAGGACTATACAAAGGGGACAGCTTTTGTTAAATATATATTTTAAATATATTGTTTTATTTTCTTCTCCTACGTGAATACCTACCTATCTACCTGAAAAATGGATTAGTTTACTGTTTACTCTTTATGAATATGTTGATGGTTCTGAAAAGAACCTTTGGTGTTGTGTTTTTGTTATCACTCGATATTCCCATCTTGTTCGGTTAAACCTTTCTGTTTAGCTATTACGTTTGCCACTCGCCACAGCTTTCACAGTTGGAAAATTTCTTCCCATCCAGCTTGTGACATGTTGTTCAGTAAATTACATTTAATGCGACGTGCCGGAGAAACACTTTGCCACTCACTGAAACTAATTGTTGCCTTGATGAGCGCCGAACCGAAGCTGCTCTGTTCTTGATGCGGGTTTTCTGATTGTCGTGAGCAGCTTTGCAAGCCAACTCGAGCACTCCGACGGCCGAAACTCTATAATCGCTGTTAGGTATACTGGTGCTCCGGCACCAATCCGTTCGGCCTAGTTACCCTTGCGGAGCAATCAGTGAATGCGACCAACAGGGAACTGGAGACCTGCACGGTTCGTGTGAGACTTTGCCTTTCCCTTAACTTGTCCTCCTTTGTTACGTCCACGATGCCGATGCCGTACAACCACACGGGTTTACGGTTTGAAAGAAAATAAGATATTTTATTGGGGTCCACGTGTTTTATACTCTAGCGGTACACACTCACAGGATAGAGACAAATCGGCAGACTCAGCCAAAGGGGCGAGTCCAACGAGACGAACGAATGGGCGTTAAAAGGGAGCGATGGCAAAAAAATACATTCATTACGATTTGTTCGCTCGTTGGATTCACATGCAGGCTAAAAAGGGTCCTTTTCAGGATCACAAAATTATCTTCAATCTAAAGAGTTTATTGTTTTGTTATCACTCGATATCCCCATCTTGTTCGGCTAAACCTTTCTGTTTAGCGATTGCATTTGCCACTCGCCACAGCTTTCACAGTTGGAAAATTTCTTCCCATCCAGCTTGTGACATATTTTACAGTAAATTACATTCAATGGCACGTCGCATTACCACCACTCAGTATCGGATTGGAGGTAATTTTAACCTGTAATTGAACATTTGCGATGACAGCGGTACAGTGTCGACTTTCAATGTGGGGTCATAATTTGGACCCCGAACTCTATGTTTACAAAAATGTCCAACTAAATATGTCACATTACAGGTCCGTCCAATTAGCTAAATGTCGAGATAAGTGTAAATTACTGTACTTTCAATCTAGAAGCAATTTAAGAATTGATGAAAATCAATAAGCTCAGAACAACTGCCAAATTCACATACTCATCATATCCTGACAAACAAATTATGAAAAAATCAATTTGTGTTTTATTATTATTTTGGATAATGTTTTAGAAAGCATTGAACTGTATTTCCTAAACTCTTTTTTGGAAGGTTTAATGGTCCTGAAAGGCGCCTTGTTTTATGGAATGGTTCCAATTTAGAAAACTTAGTACTCGTGGTTTTGAAAAAAAAACATTTCGAACGCTCTCGATGCCGCCTTGTTCTGGATTTGCCACCAAAGCAGTTTGTATAAAGAACAAACTTTTTTCTTCTGCTACCTGATGCCGTTTTGCGATTGCGTTTGCCACTCGCCACTCGCTGCAACTGTCGCTGTCTTGATGTCCACCGAACCGAATGTGTTCTGTTCCGAATGCGGGTTTTCTTATCGTCGCGAGCAGCTTTGCCAGCTAACTCGATCACTTCGGCGGCCGAAACTATATAACGCCGGCTAGGTGGACTGGTGCACTGGTACTAACGCGCTCGGCCTAGCTACCCTTGCGGGGAACTCCAGATCAACACGGTTCGAGCGGGATTTTGCCTTTTCCTTCACTTTTCCTCCTTTACCATGTCCAGACATGGCTGCTTGGGTTGGTTTGTTGATTTGTTGTGATGCGAACCGATGTGGTGTACGGTTTGAATGAGAATGATCGTTACGGCAGCGGAGCGGGGATTTTTAAGCTGACTGGCTGGCTCGAGAATAACGCACGTGTGAGACCGCGACCAATGTTTCGTTCATTTTTTTCTTTTTCCTTTCCAATCGTGCTTCATTGTATTTCGCTGCTGCTCTGGTTGCCCGGTTTGGTCGGTACGATTTGAGAAGCACAAAATGGACCAATCGAAAATGGGCACATAGTGCATTTTGACAATGCTTGATATTTCACATTTATTCAATTATTTATCTCAAGAAAAATGAAATGTTATTCGTTATGATGGATGCGTGGATATATTTCCTATCAATTGATGCAAAAACCTTTGCGATCTATTGAGAAATGCTCGAGTTATAAGCGTTCCAAATCTTGCATTTTTTCCTACTTGTTCAGTGCCTAGATTTCCATTTCACCCCCTATATCTTCCGGTTAGACGTAGTCCTACGTCAAAAAATATATGGATGACGCAGATCTGATCAGCCGTTCTCCCGTGATAATATTTTACACGTACGTGGGAAAATCCTTCCTTTATATATAAAGATTACTTGGTGGGAAGTGTGTCATCATTTTCTCCACACTACTCCGATCGAGGGTATGCCATAATGCCCGATGGTAAGCTGATACGGAAAATATAAAATTGAAAAAGAAAAAAATCCTTTCTTACCATTTTCTTCATCTGAGATATTCATTGGGAACTCGACTCAATAAATATGACGCACAGTTATCGCCTCTGAATCGGTTTCAAGCAACAAAAACCTTATAGAAATGGTGTAGAAAATTTCACCGAAAATCACTTCCAAAGAAAATTAGTTTTCTTATTTTTTTAAAGCATGTTACAAATGTAAAACTTGCATGGTAGGATTCTATTATTGACTAGCACGATTGCCTATATCTATTGCATTTCTATTCTTGCTGGTTTACGAGAAAATTAGGCGGGTCAAATTGCCCGGCAGGCGCGTTTTAGACACATCTCCTCTATTTGAAAAGGTCTGGGAAAGAGGGATCAACCTTAACGAAGCCTATAGTCTGCTATTCAAGAATTTTGTACCCTTGTAACGCACAATGATTAAGGCAGGCCCCGGAAGGTTCGGAAAAGCTGCATGTATTCACATCCGTGTAGAGGTGCCATTTTTCTATTTTTGGCCTATGCTCGACAATTTAATTATTATTCGGCCAGGCAATTTATGGATTGTGTTGTGAGCTTGACACGTTCGCTTCCACTCTCCACGCTTGCTCTTGCACACAGCGGAGTACCATTCAGTCCATGGGTTAGCCTTTTCAGCGCAGTACATATCGGGCTTTGTTGACAAAAATTGAAAAAAGCTGTAAATTTCCATGCTTCAGACGCATATTTATAGTGGAGCAAATAATTTCCATGCGCTTCTCATCTTCATTCATCTCTCCTGGATGGCTGGCTGGCGGTTTGTTGGAACGATGCATCAGAGCCCGTCCCTCGCGATGTCCTGTCTCCCGATGTAGCTGCCGTCCGTGTATGGGTGCGCACTTGGTGCATCTCCCTGTTCCAGGGAACCGTGATTCTGATGACGATGCAGTTGTTTTGGATAATAGTCAGTCCGCCAATGCGTTTTGCATCGTCATCTTCAGCTCGTCCGGGAAAATCCTCTGATTCTCGTCCTCTCTCTCTCAAACTTTTTAACGCCCACCCACCCAACCATCAAACCAGGCTGAATCCGCCGGGGCCTATTCGCTGTTGTTTAGTTGCGAGTTGCGATGAAGCATCCAGTCAGCCTAGGCTGACGATGCATGTCTCTTCCTGGTACCCATATGCAGGTCGTGCCCCCGGTGCAACATTCGTGCAACAAATAGCAACCTCACATCCGGTGTGGAAAAAAGTATCCTGAACACACGCCCCGTTTCGCGGTGTGCAAATGCGTTTGCTGGCGGGAAAGAATCACTCTGTGCTGCACGGAAAAATGGATAGTGGGTCCCGATGCACTTTTTATGGTCTGAACAATATTTGAACTAACCCTGAAGATGTTCCGAGTTTGATTTAACCAGTCTTGGTCATCAACTTTATTTGAAAATCGTTAATTCAAGAACCCTGAACACATCCCAGCCCGGTGTGGATGAATTTTCAGCCCCACTAGGATGAGCTCAGAATGCGCGCGGGTGGAACCGTTATATATGGCCTGTTTTGTTTTATGAACCAACCCCCGTCCGCCATCCACCCGGTGACCGTCATTACTTCCGCCGATGTGTGCCGTCCTATTCCGTCTTCATCCGCGCTGATGACGGGCGAGATTCAAGCCGACCGAACGAAGGACCGCTGGTGGCCGATAAGCGCACTCGTTCGTCTGGCTGCCTGCATTCGCGGGACGAAAATGCATTTCAATCGGCCGCGCTTCATGTTGTTTCGCGTTGTTTTCCTGAAGCCCCACATCAATGGGAAATTTACCCCCCTCCCCCCACCCTAGTGTATGAGCAAACGTGCTCGAATGCATCTGCATGTACACGAGGCGCCATTATCGCCGATGCAACGGGTTTGGGCTTGGGCAGCAAAAAAAGAAAGTAAGGCAAAAAAAAACGCTGCCACCATCATCATCCTGGAGCACTGACGGGGAGAATACACTAAATCGGGACGCCGAAATTCGGTGACTATACACCATAGACACTGGCCTCGCTGCATCGCGTCATGATATTGGTCCGACAGTTTCGCGAGTGGACACTAATGCGTTTCATCCGGTTGATGGAAAATGCATAACACGCGCATCCGATCCGCCGGAAGGGCCGCGAGGCTTGTGTGTATATACAGGCGATATGCAAGCCGCTGGCACTGTCTCATCAGCGCAATATGGTGCAATCAACAAGATGCTCCAGGGTCGGAACAGAACTGATTGCGTTTAAAGCAAATATTGAACTACGCGTTGGAAGCAGCTACTGGATATATTTTGGTTTCTAGCACTAGAAATTTGACGAAAAATTCATTGATTTAAAAAAAAAATCACAACGGTTTGTATGAATCTCATTCTTTGAATTTTTTTCACATCTATAGACCCACTCATTTTTTCTGAGTTTCCAGAGATATGTAAGAAGTCGGTTGAATTGAAGCATATAGTGTAGGATATAACAGCTATCTCCATTTCAAAAGTGGCCAGTTCTTTTCAAAGGCCTGTTTTAGGTAGCTTACCATCAACACGAATGAACAGTTTACTGCTGTTTTAACATCAAAAACAATGTGATAATTGGGTAATTTGGCATCAATTCATAAAATTCGGAAATTCATGGCATGGTTTGATAAATAAGGGCTTCAGATTCTGGACTGGTCAGCTTGTTTACCAGATCAAAACCCTATCTAGAACTAATGAGGAGTGATAGTACGAATAGTAGATGCAACTTACAAACAGTATGAGCGATTTGAAGGGCTTAAACGAGCATTATCCTCTGCGTAGAACGAGATACACACTACAACATGGCGCAGCTTGGTCATAACCACCCCGAATAGGTTATTTGAACTGATTGAGAACTAAAGATGACCTTCGAATTAGAAAATTATTGTAATTCATGTGAAATTCACGTTAATTTTGTAATGAAGTGAGATTTTTTCCCATCTGATTCTATAGTTATGAAACACTGAAATTTTAGTTTTTTGAATGTTTCGCGCCTGAACACAACAATAAAGTTCAAGTGGCCAGTCTTTTAAATTAAGATAGTTGTTATATGCTACACTATATACTTCAATTCAGCCGGCTTCTTACATGTATCTGGAAACTCCGAAAAAATGAGTGGTTCTATAGTTGTGAAACGCAGTGTATTACAAATGTTATCAAACAATGTCCGCGGAACCCGAGTTAAGTCGTGACACCAGGTATTCTTTTTCTCGTTTCCGATTCCATGAAGTTTGGCCAGAGCGCATTTGAGGTATATAAAAATGTTACTAATAACAATAAACATCATGTCAATCATGAGTAATAGAATACATTTTTTTAAGGGACGAACGAAACAGATGAGAAACAAAATAGGCTCTACTGCGGATAAGGAATTGTCTTTTTTTGCATTTTTTGGAAAGCTTATTATGAAATTTTGTCTTAAAACGATTTTTCGATATTCGATTTCGTTGGAATGTTACAGTCAAAAGTATGAGAGCACCTTAAGGCAGTACTCTAGTCTTGAAATTTGAAAAAAATCAAAGATTATTTCCATCATATTTTTGTAGTTTAGGTTCTCCAGAATATGCTCTAGAAAGGACTTATCGAAAATCCTATTATTAACCGAGTTTGAGCCATTTTAGTGATGCGGTATCTAAACTGGTATGGCCATGACAATAGACTTCAAACGCGTTTTTCTCGAAACTAGATCTCTCAAACTGGAATCCACGATATCTAAAGTTCTACTGTCGAATTTGTATGAATACAACCTGCTTGCATTTCTCTATCACATGAACATCTAATACATCATATTTTTAAAGTTTTACTATTTTAAAAAAATCGAGAAACATAAGGAAAACGTTTTAAACCGCATTTTGTTTTTAAAACGCCCGCCAATTTGTCAAAAATCGTGTTTCTGACTTGTCCGAGGTTCATGCGATAGCGACGCCTTTGCTGATTCAGAATCTGTTCGATTTTTTTTTTGTTTCCGATAACCAGAAAAGCTGGTATCGTGTACGCCATGGTACAACTTTTTTCTTTAACCTCCTCACTTCATCAGCTCTGAACTATTCTAGTTATGAATATTTTTTCTCCGTTAAATTTTTGTTTTACTGTTAGAAGACAGATGAACAAATAATGATATAATAGATAGTAAAAATATTATTTGTTTCATTTTTACGGAGCTCGAAAAAACGCCCGGAATTCGTGTCTCTACAGGAATACTCCCTTAAGGGATATAGTATTGCTGTACGAATGTTTTAACACGTTTTTCTCTAAACCATGTTTTTCCAGCTGGTGGTATCGATATCAGAATCCGATCGATTTAGCCATTGTGCCGAATTTTCAAAACCCTTATGTAACGCTTTAGGTATTGTCCTAAAGTTTCAAAATATTCCTTGGAATTCGTTCTGCGAAACCGATACCACCATCAAGGTACAAGGAAAATACATCTTCAAATATACCTTAAACAATAACCAAAACACCCGAATACTTCACTTTTCTCATGTTTGATCATTTTATTGCATTGCATCAGAATTATAAATTGAGTCTGAAACCACTAGGAACCGTTATGCAAACAGAGTGTCCGAAATTCGAATTCACTCTGTCCGAAATTTTATTTTTTTCATAAATAGTGTCCGAAGTTTGATCCTTATTCGCTTCAATTGAAAAACATATTTTTCGATTCGATTCGATTTCGATTCGATTTTTTTTATGTTTTCAACCAAGTCGGTAGGGGGTCTCCGTAACCACATTGGTTGCGCGTTCGCTTAGTAAGCGATCGATCGTGAGTTCAAAACTCAGGACCCTCATTGACCATCTTTGTGTTGTTACAGAAGAATAGCTACGTCCACGCAACAATCATCAGCGATGGAGATCGATCCACGGTCGAAATAAGATCGATTCATCCATACAACTGCTCTGCTCTGCAAGACACATCGGGCTGCTGTTCTATAAATAACTCAACAATGATCATATCAACTGTCTCCGCTGTCCGGTTGTCTAACTGGATAATGGAAGAACAGAAAGAATACTCTTACGCCTAATTGGCTACTGTGTGAATGCACCATATGTAATGGTATAGAAGGAATACTGGCGAATGACAACTGTGTAATGTGCTAATTATAGATATGATAACCATGTGACATGTACACGATTAAAATTCGGCTCTGTTACATCAAAAATGCTAATGAGCCTTAAATAAATAAATGGGATAAAAAAACCAAGTCGGTACCAAAGTAGAAAGCATGAAGGCATATTGAACCAAATGATACCTGTGCATAAAGTTTAGATCTGTTTTCTGCATCAAACGCCTTAAGTGTCCGAAACAGGGCCCGAAATCTTCGAAGGTGAAAAATGAAGACCGACTCTACTCTCAGTAGCTTCGCTGCGACAAGAACTGCTCCGGCAGTCGCCGTCAACAAAAAGTGAATTGACTAGTGTTGACTAGCGAGGATGAATGATGAACTAGCCCAGTCAGTGTTTATTTTAACTGACGCGACTAATGAATACAAATCCGCCTCTTCATTCAACTAATTTCAATCCACATTTCTACCCTCCTATGAACGAAATTGTTACCCGCGTACGCAATCTTATTTTTACGTCCATATAAAGAAGATCGAAAACATGATTTCTGATGGAAAAAAGAAGTTACCCCTTCAATGGACGGTTTATTGTCTACCCATCGTGAACTCAAACCAACGAACTTAGTCAGTTATCAGGTATGCTATAAAGGTCCTCGCGTTAGTATTAGTAAATAGCGTGCAAAATAGCGCACACACACTGCACGCTAATTTATAAGTGTGTGTAATTTTCGTGTACGAAGCAAAACAAATCTAGCTCACCTGTAGCGTATGTCAAGCAACGTTGAACTCAAACATCGATGCATGTATACGTGATACATGGGATAGAGAGAGGATCGAATTCGTTTTGGGGGAAGTCACTCCAAAATACAATGAAGACAATTTGACTGGGAAGAATGAAATGGGATAGTCGAGTCGTAGAGACCGACTGACTGTTTAGTCGTTTTGGCGGAAAAACTGCGTGAAGAAGCCAAAAGTCATTCCCAACTGAATACGGATGTAGTCAGTCAGATAGTCAGCTGACTATCCACAGTTGACTATGACTATGCCGAGCCCTGGTCCGAAATATGATTCTGAATGGTATTTTGCAATATCTTCCATTCTTTCCATTCTTGTATCAAGCTATGTGTGTTACATCAGCATGGGGAATGAGTGTTATATGTTAGTTGTGTTGTAATCGCATGCTCGCTCGAGGCTGTTAGTTCAAGTCGCTCGTCGTATTAGTTGCTCGTTATTGACGGTTCGAATAGGAATACACACAAATCGGCAGAGTAAGTGTATGGGAAAATTGGAATGATTCCAGTTTCCATTAATTTACACCGTTCAGGGATTAGGAAATTGTATTGTATAGCATTAGAGATGGGCAAAACGGTTCATTTCAGAGCCGTGCGTTCTAGAAAAGAGCCGGCTCATTTGAGTGACTCGACGGCTGTTTTCAAGATCTGGTTTATTCGGATATGCATAGAATGGAGGACATTAAAACAAGGTTTAAAACAATAATCAGTTCAGAGAATAGTAAAAATATCACTTTACTGGAGGTTTTCTCTGTTGTATTTCCGCTACAATAATCGTCTTTACTTTTGACGTGGGACTACGTCTAACCGGAATATATGGAGGGTAAAATGAAAACCTAAACACAGAAAATGCAGGAAAAAATGAAAGATTTCGAATGCTTATAGCTCGAACATTTCGTACTGGATAGGAGAGATGTTTGCATCACTTAATAGGGAACATTTCTACGCATCTATCGCAACTAACAAAATGTTGTTTTTCATTAGATAAACAATTGAATAACTGTAAAATATTAGGCGTTATCTAAACGCCCTAACTGCATCGTTTTGATTGGCCCGATTTACGGTTTCCCTAACACAGCCATCAAAACCAAGCAGCCTTGGGGAAATCGGCATTGCAAATACATGAAAGTAGGGGGACTTTTGTTCTCATCGAAAAATGTTCCCTAACACAGACTTTAAAACCAAGCAGCGAAATCGGCATTGCAAACACACGAAAGAGCCTAGAGGCGAGTGAACTGAAAAGTTTAAACCCTCTTAAAGCCAAAAAGAAGAAAAAGAACACACGAAACTAGGGGGAGCTTTTGTTCCCACCGAAATGTGTTCCCTAATAGAGATTTCTAAACCAAGGTGCCTGGAGAAATCGGTATTTCAAATTCATGCAAGTCGGGGGTATTTTTGTTCCGACTGGAATGTGTTTCCCTAACACAGACTTCAAATCCATGGAGCGTGGGGAAATCGGCATTGCGAATTCATACAAATCGGGGGTATTTTTGTTCCGATTGAAATGTGTTTCCCTAACACAGACTTCAAAACCGAGGTTTCTGGGGAAATCGGCTCTGCAAATAAATGCAAACTGCGAGTCCTTTTGTCCTCGCTTGCCTTTGTGCAGAGTGGAATATGTCTGTCCTAACATGATCTTCTAAACTTAGGAACTTGGGAAAATCGTGCAGACACTAGAAGAGAATGAACTTCCCAGTTTCAAGCAAATTCGAGATTCGAGAAGTATGTACACTTTTGGGATGTAAACTTCAGAGGGAAATTTAAAATAAAATAATCGTTTGATAATTTTTTTTTGTCTTTATTGGAAAGATTTTCAGCCTTAGGCTGGTTCATCAAACGTTTGATAATTCTTCCGTACATATATTTTGTTCTAGTCATCATACCAAACGTAAAAGGTCCGTCATTAAATTTACTTGTAACGAAGAACAATCAATCACAATAAATGAATTGACTGTACACGGCATTTGTTCATTTTTTTCACTCACAGAGCAAATATATTGAACTCAATTGAATTTGGAAACTGTTTCATTCAATCAAGAATTTAATCAATACAAACGAATGATTGCTAAGCTAAGGTAGTTCCACGTGAACCTTGCGGTTATATCATAGATATAACCCACTCATTTTTTTATTTATAAACATTATCTTTTCAATGTTATCTGATGAAAGTCTACACCATCTTTCATTGCAAACTTGTCCTGCTTTCCGAAAAACTCACTCACGTGGTACTGAAGTCGCTGGAATACATATTTTCAAAGATGATAGATGATAGAGCCGCGAAGAGATAGATTTCCTTTTATTCCACCAAAGCAAAGGGTCGTTTATTCTCAGCAATTCTAAATATCTATCCACAATAGATATTGCAGCAGCTTTTGGATCATGCGAGGATCGAAGATTGCCAACCAATGCATCAAACTCCTCCCATACAGATGACCGCGCTTCATCACCAAAGATTTGTGGTAGTTTTGTAGGCGTGTGTTCTATGGATGTCATTTTTAGCGTCCTGATCAATGACTGATATACATAGTTGTACTTTCTGCTAACCCCAAAACGTTGCTGCTTTAAGCGAGGATCTAGCAGTATTGGTTAGGCTACTAATTCATCTGACTCAAGATTTGTAAATCGCTTTACCAGCTCCGAAATCAATTCATTAGAGAGTTTTTTTATAATCACTAGAACTCTTGATCCATATAATGTTGATCATGTTGAATTATCAGTCGAGAGAGCATAGCAGCTTTCGATAACGACACAATTCTCTCCCCGTTTTATATCCCAAAAATGTTTCAAAATGCTTCGAATGGAATGTTTTCATGATAAACTGTATTATATTAGACGGATTTCGCGCCAACTTGACCAGATGTTGGTATGACCCTCTCAGAACTTAATGAAACTTTCTTGTCGTGAATACCTTACCTAATTAAGCATCTTGGCATACTTAGTTTTCCGAAAATTTACCTAGACTGCTTGTGAGCTTGTGAATCTCCAATATTTTGGTTAGTTTTATCCTCATCTATACGTCGTTTTTTCTTTGGAACACACCTACCAAATCACTGCCAAACAAGATTCACAAATTCGCATTGTATCATCTAACGGATGGATATATCCCGGTAAACGTATTTTCTCATTTACTGTTGATATTAACCGACGTAGTTTATTACGGTTACACTTGGGGTTGTTAATACCAGCACTGCATTTGCAATCCTTGCAAATCTTGGAGATCACGACTTGACTTATGTTGCTAAATAATGTCACACTTTTCTTTGTTGAATTCTGATGATTACGCAGAAACAAAATAACGCTATTTATTTTCCACCACTTTACATTTGCTGCCGGTTACGACTGGTAATTTTCAAACAACTGCAGAGCCATTTTATTAATCCTTTAGGTATCTATGCAATCCATTTTGTATTATCATATCATATCTACAGTGACTCTTAATAGATACCTAAATCTACAACAACTATTCGATACCTGACCGATCGATCAAGAGATTTTTGGCAGATAGCTATTGTTTGAGAGCTGTCGTTGCTCTCTGAATTGAAACATATTGTATTTGACTACAAAAACAAGTTGAAAACTGTACTTTAGCATCCAAGAGTCACCATAAATCCATTTCTACCTGTTATAGATTTTTTTCTATAACTGTACACTGGGGGCCAAATATGGGAAAAAATCGACTCTAAAGTTTAAAAAAGTTACCCTATACAAAATGTTCACCACCTCAAAAAAAAAAAACACCCTATGCCGAATTTCAGCTCAATCGGACTTAAAAGAGAGTGACGCAAAGCGGTCAAGTTTGAGATTTTTGAAAATCGAAAAGTCACCCAAGGGGGGAAGGAAATCGGGTTATTCGAAAAAAATTTTTTAAACCAAATGTCTTAAAATGGCATGTAACGTCGAGATCTGGTGTCATCTCGAAAAAAATTTGTTGTCAAAAATCGACATTCTGGGACTTTTTTTTCGGAGTACAAAACGAAAAGTATGGTTTTGGGTGCCAATAAAAATAATTATCTCAACTTTTCATTCGGAACTTGCTACGAAAAGTTGATTCACACGATACTATATCCTATGCAAAATATTAGCTCATTCGGACTTCATTTACTGGTGTCACAAACGTTAAAATTTGAGTTTTCTGAAAACCGAAAAAATCACCGGAAATCGGGGTTTTTAGAAAAAAAAATTGATGCTGAATGTCTTAAAACTGCATGACACGCCGAGATTTACAGTTATCTAAAAAAAATTTTTTTTTTTAAATCAATTTTTCAGGCGGAAAATCAAGAGCCAAAAAACATTTTTTGACAAAAGAAAAATCGAGATAACTGTAAATCTCGACGATTAATGATATTTTAAGAGATTTTGCATCAATTTTTGTTTTGAAAACCTCGATTTTTGGTGATTTTTCGTTTTTCAAAAAAAAATCAAATTTTAACGTTTGTGACACCAGTAAATGAAGTCTGAATGAGCTAATATTTTGCATAAGTTATATTATCGTGTAAATCAACATTTCGTAGCATGTTCCGAATGAAAAATCGAGATAACTAATTTCATTGGCACCCAAAACCATACTTTTCGTCTCGTATTCCGAAAAAAAATTAACTCCCCGAGTGTCGATTTTTGACATAACAAAAATTTTCGAGATGACACTAGATCTTAACGTTTCATGCAATTTTAAGACATTTGGCATCAAAAATTTTTTTTCGAATACCCCGATTTCCTTTACTCCCCCCTTGGGTGATTAATCGATTTTCAAAAATCTCAAACTTTGACCGCTTTGCGCCACTCTCCCTTTAGTTCGACTGAGCTGATATTTTGCATAGGGTGTTTTTTCGAGGCGGTGAATTTTTTTTTGGGTAATTTTTTGAAATTCGAGATGACCATTTTCATTGGCCCCTATTGTACACATAAAAAAATAGCAAATTTTCGAGAAAAAAAAATTGAAAAAGCTTTTGTTAGAAAAACTTTTTGGCCTTAAATGTGCACAAGTTGCAATATATGGAAGAGTTGTACGGCACATATTTATCTACCGTGGAGGCGATCTGGCGTAGTGGTAACATCCATACCTCTCACGCAGAGATCACGAGTTCAATTCTCACTCCCAACATTCTTCCAAAAATGGAAGTAAAAGTGACGAACCAGCCGAAATGTGTTGAAAGTCACTATAATAAAGAAAAAAAAAAAAAAAATTTATCTACCATTTATCTACCATTTCATCAGATGACCATTTTGAGAAAATCGACCTTAAGTTTTTGAAATCGATTTTTTTCAGTGTAGGTTTTCAAGTATTTAAAACTATTTTTTTCCCGAAAACTAAATTATTTTCCTAAAACTTTTCCATAGATCACCTTTTTTGTAGGATTTACCAATTTCGATTAAAAAAAATTATAAAATAATGGGTGTACGTATTTCTAGAACCGCGAATTTGCTTGATTTGATGAACGTCAGGTACTCAGTCTCGATTTTGACATGTACTGTATATTGTATATTGTTAATTATTATAATTTATTATTAATGTATATTGTTTAATCAATTAGGTAGAGTCTTCACGCCCAGAAAGTATCATTAAGTTCTGAGAAGGTCATGTCAATCCTATAGACGAGTTGGCGTGAAATCCGTCTTTATCGCTATCTTGACTTTGAATAAAGTTAGGATTAGTAGTATAAAAAATATTTTTATTTTTCGAATAATTTTTTTTAGAGTAATTTTTCTTGCGGGAATTTTTTAATATTTTTCAAATAAAATTTGAACAATTTTCCACATTACATTTCATTTTGTAGATATTATAGCTTTTGAATTATGAGTGTTTGTGAAAGATAAAGAAAACAAAATTGATGGGTCTGAGGCTGGGGACACAGACGGGATCTTGACATAGGACTGTGCTTGTGTGTAGTAATTGCATTTAAATTGAGTTTTTCATTGGTAAAGTTTTATATTTTTTTCTCTTTTGATACATCAAATGAATGTCCTGGAAAACCATTTCCTATATGTACTTGTATCCTTTAAACGGGTTAGATGACATAACGTGGTAGAATTCGATACCGCATTCTGCTCAAAAATATACACAAAAATATCATTAAAGTCATTACTACCCTTTTCATCTGTTTACTCAATCATGCAGAAGAAGACAAAGAGTCATCATGTATCATTTTTAAATAGTTAAGACCTACATAAATATAAGCCTGAGTCAAATCAATCTATGACTACAAAAATATATTATAGATAAAAATAGCATTATCTCCCTCGTTACCACCTTGTCCGGAACATTGTTTGTAATAACTTTATAGCCCTGTAAGATCGCGGCTACTCAAGCTATCATAATCTGATTTACGTGGGTATACCCTTTCGATCTTCTAAATCAGCAGCCATTTAAATTCATTTATTGCATTTTTACATAACCAAACAACATACTCGATATTATGACATCCTGGACCACAATTACACAAATTGTTAGTAGTGAGACCTACACGATAAAACATGAATTGAGCACAAATTGATTGGACAACATACAATATAATATAGAATTAATGCCTATTATCGGTAAATGGAGAATAATTCATTTTACGCATCAACTCACATTATGAGATAACGCCCGAATTTAGGCAAAAAGATTGCTCGTTGCGTCGGAAGGAAGTAAGCGAGTGGATAGTGCAATCGAAAGAAAGTGTACCCAATTAAATCGTCAAATTGTTAACTTTTTTTACTATATTCACTGTTCATGTTTCAAGCAAAAAAAAATTCTGGATACATTTCCTGTCTAACGATATATAACACAACATATGTCGCAATAACCATTTTGAGTAATATGCGTTTGAAAACTCTTAACAAATCGTTACATTTTTCGTAGATTGAGCCCCCTATATAGAAATCAAAGACATAGTCCTATGTCAAAAATCGCCCCTTTTCAAAAGGGCAAAGTTGCTTAAACGACCAATGTCTTTACACCCACAATGTTTCACTGCAATCTGAGATGTTGCTACCAATAGCCAGTCGAATTGGCATGAAATTCGTCATTTGCTTCATCGTTGAAAATATTTTATTTTCCAGAACAGTTTTCACTAATAAACAACAGCGAGGTAGTTAACATGAATTAAATCAATAGGGTGAACTCATTCAACACTCTATCGTAGATATTGAATTGAAGTGATCAGCGAATATTTGAAGTTCAATATTGGAATAAAAGTAGTTAAATTGATCTTGTTGAAGCACCTCTAATGTACGAATGTATCTGTATCTGTATAAAAAATAATAATAATGAAATAAATATTGCTACCGCTTCACTCAGGTAGTCATGGATACAGGGCATTGACAAATTATATCTCGTACAATTCATGAATCTTGCAATCAAGGTTCCGTTTATCTACCGGAAAATCACAATGAGTATGCCTTTTCAGTGACTGATTGATACAGTGGAACAATAACGACACAGAATTCTATCAGAAGATCTACATTACATTCGGCTATGTTGATTCTGCCTGCCAGCACATTCTGAATTGTGAGCTCAAACACCGTAACCAGGTATACAGAAAACCACTGCCTGCGTCAAAAGGTCGTAGCTGTACCATCTCGGTATTTATATACATAATCCTTGCTATGTTGTGCCAACAAGAGCTATGATTCTGGCTGCATCTGCTGACGGGTAGTTATTATTTTCAAGTCCTATAAATTGTGCCGTTTCGGAATTTCCCAAATCAGTTTCCAGCAGCTAAGCACATCAAACGGATTTCAGTGAATCTAAACCCAGTGTGATCGAGTGATCGTGACAAACAGATGGACACCGGTGAAGGGGAATCATCCGGAAGCAGTGCGCTGTCCGCCTTCAACAGTTTGTTCTCATTCACCAGCCCAGCGGTGAAAAAACTTCTCGGCTGGAAGCAAGGCGACGAGGAGGAAAAATGGGCCGAGAAGGCGGTCGACAGTTTGGTGAAGAAGCTCAAAAAGCGCAAAGGTTCCATCGAGGATTTGGAACGGGCACTCTCCTGTCCCGGGGAGCCTTCGAAGTGTGTGACAATTCCACGATCGCTAGACGGTAGACTGCAAGTGTCCCACCGAAAGGGACTTCCGCATGTTATCTATTGTCGCGTCTGGCGCTGGCCTGATCTGCAGAGCCACCACGAGCTGAAACCCATCGAAACCTGCCAGTATGCGTTCTGCGCCAAGCAGAAAGACGTATGTATCAACCCGTACCACTACACACGCGTGGAGAGTCCGATTCTTCCCCCGGTGCTGGTTCCTCGACACTCGGAGTTTGCGCCAGGCCATTCGATGCTGTCGTTTCATCAATCGACAGAATCTACAATGCCACACAATGTAAGTTACACTAATGTGGGGTTCAGTAGCGGAGCAAGTTCACCGGCTTCCTCTCAGATGAGTCCACACGGGCCGATGGCGGGTATGGGTAGCCCTGGCTCTACTCCCCACAGTCCTTATGGATCATCGCCGGAAACACCTCCGCCCGCTTACAGTCCACCGGAAGATGCGAAAAATCAATACAACAGCCACATGGAAACAAACCAAGCACAAGGCGAAATGGCATCCGTCAGCTATCAGGAACCGCCGTATTGGGCCAGCATAGCGTACTATGAGCTAAATTGTCGCGTTGGCGAAGTATTTCACTGCAATTCTACCTCAGTTATCGTTGATGGCTTCACAAACCCATCGAACAATTCGGATCGCTTCTGTCTCGGTCAGCTGAGCAACGTTAACCGGAACAGTACGATCGAGAATACCCGGCGGCACATCGGAAAAGGAGTCCATTTATATTATGTGGGCGGTGAGGTGTATGCTGAGTGCCTTTCGGACGCCGCAGTTTTCGTGCAGAGTCGCAACTGCAACCACCATCACGGATTCCACCCGAGCACGGTATGCAAAATTCCGCCGCGTTGTTCGTTGAAGATTTTCAACACCCAAGAGTTCGCCCAGTTGCTGTCCCAGTCGGCGAACTATGGTTTCGAGGCGGTGTACGAGCTGACCAAGATGTGCACCATCCGGATGAGCTTCGTCAAAGGCTGGGGAGCGGAGTATCATCGGCAGGATGTCACCTCAACTCCGTGCTGGATCGAGATACATCTTCATGGACCACTGCAGTGGCTAGACAAGGTTCTGATAGAGATGGGATCGCCGCACAATGCGATCAGTTCGGTTTCATAGGATAATGCGTTTGGCTTAGGTATAATAAAAAAATGAATGAAATCCCAATAAAAGTGTTTTCAATTTTTGTAAAACTTCGAACCGAACAATCTTCACATATGTATACAATCAAGTTGATTTCCTTTCACACTCACTGATGACTGGCAATCATTAGAAGTGCAATTAAATTACCACGTGACGTTCGAACACGGCGCGGCGTCGACAAAAATAAACCTAATTGATTATAACTATCCCTGAGCGCGGTGGCCACAATGCCCAACGCAACTGCACCGATCCGTGAGTGTTTTGACAGCAACTGCATTAACGAAAATTTACTTTTCGCGTACTATCGCGTTGCGTTGATACTCTCCTCCCACGGTTATTCGGCAGCCTGACGGCGACAATGATGAACGGCTACTCGCCTTTCGCGGCTCTGTACTTTTATATTCCCCACCCCCATCCATACAGACAGTGGTGGCGCGGAGATACCATTGCTGACAGCGGCAGAGTGGCAATCTGATGCATTTTGCCTTTGCCGGCGTGGGATGATCTGTGTTTTATGCATTTTTGAAACCCTTCCATCGAAAAACGCGCGTCGGAATCCGCCGGGAATGACTTTGAAATGCCACAGACTAACTCACTCAGGATAGCCCACATTCACCTTTGCCGCTGTGGTTGCAGAGTGCCCCGATGGTACTCCGGTGCACTTCCATGGTTCCATATTTCAAACATCTCTGCTCCATAATTCGTATAAATATTATTAATGTATTTTTATCAACCCCGCAGTGACTTGTAGGCTGCTTTCGGACCGAAGGCAAACCGCAAAGGATCACGCTTGGAACTGTACCAGACGACTACGGTGCAATGACAGCTTTGGAAATGCACTTTTACATCACCCATCACATCACATCGAGCATTTCGACTTCTCCGTACACCTGGACCTGGAACCTGGTTCTCCGATAGGCCGATGCGCCGGTATCTGTTGCAGAAGTCTGTCTCCGGAGAGATTGCAGCAGGATATGTCCAAAAATGCGAAAAATGACCGACAGCATCAGTGCACACACACAAATACACACACGCATCAGTGAGTGCATCTATGTGCCTTAATTGAATCTGGTAATTACAATTTATTTTTCTTTGTTATGACCCGAGCAATTGGCTATGGTTGGCAAGGCCTCCGAAGGTCCGTTGAGATTAAAGTGCATAGGATGGGACGGTCTGACAGAGAAAATCGCTCACGTCAGTCAGCATCAGCATCATCTATCGGCAGCGCAGCGGTACACCGGGGGGAATTCGGAAGCTAATTTATCTTCATTTCTCGAATGCACTTTTGCATCCGTTGGACAGCAGGAGCGTGTAATCCTAGGCCGGAAAAAAGAAATATGATTTTACATACCCGAGATGTTAATTTGGGAAGGACGCATAAATATTGTATGATTCTAGCATTCGCAGACATTTTTGCGTCCCTGTTTAGACGTTAGTAGAATAATAGAGGAAACCGGGGTGAGACGCAGCCAGTTTGGAATGAAAACGTTACGATTTACTCAAACCACAGTTACAATATCAAGTTACGTTATCATACCACAGTTACAAGAACAACTTCTATTACCATTGATCTGATTTTTACTAATTTTAACAATGAGGTGATTGAGATTCTCAATGACAGCAAAATTCCGGATCATGTAACAGTCGGTGTCATTCTAGATGTTCCTGAGATAAAACAGAAAAAATGTGAGGGCTTTATCTAGAACACGACCGCTTTTTCGACATAGAACTACGGAATTATATTATGCAATCGAATATTATTTTATAATGTATAGAAATTTTTGATAAGATATTGGACTAACACAATTTTTCGCTAACCAACTCAACAGCAAATCCAATTAACCTTATCAACCAGCTTTCATTTGGATCCAAGAATGTTCCTGTAGGACTTTTTCACAGAGAGATATTTCAGTTTGAATGAAAAATTACCCCTTCGCCTTCGATGATGAATAATGCAATAAACAACCATCGCACCGCGAATCGAAAGGCAGTTTTGAAAACTCCAATAAATTCTGCACAAGGATGATTTGTTATGTTGACGAAAAAAACGTATTTAATGTTTTGCATCGATTTAAAAAAAAAAGTTCCAAAAACAGAATTTTTATAGTGCTTTAAAACATGCACTGCAATTCTGCAAATATCGTTGTAAGTTCTAATGTTTGCAGGCAAATATTTAGACTAGTGTGTAAACATCTGTGAACGTTTCATATTGTTATGTTCAGCCGATTTTCTAGCCGATTTTTCAAAATTTGGAGTAAATTAGAGGACCATTTAATCGCAAATCATACCAGAAGTACAACATCCTACGCGACTCTCAGAATGAACGTAGCTTCTATATTCCGCTTAAGGTTGGATCGAACACCACAACATGCAACAACATGGTTTTCCTACAGGGATTGAAAAGCATAATTCCACGAAAGAAACGTTGTATCTAGAAATAAAATAAGTAAAAATACTTTTCAAGTTTTACGGTTTAATTATGATTTAACATAACAATGTATTAAAAGCTAGAAAATAATTAGGCAAGTAGCAGTTAGCAGTTATCACACCTCTCCTTCATTTGTCTAGGGCATTGATAAGAATAAAATAACTGCTAACTGCTACTTGCCTAATTATTTTCTAGCTTTCAGTACATTGTTATGTTTAATCACAATTAAACCGTAAAACTTAAAAAGTTTTTTTACTTATTTTATTTTATAGTTTTTAGTACATTATCTGTTTCATTAGAATATTTCTCTACATTAAAACCATTGTACTGTATTCTATCAGTCAAATAATATCATTTGATACCGATATTGAGTGGATTGCAGAAAATATATAGTGTGTTCTCCAAGTCAAGTTCGTTCGTTTGATACACATATCTCAATCATCCTTTTTTTGAGATGATATGGAATCAGCTATTTTGTAGCGGCGGCCAAATTGGATTTTTCAAGATAAGCGGTTTTAAAATGACAGCAGAGATAAATATGTTTAATAAATTCGGTCAGCTCCTAATGGTAAAATTTCTAATTATTTAGGGCAACGCTACAGACAGACAAACATACATACACACAGTTCAAGCTAAATAAAACCGTTTAATAAAGTAATTTGCTATTTTGTGATTGCGGCCATCTTTGATTTTGATTTCACATGATCTGCTGTGATCTTCTATTCAAGCCCTTTCATTTGATACCCATATTAATCAGGATTTGAGAAAATATGTAGCCTCCCATTTGGTAGTGACAGTCCTGCCGTGATCTCGCTAAGTGACGCAAGCGCCAAAATTGACTTTTTACTTTTTATGTTATAGATCGATTAAGAATACCGAATACTTTCAAACAACTGCAAAATTTTATAGAAATGTGGAAAAATGATCCCGTAAAAGCTTGAAAACGGAATGGCGTAAGCGCCATTTCCACTGTGATGGGGCGCAAGCGCCATTTCCCTTATGATGTAACGTAATTTGAATCTGATGCGATGTGATTTTTGATCCGTTCTGAAGGCATAGAGTGAACGAGAAGAGACAACAAATTTCAAATAACATCATCAATCAAGGGACAAAGCATTTTGACCATGTTCACTTACCTCACATGCTCAAGGTCTCTTTCGGATCAATTAAAGCTGAGTGTTGATCGAAGGGTAAATGTCGGATTTGGTGAACAGCTGCACTCTTCTAAAATCTCCATCGAAACGCATCTTATAACAAAACTCAGAACATCCTCGCGTAAACAGTATTTGCTTTACATCGGATAATTTCGGACGGCATTATCTTATTCAACACGGATGTTGCCATTTGCATTTCGGATTGGAAAAAAGGTGTTGTCCATAGTTGTTACAATTGGGTTCTCAACTACTCCTGGACGCATGCTACGAAGTCTGAAAATGTGTAGAACTCTTCTCCCTGATGCTACCTCATGATTCGCTCAACGGTGGCATGTTATAGAAAATATTTGGTAACAGATTCTCCTATACTTTGATGGATGAACGCCAATCGGTTGTGGAATCAGCGATTAAAATTCGCTGCTTCCACAACAAACTGGCGTTGGTAGCATAGCTTAAATAAAACTGCAATGTTTTTCCATCAATTGCACACAATTTGTACATATCAGATTTTCGTAACGTATTCGTATGCTGATTATATATGCAATTTTGCGAAAAGTCTCGTACTGAAAATTCTTCCCTCTGGCGCTTGCGTCTCTTTGCGAGATTAGGGCAGAGCCATCTTGGATTTGCATTCTCATAAATGACTGTGTACTACTAGCCTTTTCATTTGATTCCCATATTGATGAGGTTTTTCATAAAAAAACCGTTTTCTACCAGTCAAGCCCTCTCATTTGATACCCATAATAATAGGGTTTTGAGAAAATATGTAGCCCGCCATTTTGCAGCCATCTTGGATTTGCATTTTTCATGAATAACTGTGTTCTGCTAGTCAATCCCTTTCATTTGATACCCATATTAACGGGGTTTTGACATAATATGCAGTCCACCATTCTGTAGTGGCACCCTTTATGGATTTACATTTTTCATAAATAACCGTGTTCTACTAGTCAAGCCTTTTCATTTGATACCCATATTAGTGAGGTTTTGAGAAAATATGTAGTTCGCCATTTTGTAGTGGCAGCCATCTTTGATTTACATTTTTTCTAAATAACCGTGTTCTACTAGTCAAGCCTTTTCATTTGATACCCATATTGATGGGGCTTTGGAAAACCCATATCAATGAGGTTTTGAGAAAATATATAGTCCGCTATTTTTTAGCGGCCGCCATCTTGAATTTTCAAGATCATGAAATACGCAGTTTTATAATGACTACAGAGACAAAGGTGTGTTCCAAATTTCAGATCAATCGGTCAACAGAAAGGGGGTCAAATTTCTATTAACACGTTCGTCGCCCAACGCGACGTTTATGAGTTTCTTGCAGAGCCCAACTTGCGATTAAATTATTCAAACTAAGTTTGTAGATAACTTTTACATGATCTAGCAATGTTTGTTCCCAATCGAAGACGAATTGATGACAATAACACATGCCAAAGTCATATTATAGGGGTTTTGCAAAAAACTTCAGTACAAACCAGCCGTACTATAAATTAATATAAAGTATAGTATAAACAGTATAATATTATGGTTACGGTTTTATTATTTTTCTTCATATCCTATAGTTACATTTAGGTGCCTATTCTATCACGGACGGGATGTTGACATAGGACTGTGATTGTGTGTAGCAATTGCATTTGAATTGATTTTTTTTTCATTGTTCAAAATCTGTAATTGTTTTCTATTTTGATACATCAAATAGATGCCATGAAGAAATATGGTTTCCTGTATGAACTTGTATCCTTTAAACGGGATAGATGAGATAAGGTGATAGAATCCGGAACCACTTTCTGTTCAAAAATGTACACAAAAATACAATTGAAGAGATTACTGTCCTCTTCTTTTGTTTATTCAATAATACGGAAGAAGACAAGGTGTCATCATTTAGCATTTTAAACACAAGTTTAAATAGTTAGGATCTACATAAATATAAGCCTAAGTGAAATAAATCTATGACTACAGAAATATATTATAGATAAAACTAGTATTTTCTCCCTCGGGCCATTGCAACCAGTTAAATACATTAATTGCATTTTTACATAACCAAGCAACATGCTCGATTCTATGACATCCTGGACCACAATTACATAAATTGTTAATAGCAAGACAGACACGATAAAGGTGTAAATGAGCCCGAATTGATTGAACTTTGGGGATAATAAAGTACAACCATCTTCCGAGATAATTCCTCCATTGATACTGCCAACTGATTATTGCTTATTAACGACAAATGGAGAATAATTCATAACACTATCGACTCGCAATGTGAGCTTTTTACACTATATTCACTGTTCATGTTTTAAGCAGAATAATTGCTGGATAAATTTCCTGTCTAATGGTTTATAACACAACATATGTCGCAATAACGATTGTGAGTAATAGGCGTTTGAAAACTCTTAATGAATCGTTACATTTTTCGTAGAGTGACCCCCTATATATTATTATATTATTTATATATCAGAAATCAAAGACATAGTCCTATGTCAAAAATTCTAAAATTTTGGATACTCTTCCATATGATCGGTGTTAAGTCAGAGGGGACCAAGTCGCAAAATTGTAAATTTAGAGTTTTTGATTACATTTGGTTAAGCATTATGTAAACTACATACCAAATTTGACAGATTTGGAAAATCACGCATACAGCAGGAATAACAGAGCGAAATTGTTATGATTGATCAACGAACACCCCTCATAGTATGCAGTCAGAGCGGACCATGTATCATTTACGATGGTGAAATGGCTCTATTTCATGTGCAGACAGAGTGGACCAAGTTTCAATAATTTGTATATTGAATTTAAATTATTTTCAGGCGCCGAATTCAAACCAACAAAAATTTTTGTTGAATCTAATAGGTACCTTGTTGAAATGTGCTTGAACCCGTTAGTGTAAAATGTGCACATTCTGAGTTTTTTTTTTAAATAAACTTGGTCCACTCTGACTGAACGGATCAGTGAAAAAATGCTGGTCTTCGGTGTAAATGATCGCAAAATGTGCTATTTCAGAGTGCGGTTTAGACTCTAGTGATTGCAATGAATTTGAATTTGACGATTCTATTAAGGAATACTGCCTAATATGATTGAAAATGGGAAGTATATGCTTTCTAATGCAAGCCGTGCAATCATACTCATGCTTGTAGCAAATGGCAGAGACTGTTATCAGAGAAGAGAAGTGGAACTTGAAGGCAACGATTTGTGGTAAGAAAATGAAAACAGTGAAAAATTGACAGATGGTTTACGCTCTAAAAATTGAACAGAATGTTGAGTTGTCTCTAAAACGGTGGGATACATCATATATAAGGTGGGAGGTTCGCACAGTAAGTTACATTTAATGCGAAATTTTGCTAATTGGACAGACCTGTAATGCGACACGTTTTATTGGACATTTTTACCTTTTAAGGCCGAGGTGACATTGGATCGGAGTACGCACGAAAACTTGATTGTGCGATAACTGACGAAGAGAAACAAACAATTTTGTTCGAATTCGAACGAAGCAAGTGGGAAGCAATGTAACCATACCAACACAATTATATGTAGTTGTTTACATCTCACGATTATATGCGTTTCGTGCAGCCTTATTTTCGTAAGAAGCTGCAGACAGTATCACCGTGGCCTAATTGGACATTTTTGAAAATATCGAATTCGGGGCCCAAATTGTGGCCCCACATTGAAAGTCCAGACCAGACGTCTACACTGTACCACTATAATCGCCAATGTCCAATTACAGGTCAAAATCGCCTCCAATACGACACTGAGTGGTGCCTCGGCATGTCGCATTAAATGTAAATTACTGTATATAATATTATTGATGTTAGCATCATCATGATAAACATGGTAAACACAATAAATTGAATTTTTAAATAATCATACGAATTAATAACGTATGTACGCTTAAAATACAACATGAAAATATGATTTCTGGATAAATCTTTTTTTTTCAGTTTCGAACACACTCCGTAAAAAGCCATTTTATAGCGCCCTCTAGCCCAAAGCTAATAAAACAACAAAAAACGACTACAATCAATAATTAAAAACAGTTTTTGCGGGTTCAATATTCAATAATATATTTTAATAAAGTCTAGCTTAAATTTGATATGTCGATCGTCTAAATTAGTTGAGTGCTTCAAATGTTATGAATTTTTGAAAACAGCCATTTTTGGGAAAAAATGGACGAAAATTGATTTTTCGGGCCACCCTAAGATGTAAATGGCATTCTAATAAAAAATAATACGGGTCTAATGTTTTGCGATAAAGAACAAAATTACCACTTTTGACAAAAATCTGAGAACTACTGTATCGGTTTGGCATTGAATAGCTGTAATAATATAATAATAACATAATATAAATGTCATTAACTTCCTTGAATAGTATATGTGATATAATTCACTTTATATATATTTATATATATTTTTAAATGAAAACATTTTTCAAACGAACTGCAAAACTAAAACATTTTATATTGTGCTTTTATTTTTCAGTTTAACATTCGAAAACGCTTGAAAAAATTGGCTTTGAAACAACAGAATAAAATTGACATACAATTATGAAGGATGATTGCTTCATGTAAAAAATTATTCTTCATGTAAACAAGGAATGAAAATGTGGATACTTTTCAGTCAGTGAATTGTATGGAGTTCCACTGCTGTGCTTTTATGCTGAACGCAACCAAATGTTTACGCAGTCTTTCTCACTCTTATTTTCATAACACAATGGCACACTTTGACTCACAACTGTTATTTGATCGAGAAATATTTCGAAATTGTTCAGTCATAGTAAACCAAATCTAGAAAATGCTTCATTTGATTCAGTCAGAGTGGACTATGTACGTATAGGGAGCCAAATAACTGCCTTTTTTGGCGCGATACTAGATTATTTTTACAATTATCATACGTCAATGTATTGTCAGAGAGTAGCTAATATTTCTGAGAACAATATTGAACGAAAATATTAAATGGTTTGAAAATTGCAGAGCATTGAAGTTCAAGTTCGTTTTTCTCGAAATCATAAAAATGTCACATGGCCCGGTCTGACTTAACACCGACCATATCTGCACAGGCACAAAAATTTCTCGTATGCTGCTGGAGCCTTCTTTGCCGTAGCGTACTTTAATGCAGAGGGGTTTCTCTTTTTGTATCGCGTTGTGTGTATATGTGTGTGAAAACAGCATTTGGCATGTATGGTATCCCCTCGTTGTGTTGAGTTGCGTTGCGTTGAGTGAGGTAGCAAGACTCGCGACTGTGTTTCATTCCATTCTATTTTTGTTTTTTGCCTCTAGCCCCGAAAAGGGCACTTGTGGAAAAAAACTCAATTCCATACATCTGCTTCACCTGTCAAAAAGACAATCCTCTCCCGCTTGCCGTTCTCCGGCAACGATGTTGCTTCGATAAACACCAAACGAGAAGTGGCGTGGTATCATATGGATGGATGGTGTTGAATTACTTTTGCAGTTCATTCGCCTACAGCCTTTAAAAAGGCCCTTGGAAAACTGTACTTTTCCGTTATCCTCCTCCACCCTCATTGCCTAGAGAAAGGCATTCGATCCCTCGCCGTCCAGCTCGCACAACAACGATGTTGTCCAGTCGGTGTCCTCACGAAAAATGATGACGGTGTGGTATCAAATCGCGGATGGCTTATTAATACCAAATAAGCTGACAAAGGGTAGACACGAATGTATTAGTTGCTCGTTATTGGCGGTACGGGAAGGTAAGCACTCAAATCGGCGATACAAATGTATGGGAAAATGAGAATGCCAGTTCCAGTTTTCATTAATTCAAAACCGTTTAGGGATAGGTAATTGTAATTTATAGCATATCAATCAAATCTTAGAGAATTTCTGATTCGATTGGTATACAAATCATCAGAATCCGTTCGCTGGGAAATTAGTTATGAACGTTAACTTTGTTTCATAAAAACGTGCCCGGTTCTACAATCAATATTCACGAAAATAAAATCCATTTCTTTTGCAAGTTTATTCTTTTTTAATAAAAGGTTAGCTTTTTGGTTTCAATTTTATATGACGATCATCTAAATCGGTTCAGTGGTACAAAAGTTATGATTTTGACGTAGGATTACGTCTTTCGGGAACATATTGGGGTACAAATTGAAAAATGAAAATCGATCGCATCGTGAAAAATGTCCAATTTCAAACGCTTGTTACTCATTCATTTCATGATGGATTGATGAGATTTTTGCATCAAACGATTACGGCACTCCATAACAATTTTTCACATTGAATAAAATAGTATATATCATATAAGTAACTATCGAACAATTGAAAGAAATCAACCCCTATTCAAACAGAGATACCCAGTCCTGATTGGTCGAAATTGACGTCATTTCTTTTTCGCGCCCGATTCGTTCTCTCACCGGCAAGGTGCATGGCAATCGAGTAGGAGGCGCCTACTTCACACATACCAAATGATATAAAAGGAAGGAGCATTCGTAGATCTCATTCATTCTTATAACGGACGTGGAACGGACAACAGCAAGTGGAGAGCAGCAGCAGTGAAAGCGGCTAATATATAGGCGAGCATAGAAGATGAACGGTCAAAATGCGAGCTGTGTCTCACATCGAGCTTCTATGTCAGCATAAGCAGCGGCAAACAGTAGCAACGGTTGTTGAAACCGGTCTACTACTAGTGGCAGCAGCAAGCATCACGAGCGAATCGTTTCAGGCACGCTCTCTCCGTCAGAAGTGCGAGAACGTTTCTTGGCATCGTGAAAGTGCAGTATCGAATCTGAGCGGCCAACAATTGAGCTGTGTCTCACATAAGTGGCAGTAGCAGCAGCAGCGGCGGTAAACATCGAGGCTGAACTTCAACAATCGAGCTGTGTCTCGCATCGGTCCACTACTGTTGGCAACAACAAACATCATGAGTAGAGAGTTTCAGGCATGCTCTCTTTCTCTACTGCTGCTGCTGCTGCTGCTGTTACTCAGTCAGATTTCTCATTCTTGTTGGACATATGTGTTTCTAGTGTGCATTGCTGGTACTCCTGTTCACATCAACCAATACAATTGGATGCGGTTATGAAGGTAAAGGAGACAAAGGATCCGGTTGAGGAAGAGTGTATCGCAAGGTTCCACATGACAACATCCAGTGTATCAAACCCGCTATCCGTTGTTTAGCTCACCGTGATGGTGTCAACGAAACCCTTGCAAACCGACGCACAGAAGCCGAAGATGCCAAAGCCAAGGAAAGCAGCAGCGACTCCGAAAAAACTACCGCTGCCAAAAAGTTAACAACTGCTACATCCGACTGAAACCATTAGCACGCAGCAGATTCCGTACAACCAATTTAACCACTCCAGTCCTTTTCAGGACTTTCGATATTGCTTTGAAACGAAAGAGTTTAATTTATTGTTTTCCACTTATCATAAAAATGATATAAAACTACGATCAAAAATACTGTTTACTTTTACATTTTCTTTGATCATGTGCAACTAACAGGAAACTTATCACGTCAGAAACATACTTTCCATCAACCAACCTGACTGGATGCGGTAAGGGAGGCGAATGACATATGTATGCATATATATATATAGCGAAACGGCTCCGGTCATGCCTCAAGGAATTTTCTAAAATAATATTTTGCCGATGCCTTTGCGCGAACTACACGGGCGAGTAGCACCATAATAGCAAATCAAATGTCGAAGTTCGTGATGTGGGTGCGTTCATCGCTATTCGGTTCGGCGTCGGTTTAACCCTTTCATTACGGCAGTGTGCTCCGCCGAAGTGCTACCCCTGTACGGAGCACTGCGCCGAAAAGTATGCACATCGCGCTGGTGTGATCGAAGAACAGTATGAATTTCATGTCGTCTAAAGACGACGCTCGTAACGGAAGGGTTAACCATCAATACGCTTGGCAACATTGACATCTGGCAATTTTCATATAAGATTTTTCCCCCGCATGTTAAAAGTGGTTTTTCATGTACATAAAAGCGCAGAGTAGTATGTCAACTGCTTCCCGGTTAGAAAATAAATGATCGTTAGAAAATAAATGAGCGACCCGTCCAATTTCAAACGCTTATTGCTCATTCGTTTCATTATGGATTGATGAGATGTTTGCATCATACGTTGTCGGCACTCCATAATAATTTTTCACATTGAATAAAATAATATATATCATGTAACTAACAATCAAATAATTAAAAAATCTCAACCACTATCCAAACAGAAGATACCTAGGCCTGATTGATCGAAATTGACGTCATTTCTTTTTCGCGCCCGATTCGTTCGTTCACCGGCAGGCTGCATGACAATCGAGTAGGAGGAGCCTACTTCATACATACCAAATGATATAAAAGGATGAAGCGTTCGTGGATTTTATTCATTTTTACAACGGACGTGGAACGGACAACAGTGGAGAGCAGCAGCAGTGGACGCGGCTAATATATAGACGAGCATCGAAGCTGTGTGGTCAATAGGCTAGCTGTGCCTCACATCAAGCTTCTATGGCAGTATAAGCAGCGGCAAACTACTACTACTCCACTAGTGGCAGCAGCATGCATCGCGAGCGAAGCATTTCGGGCACGCTCTCTCCATCAGAAGTGCGAGCACACGCTTCTTGGAATCGTGAAAGTGCAGCAGTGAACTTCAAGATGAGCATCGAATCTGAGCGGCCAACAATTGAGCTGTGTCACATATCGAACTTAAGTGGCAGTAGCAGCAGCAGCGGCGGTAAACATATAGGCCTAACATCAACAATCGAGCTGTGTCCCGCATCGGTCCAGTACTGATGGCAACAGCAAACATCATGAGCAGAAAGTTTCAGGCATGTTCTCTCTTTCTGCTGATGCTGCTGCTCAGTCAGATTTCTCATTTTGTTCGACGCTCAGATCGGTAAACATATATGTTTTTAGTGTTTTAAGTGTGGTTACATCAGTTCAACATCAACCAACATGACTTTATGCGGCAAGGAAGGCAAAGGAGGATCGAAGCGTATCGCAAGGTTCTACATGACAATATCCAGTGTATCAAACTCGCTATTCGCCGTTTAAATATGTCGGAATATATGTTCACGCAATATGAGCGCCAATCTCGTAAACGTGCCTCGTAACTGAAACAACTTTCTATCACTGATACCGAATGCTCGATTGCAACACTGGTGAAATGAACAAAAAATATCCAACAACCAAACCAAACGGCCCTTTTCAGGGCCATCAGATCATTATCAAAGAGTTTAACAATATATTTTTTCAAACATCTAAAATCAGCATGCGACAGATAGCCTAACGTAATCCTACGTCAACTATGCGGTCGTGTCTCGGACACAACCTTCTGTGACTTTTTTTTTTAAAGTCATTTTCGGGAAAAAGTGGAATTTTTTTGGACCACCCTAAAATGTCACTCTAATAAAAAAAAGGGTCCGATGTTTTGCGATAAAGAACAAAATTACTACTTTTGACGAAAATCTGAGAACCACTATATCGGTTTGGCATGTAATGGCTGAATAACAATACATCTAACTTTTGAGTAATGAAGAAAATAATATTGTTCTGATACAGTGAGATGGTTATTTAATTGTTTAACAAATAATATAATCCAACAAATACGGTGTAATCAGGGTTAACATATCTACAGAATAGGTGCACCCGTGGCCGAGTGGTTAGCGTCTCACATTATCATGCCGGGTGTTCGGGTTCGATTCCCGTTCTGGCCGGGGGATTTTTTCGTCAAAAAAATTTCCTTCGACTTGCACTGTGATCACGCGTATTCTAGAACTTGCCCCTCTGAATACATTCAAGGCGTGTTATTTGGCTTAGAAAATCTCAACTAAGTATCAATAAATGACGCTAGTTGATGCATACGTTGAGACGGCAAAAGTTCCACAGGGAACGTTAACGCCATTCAAGAAGAAGAAGATATCTACAGAATAATCTGTATTTATACAGATTTTTCAGATTTTTTGAATCCAACAATCTGTTGTTACAGATAACAGTTTTTTTGGTTTCATACAGATTTACAGATTTTTTAAAATAAGTTTCCAATATTAGTTGATGTCAACCATATGTTTTTTCCTATCTCACCGTGTTCTGAATCAATCTGAATAAGGGTCATTTTGGCATTCTTAAATAGCGTGAAGTCCTGCTTTCTTATATCCGATATGAGGCGGAAAGATTCGAAAGAATGTGTCATCGGCCAGCTATATAACAAATAAATAACACTGCTTATCTTCTTTTAATTAAAGTGCAGCGAATGTGAACTTCATGAGTGCGCTCATACTGTCGTGAAAATCAATTTTGCTTTGACACTCTTATGCAACTGCTTCAATAAGTAAATTCATCGTTCACATTGATACGTACGGATGTGAAATCATCTTTTGAATGTGATTTTCATTCCGGACATGAGTTTGTGAAAGAAGAATATTTGTTTTAATATTTTTTTTGTCAACAGCTACAGGGAAACTTCGATATAACGTACCCTCAATATAACGTCACTCGATATAACGTACACATTTCCAAAGTGTAAATGACATTTTGTATCAATATTTTTTTTCTGATAGAACAATGAATTATCTGTATTGTGATGCTAGAACAAGTTTTGTACCTTCAATCAATCCCGAAATACAGTTGGTTTTGTGATTACGGATTCTAGATGAATCAAACTTTAATCAACAGTACGAAGGGAAACACCATGAGAAAGGCTGGCTTCGTCTTCTGATTGAAGTTATTGATTAACTTTATTAAAACTGGAACAAAATCATGTATTATAGACTACGTTTGTGAGTACTTAATTATGCTTCGATACAACGTACAATTTTGAAAGTGAAATGTACGTTATATCGAAGTGTACCTGTAGTAGCTATCAGTGATATCACTTCAACATACAAAAGATGTTTTGGTTTTGGTATGATATTGAATATAATGGAAAAGTGTTCGGATTACAAAGCCGTCTGGATTCGAAAGCATCACGGTAACTGTATGAACTATCACTCTGTGGATACCATCAACATCATCAAATTTATTATCACTATGTGGATCAATGATACTGAAGTTATGATTATGCTTTGAAGTTATAAATTTGATACAGATTTGATGTTGAAAAAAGAAAAGTTGATGGGTCTGAGCCTAGGGGGACGGACGGAATCTTGACATAGGACTGTGATTGTGTGTAGTAATTGCATTTAAATTGAGTTTTTCATTGCTCAAAATCTGTATTTTTTTCTCTTTTGATACATCAAATGGATGCCCTGGAAAAACCGCTTCCTGTATGTACTTGTATCCTTTAAACGGGTTAGATGACATAACGTGGTAGAATTCGGTGACACATTCTGTACAAAAATGTACACAAAATTACTATTAAAGCCATTACTACCCTTTTCTTCTGTTTATTCAATTATGCAGAAGAAGACAAAGAGTGATCATGTATCATTTTTAAACACAAGTCTAAATAGTTAAGACCTACATAAATATAAGCCAGAGTCAAGTCAATCTATGACTACAAAAATATATATATAGATAAAAATAGCATTATCTCCTTCGTTACCACGTTGTCCGGAACATTGTTTGTAATAACTTTATAGCCCTATAAGATCGCGACTACTCAAGCTATTGTAATCTGATTTACGTGGTTTATACCCTTTCGATCTTCTAAATCAACAGCCATTTGAATTCATTTATTGCATTTTTACATAACCAAACAACATACTCGATATTATGACATCCTGGACCACAATTACACAAATTGTTAGTAGTGAGACCTACACGATAAAACATGAATTGAGCACAAATTGATTGGACAACATACAATATAATATAAAATTAATGCCTATTATCGGTAAATGGAGAATAATTCATTTTACGCATCAACTCACATATTATGAGCTAACGCCCGAATTTAGTCAAAAAAAATGCTCGTTGCGTCGGGGAGGAAGCAATCGTGCAATTGAAAGAAAACATACCCAATTAAATTGTCGAATTGTTAACTTTTTTTACTTTATTCACTGTTCATGTTTCAAGCAAAAAAAAAATCTGGATAAATTTCCTATCTAATGATATATAACACAACATATGTCGCAATAACCATTTTGAGTAACATGCGTTTGAAAACTCTTAGTAAATCGTTACATTCTCTGTAGAGTGACTCCCCTATGTAGGAATCAAAGACATAGTCCTATGTCAAAAAACTAAAATGAAAAGATAATTTCAGACCAAAAACACAGATTTTATCATGCCAACCCTGGTCGAATTCCGGGGTGTGTGCAATGTGTAACTACTAGTAACAAATGATTGTAGCGATATTAGGAAAAGAATTAGGAAAAAACACAAATCAAAGATGCTAAGACAAGGAACGCAAAATAGCGATGAAATTCTTTAAAAGCACCCTCAAGAATGAGAATTGAAAACAAAGTCATACTAAGAGAAAATTAAAACTTTTTGAAAAGAAAATAACAGTATTCAATGTAGTAATGTGGATGACACTCACTGCATAAATTCGTTCAACGAAATCCATATGATGCGAAATGATTCATTATTGTTACCTCTCTCGAAGATGAATAAACGTATTGGAATTATATTAAACAACAAAATCTTCTCTCAGTTTCGCTGAATAAATTCAAACAAGTTCAAAAGAATTGAAGTGGCTAGAATATACGAAAACTGTCCATTTGTGTTTTTTCTCTCCTTGTGTTTCCCGTCGGATAACTTGGATAGCTGATCTATTCTGTTTGATTATTCTCAGGATCTGTTCCATATTCTCCAACCTCTTCTGAATTTAATCGTCTGAAACCGTGGCACCAGCTTTATCGCTACGGTTGTTGCGTTTTCGTTTTACGAACTCAACGTGCTTGATCCCTTTATGTGCCATTTCACTGAGATTTTTAATATTTCAACATACACTCGAACGCAGGTTTATACCATATAACCGACACCAACATGGAAATCATCATATTTTTCACGATTCAAGACACACTTTGCATTCGCTTTTATCAGAAGCCAAAATTAGCGATTACCGATAATTCAATTTCACACCCTGGAATGGAACGGCTGAGCCAAGTGCATTTTTGGAGTCTATTCTCGGACAGTATCGACGTAATTTTTTTTTTCGATCAGTCATTCGTATTGTGCAACATCCAGAAACACTTTCTATTAACGAATCTAATCTCACCTTCGCCTTGTATCACGTGAAACTGTGGTAAGGAGTAATTAATCTGTGCCAAACTTTTTCAGTCACTTCCCGATATGACCCTGCCGTTGAGAAAATCTTTGTGAAACTGAAGCGAGTAAATCTTACGGTACCACCGAATCCTTCCAAAAGTATCAGGAAAACCAGTCGCCAGGATAATAATCCCATCTTCCACCGCTAAGAATTTTCCCAGATTATGAAAAGTTGAAGGGCATTATCGTGGCTGCAAATAGCACCTCGTGAACTCGCCGGACTCGTTCCGCAGCATCTCGAAACTTGTCCACACATCACAACCTGGGAATATTGTCATTCCGTGTGAGGGCATCATCCGTTTAAACTCGGTCACCCTTCGCTTGCTTGCGAAGAAAGTTGCCGTTTCTCGGACCGGTCAAGCAGGTCCTATTTGCTCCCTTTTGTAGATTTAATTTTGTCTTGTATATTTTTGCTTCTCGTGTTCAAGATGATGTGAACCGAGGGCACGAAAATGAAATGCGATAGGATCCGTTGCTTTTTAAGCTGTTTATCTAACGTTGTCCAATATTGACGCTCAATGTTTTCCCCCGCGCTCGTGTGACCGGGTCAAGCAAGAGCGCGGATCCAATTACCAAACATTGATTTAGGAGAGCGAACGTGGAAAAAAAGGCATCGATTATTGCTTATGACAACTCGGCGGGGGGTTTCCTCACCTTGAAATCGTTCCTATATAAATTCATCCGGACCCGCGGAAGGGTTAACGGGGTAGCTGTGGTTTTTAATCAACATGCGAGCCTTTGTGTGTATATCTGCCGGCTGCACACAGTGCACTTAAAATCATAATTATGTTTGGCTGTGAGTATGTACTTTGGGTTGTTTTGTGCGATGCATTCAAGCGTGAGTACATGTATGCTCGTACATATTCGCTCAAAATCGAAAAAATACTCCTTTGATTGAGGCTTTACTTTGAATCCGGAAATTCGTTAATAAAATTCTCATAATAGGTTGATAAATTATTCAATTCCAACGCCAATCAATGATTCACGATAGCAATGCTACATGTGTGCGCGGTACATGATTTTTTATTCGTAGATCCTGTAAGAAGCTGAACGAGTGGGTCCCAGGTAGTTTTTCGCATTTCGTTTGTAAGACTTGAGGGGAAAACCGCCACCCTGATGGTGCTTTTGGAGTGAAAATTTATTTTCAAGTCATTACCGTGGCAGAACCTTTCGTCAGCGGAGCGTTTCCATTGTGTGAGGTCAAAAATTTAAGTCATTTACCCTTGCAAGGATTTAGTGGTCACTGGATTGCGACGGGTTCCACGTGTACGGTAGGTTGTTGAACTATTGTTCTATACATCAACTGTATTCTGATGGGGGCTTCTCCGATAGATTCAAAGCATACTGTTGCAAAATACCACTACAGAACGTCAAATATGTATAAATACCCAGAAGAAAATATTACAACAGACTCCCACCGATCAAAAACGCGCCGAGAATCGCACCATCGCCCCTACATAGTTTTCCCCAAAGGCCAGAGTCCAGTAAGGATCCGTTTTTCTTGTTTTTATGAAAACATAACCTTACGCTCATCAGCCCAGCTACGATCCCCCGGAAAGGAAGGCTACCCAAAAATTTCAATCCTCGGAAGCTCTTTATGCCCTTATTACGAGTGCTTTTTCTCCCACAACATGTTGTTGCTTTCTAGAATACCCTCCTCCCTTCGAGCGGACCCTTCATTCTCCACCCATTCGCGCTGGGAACTCCCTGGATAGCCATCCGGTGCACGGTACACGACGACCCGACCGAAGCAAAAAGCCTTGATGAGTGGGACACAAACATTTTAGGATCTTTAGACCTTTTTCTTTTAATTTTCCGCACAATAATGGTAATAATAATAATAAAAAAAGTAAAAACAATAATGTATGCGGCCCCACAAGCCGAAACCGAGCTACCCCTTTCCACGGCGTGGAATTAACTTTTTCCTTCTATCCGAGAGCATACGACCCCTTTTTCCACACCATGGAAAGACGAGGGTCGGTCCCGTTTCGGCGCACCTTCTCGGAGCGCCATCCGGGCGCGACCCACGTGGCGTCAATGTCCATCCACTGGAAGATATTATAATCCGTAAATAAATCATTGTAATAAAATACTTCCAACCCTGAAGCTGACATCTCGACCGACGGACGGCTCAAACAGGACTTGTGAGCCACACTGTTTGACTTTTTTTTTTCCTTCGTCTTCGCTCCTTCGGGACGGCAATAAAGGCGCGCACATACTCATAGTCATTCCTCAAGTCGGATGAGCTGGGGTCGACGGAAGAGCCGTGTCCTGTTTGCATGTCATACCAAATCTCTCTAATGATTTACCGCTGCTTATTTTTTGGTCTCGCTTCCGGAACGGGCCACCACTGGTGTTCAAGGGGGTTAAGGTACGTGAACTTTCGGCAAAGGTGTTGTCCTAAGACGGGATGGTTCGTCGATGTAATTTTAGACATGCGGCACGCGCTGGTCGTGGAGGCCACCGGACTCGTTCTGGGAGAAGCTATCTATGATAGATAATGTTGTTTCGCTGAGGTGAATAGATTTGAAAAGTGTTGACAAACATGTTAATTTTGTAATGAAGTGAGAGTTTTTTCCATCTGGTTCTATAGTTATGAAACACTGGAATTTTAGTTTTTCGAATGTTTCGCGCCTGAACACAACAATTAAGTTCAGATAGCCAGTCTTATAAATAAAAATAGTTATTGTGTTCTGCACTATATACTTTAATTCATTCGAATTCTTACATGTCTCTGGAAAGCCAGAAAAATGGAGTGGTTCTATAGTTATGAAACGCTATCAATCGTATGATCAATTTAAAATACGGCTGATTTTTTAAAAGCGCGTCATCAAAATCATCGATGTTTCTTCCAAAAGATCGTAGCTGTCTGATTAAAAAAAAGATGGTTGGCAAAATTGTCGGAATATAAATGAACCGTTTGAGAAAAAGCACATGTTAAATGTACTGTTGAAAAATCTTTCACAATGTATTGAAATTTCAAAGATTTTCAAAAATTAATTTCCCCATTTTGGTGAGTTTACCACGGTACAACTGTACTTTGATAAATTGAAAGGGTAATTCAATAAAAAAAAAGGAGAGGGAGGGGTTTGTTTTGAGATATAATATTTTTTTTTAAATTAAATTAAATTTTTGAGATAGATTTCTTTAACAAAACATTTCTTCTTCTTTTTAAATTGCTTTAACCTTCCTAGAGGAACTTCGTGGTCTCAACGTAATATTACTTGCGTCATTTTTTTAGTACTTAGTTGAGATTTCTACGCCAAACAACACGCCTTGAATGTATTCTGAGTGGCAAGGTGTAGAATACGCGGGACCACAGTGCCGGAGAAAATTTCTTTGATGAAAAATTCCCCCGACCAGAACGGGAATCGATCCCGAACCTCCGGCATGATAATGTGTGACGTTAACCACTCTACCATGGGAGCACATCAAACAGTACATTCAAAATGTTATTTTTCCTGAATCAAACATCATATTTCAATCGGACATGTGGATTTTGAGTTACGATTTTTTGAAAAAAAATTCAAGGTTTCTGCGAAAAATCATTGTATAAAAAGAAAATCGGCATCGGTTACTAAATAATTCATAAGTGAAACATTATTTTCTTCAAAGCTGGATTTTAAATATCGAAGTATGTTTAAAGGAAATCGGTATTTTGTATTTTCATAATCATAAAAATACAGCTACGGTATAAGTAATATAATTAAGATATGGCGTTGTTTGTTAGATTGAAAGATGCTTTTCTTAATAAACGAAGGGGAAACTGCGCTTTCATGGAGATAATGTAATGTATAAAAAAATTAAACATATTGCCGTTTGAATTGCATCTCTTTGTGTCGTGTTATCCGGGTCTGTGCAATTGAAAAAGCAATTTGACTTGTTCCACTAAAGAGCAATTCCAAATGAAATCGACAAATGACAAAACATGAGTATGTTTGATTCGAATGAAAGTTTGTATTCCGTTTGGGTTGGAGGAAATATGAGTTTTCCACAGCATTTGGGAATTTTTTTACTCGAGTGTAACCTTTTTGTATCGATTTTAGTGTGAGAAATCTTCGATAATTTATATCTCAAAAATTATGAGTCCTAACGAAATACCGAACATTATCGCTACACTTTTAACTAACCCTCATGTCTTCAAACGTTTTTCAATGTAACTCCTGAACATATATTTTTACCATAATGATGTAATTGGAAAAGTTGTTGAAAATTATAAGTGAATTTATAAAATTTCATGGCTGTATAACACGACAAACATATTGAAAGAGCCTATTCATTATAAAAAAGATAAAAAATCAGAAATATTTTTTTAAATATATCGAGAATGGCTTCTAAATGCAGCCATTTAATATTTTGATAAAGATTGATAAAGAGCTTTTATGTTTTAAATCACATCATTTTTAAATTTTTTTACATGACTTCTATTTTATATGAAAAACTAAAAAAAATGCATTTATAAACTTAAAAAAAAAAAATTGAAAATTGAAAAAAAAATTAAATTTGAAAAATAAAATTGAAAAAGACAATTAGAAGTGTTTTTTCGAATATCTCGAGAATGGCTGCACTTAGAACTCGATTTTGCGAGTGTGGTGTGGCGACCGCAGTACGATCTACATATTCAAAGACTTGAAAATGTTCAAAAGAAGTTCTTGAAATTTGCGCTAAGAAATCTAGGATGGAGAGAAGAACCCCGGCCACCATATAAAGATCTCTGCTGTTTGGTAGATCTGGATACCATTAGCAGCAGGCACAAAATTGCAGACGTAACTTTTTTTTGCAACGTACTGAACGGACGGATCAAAAGCCCGCGTCTCTACGACAGGATTCGTTTTAACACCAGCCCCGTTTCTCTTCGTCGACGGAGGATGTTTGACCCACCCCTGAGGAACAGAAATTACACCCAGCATGAACCGACAGCCAGATTTATGCGTGAGTTCAACGTGCTGCAAAATGTTGTTTCTGTAAATATGACATCAGAAGAAATTCGAAGAAGATTAAGATTATATTTTAGAGACCAACTGAATGTATAAGTTCTAAGTTTGTATGTTTTATGTTTTCTGTATTCACGTTTAATTTTAAGAAGGCTAACGGGCTTACAGCCTATAGTCCAAATAAACAAATTGAATTAAGAACAGGTAATAGAACGAGATTGATGAAAAGCTTTTTTTTATTTTAATTCACATCAGGAAAAATTCGATGTTTCGAAAATTCATAAAAATTCGATGTTCCACAAAGTTCGTCAAAAATAGTTTTACCATCTTGGACTCATTTTTTATTTTTTTTTTAATGACTTCTATTTTATATGAAGAATAAAAAAAAATATTTAAAAAATATGTATTTTAGATATTGCAAATTATTTTTTTGTGTAAATAAAAAACGAGTACTATTTTTTTCAACATTTTAACATCAATACTCTATAACTCTTTCTAAGACACTATTTTGGGTCGACTCATAGTTTTTGAGACATAAATTATCAAAAAAAAAATTCTTACCAAAATCGATACGTTCTTTTCAAAAGTTACATTGAGTCAAAAAATTCCCAAATGCTGTGGAAAAGTCATATGTCCTTCAACCTGAACGGAATACAAACTTTCGTTCGAATAAAAAAAAAATTCTGCATTTTTAGTTCGATTTCATTTGGAATTGCACGTCTGTCTTACTGGTTCTTAAGGACTCGGAAATTACCGAACCTATTGACGTGAATATTTGAATGCAGTGGTTTTCGGGGCCGGGGAAGGTTTTTATGATAGTTCGACACCCCTCACCCTCTCTAAGGGGCCAAATTTGACATATGGAGGTTTAAAGGGGCAACAAATGTTTTTATTGTGATATGACACTCCTCCCCTTTCTTTAACACGTTAAGCCCCGTGTCGGTCCCTGGGGACTGACACTGATTTTTTCGTCTTTTTTGCCCCGATCTCAATGGACCGACAGTAAACTTTTCGTTCGGAGAGCGCCGTCATTGGGAACGACAACAACAAACCTTCAAAATGATACTCAGAAAAGTCCACTATCGATTCACTGGGACCGACGTGGGCCAGGTGAAAAGATCATTATCAATCCCCTATTTCTGTCGGGGCTCAACGTGTTAAGGGGAGACTGTCATACAAATGAAGCACACATTTCTGCATATCCCGGGAACTAATCAAACGGCGGTAAGGGGTAAGGGATAAGTACAAATCTCGAGGAAGGAATCATCATATCTGAGATGTCATAATTTTGTTATATGTTCTGTATCAAATATGTATTCCATGTAAGGGAGAAATATGTTATTTGCAAGTGATTGAAAAATCTTGAACGAAAATTGTGTCTGAAAATAATTTGATATTACAATGACGAGTTTTGGTAGAAGTTCTAGGATATTTATAGTAAAAGGAAATTGTAAAGGATCATTTAGAAGATCAATAAATCAAAAGTTCAGCGATTGGACCAATGAACGTTCGCTTAGCGAGAAAACGTGCATGTTTGAAGGTATTGATAACAAAAAAAAATCCATTTTGGGCGGAACGAAGTTGGCTGAGTCAGCTTGTATTCTATAAATACTATAAGTATGCGCTATCTCTAACAAACGTTTGAATATGTTGTATTATTAAGATGGCTTAAAGGTGGCTTGTTATTAATATTTAATTTTAGAATATTTTAATGCCATTCATATCTGATGATCTATTTACGACTATATTTCCTGATAGCAATACTTTACACAATTATTCCACACTACTTATCAAATTTTCAAAATAGGAAAACAAAGCTTTATTTAGTTTGCATTTTGTAATTCACATTTTTAAAGGCGAAGCTTTCCTCAAACATTTATTTTTTTATTATATTTCGTAACCTTATGCCGGTTGTATAATTGATTTCTGAATTCTCAAATTTTCATTTAAGAAATGATATGCTTGAATTAAAAGCATTGTTGTCATTGTTTCTAATGATATTGTGATCATTGAGATCAATGCAAACATCTTATAAAATGATCTCGCCAAAGTGTTAATGGATACCTTTAACAATATAGACCTCTTGTGATGAGTACAATAAGGCCCCAACGGAGGCGCAACGATATATCGTCGTTGGTTATTTTGGCAAGTGCATCTTTGTTTCAAAATAACTTTATAAAATGTTAAAATGGTTCGTATTCATATGTTATATTTTATGCTGACTTATGCCGCAGGTCTGTATATGTTAAGACGCGTTCGTATTACACCAATCGACATCGGTAATCGGCCTTATGCGCCCGGTGAAGCCGAATAATTGCAATGATTGTAAAATGCAATGTCTATACATTATACTAAAAGATGTGTATAACGCTATGACCAAATGATTTATGTGTTTTATGTGCAATTACCATTTGAAAAAGAGAAATCACTTTTGTACGAATTTTGTTATGTTTTATGTTCATGTTATTCTTATGATTTTCAACAAATAATAAAACCTAATTCGTATCGTTTTATTCTCCCTTTATTTCCAAATACGCTGCTTCTTATATTTTGTAAATATCACTTTTACTTTCGTTTTACGATCATTTTCGCAAACCTCTGCAAATTCGCCGATTCGGCCCGGTATTCTTCGCTAAGGCACGTTCTTTACACCGGTACTATAAGGGTTAGCTCATTGCATTTGAATGAGCCAATATCTTAGAACAGCTGGGGGGTGCCTAGAAATAGCTATGCGGGTGACCGGTAGACCAGGGACTACGCTTTGGCAACCCATGGTATAAAACATGATTGAACCATTACGAACGCTGGGACCACCTTAATCCCATGCTGAACGAGAAGGTTCGATTACACTGTATGGAATGTCATAATCTTAGGTTCCGTCCAATCACTGTTAATTTCTGATGATGTTCCACCGGGTAAGAGATTTAGGATGCTCGAGTGACCAGTTTTGTCCCCGTTTAGTATTTGCTTCAATCTTTTAAGCTTCAGAGAACTTTCATAAACATCTAGCCGAAAATGTTGGTTCGAAGGCAACAGATGAAGGATAGCCTCCAATGCCTTTGAGGGTGTGCTTTGCATTGCTCCAGTGATTGTAAGGTATGCTAGTCGTTAGAGTTTGCTGTGTACCCTAAATTAATGATTTATTACATTGAATGAGTTCAAAAATAACAGAAAATGTGCTACTCTCCCATACTGATACATCATTTGTATAATATACTAGCTGACCCGGCAAAATTCGTTCAAAATTTTCAAAATTTGGTTTTTGTTATCAATATTGTGGCCGAAAACTCATTCACGTTTTCTTATGTGCAAGTTCATGGGTCCAATCGCAGAACTGTTCATTGATTAATCTTCTAATTGACCACGTTGAATTTACCTTTTACTATAAAGTTCCCAGTATTTCTAACAAAACTCATCATTATAAAATCAGATTATTTTCAGACACAGTTCTCGTTCAAGATTTTTCAACCACTTGCAAATAACATGTTTCTCCGTTACATGGAATAAAAATTTTATACAGGAAACATAATAGAATAAAGACAGCCCTAAATCGGACAATTCCTTCCTCAAGTTCTGCTCTTATCAACATATTCGGCGATACTTTTTTATTGGTATAGATAGAAGAAGATATAGGAATGTGTAGTGTATTGCCTTCCTTGTATTAATAAACCATTGCAACACACCTATTTACTCACACCTTGTATTGCCTCACATTGTTATTCGCCGATGCATACCTTCTATATCCATATACATTGATGAGTGGGCTTCGAGCTGTCATTCGGGCTACGAGTGAGATATAGAACGGACGCGAAAGCTGATACGGACACAATCTTACAGAATGCGTTTCATCACATTAAAATCCATTTCCAGTTTCGAACAAAAATCAATTTCGCTAGCGCAAACATCAAATGGACTAACAGCACTTGTCACTATGTAATTAAAGAACATATGGGAATTTATTTTCCGAATTTTCTATTTTGATGGGACCCCTCTTCATTCCAGAGGAGGGAGGGGTGTCATACCATCATAGAAACATACCAGTTTTCATGTCGATTGATTCAGTAGTTTCCGAGTCTATAGGAATCAGACAAACAGGCAGACAGACAGAAATATATATATATATATATATATATATATATATATATATATATATATATATATATATATATATATATATATATATATATAAATGGATAGAAAAATTCTTATTAAATTAATTATAGATAAATAAATACATTCTACGTCACCGCATCAGTACATTTCATTAATGGTTGTGGATAGTTAAAAAACTCGGTCAAATACAACCTTTTTTAAAAATTTTACCACACTGATAGATATTTTTCATTATCTTCTCCTACACTTTTACCATATTCGCTGAACTAAATGTTAGTTTATTTCATATTTATTCTTTCTATATTGGTCCAGTACTTCATTTTTCTTGTTTTATTTTTTCTGGTATGGGACGTTTCATATGACATTGACAGTGACATTTCATGGACACTGGACATGTTAGATACTTTGATTTCTACATAACTGCATTGTATCAGCCAGACCACTGTCGGCCGAATCGTGTCCACACTCACCTGTGGGAGCTGTTGGGGGAGGACCGATAAGCAACAGTCGGTCACGTGATCACGGCAGGAATCTCCCTAATACCTCACTACTGGTGTCAAACCACCATAAAAACATTTATTGCATTCTAAAATCTCCACATGCAAAATTTGGTTCCATTTGTTTGATTTGTTCTCGAGTTATGCAGAAAATTGTGTTTCATTTGTATGGCAGCTCCCCCTTAGAGAGGGGGTAGGGGTCTCAAACTATCACAAAAGCCTTCCCCGGCCACAAAAACCCCTACATACCAATTTTCGTGTTGATCGGTTCTGTAGTTTCCGAGTCCATAAGAATCAGACAGACAGACAGAAATCCATAGCAATATAACAAGAGATACATTGTCAAAGCACACATTAAACTTTTTCGCAAACTTTGCCACATACACGGCCCAGACCTAAAAGGATATAGGTTCACGTTTATGCTTTCCTTTTTGCTCTTAGAAAACACTATCCAACTTCATTTTATAATGTGGTGTAATATTATCACGAATTTATGCAACAGCACCAGTGGCTATGTGTAAAGTGAGTTGTGTAAAACAGCCTTGCATTCCAGCCGGCCTCGGTTCGATCCGATCCCCGCCTGACATCGTTTGTATTTTTTTGTGGGTACAAACCCAAGCTGACGTTCAGTCTGCGAGAAAGAGAGGTCTACACCCATACATACAAACATTTTTAAACTTTTGAGAAGGTGCTTATATTTGTTCATTCCACCGTTCAGCACCCGAAAAAGATTTTTTCTGCCGAAGATGATATGTTTTCTGCCAACACTAGTTTGAATGTACCTACAGGGGCGAAATTCAACGAAAGAATGCCGAATGAAAGATATCTCTCCATTAAGACTATCATTGTTTTGATTCTGTGTAATGGATACAAACGGGGCTCCCATTGAAGTCGCCACTTTGTGGTCGAAATAATTAATGCGACATGAGTCTACTGAAATAACGCGCCACCACAAGTAACGGCGCCGCTCACTCAACCGTTATTTTCGAACAGGATTTATTCATGCAATAAAGCAGCAAATGGCTTCCGAATCAGCATCACCACTTTGCATCAGTCGTAATTTCGTGAGCATTCATCACGGCCTTCGAGTGGATGCAAATTACGTACGACGCGCGTCGTTCGGATTCGCAGATCTTGGAATACCTGGACCTTCGCGTGGCAGACGAACTTTCTGTCCTTCCCCTGTCCAATAAGCGAGCGCTTGTAATTAAATTCTTAATGCAATTCTGCGCCTTCAGTTAGGCGGAAAAACGACCTCCATCATTGTCACGATGGCGCGTACTCTTACTGCAGCGAGAGCTGGTAATCGTCGTGAGTCATGATGTCCCAAAAAAAAACGACGGATGGAACATTTTGGACCGCTGCTGCACTATCTTCTCTAATCTCCTACTCGAGCAGAGTGCGTTCGAAAGTGACGATGCTTCAGAAATGCAACTGCACGAGGAGATCCTTGAAATGAGTGGCGTACATTTTTCGCTTGTGAGTTGCTATTTTTTTTTTGGGGTACGAGAACAACACTTTTTCACGCGGGAACTTTGGCTGGTGTTTGAAGATCTCCCTCTTCGCTCGAACGCAGTGAGCACTACTGCCATTCGGAAGGGCTCCGCAAAGGGCGGTCGGCGCATTCGTCAAAGAACAACGGCGGCAATAAATTTGACGATGACACGGAGCTGAAAAATGGTCCGAAGAGGGGATGTTTCGGGAGGCGCATTCAATGCACATGCAAATGGCGCGAGAACTCGCGAAAAGAATTAGAGCGGGAGACTTTCGAAACAGTTTTTATGGCAGAGGGTCCAGCTAACGCGATTGGGCCCAGGCGAGAAATTATTGCCGAACGTTGAAAGAAATGAAATTCGCGAGCAATCTCTCGTGTTTTTTTTTTGTTTTGTTGATGTGCCGTTGGTACGCTGCTTCCGTGTTGTTCAACAAAGGCCATTTTTAGGCTGTGGAAAATGACGTGCATCTCCTGCCGCCGTTGCTGTTTCTAGTCGCTGTTGCAGTGATGATTATGAAGTTCGGTCGCGTTGTTTTTTTGCTCCTCCTACAGCTGACTATGCAGTTTTCTAGTTCCCGGTTGCAATGATGGGTCCTGAACAATGCACATATCCGCAGGATGTAGTCGAAGGTACATTACTGTAGGTTTGGTAATTGAATATGGGAATTAGTCCACATTTTTCGCAAATAGCAGGTACTTCGGTATTTTGATGAATTAGTCAAAATATTGATGGTTTAATGATTCTCTCACGCGATTGAGTACAACCCCGATTTTCGCCCCTCAAATGGGATTGTATCGTTGCACAAAACTAGTATGCGCCAGTGGATCCGCACTCGACTGGTGCGTTTAATACCGGAGGACTTATCGAAGTGCTGAGTTTCACAGAGTTGGAGAATACAACGCCGGTGGGATGAAAGGTTTTGCGCCCCAGGGAACGAGATCCCTGCGCACGCCACCCACCCAACTGGATACACAACACTCTCCGTACAACATCATCTCTGTGCGCTCATTTCGTCGATGCAGAAATGCATTGGATTTATATGCAAATTTACGAAACAGAATGATGTCGCGGAATCAAACATCAGCCCGTGCCGAGGCTTAGAGGCGATACCGGGCATCGTATGAGTTGAGTGAAAGTCAGCCCTCAGGCAGAGTCAAAATTACAGCTCGCTGTAGACTTTTTTATTTCGTTCCTGGAGGCGATACATGGTCATACTTGAATTTGGGGCTGAATTCGCGCCTGTTTTCGGAGTGGGGTTGTCCCCAACATGGGAACCGATTAACGGCGGCCGGACTATCGCCGTATCGCCGCCAAACGCGACACAGGGAGATACGTCGAATATTGCCGTTTAAAACATTTTGTAGCACTTTATTGCAATAAAATAGCGATTGGGCAGAAGTGCATTTTATTGAAGGTTATTTTTTTTCGTTCGTCCACTTGGAGGGTCTCGCTTTTTACTGCCAGGCATCATCGTCAGCGGTGCCTTTAAGCGAATGGGTTGATCCAGGGTGAAGCATTTCCATTGTATCGAGGACATGTGATGTATTTTTTTGGTGCTCACGTGGATCTACGGGGGTAACAGTAAGTTAAACATGCTATGTATGTGCATTTTTCAACATTGAATTCAATTGATTTGCGCTGTCGTTGGGAAACATCGTTTGAGGCCAGACATCTCCTGGAATTGTTAGACGAATGATGACAATTCACGAACGGATAAAATTGTTTGGAATTTACATGCAGTTTTAACATCGGAAAGGAAAATATTTCTTTTTTTAACAATACTATGAGAGGTAAATGAAACGAACATATACTATTGGACATTACCCGAGCAAATATTTGTACACAATCATAGGCTATGTATCCGTTGATATTAACACGTTGACTGCCAAGGCAATTTTCAGAAATCTGGCCAAAAATGGCAATTTGATTTTATCACATTATGTTATTAAAAACTCAAATTCTAGTTCATAGGTATCATAAAAAAAATTTTTTTGTTGCTTTTTTCATAAAAAAAAAGGTCATACGAATTATCTCGTAGTTGGCTTCTGGAACAGAAATCTCTTCGCGGAAGCCAACTACGAGATAATTCGTGCACAGACACGTTTCTACCTGTCGCTTCTCTAATCTCTGAATCATAGATACGCGTGCATATTTCATCATATTTCATCAGTAGTACTGCAGAACTTGTCGAGTACATCACATTTACGTTCCTCTTGAGTGTTTTGTTTTATAATTATTGTTGTAATTAAATTATCAAGAACCCAATATGGAAAAGAAAAGATCACTGACTCAAAATGAAATGGAGTATTACGCAAATCTCAGTGATTCAGAATTTGACGAGATGTTTGATGAGGATGATAACGATAGTAGTGATTATGAACCTTCTGATAATTCAAGTGATAGTGAAGATATGGTCGTCTCCGAATGTGAAGTTGATCCTGAACCTGAAGATAATAACGATGTTTCTCAAACAACAACATCAAATGCGAATGATGATTTGTGGACAAAAATTCAACACAATCCTGAATTATTTATTTTCCAAGAAAATATTGGTGTGAAATTGGATACGGAAAATTTTACGGTACATACGCTGGTGGACTTATTTTTTTCGGATGAATTTCTTTCAATACTGGTGGAACAAACTAATTTATATGCTGCGCAAGAAATGGAAAAACGCAAAGTAATAAAAAAAAACTAACAGGTTATCACAGTGGAAAGACGTCAGTGCTGCAGAGATGAATGTTTTTATTGGACTTTTGTTGCAAATGGGACCTTGCACTTTTCCATCAATCGAACATTACTGGAGCACAAACAAGCTATATAATGTAAACTTGTAATGTAAAGCGCTCACATATGAGTCGAAATCGATTCCAGTTGATACTGCGTTATTTTCATTTGGTTGATAACTCAATACCATCTGCGACAGATTATACAAGGTGAGACCGATACTAAATCATTTCAATCATGTTATGCGTGAAAGCTATGTACCAGATAGAAATATTTGTATTGACGAATCCATGATGCTATGGCGAGGAAGATTGCTTTTCCGCCAATATTTAAAAAATAAAAAACACAAATATGGTATCAAACTGTATGAACTATGTGAGTCCGACGGTCTTGTCATGAAAATAAAGATTTATAGCGGAAAATGTGAGGAAACTGATAATAAAGTAGGGCACACTGCTGACGTTGTTTTACATTAACTGGAGTACTATCTGGATAAGTGATACGCAGTGTACATGGATAATTTTTATAATTCTGTTACTCTTACAAAACTGCTAACTACACGAAAAACTTATGTGTGTGGAACCCTACGAAGTAATAGAAAAGGAAATCCCAGAGATGTGGTAAATCGCAAGCTGAAAAAAGGGGAGTGTATTTGGAAGCAAAATGGACCCGTTACTGTATGCAAATGGAAGGACAAACGAGATGTCCTTAGCATTTCAAACATGTATGCTGTTGAAATGGTAGAGGTCTGTAATCGCAATGGAAAAATTTCTATGAAACCGAATATAATACGAGATTACAATAATGGAATGTCTGGCATAGACCGATCAGACCAAATGCTTTCATACTACTCATCTCTAAGAAAGAGTATTAGATGGCCCAAAAAGGTTTCATTACATATTATAGAGATATATATACACAATGCTCACAAAATGTTTCAAAAAGTTACTTCTTCTAACGTAAAACTAATGAAGTTCAGAGAAGAATTCCTCATCGCGTTGATTGGTGAAGAAATTCAACCAGTTTCAAAAAAAATAAATTGCAAGAGCTACATTATTTAGAGAGTTTGCCACCTACCGAAAAAAAAGAGCGCCCAACAAAGCCTTGTCGTATATGTACCCAAGCAAAAAAACGCCGAGAAACGCGTTATTTCTGTCCAGTCTGCAAAGAGAAGCCAGCCCTTTGTGTGGAAAATTGTTTTAAGAATTTCCACAAAAATCAATAAAATATTATGCAACCTCTTGAATTTGAATTAATTTTTATAATTATATTTTTTGTTAGTTTCTAAATAAATTTTCTGTTCGAGCAAGCTAGCATTGATTTTTTGTTCTTTTCCTAGAAGCCATCTATCTATATTAGCACTGATATATTACGAGTTTAATCGTAAATGCACAAAAATGGTAAGTAAACATAGGACGAGATAACTCGTAGTTGGCGTCCTTAAAAAGATCGCAATCTACGAGTTATCTCGTAGTTGGCAGTCAACGTGTTAATGAGTCAATCAAAAGACAAATATCATGTTTTTTTTAAATAGAAAATTCAGTATTCGTATGCATCAAGAATAAACATTAACTCTTCTCTATCCTGAACAAAACAATTGCCACTATACATATTGTGCCTCAAACGAAATTTTGCTATCAATCTTCCTAGCGAATCCTTCATTTCGGATTACTGTCTTGTATCTAGACGCATAGACTGGATCAGGTTGCAGATGAAGTTATGAAGTGTTGAATACCAAGCCTTGTGGATTTGTACAAACAGTTGATCCTCATTGTGAACACCTCTGCGATTCCACAAATTTGGATCTCTCAATCTCTCACAAATTCTCAATCAGATTGGAATCCGCAGATTGAGGTGATCAGTCCATTTCCTATTTCATCAGCAGTTTGCTTTGGGGCATTTCCTCGTTGAATTGCATTGATAACACTTGCCTAAATATTGTTATACAGGAAACAGGTCATAATCCTTTCGATTCAATGAGTTGGATCCCCATGCCATTCCATTACTTCACTCTGCTCGAAAGTCTTTTGACAGTAACGAAGACCCAAGCGTCTAAAGATTGGTGGACATTACGATGTCAATTAATGTAAGGGGAAAGGTGACCTGCGAATTTTTCGAACGAGAATTCGCAGGTCACCTTGATTCCCATGGAAAAATACCGGACTTCGTATACATTAGGGTGCCAATGAATGTAAGGGAAAAAATCGAGCCTAAAATTTCAAAAAGTTACCCTATACAAAATGTTCACCATCTCGAAAAAAAACCCTGTGCCTAATTTCAGCTCATTCGGACTTAAGGGAGAGTGGCGCAAAGCGGTCAAATTTTGAGTTTTTTGAAAATCGACACATTTCAGTCGGAACAAAAATACCCCTGATTTGCATGTATAAGCAATGCCAATTTTCCGACGCTCCATGAATTTAAAGTCTGTGTTAGGGAAACACATTTCAGCCGGAACAAAAATGGTCCGACTTGCATTAATTTGCAATGCTAATTTCCCGACGCTCCATGAATTTGAAGTCTGTGTTAGGGAAACACATTTCAGTCGGAACAAAAATACCCCCGACTTGCATAAATTTGCAATGCCAATTTTCTCCAGGAACCTTGGTTTTAAAATCTTTGTTAGGGAACGCATTTCGATGGGAGCAAAAGCTCCCCCTACTTTCATGTATTTGCAATGCCGATTTCCCCGAGGCTGCTTGGTTTTGATGGCTATGTTAGGGAAACCGTAAATCGGGCCAATCAAAACGAGGCAGTTAGGGTGTTTAGATAACGTTTAACATTTTACAGTTATTCAATTGTTTATCTAATGAAAAATGACATTTTATTAATTGCGATAGATGCGTAGAGATATTCCTTATCAATATGGGCCTGATTACGAACGTCACTTCACGGTGAAAACGAAATGAAGTGCATACAAATTGCAAACGAATCATTTCGTTTTCACCGTGAAGCGACGTTCGTGATCAGGCCCTATGTTTTGATTTTTGGCCACTCAGGCTAAGTCGATAAATTCGATTGTCGGGCAAAAAAAAAATTTGTTTTCGAAATAACACCAGATCTCGACGTTTTATGCATTTTTAAGTCATTTGGCATCGAAACAAAAATTTCGATTTTCCAAAATTTTCAAGGATCAAAACATCAAAACTTTGAGAGCTTTGAGGCACCCTTAAATCATGTCCGATTGAGCTGAATCTTTGCACAGATCATTGTTTTGGGTCAATAATCGAATTGTACATGGTCGGTTTTTGAAATTTGACATGACCATTTTTGCTGCCACTTCAGTATTTATATTATAAGGCATAGCGGCTTCTCGGTACGGACCGGCAGCGCAGACGGAGCGGAGAAATTTGTTTTTGGAGCGAGAGAATAAATTTGTGTTTACGAAATTGAGCTTCGTATCGCGTATCGCGAAGCGACTATTAATATAATGGATTTTCAGGTGGAATGAACATACTTCAAAATTTAAATTATGAATTAAAAAATTACTTTTTTAAATCGAATATGTATTTCATTTACACGAAAACCACATTCTGTTGCAGGTGGGGAAAAATCTTCTACAATATTACGTATGAAGAAAATTTCTCATCATAATGATGTGTTTTAATTGAAACATCATTTTCTAATATATATGAAAATGGTCGAGTAAAGCTTAGTACTATATGTTTTTAATAATCAAATAACATGTAGTGAAGATTTTCATTCAAGTTTTAATAGTTTAAAACTGCCTTCGGGCCTACTAATTCGATAGAGATTAATCTACCTCTCTAAATGAATATTGCCACCAGATGTCGACACTGTAGCCAAGCGTAGCTACCGGTGATTGAACCGATGCCGCACCGAGGAGCGACGAACGCACCCATACCACGAACTTCGACGTTTGATTTGTATGTGTGGGGCTACTCGCCCATGTAGTTCGGCAAAATATTCTTTTCGAGTATTCCTTCATGCAATTGTCTGAAACGCGCAGTGTATGCCCGGAGCCGGTCCGCTATATATACGCATACATATTTGAAACACAGGCAATAATATATGTCTTGCATGGAACGTACCGTGCCGGTTACACTACGTGACTGATAGTATAATATTACCTTCATTTGGCAGATGGGGATGAAATTTTATGCTAGATGGGTTCCTGGCACCATATAGTATAAGAATCAACCATTTGATCCTCCCGGTTTTTACGAACTTTTTGGCCAAAACACCATGGCAGTCAAAGTGTTAAAAATTAAGCAGTTTCATGATTTCATTTGAGTTTTGCCTCAATATATCACGAAATCGTAAGTATTTTCAACATTTTTTGTTTCTTCTTCATATCAACCGTAATAATGACGATATGTTTTTTTTTGTTTTCCGATCCACATATACTTCGTCCACCATTCCACCCTGTTATGTGTTACACTGATATTCATTGATCATTATTAGTTAGACAGTTGAAAAGTTGAGCTTCTGGCAGGAAAGCTAATTTCGTTTTTTTGTTTTGTTTGCAACCCGTTTTACGGTTATGAGTACATAATACAAACGGCCCTTTTCAGGACCACCATTTTAAGTTTCAAAATAGTCAAAATAACAGATTTATGAACAATGAATTACATTTAAAAAAAATACCGAACTATCACAGTCCTACGTCAAACTAACGTCCGTACCCCTAGGCTCAGACCCTTCTTCTTTTTGATGAAGTGAACGAATAATAAAATAAACATAATCAACAGAATTCGTGTGATTTAAGGTCAGAAAGACGGCTTCTATTACTTATTAAATATTGCGTTTAACACTCTGAACACCTTTTCAGAGGGTTCGCCTTATTAAGCGAAGAAGAATCAAATCTGCGTATTTTTTCTAAACGTGGGTAACAACTGTTCACCATGTAAGTTGTACTTTACCAATGTTGCTTAAAACCCCGCCAACTTTTGTACACCGAAATTGAATAAAAAAAACAGCTAGCACTAGAGAATTACAACCAACTGCACTCGTATTCATGCACACCGAAACTCATTAGAGCCAATTATCCAAGCTGGACTCGTCGATGTGCGGACCAAACGATACTCCCGGAAAACTCCTGGGACAAACCCAGCTACCCAGACTGTAGCTACCGAGAAAACTTTGTTTCACCAAAGCTCCTGACGTCGGTTAACCGAAGTACGCTGAAACAGAATCTGATGTGTTCGTACAGCCTGATAGAAACACTAGTAACTTGACTGCCCCCACGGGGCTCACGCCAGGCTCCAACATTGGGAGCGGGAACGATCGATGCTGCGACTGCACTATGGGATATCGGGTGGGAAAAAAAATAAGAGAACAGGCCTCTTCCAATCCATTTAATGATAATTCCTTCTGAAAGTATACACACTTTGACCGAGGGAAGTTCTAAATTTCAAGTCTATAGCAGTTGTTACTTCGGTAACTTCGCTCAAGTAAATCCATTCAATTAAAAAAAAAACCCTTTACCAGAATTACATCATTGGGGAAAATATTAAACAAGCGTTCCGAAAACCAAATGATTTGGAGACCAATTTTTTAAAGATGCGTTATATTTTTGTTTGAATTGAACGATAATCTAATAAAAACGGTTACAGCTATGATATAAAAAAAAAGTTAATACGAACATTGTAAAGGGTGGAACGGTGAAAAGGTGGTCGAAGGAAAAATTATGTGTAAAAATCATCTAATTTTCTTTTTGTAGTTGAATCCATTTCATACAAAGAGAAAATATTCATTTAATCTTTCGTTTTGCCAAATCCGAGAAGCCGTGCCATTCGCTTTACACTCTCCATTTAGTTTTGTAAAGCGTCTTCGTCGGTTTGTCCGAAGATGGATAGTTTCATGGCCCTGGTGTTGTCTGCTACTTTTTCCCTTCCCATTGTCGTGTAAATCTCTTGTCCTTGCAGCTGCTTGAATTTTTCCGCGAGCTCGGTTGCGCGAGAAAAATTTTTCTTCTCTTGCCTGGACACCATTCTGAGAACTGATGAACAAATGTCAAAGTCAAAAGACAGGAATCATTCTACACGCACAAATTTACGAAATGAGGGGTATTCAAAAAAAATAAGTTGATGAAATTTTGACCTACTCTTGGAACGATTTCGGAACGGAAATAACGATTCCGTTTGGTAGAAAATATCTGTATGAACTTGTGCATTCACATGCCAGAAAACTATCAAGAGTGGACAACTCACATGATATTTTCATTCGTGTCATTAATTAGTCAGGTCAAGGAGACGACAGAAAATGATAGCTATAAAAAGTTATCGCTATCGTTTTTCGTAATAATTTTGCAATTATTCAGGAACTTCTAAATTTATGTCGATGGGTTGGAGAAGATTTCGTTTTTGGCGATATAGAAAGAGAATAATATATATTTATTTATATTACTAGCTGGCCCAGCAAACTTCGTCCCGCCCAAACTTTGTTTTTTTTATCAATACCTTCAAACATTCACGTTTTCTTACTAAAGGGTGTGTCACATCAAATTGCATCACGGAAAAAACGCTGTAGAAATTCGCCCAGTAGACCGATCCTTTTGAAAATTTTAGACAGTAAAATAAAAACTATTAAACAACTTTTGGCATTTTCTTTTTATTCATACTTCGAGCCCAAGCCCGTATGCTCGCACCTTCCTCTTTACCCCGTCCATAAGGTTCTGTACAACGTCAGGTTGTAGTTTTTTTGACGTAGGACTACGTCTTTCATTTCTATACCGGGGTGTGAAATCAAAGTTTCGAAAACGAAAGCGTTACGCCGGAGACCGAGATTTTGAGCGTTAATAGCTCCTAAACAACTGAACGAACCGGTATGATAAACACTTCATTCGAAAGATAAAATGTCTACGCGTTCTATACTTGTTACTTTTTGATCCAAAAACTTGTTTCAATAGTCGTAAAATTGCTTTCAAAACAGGCTATTGAAATCATCAATCGGTATATAAGCTAGCGCCGCTTGGAAGTCCACTCAGTTATAATTGAACAGCGATTGGAGCATGTTGTCGCTATTGTGGTGAAGCTCTTCGTTTATCATGAAAGCGCGGATGAACGGTGTCACCAAGAGCCTGTTTGTGCACCTTAGGCCGGAAGAGAATCCATCAGGAGGAGAGTGATGCCACAAACGGTTCCCCGGGAAAAGATCGGAGCAGCCGCCACAAACACACATACATGTGCGGAACTCTTCGTTTGGATGCCATTCAGCATCGAGAAAATTCCGGAAAGATCCAATCGTTACTGTAAAATACATTCATGCACAAGAGTTCATTTTAATGTTTTCTATCCATGTAACACTGCGACTAAATATTTTTCAATCAAGTGCTATTAACAGGTGGTTATCGAGTTAGAATTAACCACTGGTGGGCTTCGAGTATCGAGGAAAATCAGGAAAGAACTAATCGTTGCTGAAAAATACTCTACCAGTTCCCCTGGGAATTGAAAAATACATTGATGCGAAAGAGTTTATTCTAATGTTTTCTATCCATATAATACTGCAACCAAATACATTTGGTTTTGTGGTTTTCAATCAATCGCAATTAACAGGAAAGCTTCTGAAAATTATTCTTCCCCATAAGTAGAAAATTTTCGTATCCAATATTGTATGCGCACGCAACGGAAAATGTTTCGCATCGTGAAAATTATATAATTTTAAATCGATTAATACTCAGTTGCCGAAAGTTTCAAACTCAGAGAGTCATCGTAAACCACACCTTCTCTCCATTCAATCACGCACAAAAAGCATACTTAAGCGATATTCTGGTGGTGAAACGCATTTATTTTTCGTGAGGACATCGATAAGACAACATCGTAATTGAACGAGCTGAACGTGCTGGACGAGCTGGACGGCGAGGGATCGAGGGATTCATTACCTGGCCTGTCCTGACCTGAAAGACATGCAGTTTGTTTGGAACTGTGAGTGAGGGCAGAAATGCCGATCCATCAGAAGGAGAAGAGAAGACGACCGAAAGAGTACCAGCATCGACAATTGGTTCCGCTTGAGGTATCGAAGCAACTGCCACACGCATACACGCGTGCAACTCTTTACGTTCGCTGGTTATCGAGAAGAATCCGGAATGAAGTGATCGTTGCTGTAAAATAATCTGCCAGTCCCACTTGGACTTGAAAATTACATTCAAGCGGAAGAGTTTATTGTAATGTTTTCTATCCTTTTAATACCAAATACACCAAATACAATTAATTGTATGATTTTTCAATCAAGTACAATCAACAGGTGGTTATCGAGTTAGCATTAACCACTGGTGGATTTCGAGAAGAATCGAGGAGAATCCGGAAAGATGTCGTTGCTGCAAAATAATCAACCAGTTCCCCTTGGAATTGAAAATTACATGCAAGCGAACGAATTTATTTTAATGTTTTCTATACATATAATACTGCGACCAAATACATTTAGTTCTGTGATTTTTCAATCAAGTGCAATTAGCAGGAAAGCTTCTGAAGATTATTCTTCCCCATCAGTAGGATATTTTCGTATCCAATATTGGATGCATAAAACCTTGTACCTCCGTTTTCGAAGTCCCCCAAATATTCATTTATTCATTCATTCAGAATGAATTCAGATTCAACTTCAAACAAATGATCACTAAATCAACGATAGTCCTACGTCACCATTGCGGTTATACCATAGATATAACCCACTTCCTGTTTTTTTGAACAGAAATCCATTTTCTCTTGAAGTCCGCCTCCGATTTGACAACTTTTGGGTTCTTCCGGAGGGCCTGCTTCATAATCGCCCAATATTTCTCTATTGGGCGAAGCTCCGGCGCGTTGGGCGGGTTCATTGCCTTTGGCACGAAGGTGACCCCGTTGGCTTCGTACCACTCCAACACGTCCTTTGAATAGTGGCACGAAGCGAGATCCGGCCAGAAGATGGTCGGGCCCTCGTGCTGCTTCAATAGTGGTAGTAAGCGTAGGCACTCCTTAAGGTAAACCTGCCCGTTTACCGTGCCGGTCATCACGAAGGGGGCGCTCCGCTTTCCGCAAGAGCAGATTGCTTGCCACACCATGTACTTTTTGGCAAACTTGGATAGTTTCTGCTTGCGAATCTCCTCCGGAACGCTGAATTTGTCCTCTGCGGAGAAGAACAACAGGCCCGGCAGCTGACGAAAGTCCGCTTTGACGTAGGTTTCGTCGTCCATTACCAGGAAATGCGGCTTCGTCAGCATTTCGGTGTCCTGCTTCCGGGCTCGCGTCTTCCCCACCATGTTTTGCCTTTCGTCGCGGTTAGGAGCCTTCTGAACCTTGTATGTACGCAGGCCCTCCCGCTGCTTGGTCCACTGGACGAATGAACTTGACAAATTCAGCTTATTCGCGACATCCCGGACCGAACTTCTCGGATCACGTATAAACTGCTTAACTACGCGCTTGTGATCTTTTTCACTGACGGAGCATCCATTTTTGCCGTTCTTCACCTTCCGGTCGATGGTTAGGTTCTCGAAGTATCGTTTTAGTACTCTGCTGACCGTGGATTGGACGATTCCCAGCATCTTACCGATGTCCCGATGTGACAACTCCGGATTCTCGAAATGAGTGCACAGGATTAATTCACGACGCTCTTTTTCGTTCGACGACATTTTTCCAAATTTACGAAAAATTGACAGTGAAGCATGGCCAACGTGATCTATACACTCTTATCTGATTATAAGCGAAAGCTGAAGATATAATTCCTAAAAATTAAATTTCTACAGCGTTTCTTCCGTGATGCAATTTGATGTGACACACCCTTTAAGAGCAAGTTCATGATTGATCTTCTAATCGACCCCTTTGAATTTACCTTTTACTAACAAATTCCTAGTACTTCTACTAAAACTCATCATTATAATATCAGATTATTTTCAAACACAATTCACGTTCAAGATTTTTCAACCGCTTGCAAATAACATGTTTCTCCGTTACATGGAATAAAAGTTTGATACAGAAAATATGATAGAATAAAGACAGACCCCTCCCCTTTTCTCCTCTTAGAGAGGGGGGAGGAGTGTCTATTCACCATAGAAACGTTTCGTGCCCCCTAATATATTCATATGTAAAATTTGGCTCCATTTGTTTGATCAGTTTTCGAGTTATGCAAAAATTTGTTTTTCATTTGTATGACAGCCCACCTTAAAAGAGGGGGGAGGAGTATCTAACCACCATACAAACATTTATTACAATCTTAAACCCTCCACATGCCAGATTTGGTTTCATTTGCTTGATTAATTCTCGAGTAATGCAGAAATTTGTGTTTCATTTGTACGGCAGCCTCCCCTTAGAGAGGGGGATGGAGTGTCTAACCACCATAGAAACATTTACTGCACCCTAAAACCTTCACTTGCCAAATTTCGTTTCATTTGCTTGATTCATTCTCGAGTAATGCAGAAATTTGTGTTTCGTTTGTATGGCAGCTCCACACCCCCCCTAATAGAGGGGGGAGGAGTATCTAACCACCGTAAAAACATTTATTGTACTCTAAAACCTTCACATGCCAAGTTTGGTTTCGTTTGCTTGATTAATTCTCGAGTAATGCAGAAATTTGTGTTTCATTCGTATGTGGCATGTGAAGGTATCAGAGTACAATAAATGTTTTTATGGTGGTTAGATACTCCTCCCCCCTCTATTACTCCTCCTCCCTAGCCATACAAACGAAACACAAATTTCTGCATTACTCGAGAATGAATCAAGCAAATGAAACGAAATTTGGCAAGTGAAGGTTTTAGGGTGCAGTAAATGATTCTATGGTGGTTAGACACTCCACCACCCTCTCTAAGAGGTTGGTTTGACACTTCTCCCCCTCCCTAAGGGGATGTGAGGGTTTTTGGGTACGAGAAATGTTGCTATGATGGTATGACACCCCTCCCCCTCTGGCTGGAGGGGGGGGGGGTCCAAAAAATTTGAACACATATTCCAATCAAACATGACAATTGAAAATTTGCGGAAAACTCTGAAGAAAATAGGAAAATTTGCGAAAATTCATTTCCCATATGTTCTACAATTTCATATTGACAAGCGTTGTTAGTTCATTTGATGTTTGCGCTAACGAAATTGATCTTTGTTCGAAAGTGGAAATTGTGATAAAACTCACTCCTATAGCTTCTTCTATCTATATAAATAAAAATGGATCGCCGAATGTGTTGATAAGAGCAATACTCGAGGAAGGAATTGTCCGATTAAGGGCTGTCTTTATTTTATCATATTTTCAGTATAAAACATTTATACCATGTAATTGAGAAACATGTTATTTGCAAGTGATTGAAAAATCTTGAACGAGAATTGTGTCTGAAAATAATCCTCTAATAATAATATTATAATGACGAGTTTTGGTAGAAGTACTAGGAATTTTATAGTAAAAGGTAATTTTAAAGAGTAGATTAGAAGATCAATCAATGAACAGTCCTGCGATTGGAGCCATGAACGTGCGCATAGTAAGAAAAAGTGAATGTAATTACGAAAAAAAATTGGGTGGGACGAAGTTTGCCGGGTCAGCTAGTATTAAATAAAAATACCAACTTAAACTAATATCAGAATTTAAAAAACAATAAAATATTGTTGTCCGCCTGCTCGCACGGAGATCCCCCATAGTGGGCTGATTTCACTGCTACTGGTACGAATTGTATATAAATTTTGGTCCCGAACCGACACGCACAGGACAATGTTCCATAAGCACTTGCTGACGAAAGAAACTTTCTCTGTCCATGGTTGAGAATTTTTTCCGCAAAAACCAGGATAGCCGGAGTAGAAGTGAGATCTAAAACATGTTGAAATATAAATAATAATGCGGTGTCCGCTGGCGCAAGAAAGATCCATCGTCTCATCTGTCCTAACGGAGCGATATTCATCTGCTCGGAGGCAGCAGCAGGAGTCGTTTTGCACAAAATTGGTTTTGTGGGGAAATAATGCCTTAGATGGCCAGTTTTTGCCCACGGCGATACGAACTTTTCCGTAGCTTGCCAGGGGTACTAACGATGCAACCGGTGCAGATTGAAACTCTGCCGTTTTGTAATAAGTTGAAAAGTGTGGTTTTGTATGAAAGATGATATTTTTAAGCGCTGAATTTTGTTTCCCAGTGGGATGAATGAGTTGCACATTGTGACTCCATGAATTGCATAATGTGTATTTTCTAAGAATAATTGTGCTTCCCAACAAAACAAATCCAATATCAGAGCGAGAATATCCTGTCAGATTCGAATTCATTTTGCGCCATTTCGCGGAACGCTTTTGTTGACTAGGTATTGTGTGCGGAGTAACAGAAACTGGGCCCATTTTTTCCCAGGTTCAGTTTAAAAGTTCAAAATTTGATACACACTGTGACCTGTCCTAGTTCGTGGAACCAGTTCACTTGTAGTGCGATTATCTTATCGTGTGTAGCATATGAACCCGGATCAATTTGAATGAAAATACACGTTTATTATTCTAAGCGATGGTCATGGGAAACTACACAATCTGCATCATTCAGGCATATTACGAATGAATCGCTGAAAAAAAATACTTGTTTTTATTTTGCCAAACCAGACAGCCATTTTTGCTCATTGTAATAATTGAAGCGTCAATGCGCTAGCAGATCCCAATTGAGTAGCTCAACAATTTCCCTGGTCGCTTATGCTCGGTATTACCTCATCAATCATCAAGAAAAAACACTTGGTGCGGTCTTTTCTGATATCCCGGTCATTTTTTTGACGTAGGACTAGGTCTTTCCGGAAATGTGCCAAATCAGAACACAGGTCGAGTTTCTATGAAATAAAGTTAACGTTAATATATATTTCCCTACGAACGAATTCTGATGATTTGTATACCAATCGAATCGGAAACACGTCTCGCGCGAGATATGGGGCACAGCACAACGAGCCGATATTTATTCCCGATGCTGATATACACACACATACACACACTGCTCGACACAAGAACGAGAAGAATTTAAAATATTTCAAAACAACAGTGCAATTTTGTTCACATTCACCACAACAGCCTCGAAGAAAAGGAAGCCCTCTGTATCAATGTGTGCAGACTAGGATTGGGCGATTCCTACAAAGGAACCAACTTGATGAATCGATTTTCTAAACGGCGTAGTGATCGATTCACTGATTAAATCGATATCAGAGAGTCGATCTTTACCGAATCGATCTTTGAAAAAACAGAAGTTTTTTATCCAATTCTTCTACTTATTCTATATTAGAGTCGGATTTGTTTTAAACAAAGAATAAAAAATCATATTCATGTAACAATAAAAGCATTTTGTGTTGTTCCTCAATATGAATTAGCTTTAAATTCCAGAAAACAAAATTTCCCACGGCATTCATCCTATGCTATCATAGAATCATTGAATTAACTTTCGTCATGGATCTGATGTCACCATCCAGTTCAGTGCAACCAGTGGTTCATACCATTCATTTCAATACAGCGACAATGCATTTATTTAGATACAACGTGGAAGTATGCTTTTAAATTATCGTACCTTACTGCAGCATCTACTCGGGTTCGTTTCAACCTCGAGCGAAATCTCTGAGGTTTAGACTGTTGGCTCTAAAGAGTTATTTCAATAATTCCGATGCATTCAAAAGTAATATCCAAAGTGATAAACAAGCGGATTGAATAATAAAATTCAGAAGTCCTCCGTCGAAAATGTGATCGTGTTCTAGACACAACCACTTGCACTTTTTTATCTTCACAGTGTGTGTTTTAAGCCAAAAAAAAAATCCCATCTAATGGTACAGTCAACTCTCCCTAACTCGATATCCAAAGGGACCATCGAGTTAGGGAGGTATCGAGATACAGAACATTTTTTCCTAATTTTTTTTATGTCTTAAATTGTCATATATTAGGGTAAGTGTCCCAATTATGGTATTAATTTGAATTTTTGATTCATTCCCTTAAAGTGAAAAAACACCTTTCTCATATAAAAAAATATTTTTTCCAGAATCTTTCAGGAGGTGATAGACGGTTATATTTCACGAAAAAAATCCTTCTACGCATATGTTAGAATTTCAACGATGACAGACTTATAGAACTTTTTCTTTGTTTCGGATTCTGTTGGCTCAAACTGACTCTACATTGAAAAGTATGCTACGTAATCCGATTTTGTTGCTTTCATTTGAAAGATGAGAAAATTTAGTACAGGATATAGTAGTGGAACATCTAAATTAGTGGATTAAAATAACATTTTTGAAGTGGAAAATTTAAAAGTTTTTTTTTATTTGTAAATGTTAATTTTATCCTAAAAATTCATACTAAACATGATTGTTTCTATCAATTAAATTAAAGCTCTCTAACCTCTCTACAATTTGTTCTCTGACGTCCAACTTCTATCTCTCTTAATGTCGCTGCAATATCGATATAAACAATTCCTGATGAAGATTCAATCAAAATCTTCAAAAATCGCGATTTATAATCCACTGTACTTATAAAAGCCACTTAAATTTCACCTTAATGCTGAAAGGTTAATTTTTTTTTCTTGAAATTATTCATATTTGAATTATAAAAAAAAACTTTTTTTTTCAAACTGTATACAATCGAGTCCTAAATTTTACATAATCGAATCATATATAATCGAGTTTGTATATAATCGAGTCCGACTTGCACGAGGCACTAGGTTAACAAAGAAAATATTGATTAAGTATCTTACTCAAACTGAATTGTAACGATCACGCAGGAACTGTTCAATCACAAAGAAATGTTCGAATGGTTTCACAGGAACATTTTCAGTTGATTTCAATATTCCGGACATATTCTTCAGGTTTGATTAAACGTTCGAATTAACATCTCAATAGAACTACTATCTTCAGCGTTTTTCTCAGGTTTTTCAACACTTTCCAGTATATCGGTATCTGGCATCAGATCACAGCAAATCACGTTTTGGTCCTTTTTGCACTAATTATTAAAAGACATTGAGCAATCGAACGGTATTGTACCGTCGACATCGCTCACGACACATTAATTATGCCAGCGGAATATCACTCCCGTCCATGTTGGTTGTGCTTTAAAGTTAGGATTTCCCAGTTTCTGGACAAATTCTCAAGCCATATCCCGAAGAATAGAAGAGGGGTAAATTATTTTGTCTAGCTTGACAAGACAAAAATTCATTGACCGCTCCAGCTTCTCGATTCTGACCAACCTTATATGCTTTTGGTCTAGATACAATTTGCCATTCCGATTCCATTTTTACTTTAGTTTGAGTAGTGTTGATACCGCACTTTGTGCAATACTGAAATTATTTGCAGCTTCAGACCCCTTCCGACCATATTTTTCGACCTGCTCGATGATGCTCAAACCTTGCGCAATGGTTAGCGTTTTGATTGTTCGCTTGAAAGGTTTCTCGTGGTTTTCCATACTTGAAAAGAAATTGTTTGATGACACGAACACTCCATCTTCACTTTCAAGGGCAATTGAAATCTGAGGTAATAACGCACAAAAACATGTATCCGAAAATCAATCGAGTTAGGGAGGTGAAAATCCATGGAAAAATGAATCAAAACACATCGAGTAAGAGAGGCATCGAGTTAGGGAGGTATCGTGTTATGGAGTGAAGAATGCTTGTAAAATCGAAGGTGCCATGAAATCCATCGAGTTAGGGAAAATATCGAGATACAGAACATCGAGTTAGGGAGAGTTGACTGTATATAGTATAACAGCCATTCCGTGCCAAACCAAATATTTTCATTAATTCATTATCATTTATTATTTTTATTATTTTTTCGTTAGGGTGACCATTTCGATTTCAGGGTGTTTCGAAAGTTTTTTTCCTATTTTTTTCGCTGTCCGGTCTGCTGAACAATGGAAGAACAGAAAGAATACCCTTACGTCTAAATGGCTACTACTGTGTAATTTTACATAATGTAATGGAACAGAAAACTTAACGCCTAAATGGCTACTTCTAACTACTGTGTAATTCACAATTTATAGAAACTTAAACATATGTACATGTACACGATTAAACCCGGCTCTGTTACAGCTAAATGCTAATGAGCCTAATAAATAAATGGGATAAAAAAAAATATCGGAGAGGTATTATTTTTTTGTTTTTGAGTTATGAATTTTCTAAGTTAGCCGATGGCCCAAAATTTTTTTCTCTTTTTTTTCCACCATAAAAATTCATAACTTTTGAGCCACTGAACCGATTTAAATGATCGATATAAAGGGTGTGTCACATCAAATTGCATCACGGAAAAAACGTTGTAGAAAATTAATTTTTAGGAATTATATCTTCAGCTTTCGCTTATAATCAGATAAGAGTGTATAGATCACGTTGGCCATGCTTCACTGTCAATGTTTCGTAAATTTGGAAAAATGTCGTCGAACGAAAAAGAGCGTCGTGAATTAATCCTGTGCACTCATTTCGAGAATCCGGAGTTGTCACATCGGGACATCGGTAAGATGCTGGGAACCGTCCAATCCACGGTCAGCAGAGTACTAAAACGATACTTCGAGAACCTAATCATCAACCGGAAGGTGAAGAACGGCAAAAATGGATGCTCCGTCAGTGAAAAAAGTCACAAGCGCGTAGTTAAGCAGTTTAGACGTGATCCGAGAAGTTCGGTCCGGGATGTCGCCAATAAGCTGAATTTGTCAAGTTCATTCGTCCAGCGGACCAAGCAGCGGGAGGGCCTGCGTACATACAAGGTTCAGAAGGCTCCTAACCGCGACGAAAGGCAAAACATGGTGGGGAAGACGCGAGCCCGGAAGCTGTACACCGAAATGCTGACGAAGCCGCATTGCCTGGTAATGGACGACGAAACCTACGTCAAAGCGGACTTTCGCCAGCTGCCGGGCCTGTTGTTCTTCTCCGCAGAGGACAAATTCAGCGTTCCGGAGGAGATTCGCAAGCAGAAACTATCCAAGTTTGTCAAAAAGTACATGGTGTGGCAAGCGATCTGCTCTTGCGGAAAGCGGAGCGCCCCCTTCGTGATGACCGGCACGGTAAACGGGCAGGTTTACCTTAAGGAGTGCCTACAGAAGTGCTTACTACCACTATTGAAGCAGCACGAGGGCCCGACCATCTTCTGGCCGGATCTCGCTTCGTGCCACTATTCAAAGAACGTGTTGGAGTGGTACGAATCCAACGGGGTCACCTTCGTGCCAAAGGAAATGAATCCGTCCAACGCGCCGGAGCTTCGCCCAATAGAGAAATATTGGGCGATTATGAAGCAGGCCCTCCGGAAGAATCCAAAAGTTGTCAAATCGGAGGCGGACTTCAAGAGAAAATGGATTTCTGTTCAAAAAAAACTACAACCTGACGTTGTACAGAACCTTATGGACGGGGTAATGAGGAAGGTGCGAGCATACGGGCTTGGGCTCGAAGTATGAATAAAAAGAAAATGCCAAAAGTTGTTTAATAGTTTTTATTTTACTGTCTAAAATTTTCAAAAGGATCGGTCTACTGGGCGAATTTCTATAGCGTTTTTTCCGTGATGCAATTTGATGTGACACACCCTTTATCAAAAGGAAGCTTAAAAGTTGAGGAAGAATTATTTTTCGGACCACCGGTTAGCTTTGAAAAATCATATCTCAAAAACGAAAACAAGAAGCATTTCTGATATCGAGATATGTTAGGTAAAAATCTCCAGCTGTAAAGAAAAAAATTTAAAAAATATAGCGCCCTTTAGTTCAAATCAGTGAAAACAATAAATAACGACTACAATCAATAATAACAAAAATAAAATCCATTTATTTTGCAAGTTCAATACTTTTCTAATAAAAGTCTAAAAACAAGGCTGGTTTCAATTTGATATATCTATCATCTAAATGGGTTCAGTGATTCAAAAGTTACGAATGTTTGAAAAAAAGTCATTTTTGGGAATAAGTGGAAAAAAATATTTTTCGGGCCACCCTAGAATAGAAATGGGCACTCTAATAAAAAAAATACGTGTCTAATGTTTTGCGATAAAGAGCAAAATTACCACTTTTGACGAAAATCTGGGAACCACTATATCGGTTTGGCATGGAATGGCTGTATATTAGGGTGGCAAAGATGTATGAAAAAAAATTTATCATCGAGTTTCGAAAACGGACCATGTACATTTTGTTTATTGGCCCAAAAAAATGACCTGTGCAAAGTTTCAGCTCAATCGGACATGATTTAGGGGTGCCTCAAAGATTAAACATGTATTTTTACTACATATTTCAACGATTCTTAATATCCACAAACGTTTCTTCACATCCATAAATGTTTTCTCGGTAATGGAATGAACTAAAACTATCACGAATACGAAAACCAACAAAAAAGTTGATAGGTCTAGGCACGGACGAGATCTTGATATAAGACTGTGATTATGTGTAGTAATTGCATTTGAATTGAGTTTTTTCATTGTTCAAAATCTGTAATTAGTTCTCTTTTTATACATCAAATGGGAGCCCTGAAAAAGACTGTTTCCTGTATGTACTTGTAACCTTTTACGGGTTAGATGAGATAACGTGGTAGAATCCGGAAGCACATTCTATTTAAAAATGTACACAAACATACCATTAAAGCTATTACTACAATTTTCTTCTGTTTATTCAATTATGCAGCAGAAGACAAGGAGTCATCGTGTATAATTTTTAAACACATGTCTAAATAATTAAGATTTACATAAATATAAGCCTATGTGAAATGAATCTATGACTACAGAAATATATTACAGATAGAAATAACATTTTACCATTCGTCGCCACGTTGTCCGGAACATTGTTTGTAATAACTTTATGACCCGGTGTTGTATATTGAGTATTCTAAGGCCATGGGAAGGGAAGTTCGTGTAGCTGCTGTAGTGAATTTATCTCATTGGGTGCTAAGTTCTGCTTACGTATAGGAAAGGAAAAGGAGAATGGGCACGTACATTCGAGGAAGTGAAGCGGGTTTCATAGGAAGACATATATGGGAAGTATAATATTAAGATCGCTACTACTCAAGCTATCATAATCTGATATGTGTGAGTATACCCTTTCGATCTTCTAAATCAGCAGCAAGTTAAATTCATTAATTGCATTATTTACATAACCAAACAACATGCTCGATATTATTGCATCCTGAACCACAATTTATGTAAAATTGTTAGAAGCATTACCTACACGGTAAAAACGTGAATTGAGCACGAATTGATTGGGCAACATACAATAAAATAACTGATAAATTCCTATTATCGGTGGAAAGAGAATAATTCATTATACGCATCAACTCACATTGTGAGCTAACGCCTGAATTTAGGCAAAAATATTGCTCGTTGCCTCGAGGAGGCAAGCGAGTGGTTGGTGCAATCGAAAGAAAACATACCCATTTCAATCGTCAAACTGTTAATTTTTTACTATATTCCTGTCCTATGTCAAAACAACTATATAAAAAATATAATTTATTTATTTATTCGACAAATCAACGGGTATACAGAACCCAAATGACGCTTACGTACTAAATTATAATTAAAAACTTAATAACTAGACGGAGTATTTGTGATCGAAGAGATGTATCTCTTTCTGAGTGATGGGCGTGATATCCCGAGGTCAAAATATATACTGTGTCTATTGAACTCTCGACACATACTCGACATTGGCTCGTAGTATCCGTAATTCGTGCGTGAAAACGGTATCTGGAGGAAGTTATGATATCTCAGATTCCTTTGCTGGATATTGAAGTTCACAAGTTGTAAAAGCTCTGAACAGTCTATGTGCGACAGTATCAAGTCGGAAATGAAACATATTCTGGCAAGGTTGCGGCGATTACACAAAGAATCAAGCCCGATGAGTCTGCAGCGATGTTCGTAACTGGGATCACTCCAAGGTAGATTCCGTAGAGCAAATTTAACGAATTTGCGCTGGATAGCTTCTAGCCGCATAATGCTGTTTTGATAGTATGGTGACCAAACAATTGATGCATACTCGAGTATCGAACGAACGAGGGATCAATATACGGCCTTTATGCAGTGTATGTCCCTGAAGTGTTTTGTTGCACGAAACATTAATCCGAGCATTTTGGATGATTTCGTCGTTATATATGCAATGTGCTCACGAAATGTAAGCCTAGAGTCGAGCATAACTCCTAGGTCCTTGACACAATTGACTCGTTGTAATATACAGCTCTGCAACTTGTAATTGAAGTGGACTGTAGTGCGTTTACGCGAGAATGAAATAATTGAGCATTTGGTGGGGTTTAGAATCATTCTATTTTTGTCACACCATGCAGCAAATGCATCGATTTGCGATTGTAGAAATGCTGCATCATTTTCACTATTAATTAAATAGTACAATTTAAAGTCGTCTGCGTAAGACAATTTTTGACAATCCAAAACAAAATTGATGTCGTTCAGAAATAGCTGGAAAATGTATGGTCCTAAGTGACTTCCTTGGGGAACACCCGAAGTAACACTGAAGGTCTTGGAAATATCCAATTTTAACAGACATCTGTCGATTTACCAGATAGGATTGCAACCATTTAAGAAAGGAGCCGTTGAAACCGAGACGATTAAGTTTGCCAATTATTAACTGGTGATTGATGGTATCGAAAGCCGCCGAAAAATCGGTGTAAACTGCATCTATTTGATAACGCGACTACAGAGCACGAGCAATAAATGATGTGTAAACAACTAGGTTTGTGGTTGTTGATCGCTTCGAAATAAATCCATGTTGTTGTTCAGGTATATAGCTCTTGCATGTGTAGGAGATGTAATCCAAGACGATGAGCTCTAGTAGCTTAGATATTGCACATAAGCAAGCGATCCCTCTGTAGTTCTGCACTTCTTTCTTGCTGCCTTTCTTAAAAACCGGGAAGACATAAGCCTTTTTCCATATATCTGGAAATATGCCAGAATCTACGGAGAGATTGAAAAGGAGACTCAGTGGGTAAGACAAACTATCGGTACACTTTTTCAAAACAATGGAGGGGACTCCGTCTGGTCCAGGGTTGGAAGAACGTTTCAGCTTATGGCAGGCATCTTTGACGATGTTCTGGTTAATTATAGGTGGTGATCCAAACGTTGCAAGATGAGGTATATTAGCGGTTGCGGAGACAATTTGCTCATGATTAAGACATTCCTTGACGAAAACACTCTTGAATTGGCACCGGAACAGCTCACAGATACTTTCTCTGCTGGAAGCTATAACATTTCCACGTGTCATCACAGTCGGTAGACCGGACTCTCTCTTTTGGTTGTTGACAAATTCCCAAAATCTCGTGGGGTTACATTTTAAAGTGGATTGCACGCGGTTCTGATAACTGGCAAATAAAACTTTGTTAAGACGTTTATAATTGCTGTTGGCCAGAGCGTAACGGGTTTTCCAATAATACGAGCGAAATCTAGTGAAATTTCTCAAAGCGGATCTCTTCGCTGCTTTCAAATGTTTCAGATTACGATTTGACCACGGAGGTTGCTGAATATTATGGATTCTTTTCTTCGGGACAAACTAGTCAATTGCATAGAGCAACATATTTGATAAAGCAAGAGAGCCAGATTCAGCATCACATGCATCTAAAATGGCGTTCCAATCAATGTTCAGAAAAAATCTATTCATTGATAGAAAGTCAGCCTTGTTGAAGTTGTAATGGACCGATTCAGCTGTGCTTGCAAACATGAGTGGTGGCGAGACACGCAACGAAATGAGGAGCGGAGGGTGATGATGACACACTTTCACCAAAGGAAACGGTGAATCGATCACTGTTGTGTTTGAAATGAGCTCAGTATTGGTGAAGCATAAGTCAAGTATGCGGTTGTTTGCATTGACGATTCCATTCAATTGACATAGTCCAGCGAAGCTAAAACTGTCGAGTAGACACTCGGTCTGGCGGTGCATAGTCGAATGCAGGATATCAGGGTGATAATAATTCGATGTGTTGAGGATCCATTTAATGCCTGGTAGATTATAGTCACCCAGTAAGATAATATTGTCTTTAGGTTTCATTTGTTCAGTAATCCAAATTAACGATGAAATATGTGGTCCAATCACAGATGAATCATTTGTGAGGTCAGGTGGAACGTATGCAACTCCGACGAAGATAGTGTGGAGGCTCAGCGAGACAGTCACCCAGATCTGCTCAATCTTAGGCCCATTAGGGGGAAGCAATTCACGAGAATGAATTCTTGAATGAATGGCCAGAAGGACTCCACCTCCATGAAGTTTATTACTGTTCATCGTAGATCGATCCAGTCGGTAGACATTGTAAAGTGGACCGAAAATCTGCTTAGACAGTGTGTTGCTATTAAGCCATGTTTCAGTGAATGCAATGAAGTCGGAAGAAGCATCAGAACTAGCTTGAAGATAGTCAGAAATAGTGGAATTCATACCACCGACATTTTGGTATAATATTACGCCATTCTGAAATAAGCAATATAAGATGCCCAAAATGGAATAGAAAGTAGAGGACCAAGATGAGAGGGACTCTAGATGTGACTTTCACTGGATTTGAGATAGAATTTTAGAATGAACAGTTTTTTCACGATTTGTCAGATAAGAATTGACTCATTTTAAGAGTCCTTGTTTCGTTACAAAATTCTGCAATTTAAAGTGTAGTAATGGAATGTCGATGCGGTCAAATGCTCTGCTGAAGTCGGTGTAAAAAGTTTCTACGTATTTGCCATTACATTCAAAGTAAAAGTCACAAATACCACCAGATTAGTTGCTGTCGAACGGATTTTGATGAAGTGATGTTGCATACACTTTTTCGTTCACTATTGCTTCGAATAGTTTGAGAATGCAAGTGATAATGACAATTCCGATTGAATTTGTAATTATCATATCGAAGCGTCGGTTCTCTAACTTTGACACTTCATATGAGCCAAAAAACCGATTAAACAAGTGTAACTTTGTTCCAACAAAAACGTAGCAATTTTACCCATCCATTAATAAGTCGTCCAAAGATTTTCATCTTTATCTGGTTTGCCCGTCATCCAAACAATTTTTTATACTCTTCGTGTAAAGTCACACTGCGTTTCATAACTATAGAACCATTCCATTGTTATGAGTTTCCAGAGATATGTAAGAAGTCGGTTGAATTGAAGTATATAGCGTAGAATACAATAACTATCTTCATTTATAACTTTTTTGTTGTGTCAAGGCTCGAAACATTAAAAAAAAACTAAAATTCCAGTGTTTCATAGCTCACTTCTTTTCAAAATTGGGGTCAATTTCACATTAATTACAATAAGTTTTTAATTCGTAGGTCATCTACGTAGTTTTCAATCAGTTCAAATAACCCATTCGGGATGGTTTCGACCAAGCTGTGCCTTGTATAGTGTGTATCTCGTTCTACGCAGAGGATACTGCTCGTGTAAGCTTTTCACATCACTCATACAGCTAGTAAGCTGCATCTACTATTCGTACGATCACCCCTCATAAGTTGTTGATAGCGTTTTGATTTGTTATACTAACTGACCAGTCCAGAATCTAGTGCTCCCGTGGCCGAGTGGTTAGCCTCATAACTAACATGCCGGGTGTTCGGGTTCGATTCCCGTTCTGGTCGGGGGAATTTTTCGTCAAAGAAATTTCCTCCGACTTGCACTGTGATCACGCGTATTCTAGAGCTTGCCACTCAGAATGCATTGCAAGGCGTGTCATTTGGCATAGAAATCTCAACTAAGTACTAATAAAAATGACGCAAGTAATACTACGTTGAGACGGCGAAGTTCCTCTAGGAACGTTAGTGCCATTGAAAAAGAAGAAGAAGACCAGTCCAGAATCTAAAGCCTTTATTCAGTAAACCATGCCATGACCTTCCGGATTTTATGAATTTATGTCAAATTACCCAATTATCACATTGTTTTTTTTATGGAAAAACAGTAGTAAATGACTATTTCGTTGCCGTTCTGACTGTTTATTCGTTTATTCGTGTTGGTGGGAAGCTATCCTGAATACGCGCTTTTGCCGGTTCTTCATAGATACCGTAAATTATAGCTTAAAATTAAGAGAAAATAGTTCGAATTTTGCTAATACAGGCCGGACTCGATTATATAGAAATCCACTAATTTAGATGTTTCACTACTTTATTCTGTACTATATTTTCTCATCTATCAAATGGAAGTAACATAATCGTCTTACGTAGCGTACGTTATTGTGGGGGAGTTGTGGGTCCTTCCTTCGATATTCCGGTGGCTTCTCCCTCACATAGATGGGAATTGAAAACAGGACTCTTCCGCGATTTTACAAATTCACACACTTTTTATTGTTTCACAGTTTTACATATAATTCACAAACTATTTATTTTACATTTAACATTTAATATTTAACATTGAACAAACTATTTACAACAAAGAATATTTAACAATGTCTTAAAACTGTTCGGTGAGCCTGGGTCCTGGGTTCCGTGTGGTTGGTTTGGCGGTGCTAGGTCAACTCAACTCTATCGTTCGATACGAGTTCTCCAGGACCTATCGATTGGGTTTTGCGATGTTTTTCTCGTTGAGATTAGCCGAGGATTTTTATCTCTCTCCGGTTCGATCTCACTGCTGCTAATGCGAATTAGCGGCAGTTGATGATTGTGCGATGATTGTGGTCATCTCTCTCCTATTGCGTTACGTAGTTTGGATGATGAGATATATCTACTCGTTCAGGGCCGGATTCTTCGCTAAGCTGGGTATATGTACTTGCAGACATCCTGGCCCACCCAGAAATAGCCGTATTTCTGAAAAAAGAATAAAAGAATTCCTCTTCGATTGGGATAGGAAGGGAAGGGTAATGACTGGTTTATTTATTTGATTATGACTTCCTTCTCGTTACCTGGATCTGGCAGGATACAGATCTTCTCCACTGGACGCTTCAGCAACCCTGTTGCCGTCTTAACGGTGACCACCCGGACCACCCCGTCGGTGCCTGGATGTAGCTCCTGGATTCGGGCCATCTTCTAACGGGTTGGAGGTTGATTCTCGTCACAAAGGACCACAAGTTTTCCGATCTCGATGTTTACGGAGGCACGCCACCGTTTCGATCGCCCTTGAAGTTGGCTGAGGTATTCCCGATGCCATCTGCGCCAGAAATCTAGCAGACGACGTTGAACTAGTTGCCAGTGCTTGAGCCTATTCACTGGAATCGTTTGGAAGTCCTGATCTGGAAGCTGCTGTATGGAGGCTCCAATCAGAAAATGTGCTGGAGTCAATGGCTCCAGATCGTTGGGATTGTCCGATAAAACTGTCATCGGCCGTGAGTTGAGGCATGCTTCTGCTTGCACTAATAGTGTCTGCATGTCTTCGATGGACACAGGATGATTTCCAATCACCCGCAGGAGATGAAATTTTGCACTGCGAACGGCTGCTTCCCACAGTCCGCCAAAGTGGGCGCACTAGGGGGTTGAAGTGCCAATTGATGCCCTCAGCAGAGCACTCCTTTTGTATAATTTCATGGTGATTACGGTCTTTCAGCTTGACTAAAAGCTCTTTCAGCTGATTTCGGGCTCCGACAAAATTGGTGCCGTTGTCGGAGTAGATATCAGTGCACCGACCTCTGCGACCAATGAACCTTCGTAACGCCTGCAGGAAACGCTCCGTAGACAAATCTGATGCCAACTCCAGGTGCACCGCTTTGGTGCAAAGACACACAAACAAGGCTACGTATGCCTTGATCGCTGTTCGTCGTGGCCCTGGTCGAATATAAACAGGTCCGAAGTAATCGACGCCCGATTTTTGGAAAGGCCGCGCTGCTGTAACGCGTGGCGAGGGTAGTTCTCCCATCAGTTGTTGAGTGGCTCGTGGTTTAACCCGGAAGCACGTTCGGCATTGGTGTATTATGTGTCTCACTACACTTCTGCCGCCTAATGGCCAAAAACGAAGACGACAGGTTCCTAGTAACAACTGAGGACCCGCATGCAGTAATTTCTCGTGGTAATGACGAAGCAGTAGCCGTGTAAACCTATGTTTAGGTGGAAGAACCATTGGATGCTTCGTTTGCTCTGACTCCGCAGAGTGTTTGAGTCTTCCACCGACTCGTAGAACTTGATCCTTATCAATAAACGGATTAAACCAACATAGAGGGGATTTTCCGTGGACTAAATTTCCATTTCTAAGCGCCTTGAGCTCCTGTGCGAATGTCTCTCGCCGAACGCACCGCAAAAGCGTTGATTCACCTCTCGCAGTTCAGATGTAGTTAGAAAACCAGCGACCTTTGACCCCTTTTTCTTGAGTAGCCTTATGAACCTTCGGTATATCGCAGTGCTCCGTATCAACTGCGTGTAATAGCTGAATCTAGCGAAAAACATTTCGTTGAAATCTGCATACGGACAAGCTATCGCTGTTGCTACACAGCGATGCATTTCCTCTCTCCCTTCATCGTCTGGCATATGATTCGGTAGGGATGGCCAATTTTCTTGGTCCATAGCCAACCAGCTTGGACCTTTCCACCATAAGCTGTTGTCGCGAATCTCGCTAGGCATGAGTCTCCTGGATATCAAGTCAGCGGGGTTGTCGATCCCGGGAACGTGTCGCCAGTGAAAATCTTCTGTAGCCAACTGTATCTTGGAAACCCGATTTGCAATGAATGTAACCCATGTTGCCGGAGGTGATTGAAGCCATCGGAGGACGCAGGTAGAGTCTGTCCAAAAGAATGCGCCTGCTTGTATTTTAAGTGCATGCTGTACCCTTTTGAAGAGCTCAACACCGAGAAGTGCACCGCAAAGCTCGAGTCTGGGGATTGTCTGAACTCTGAGGGGCAACCTTGGACCTAGAAGTCAACAAACGTATTAGAACGTTGTTTTCCTCATCTCGACTACGCAAATAAATGCAGGCACCATATGCCTTCTGCGACGCATCAGAAAAGCAGTGAATTTGGAAATCCACTGCATTTGGTATGACAACACATCGATCGAATTCAATGTCGTTCAGCAAAGGGAGTTGTTGTTGATATTTTTTCCAGTTTTCGCACACTGTGGGGGGCAGTGGCTGATCCCAGTCCAACCGATTTCCACCTTGATCGGTCAATGTTCATAAGGATTGCATACATATTTTGGCAGTTGTAATTACTGGACCAATATCCCCTTCTGGGTCAAAAAGAGTAGCAATTCGGGATAAAATAAGCCGTTTCGTAAGAACCTCGCTATGTTCCACCGGAGGTATAGTGAATGAAATTTGAAAACATCCCTTTTAGGTATCCATATTAGACCCAATGTCTAATATGTCAATGTCACAGAAGGATAAGCGTCCAAAACTATGCCCGTTGAGTCGGGAATTGCCAAGTAACTCTCAGGAACATCTCTTAGAACAGCTGGGTGATTTGACGCCCACTTTCTCAATCGAAAACCTCCACTTTCCACCATCTTTTCCAGTTCGAATCTCAGTCGCAACGCTTCTTCAACGTCATCAGTACCTGTTAACACGTCATCCATATACGTGTCCTCGATAGCGGCTCTTGCTGCGATGGGAAATCGTTGTTCCTCCTCGATTGCTAGCTGTTTCAGCGTTCTCGTGACAAGAAACGGAGCTGATTTGGTTCCATACGTCACCGTGATTAGTTCGTAGACTGATACCTCTTCGGACGGTGATTCGCGCCAAAGGATGCATTGTAGTGACCGATCTTCTTGGTGTACATTGATTTGGCGGAACATCTTTTCCACGTCCGCAACCAGCATGATTTGCTTGATTCGACAACGTAAGATAATTGACCTCAAGTCATCCTGTGTTATTGGGCCCACCAAGAGGCAATCATTTAATGATTTTCCGGATTTCGTTTTGCAGGAGGCATCGAACACCACCCTAACCTTAGTCGTTGTGCTTGCCTCCTTGATGACTGGGTGATGTGGCAGGTAACAACGCTGACATAGATTAATTTCCTCACCAACTACCTTCCGCATGTGTCCAAGCTGATGATACTCCGACATAAACGCAATATACTGTTCCCGTAATCCGTCATCCCTGGCTAACCGTCGTTCGGTCCCATGAAGCCGTCGCAAAGCGATGTCCCTCGACTCGCCTAACTGCGCCAAAACGTCTCCATTTCTCGGTAGCGAAACAGTAAACCGCCCATCTGTCTCTCGCCGTACCGTATCTGCATAAAACAACTCGCACCATGTCTCCTCCGGTGAAAACCCTTTGCTTGTCCCAACCTCCTCACAGAACCAAAATCGGGCCACAAGCTCCTCCAATTTTTCAGCCGTACACATATTGCAATTTATGCGTAAGGGATGATTAACTACGGACAGTCCACCACAGACAATCCATCCAAAGACCGACTCATTCAGCGATGGCAAATTCTCTCCTAAGCTGATTCTACGACCTGTCTCGAAGTAGTCAAAGAAGGATTCGATCCCTAAAACGACATCCACGCTCTTAGATATACAGAAGGAAGGATCGGCCAACTCTACTCCTTCTGGTATCTTAAACCCAATTGTATTCACATTGGCCGTGGGTAAGTTGACTGTCACTCGAGGCAGTACGAGGAAGTTCAACACACGGGAAAAATTCGAAACTCTCGACTTGACGGTAGCATAAATGCGTTGATTTACCCTGGTTGATGTTTGTCCGATTCCTAATACTGAGATGTCCACCTTATCTCGATTAACCTTCAGGAATTGACTTAATCTTACGGAGAGAAAATTGCTCTCTGACCCGGAATCGAGTAACGCTCGAGCTGGATATTGGTTGCCATCGTCATCTTCCAACAGCACGACTGCTGTAGCTAACAGGACTTGTGAGGAATATTGCTGTACGGTGCCGGAAATCATACTGTTGGATGCTAGGTTTGTTTTACCACTGTTAGTTGTGCTCGTCACGCCATCCTTCCCCGACTTAAAACACACCAGGGTATGGTGTCGTCCCTTGCATTTGCGACATGAGAACCTTGACTGACAATCCTTCGCCTGATGGCCCGTTCTGAAGCAGTTTCGACACAAAGCGTGAGTTCGAAGAAGTGCCTCTCGATCTGACACGTTCATCTGGAGAAATGTTGAACATAGGTGTAAAAGATGATTGGAAGAACACGCTATACAGCGAACCACTGTCGCCGTACTGAAACTGGCCTTCACCCCAGCAGCTTTCGGTTTGGTTACAGGTTGTTCTCGATCCATTTCCTTATCCTTTTATTCCCTAAAACCAAACTTCACAGTCCTATACCTACATCAGATGTCATTTGTGAAATGGCTCTCCTCGGCGAAAGCCCTAAACATGAGCCATGACAGGGTGAAGAGTCCTGATGGTGGATACGCGACGAGTTCTTCTGGATTGAGCCGTGAGCGAGTCAACACGTTAATCGACATCCTCATTTGATTAGTTTGTCGAAATTTGCCTTCTTCATTGTAGTTCCGCGAGTGGAAGTGGTGTACTAAGTAGAGGCATCCGTTGATCGCCGCAGTCAAACGAGCCAACCGGAAGGGGTCGTGGGTGGACCGCGAGGATAACCGCCAAGGAGTCATCGAGTCCCCACAAGTGGAAGTGGAAGTCTCTCCAACGATAGCAGTTAATGTTGCTCGGATACCACATCAGCATTCAAAAACTCGGAATTTTGGATAGGACGGGGAGAAAAACTTGGTGTAGTAACAATAGAATGCCAGCCTCGACTGGGCATATACCAGTATATCTCACCTGGAGAAACTAGTACTGCTTCCAAATGTACAATAAACTTACAACTTCGATCCGAAATGTGTGTACCCAATTAGCTCTTCATATATATTGCACAACCAGAATAAATATAATAGGATGTATTGTACCACAATACTTCCTTTATGTGCAATATCGAGTCTCAGTAGTAACAGAAGGTGATCAGCAGGAAAAGTGAATCGAAGAGGAAAATATTCTCAAAATTGTGTATTTCTCTAAACCTAGCTTGGCAGACATATACTGCTCTTAGACTCACCCAGAGAAATATAATTTGATGCCTCCTCTTCTTCCGGAAATTATTGGCAATTGTGATTGCTAGCATCCAAGGAAACGCGTTGATAACCAAGATCCAATTGAGCCATTAAATTTGCCGGGAATTATCCGAGTGCCAAAGCTCCTTTCCTGGTTCCATTATCCAAAGGGGTATTGTCTTGTAGGGTTCCTATTGTTCCTTTGTTCCTATGGGTCCATTCAGCATGCACAATATCGCTTTGTTGTACTATTGTTTGAAGTCACAATGGCTGCCAATTCCTTTGTCCTCATACAATGAACTCACATGCCATTGTTTTCCGCGGGTAGATGGTAGACCATGCAGATGAAATCGAATGCCGGAATTAGAATCTACCTTTTTGCCTAGCTCGGCTGGACATATAGGTGTCGGTCCAACTCACCTGGAAAACCTTTTCCATCGACGGATGTCCAATCCAGAGCACCTGATACAAAGCTGATGATATTCTTCGTTGAGCCGTCGGTGTTCTTTTGATGAAAGTGTATGAATCCCCTAGATGCGTCCTTATCCGGTTCGAAGGACCAGCTTATGTGGGGGAGTTGTGGGTCTTTCCTTCGATATTCCGGTGGCTTCTCCCTCACATAGATGGGAATTGAAAACAGGACTCTTCCGCGATTTTACAAATTCACACACTTTTTATTGTTTCACAGTTTTACATATAATTCACAAACTATTTATTTTACATTTAACATTTAATATTTAACATTGAACAAACTATTTACAACAAAGAATATTTAACAAAGTCTTAAAACTGTTCGGTGAGCCTGGGTCCTGGGTTCCGTGTGGTTGGTTTGGCGGTGCTAAGTCAACTCAACTCTATCGTTCGATACGAGTTCTCCAGGACCTATCGATTGGGTTTTGCGATGTTTTTCTCGTTGAGATTAGCCGAGGATTTTTATCTCTCTCCGGTTCGATCTCACTGCTGCTAATGCGAATTAGCGGCAGTTGATGATTGTGCGATGATTGTGATCATCTCTCTCCTATTGCGTTACGTAGTTTGGATGATGAGATATATCTACTCGTTCAGGGTCGGATTCTTCGCTAAGGGTATATGTACTTGCAGACATTATAATGTAGAGCCAGTTCGAGGTAACAGAGTCCGATACAAAAAATAAAGTCCTATAACTCTGTCATTGTAGAAATTCGAACATAGTATGCGTAGAATGATTTTTTCATAAAATATGATCGTCTATCACCTCTTGAACAAATTCGGTTATTTTATGTGTGTTTTATTACTACAAGGGGATGAATAAAAAACTAAATTCTTCTTTTATATTCGAAAAATAAAAAAATCATATTAAAAAAAATTCGACTCGATTATATGTAGGATTCGATTATATACAGAAGAAATCCGAGACTGTAGATATTCGAGTCCGCTCTGTATAGAAAGCGTTAAAATTCAAAATTTCACCAAGGATTTGTTCGAAATAAGTTTTTCTTCGAGCTAAGCTAGAAGAGGTTACAAAACGTAAGTTGAACTAAAGCATATGAAGATTTCATTCTCTAAAATTCAATAATCTTTGTAGGGAACTTTAACGGTATCATTAATAAATTCGTTGAAATTTTGGAACCAACTATCTCTTCGTTGCATAGACAACAGACTGGTTTGAATAAATTATTATACGCTGAAAAACAATCAAATCTTATGTCACTCAGCTAGAATTAGAGAATTAGGCAATCTTATGCGCTATTCCATTGTTTCGCAGAGTGTATCCAAAACCAGTGCAGAGCGAATCAGTGGCGAAATGTGTTCGAATAGACCTTATTACCCCAACATAAAACTCTTTGATTCCATTACTCCGGGCCGTACGCCTTAGAACAATTGAAAAACGAATTTTGCTAATTAATAATTTTATCACGTTGCATTTCTTGAACAAAACAAAAGTTGGACAAAGAGAAAATTTTCAATAAAACATTTCGATTAGTTTCTGTTCAAAACTTTTTCCAAAAAGATGAACGAAAGCTGAAAAATGATCCAAAACAAGCATAAAAATAGGCACCATCATCATTATTACTCCCGGGGTACCACCGCACCCCGCACCCTCCGCTCATTTTAAGGTGGTTTTCACAGACCGAAAGCGTTGGAAGCACGCGGGTTTTGGGGAAGAGACACGGTGAACCGAATCGTTTGAACGAATGAAATCGGTTGTTGTTGTTGTATTTGTACCCCTGTGCGTGCGCTACAGCTTCTCTCATCAATGGCGTACCATCCCACCCAGCATTAGTCAATGATGACTAAAGTCACAACTTTCAACATAATGCGATGAGCGTGTATGGGTGCTAGCTGGACCCGCATGCAGCGAATCCTTTAAAGTGGAACACTGAAACGTTTCTAGCAATAATTTTCTCCGAGTTGATGCATGCTTCCCCTCTTCATGGCGAAAACGAGCGGAGCGATATTGTTTGCTGATATACGAACTTTTCTTGTGTAAATAAAATATAGAGCCTCTTCTCGTCGCCCTTCGCCACCCTGCGCCCCACCAGTGTTCAAACTCTTTCTGAAAAACTGTCATGTAGAAGTTAACTCACCCTCCGCCGGCCAGCTGGGCCCAATGTCCTTTCGTACGACAACACTCGGTGAAGAAGTGGCCTTGCCTTGGTCATTCTCCCTCACAATCCCAGAAGGTGAAGAGGTATTTCGCCCGTTGGGTTTGAGTGCGGACTGAGGATTCGAGTGGGCCGATAGGAAGGAAGGAAGGAACTGCTGCTGCTGCCGATGTTACTCGTGTGCTTGAGCTGGACTATTCGGTTTCGACAAAAATCCTCCGGACCAAGACCAAGAAGTAGAAGATGATGATAAAGGGTGATCCTGATGATAGCCGTTGTTAGAAGGTGGTGGCTTTTTTCGGGTTTTCCTCGGCAGGAAAAAGGGGTGGAGGCTAGCTGACTAGAATGGTTGGCTGGTTGGTCGGTCGGTTGGTCAGGCTATGGCACACAAGAACACAGCGCCCGTGTGTGTATGCTGTGATAGAGGGAGACAGTGAAACATGTATAGAGACGAGGTGGACTCATGGTATTAAATATATTTTTTTAGATTTAGAAGGAAAAAACGGTAGTTGTTTTAAATGAGGACGAACGTTGTTTAAAAATACATCGTATTATGTTGTGAAGGCACTGGCCGCCAGTCAGACCGGCAATGGGTTCGAGCAGCAACACGAGCTGTTTCAGGTGTATTATAGTTTTCCCGCATCGGGTTGGAAACGGAAGTAGCTGCGAGCTTTTCAATTTTCATCTTCATTTGCCAACCGTGGCGCTTGGAGCAGACAGCAGGGAACAATTTTGGGGTACGCTGAGGTCGCGTTTTTTTTTGTGCACTCAACAAAATATGATGTCAATTGGCATTGTTTTACATCGAGGGGCTCTTTTAGATGTTTGGATTGGGTGATGATGGAAAAAGCAAATAAAACCACTGACCAAATCATGGCTTCAAGTTTTTGATCTTTGTTTCGAGGAACAAAGCTCTGAAATCAACTCTAAAATTGACACCCTTTTCCATCCGGCCAATGCAAGTATTCAAACAGCACATCGTCCTTCGAAGCCCTTCAAAGGTTTTAATTCAAATTCGGCACGAAAATTATGATGCTGCCTGTATAATTACACTTCTAACGCTCGAAAATTAATACCACATCATTGAATAAAGGGTACAAAATTTGTATGTATTTCATATTGATATTTATTAATGCATCGCTATTCGGTTTATTGGTGGTATTATGATCATATTATGATCTGTCAAATATATACCGGGAATTTGTGTTTTTGGAAAAAACGCTTCATTTATCATTTAAATTTATATTAACTTCTTCAAAGAGGCCCCTTCTGGAGCAATATACTTTTTTCCAATGAACAAGCCTTCAGCTCACGCAGCGATTTCGTTTTTACGTCTTCAATGCTGTCCCACGAAGCGATAATTTGAGTATCGGGAATAGAAAAAAGTATCAGCCCTGTCTCTTCGGTAGTAATTACGCGATGAACGTGAGATCAGAATTTGATCGTTCAAGCATGTCTTCTGCCACTTGATTTCGATGAAATTTCTGAAGAAATGAAGCTTTTTTAGCACTAGCACTGTTTTCGTCATAGTAAAGTCACCAAATGTATTCTGGAACATGTTCAACGTTTCGACACAAGAAATATTGTTTGCAACACAAGATCCATATCAAAAATCGTCGAGCAAAAAAGTTAACTTGTTCTTAATGACGCAGTAAACAAACGAAATCACAGATCGCGCTCTGACATTAGGACCACCAACTTGAAAAAATATTGAAGATGTGTTGTTCAGCAAAACAGAATGTATTATTACATGTGGATATCATACAACCAATGTTTGATAGTATGACTGTCGGAGATAAATGAATCATACAGTACCAAAATATCGTTTTATTTCCGTGCAGCCTTCATACCACCCGAATTCAAGAGACTTTGTTAAAGAAACGCAGAATAAAAACTACGCACCACAGAATCATCTGGTTTGTTTTATTATGAGACATTACATGCTATCTACACTCGATAAAAAAAAATTAGAGGAACAGGATGCGAAGTCGATTTTGTTATATGCATGAAGATGGGATATACATTATTTTGAAGCTTCAACTTTCAAGTTTTGGAAGTGTGTGTATACAGCCGTTCCATGCCAGACCGATTTAGTGTTTCTCAGATTGTCGTCAAAAGTGCTAGTTTTGTTTTTTATAGCAAATTATTAGAGTCGTATTTTTTATTTTTTTGTTAGGGTGACCTTTTCCATTTTAGGGTTGTTTTTAAAAATCCATTTTTTCGCATTTTTGCCAAAAATGACTTTTTTCAAAAATTCATAACATTTGAACCTTTGTACCAATTCAGATGTACGACATATTAAATTAAAGCCAATTAGCTGTTTTTTTTTTGAAAAATGCTACAGTTGCACAAAATTTGAATTATGTTTTCGTTATTATTGATTGTATTCGTTTTTTATAATTTTCATGGTCTCAGAACCAAAGGCGCTATATTTTTTTATATTTTTTCTGGAAAGCTGAGAATTTTTCACATAGCATATCTCGATACCGATGGTCCGAGAAATCATTTTCTCCCATTTTTCCACTACAAAAAAACATAACTTTTGATCTCCTGCACCGATTCAGATGATCGATATATCAAATTAAAACCAATAAACTAGTCTTGTTTGAAAAAGTATTACACTCTGAATAGAAATGGATTTCATTTTCGTAATTATTGGTTATATTTGTTTTCTATAGCTTGTTTTCTATCGTTTCGGGACCAATAGCGCCATATTTTTTTATATTTTTAACTGAAAGCTGAGGTTTTTTCACATAATACATCCGAATACCAGAGAGGTGTTATTTTTCGTTTTTCATTTATAATTTTTCAAAGTTAACATGTATTCAGTTTTCGTTCAATATGTCTATTCGACTAGACTGGATGTATTTGACTATGATCCAATTAATTGGCAAGTGTGTTATTTTTTCAAGAAAGGCTAGCTAGTATGCTTTAATTTGATATGTCGATCATCTGAATCGGTCCTGTAGTTCAAAAGTTATATTTTTTTGAAAAAAAGTCATTTTTGGGAAAAATGATTTTTTGAACCATCGGGTAACTTTGAAAAATCATAACTCAAAATCGAAAAAAACGCCTCCCTGGTTTCGAGATATGTTATGTGCAAAATCCTCAGCTTCACATAAAAAAAATTAAAAAATGAAGCGCCCTTGGTAAAAAATAAAGCGCCCTTGGACTATAAAAAACAAATATAATCAATAATGACAAAACCAAAACCTTATTTTTTTGCAAGCGTAGCATTCCCAAGAATTTCTAGCTTATAAGCTTTAATCTGATATGTCGACCGTCTAAATCCGTTCAGTAGTAGTAACACAGTTTTTTTTTGACAACTAATTCAATAGCAAATCCAATTAACCATTACAAACAGCTTTCGTTTGATTCCAAGAACATTCCTGCAGGATCTTTCCATGCAGAAATATTTCTTTTTGGATGAAATATTAATCGTTCTGCTTTGATGGTGAATCTATATACAGTAAAACCTGTTATTGTGCGGTTTTCTTTGTGCGAATTTTTTTTGTGCCATTTTTTTGTGCGGTTTTCTGTTCTTGTAGGGTTTTTTTTGTACGATTTTTTTTTGTGCGGTGTATGAAAAGAAGCATGATTGACGAAGTAATCGTCAAAAGCATATTTGCGTGTAAATTATCCACATCTGAAATCTGAAATCCTCTCATCAAATGCTCATCAAAAAAGTTTTTTTTTTATTTTTGCATGACATAATTTCTAACAGCAACACGTTTCGACATGCAACTAAAAGCACAACACAGCCACGCGCAACCGAAAAGGCAAAGTATCCCATCGCAAAGCAGGGAAACAAAAAGAAATTGAACGGTGAATGGCGTGAATTTGAGTTATTTTCTTGGGGGAAATTTTATTTATGCGGTCCCTATCTACTACACAAAAAATGATTTTTTTTCAAAAAGGTGTACCGAACACGATTTTTTAAAGCTGCTGGTGAAGTTTTGCACGATTTTTTATGCGACTTTTTTGTGCGGTCCCCCGCCTGTATTTCATTAACGTAACTGACATGATTGATCTCTTTAAAGTTCAATGTAAAGAGAAAAAAAGTAATATATTTTTGTAGTAAAATATAAAAATGAAATAAAGAAAAACAATATGAATTTCGTTCACATGAATTGGGAAACTAACGATACGCCATGCAACTTCAATGGAGCTGATGTACCTTTCTATCTGAAACCGCATTATTTCGTCGTTGTCATTCAATGGGCCATGAACCATGCTTGCGGTAACTGTATCGAATAGTCATTCACATTTCGGAATCCGATTGGAAAAAAACCATCAAAATAATTCATCCGTATTCGTGGAGCAATTTATCAATTTTGATTTTTTGAAATTCAAATGAAAATTATCACTCGAAGTTGTTTAAACACATAGAAGACAGTCCTGATCTTAACTAACCTTTTTTTTTCTATAAATTTCCTTGCATTTGGTGCAAGGAAATCTAGATCTTTATCCATAATATAAATTATTTATCAGACACAATTTTCGTTAAATATTTTTCTCCACATGCAGTGAATGTGTTACTTTTTACATAGGACACATATTTGATTGATATGTCGAGCTAATTTTGGTTCTAAAAGCGTTTTCTTCCACCCGAATATCCATTACCATTTTTGCTTCACGGAAATGAAACACGGAGCTCAATGTTATCTATGTCGAATTGCGTGGTAATGCTGCCTCATTTGCACAACTCCATTGAACATGAGTCGAACGGATTGTAGAATGCTTCGGCTAATTTTGACACGATCGGTCTCCAGAAAACGGCTGAGTGGTTGATCAGTTGACAGATCTGGAATTTCGGAGAAAATTACATTATCTTGGGGCGTGTTTTGTGGACACCTAAACAAAACATGTGTGTATGGGGTAAGCCTCGCTTCTCCCACTCAACCCAATACATCCACCAAGAGGTGAGACCAAATCCGACGAGACTTCATTTTTTGTTTGAACACACGCGCTTTTATGTGATGACAATAGCGTGATTGTCATTTTGTAAATCGAGCAATTGTGATTTGAAGTATTTCAATAATTCATTGCGCTCACTTAAGGCTTAAAGCTCGCTACCAAGTATTTTGTGCATAATTTCATCAAAATCGGTCAAACCGTTACGGAGGAGTTCGGCCACAAACACCGTGACACGAGATTTTTATATATATACTAGCTAACCCGGCAAACTTCGTCCCGCCCATTTACTTGATTAATTCTCGAGTAATGCAGAAATTTGTGTTTTATTTGTATGGCAGCCACCCCTAAGAGAGGGGGGAGGGGTATCTAACCACCATAGAAACATTCATTGCACCCTAAAGTTTCCATATGCCTAATTTGGTTTAATTTGCTTGATTAATTCTCGGGTAATGCAAAAATTTGTGTTTCATTTGTACGGCAGCCCCCTCTAAGAGAGGGGGAAGGAGTATCTTAACACCATAGAAACATTTATTGCATCCTAAAACCTCCACATGCAAATTTGGTTTCATTTGCTTGATTAATTCTCGAGTAATGCAGAAATTTGTGTTTCATTTGTATGGCAGCCCCCCCTTTGAGTGGGGGAAGGACTGTCTAACCATCATAGAAACATTTATTGCACCCTAAAACTTTCACATGCCAACTTTGGTTTCGTTTGCTTGGTTAATTTCCGAGTAATGCAGAAATTTGTGTTTCATTTGTATGGCAGCCCCCCCTTAGAGAGGGAGGAGGGGTCTCAAAATATCACGAAAACCTTCCCCGGCCCCAAAAACCCCTACATACCAATTTTCATGTCGATCGGTTCAGTAGTTTCCGAGTCTATAAGAATCAGACAGACAGACAGACATCACTCCATTTTTATATATATAGATAGACTAGCTGACCCAGCAAACGTGGTTCTGCCAAATTAATTATTTCTAGTGAATATATTGGGTGTTGAATGAAACATATATATATTGGGTTGGGGAAAATGAAATGTTGTACATTGTCAATATATGGCAACACTTAAACATATCTTGTGTTGTACTTATCGCATCGGGTCATACTATACGGCTATTTAAAGACGACAATCTGTGCTACAGTTGTAGTTTTGACAGTGTTGTGATTGTGCTTTTCAGTCTCAAGTTATAGCGTGTCAAAGATGGAGTCCACCAAGCAAGAAATTCGACATATTTTACGTTTTTACTACCTGCGAGGTAAAACTGTAACGAAGGCGACCGAAAAAATTCGTGTAGTTTATGGACCCGATACTGTAACGATTCGCACAGCACAGCGTTGGCTTGATCGATTTCGTTCTGGTGTAGTGGCTGTCGAAGATACACCCCCTACTGGTAGGCCAATCGTTGTGGAAACCGATAAAATTGTTGAAATCATCCAAATAGACCAGCATGTAAGCACTCGCCCGATTGACCAGGAACTGGGTATAGACCATGAAACCGTTTGGAACCATTTGCAGAAGATTGGATTCCAAAAAACTATGGATGGGTTATACCTATGATATAACCGCAAGGTTGACGTAGGACTGCCGTTGGCTTAGTAATCAATTGTATTTCTTCAATTAGCAATAATCCCACCTCGGATAATCCTCATTGAGTACGATATCGCCGCTGCGCAGTGATATCTTTTGTGTATTGATTAAATTATTGATTAAAATAGTGAATGAATGAAACTATTTATGAATTCAATTGCAAACAAATCCCAATTTAAGTCAATTCATGCATTATTGTTGTAGTTATCACAGCAAATAGTCATCAACATTTTGCCTAATCATCAAACGGTATGCGTAAAAGTTCAGTGAGCTGGCGACATGAAGGGATATCTTCCAATGCAGTCTTGAATAATCAAGCCAAAGCGTTGCATTTGTACCCGATTTTGTAGACCGTGATAGCAAAACGAATTCTGGAGTGTAAAAATGTTTGAGGGTATAAAAGTATTGCCGACTTGAATGTATCTGCAATGCCGATTCTACCAACTTCTTGGTTTCTGTGGCGATGGCTACCACGACATCGAGCATGTTGTCTGGTCGTGTATCCGGTTCCATACTGCTCGCTCTCAGCTCTCTAGAGCACTGAGAGCACAAGGCAGACAATCGGAGATCCCCGTCCGGGATATCTTAGGTAGCCGTGATCCTGATCTTCTGCTTCATCTATACCTGTTCCTCAGAAACGCCGATGTCAACGTTTAATGATGTTTCCTTCGTTGTGTCCCCGTTTCATATCCCTCCTATCCGATCGATAAACTTTTACTTAGTCGCGGCAATACATACACACACTTTTTACAGATACACGGGCAATTACATCCCAATTACGAAAACACTTGTAATACTAACCTCGAGTAATCGGTTACATATTACTAACATAGATAATAAGAAAATTTGTCGAAGTATTGAACTCCCGGCCCCGTGAGGCTAACGCCATATGAGCCTTGATAAAAATATATATTTTGGAAAAAAAAACTTCTTGGTTTCGGAATTTGTATTGGGAAAACACATTCAGGTTTGCAAAAACACAAACGAGTACGAAAGTTCCCACTGCCGGCATCTAAATTTCTATGCCTATTTCCACAGGCTCCATGGTTTTGAAGTTAGAGAAACATTCCGATTTCCAGGAACGCAAGCGAGTACAAAAGTACCCGCAGCTTGCATCAATTTTGTAATGTCGATTTCCTCAGGCTCCATGGTTTTGAAATCTGTATGAGGGAAACATTCCAATTTCCACAAACGCAAGCGAGTACAAAAGCACCCGCAGCTTGCATCTAATTTGCTATGCCGATTTCCACAGACTCCATGGTTTTGAAGTCTGTGTTAGGGAAACATCCATCCATTCCAGCGATCGTACCTCAATCGTTGCGCAATCGTAACTGAGTGGATTTCCGAGCGGCACTCGCTTATATACCGAATGGTGTGATTTCAATAGCCTGTTTTGAAAGCAATTTTAGGGCTATTGAAACAAGTTTTTGGATCAAAAAGTAACAATCATATAATGCGTAGACATTTTATTTTTCGAATGAAGCGTTTATCATACCATTTCGTTCAGTTGTTTAGGAGCTATTAACGCTCAAAATCTCGTTCCCGGGCGTAACGCTTTCGTTTTCGAAACTTTGAACTTACACCCCAGTATAGAAATGAAAGACGTAGTCCTACGCCAAAAGCTAGATGTATGGGTACCACACAAGTTGACACAAAAAAAAATCTTTTAGACCGAATCAACGCCTGCGATGCACTGCTGAAACGGAACGAACTCGACCTATTTTTGAAGAAGATGGTGACTGGTGATGAAAAGTGGATCACGTACGACAACCTAAAGCGAAAAAAGTCGGGGTCAAAGCGCGGTGAGCCGGCCCAAACCATCGCCAAGCCCGGATTGACGGCCAGGAAGGTTTTGCTGTGTGTTTGGTGAGATTGGATGGGAATCATCCACTATGAGCTGCTCAACTATGGCCAGACCCTCAACTCGGATCTCTACTGGGAACACCTTGACCGTTTGAAGCAGGTGATTGACCAGAAGCGGCCAGAAATCAATAGAAATGGTGTTGTTTTCCACCAGGCCTCACACATCTTTGATGACCCGCCAGAAGCTACTGGAGCTCGGATGGGACGTCCTATTGCACTCACCGTATAGTCCGGACCTGGCTCCAAGTAATTGTCATCTCTTCCGGTCCATGCAAAACGCTCTTGGTGATACAAAGTTGGCCTCAAAAGAGGCTTGCGAAAACTGGCTGTCTGAGTTTTTGGCAAATAAGGAGGGGGGTTTTATAAGGGGGGAGGGGATAATGAAGTTGCCTTCTAAATGGCAACAAGTTTGCGAACAAAACGGCGCATATTTGACTTAAATTGTATAATTTTAAGTATGTTAAATGAAGCGTCAAATTTAGATCAGAAATACGACATTTATTTTTCCCTAACCCGATATAATGCATTGTAATCGTATGTGATCAACAAAACAGAACGAATGAAAAGATTTGAAGGAAACTGTACATGAAATGGGACCAACGATACGTCAAACAACTTTAATGGAGCTGATGTACCTGCCTGTCTGATGTACCTGATAAGTATTCACATCGGTATTCTGAATTCAAAATACAGCCATGTTGCTTCCTTAATTCACGGACTTGTAAATGTATTTAATGTTTTACATAGAATTGCAGAACTCAACATTGATATGGCCATTGAATGTTTTGCTCAGCTGAGGCGAGTATGGTACTACCCAACGATTGTCAGAGTCAATGTCTGCGTTGTTGATTTATGTGCATGATTGTCTGCCATTGTCAGGATTTTTTCGTTGATATATTAGACATCCGCGTACGCTTGTGATCGTATCGTTGGTGCAATCTATAGGAAAACGCCTTGCACATATTACATCCGCTATTCAAGGCGAGGAAAGTTCCAGATCCACTCATGAACCATGTTTGTGGTAACAATATCGAACAGTCACCCATATTCCAGAATCCGATTGGTTTGAAACTCGACTTCACGATTCGATCGACATTATCTTTTGCATCCTTAAATCCGTTCGTGTCAAATTCGATCGTTCTATGTTAATGTGGCAACCTTGCCTTGTCGCAAAACAAACGTCAAAATAATTCATCCGTATTCATGGAGCAATTCACTCTCTACCAGCTTGGCAGACCCGGAAACAAATTCAAATTGTTAAAATTTGAATGAAAATGATTACTAGATATCGTTTGAGTACATAGAAGGCACACTCCTGACCCTAACTCAACTTTTTTTTTTCTTAAATTTCCTTGCATTTCCATCAAAACATTATCTATAATATAAAGTCATCACCAGACATAATTTTCGTTCAAGATTTTCCCCACTTGCAGAGAATGTATTACGTTTTTACATAGAACACATTTAATATGCAGAGCTTATTTTTCTTTTCAAATGTTTGTTTTAAAGGCGTGTTTATTCCATTCGAAAATTCATAACCATTTGTGATTCTAAAAAAGGAAACACGGGCTCAATGTCGGTTATGTCGAATTGTATGGCAAGGTTGCCACATTTGCCACATACTCTATTGGACTTGAATCGAACGGTTTACAGATTACCGGTTAGTAGTTGATCAGTAGACAGATCTGGAGTTTCTGAGGTAATTACAATATCGATTTCCACATGGCCTATCGATTTTGTCGACTAACCAAACTAAAAATGTGTGTATGAGGTAATCCTCGTGTCTTTCATTTAACAGAATACATCCAGCAATATGTGGGACCGAATCCGACAGGACTTCATTTTTCGTTTCGACACATGCTCTCTACCTTCGCGCATATGTCGATCATAAATTGTTGGCACAGCTCGCGACATGGTAGATTCGTCCTGATCATACCGAATCATCATATGATGCAATTCAAAACAAGAAATGATGTTCATAATAAATGAATTACCTTTAGCGGAGTCTCGTTGTTTGATGTTTATGCAATATCCATTTCACTTCAGAACAGTTGGGGGATTTTTTGTCTAAGAGTCCTTTCTGACACACATGTTCCTGAGCTAGTCACTTAGATTATCTTCAAGGTGTATTGCTTGGCATACAAATCTCACCAAGTACTACTAAAAATGATGCAAGTAATAATACGATGATAAGGCGAACGTTGGAAACATTAGTGCTATTGAAGAATAGCATGGGGAAAGTCGTATGAACAATGTGCGTCAACGAAGAATTCCAGATTATGGTTTTTTCTTCGAATCACAATTCTTCGCGTCACTGTGTAGTCGCCTTCCATCCAGCAGATATTTTAGCAGGTTTGATGACAATAGCGTGATTGTCATTTTGTAAACCGAGCAAGTGTGATTTCAGGGTGTCGACTCAAAACTCGAAGAAAATTTCCCTGATATTCCCTGATTTTCCAGTAAATTTTCAGAAAAATTCCAGATGTAGACTAGTAATCAAATTCTTTACTAATGCTTTAGCTATAGTTCCTAAGATATTTAGTTAGCTTAAACAATGAAATATAAGAACGTCTGTCGATATATTCCAATGGAAAAAATGTTTGTGATTTTTAAATAAGTAAAAGACGACAGAGTAGTGTCGTAAAATCGTTAATCTTTCGGGCTTCTGTGCATTTCCCAAAATTTTCTTATTTCTTTCAATTTTCCTTGTTTTCTAGATAAAGAGAATGAGAATTTTGAACTCGTTGAATTAACTAGCTCAACATTTTTATTGATTCTATCCTTCCAAAGTGAAGCATACCATCGTAAACTTGTCGCATAGCATAAACGTTTCGGCAGAAATGTTTTTTTAAAAACATTCGGTATAAATGGAAAAGCTCTCTCAACGTTGGAGTTTCTACACGAGAGACAGAAGACCATATTGGTTAAAAAGTTCCGTAATCCTATCATTTCCAAAAAATGCTCCAGTCGGTTATTTTCCGGATCATAGTGAGCAAACTTGTTGCTTCTCTTCTTCTTCTTCAATGGCACTAACGTTCCTAGAGGAACTTCGCCGTCTCAACGTAGTATTACTTGCGTCATTTTTATTAGTACTTAGTTGAGATTTCTATGCCAAGTAACACGCCTTGAATGCATTCTGAGTGGCAAGCTCTAGAATACGCGTGATCACAGTGCAAGTCGGAGGAAATTTCTTTGACGAAAAATTCCCCCGACCAGACGGGAATCGAACCCGAACACCCGGCATGTTAGTTGTGACGCTAACCACTCGGCCAAGGGAGCACAACTTGTTGCTAGTTTTGCTATCAATATTGTTTTAGTACTAAGTCTGCTGCAGCTCCACTGATACGTTCAAAATCCTTCAAAGATTAAAAAAAAGCACTAGAGTCAACAGTCAAAAGTTTCTCGACTCGTTTTCCAGCTATTTTTTTAAATCGAAATCAATGCCGTCGAGATCAAGGATATATCAATGCCTTGAAAGCATTAAAAGCGAAAGCAGAACTCCGCATCCCAGACGAAATTTCAAGATTTGTCTGTCGTAAATTTCGGCGATTTTTTTATCCATCAATCTATTGATGAATCCGGAGCTATCCAAATTCAAGAGTTTTTCTTCTCCTTTGTAAAAGTCCAGTTGCAGCTCGCGTAACATGACCAATTCACGTTGGTAGGTTTGTTCAAATATATAATTCCCAGACCTTCTTGAAAAGTTAATCTCTGATGCTTGAGAACGCTCCAAGAACATAGACGTCATGTAACGATTTACCACCTCCATTTATTCTTCCTCCCAAAATCTGATATTTAGATGCAACTGCAGCCTCTTTGTAGTCTTGTACAAAGACTCGTCGAAACCAACGACAAAATATATCTTACGAAGTTTCATCGAGCTCAGAATTCTCAGCTTTAGAGTTCGTGGCAAAGTCTAATATCATCATGAAGCTCATTTTATCAAGCCCTAGCTATACCTTCTCAGCATTTGGTGTTATCAAAATTTTCTAATTACTGCAATAATAAAAATTCTAAATGACTGAATTTATTTTTTTTCCAGATTGATGTCGAAATTCCCTGATATTCCCTGATTTTCCCTGACATTATTTTAATTCCCTGATATTCCCTGATTTTCAAGGATTTTCAAGGTAGTCGACACCCTGGATTTAAAGTATGTCAATAATTCGTTGTGCTCATCCAAAAAAACTTCCAGCTCGCCGTCGATACGCCTGACTTTAGACGGAGTGAGGTTACTTCCGAATGCGTGGATGAAAGTTCGATGTAATGGGCGTGGCGCCATCTGTCAATTAACAACGTAAATTAATTCGTTCTGTAAGAAAATTGAACGACGGTTAAATTATTTAAACAATTTTTATACAAAAAATATTAAAGTCACGATTAAAAATAGGGTATGGGGATTTAAATTTGTGGTTATATGAATTGTTTAAAGCCAATTTTAAGAAAACAATAATTAGATCTTTTTCTGTATAGGGCCACACTAATCGGTATCAAATATATAGTAATCGGTATATAGTTTACAACCTATTCTCATGCCTACCAGAGTTTTTGTGCATAATTTCATCAAAATTGGTTGAGCCGTTTCGGAGGAGTTCGAAACACCGTTGACGAGATTTTTATATATAGACTAGCTGACCCAGCAAACGTTGTTCTGCCATTTAAATTATTTCTAGAGAATATTTGAATGTTTTAACGATCTACAAAATTATTCGAATGCGATCGATAAAAGAAACGAATGAAGGGATTTCAACGGAAGTTGGTATGATGTTTCATGATGCAATGTATTTCATTAATGTAACTGATATGTTTGATCTCTCAAAAGTTAAATGTAAAGAGAAAAAGTAATGGGTTTTTGTTGTAAAGTTGAAAAATGAAATAAAGAAAATCAATAGTCATATCGATAGATTTCACTAATCTGCTTTGTTGATATTTTTGAATTATGTTTGAATTAAAAATTTGAACATTATCAGTATTTATTCGTTGATATATTAGATATTCGCCTACGCTTACGATCGTGTCGTTGGTGAAATCTCTAGAAAAACGCTTTCTACATATTCCATCTACCATGCAAGGCGATAAAGGTTTCGAATCACCACTTGGACCATACACCATTATTGTGGTAACAGTATCGAACAGTTATTCATATTCCGGAATCCGTTTGGTTTGAAACTCGGTCGAATTTCACGATCACTCGATGTCGTTTAAATACATAGAAAACATAGTCCTAACTTTAACTTTTTTGTATATAAATTTCCTTGCATTTCCACCAGAACCTTATACATAACAAAAATCATCGTCAGACACAATTTGCTTTCAAGATTTATTCCCCAATTGCAGAGAATGTGTTGCGTTTTTGCATCGCACACATTTTTGATATTTGGAATTGACTTTCATTAAAAAAAATTGGTTTAAAAGTGTGTTTATTTCTCCCGAATACCCATTTTGCATTTTTGCTCCACAGAAATGGACCACGGAACTCAAAGTTGTCTACGTCGGATTGCGTCGCAAAGTTGACACATTTGTACAACTCGATTGGACTTAAGTCGAACGATTTTCAAAATGCAAAATTGCAGTCCGTTCGGATAATTTTGACTCTGACGCTGTTACGGCGTTGCTCATGATAGCGTGTCCCAAGTGAATGTATTTTTCCTCAAGCCACAAATAAAAGAGTACCTGTTCTAGATTCTAAGCATGGATATGTGAAAATTTATAAACGTAATAAAAACACATGAAAAGATTTCCACTTTCATATTAAAAAAAAACCATAAATATTGCAAACATGATTTTTTTAAGTAAAATAATTTATTTATTGTTAATATTCACTAATAACTTGTTATGTAACTGTAAATGACATAAACAATTTTGAAAATTAATTTTAAATAAATGTCTTTAAACATCAGATATTCTATTATAAAGCAGTCATTTTATAGATATATAGGGGTAAGTGGGGGCAAATTGGTCACCTGCTTGTTTGGTATTATAACTATTGGCTATAGATGCGGTATTGATAATCACCTTATGTTTGAAGCATTTCATGACTTTTGAGTCACCCTGTACTTCAGTAGAGCTGTCGCATGTCATAATATAAATAAAAACAGAAATTACTTTCTCGGTAGCAATTCGGCCGTAGTTCTGACCTACGGAATTTCTCGTGAAATTTAGTTTTTTTGCAATCTGATATGTTGGACAAATCATCAGTTTGGACGACTGTTCACATATTCTAGGAGAGGTGACCAGATATTTTGTTTGATCTCAGCGATTAATGAGCATAGAAATCACTTTGATGTTTGGGGGCAAAGTGGTCATAGGTGAAAAACGGCTTACAATGTTCTGTTCACTAAAGCTGATATACCTCATCACATTTTGCTCTTGGAGAGGTTTCCCTAGGAAAATATGTCACTTCAACTAAATCAAGCCTCATTATGGAACGTTATGGGTTTCTTACTACGATTTTGTACGCATGAGAAAATTTCAATTGGAACTATAGGTGAATAGGCCAAGCTTATTTCATACATGTACCTACTATATCAAATATGATTTGAACAAATTTGGACGAAAAAACGCATAAATGTATCCCATTTCGCTTGATATGTTAGAGTGACCATTTTACCTCCAAGCAAAATAAATGTTCGATTTTTCACCTTTTTTCTAATGATGAAAAATGTACTATTTTGAATTTTTATTTTAAAAGCCGTTTGCTATCTTGAACCATAATGAGTTGGACTATAACATTCTTCGAAAAACGCGAATTGAAGCGGCATGTGGACGCCGGAAATGGGCTTATTCCTTAGGGTGACCACTATGCCCCCACTTCCCCTACTAAATATAGGTAAATACTAATAGGAGTATCGGTAAGTTTTCTTCGTTCTTTTTCAAAAATTAATGCCTTATTCTGCAAAAATGGTTACAAATTTAATATCCATAGTGTTGCCCATCGTGCTCCCTTGGCCGAATGGTTAGCGTCATAACAAACATGCCGGGTGTTCGGGTTCGATTCCCGTTCTGGTCGGGGGAATTTTTCGTCAAAGAAATTTCCTCCGACTTGCACTGTGTTCACGCGTATTCTAGAGCTTGCCACTCAGAATGCATTCAAGGCGTGTTATTTGGCATAGAAATCTCAACTAAGTACTAATAAAAATGACGCAAGTAATACTACGTTGAGACGGCGAAGTTCCTCTAGGAACGTTAGTGCCATTGAAGAAGAAGAAGAAGAAGTGTTGCCCATCGCTAGTCACAACTTTTTTCCATCCAAATCATGGAACCCTTTGCGTAAATAATCGACCGGTTTGTCGGCTAACCACGAATCGATCCAATTTTTGACTTCATCAAAATTGGAGAAGTGCTGGTCAACCATGTTGCATCGATCGAAAAAGGTAGTAATAGGACGGAGCAATGTCTGGAGAATACGGCGGATGAGATAGGACCTCCCATTTCAGCGTTTCCAAGTATGTTTTGACCGGTTTCGCGACATGCGGCCGAGCATTGTCGTGCTGCAAAATAACTTTATCGTGTCTTTGCTCGTATTGTGGCCGTTTTTCCGTCAGTGCACGGCTCAAACGCATCAATTGTAATCGGTAGAGGTCCCTCGTAATGGTTTCATTCGGTTTTAGCAGCTCATAGTACACCATACCCAGCTGGTCCCACCAAATAGACAGCATATCCTTCTGGCCGTGAATATTCCGCGCAGCCGTCGATGTTGATGCATGGCCAGGGTATCTATATGTTATCCGACGTTTAGGATTGTCGTAATGGATCCACTTTTCATCGCCAGTAACGATTCGATGCAAAAAAACCTTCTCTTTTATGCCGTTGGAGCAGTTGTTCGCACGTGAAAAGACGGCGTTTGACGTCTCGTGGCTTTAATTCATACGACACCCAATGTCCTATCTTTCGTCTTTCGGATCATTCCCATTGTTTTTAAACGATCGGATATGGTTTGCTGAGCTACTCCAAGTGTATCTGCAAGTTCTTGTTGCGTTTGTGACGGATCTTGATCGAGTAAAGCCTCAAATTATTCATCTTCAAACTTTTTTGGCGGTCCGGAACGTTCTTCGTCTTTCAATTCAAAGTTACCTCTTTTAAACCGTGTAAACCACGTCTGACACGTTCACTCAATTGGAACATGGTCACCATAAAGTTCCACGAAAATGCGATAGCTTTCCGCATCTTTTTTCTTCATATTGAAGTAATGAAGTAACACTCCCCGCAAAAACACTCTCGTTGGTACGAAATTCGGCATATTCGAAGTGGCAAAAAACTATGTTGTTTACGCTTCAAATTTTTGACACATACTGAAAAAGACGCGCAATGGCAGTAGCTTTCCAACGAATGTCTGGAAATTTTTTTCACTGGAATAATTATCACGTTACGGCATCGCCATCGAAGAAACTCACCGGTACACCTAATAAGTTCGGTCTTTCTAGTGTTACCCAAAATGGTAAGGTTACTTGACATGTAAATCTGCCGTTTTTTTAAAGTAAATCTGCCGTTGATAATACTTATAAATTTTGGAATATTCTTATGAGAACTGAACAGCTGATATTATCATACAGGGTGGGCCATTTAAAGTGGAAGGATTTGTTTTTGCAATAGCAAAGTAAAGAAGTGGACTTTTAAAATTTTTTTTTTTTTAAATTCATTTATTTTGGTCCAAGGAGATTTGTTCTAACTACTTTTTGATTATGATATCTCGTGAATGACCGCAAAATGTGGCCTTTTTTCGGCATTTTCCATCACTTTGCCCAATGTTTCGGCCGATATGGCAGCAATTTCTTGTCGGATATTGTCCTTCAGCGCAGCCAGTTTTTCGATATTAATCTTCCGGGGAACATTTTGCGCAATAATTTGGTCGTGACTGGCATTACCAACACTACCAGACGATATAAATTTGGCATATAATCGACGTATAGTGTTGTCTCCAGGCGATGTTTTAACTTTATTTTTATTTTTCCACGCACGTTTAGTTAACACAATTGAGAAGTTATTTTGAATGTACAGCTGAACAATTTCAGCGCGTTGTTTAGGTGTGTATTGTTCCATGGTTAAAATTGTACTGAAATGACGCTTCCATGTATGACATTTGTTAATCTGACATCTCTGTCAAAAGTTATGGGGTTGCCAGATGCTTCCACTTTAAATGGCCCACCCTGTATTTGAGTCGAATTAATCAACAAAATTGACATTAAATTTACTTCAATCTGAGCATTCAACAATGCATGAAAATATCTTGTTGAAATTTTAACTGTTTGTGTTACAGCGAAATATATTCAAGGTATTATAGAAGTTGGACAGAGTGTAGATTACCGAAGAAAAAATTACGCCAAATATAGTCCTATGAATCGTATGATGAACCTGTGTAACGAACACAGTGGAATCATTGATGTAATCACGTCAAGAGACTTAAAGACTATCTGGATAGAATGAGATATAGTTGTATCTGACGGTAAATAATTATATTTGATATCTACGCTGGATTGATGAAATAAATAAATAAATAAATATTTGGATTAAGTACTTGTTAAATGAACTAATTATTTCGCCGGCTTTCTTTATTTTTAAGTAAATAGTATTGAGTAGTATTAAGGATTCATTTGTCTACATAGATTGTCGACAAATTAATAAACCGTATGGTTCACCACAGAGTAGCGCATTAAAATTACTGTCGCCGAAAGAAAGAAGTTAATTTTTCTAAAAAACCACGAACATGTTTTGGAATGAATCAAATGAATGAGTTTATTACAAAGAATATTTTTGTTCAGTCACAGTGTTACTTATGGGAGGACAACAGTAACAGTTCTAGTTTTTATTCTCATGCTCCTGAATTTATGATTTGTACATTTCACAGATATCAAACACACGTTCTGTCAATCAACACAGTCTTGCGACCCTAACACCCTTTCCGGCTACTTACGTTAGATGCTTGGCTTGAACTGTCCACCAACATTGCCAGATGAACCTTCTTAACAAGAAAAAAAAACCTGTTATTCTGGTTGATCCCTTCCTGCATTCAATCTTTGTCATCGTCTTCCCGAAACTTGAACTGACCCTTTGATATTAAGAATCATCTTACGACATTTACGAGCGCATCAGCTCCCGATCCCACGGTTCAACTTTTTCAAATTTTGTTCAAGAAAATCTCGTTTGTTAGTCATAGACTGTGAGAAAGGACGCTGAACTCAAAATTAACGAAAAATTTTGTCTAGAAACCTTGTATTCGGGGTGAACAATTAATCATTCAACCGCACATCAGCCCAAGCCACACACCATCGGAGCATCATCACTCAAACCCCGTTCATGTTTCGGGAAAGGGCAAGTGTCAGAAGCCAGCAGAGAATCGGTTTCTGCCCCCTTGATTTTGCCCGATACGTCGGGTTCGGTTGTCCCATCCCAAGAAGGCACGAAAACGAAAACTGCGTGCCCTGCCAAGGGATAGACTCATTAAATATTCTCTTTTGCCGCCATGTTCCGCTCGTCTAGTTCAGAGGCCAGGAGTGGCAGAAATTTGCTAAGCCCCGAAAGGTTCATAATTCTCTTGGCTTATCCACGTGCCATTCCCGGGAATGGGTCGGCACCCCGTCCGCACATCGTGCACACCCTCTCAGGCGGGCCAAGAAGGAGGACGGTAAGATGTTGCGAGGTCGCACACGCACACGGAAGGGGAAGAAGGACTACACGCTCGGGACGGTTTGTGTGCACCCTTCTCGGAAGGGAGGAGTTCCATTAGGGATCTATCCCCGCCAATATACTATTAGATAATCAAATATTATGTAAATATAGTTCCCGTTTGTGTGGCCAATGTTTAGCTTTCGGAAGTGAGGGGGTCAAAAAGGGTATCCTTTCGATGAACACTTGTACACCTCTTGCTCGGGCTGTTACTGAAGGGTAATCCTTTCGAATAGCCATGGAAATTATGCAGCGCCCTCCTTTTTGGAATTAACCCGCAATCAAGAAGGTCCGTTTCTGGAGGTATAACGAACTCCGATGGATTTGATTTGGCTACGGGACGCAAACGGAAGCATTTGGAATAATTGATGAAATGAGTTCGCAAGAAATTATGGATTTTAGTTTGATGTAAGACTTTGCTGCAGTATGGGGGATTACAGGTGAGAAGTCTTCTCTTTTGAACATTTAAATCATTCAGATACTTTTTCTTTATCACTTGAAACATTGGCATCACTATCGCCTTTCTCACCCAATTTTATAACACTTTAAATTTTTACCATCCGCAGTCCGCAATTCCCTCCATTGTACGGCTTTCTTCCTACGAATCGCGCCCAGCAGCCACCCCAAAGCTTTTCCGTATTTTCCTCGAAAGAAACCCCCAGCTTGCACGAGTCGTGAGGAAAGCCAAAAAGGGAGAATTATTAAATTCAATGGTAAAAGTAATGACTCCGTACTTTTCCCGGAACGCTCCTCCGCATGCGGAGCGGAACCGGTTTTCGGACACAACTGATTAAAATGCGGGTTCGGGGTTTTCACACCCTCCAGTCGGGCCGCGAACGAAGGCCTACCAGGGGGTGGCGTTGGTCTTGATGATGGTGGTGGCACTTTTTACGAGAGTATCTTGGACGGATCCTTGCGTCGAATTTCAGGCCATTTCGGAGCCGAGTTAGAAGTCGGGTTGTGGACCGTACCGTAGAAGAGTAAATACATAGCCGAAGGAAAGGGACGAGCGTGTTAATTTTAGAAATTTTCTACGGCTCTCTGGCACTAATCGAATTGCAAGCCGAACTGAGCGGCTAACAAACGACGATTCATGCTCTGTCCGGTTTGATGGGGACCATAAATTAAACAGCATTTACATAGATTTTTGCCTTTCTTATTATTGCAGACCCTCGAAGGTACGGAAAATCAATGAGCGGTGATGTTTGAGCTGGGGGAGGGGCCCAAAACTGGAAAATAATTACAGCATCCTAAAGCATTTGCCCAAAAACTAATTTCTCAACCCCGGAACCGGAGTAACTCCCACACATACACACACATCCATTAGTTATTACTCTTCAAGATGGATGTTGGGTTACTTTCGGTCGGAGGGTACCCCACAGACATTATTTTTCTTCTAGCGTAGGAGACATCTATGCTTGCCGTTTACATACACGGCCCCAACTTTACACACGCATTGCAAGCCGTAATGTAATCCTCCGACCAATTATATCGTCCCTAATAAATTACGCTTGTGCTTCTGCGAACTAATTTAAATTTATAGACATACTTTAAGCGTTCCTAAAAATGTCCCATCCCAGAGACACCGAGTTCTACGGATCGGCCGCAGGCTGCGATTTTGACGCTGTTTAATGCCGGATGAGTGACACCGAGTTTTGGTCCTGTAGCTTCCTCTGTTGCGAAACTGCTGCGAAGTCCATCGTTTCATTACACTTGATTAAAAATGTTCGTCTGCTTGATACGGAATTGAAATTTTATCCTTCTGTCATTAGGTACCGTTGGGTTTGATGGCGATGAAAAACTTTCCTTCCATTCGCTCACTTTTGGGGCGGCAAATCATGTGCTGCACGAGTTGCAGCACAGTTTAATTTTGTTAAGTGATTAGTCATGAATTACTATCAAAATTCATCTGACAAATCCTTACATTCCATGATTTACTTTTCGGAACAGTTTATTCACATTCCGTAGCACGCCCAAAGGCAGTTTCAAATCGTTATATTTTGAATGAAAATAATTACTTGTAACTTTTCAATAATCAAAATACGTAATCCTAATTCTTACTTTACAACTGTGTCAATCAATTTTCTTTGATTTCTTCTTATATCAGACTTAGTATTCTCATGTCTTTTATTCTTGGATGTTTATGCAAGTTTATCTCTTGTCCACAACTGTAATTACTTTTTTTTTTCACAAGTAGGGTGCTAAACACCTAATTTTTTTTTAACTTGAACTCATGCGGAGTCAATCAAATTTATTTTCCAAGTGCATTTAGCATTGAAAAAAAAGTCTTGCAACTTTTTCCTATTTTTCCCATCTGTTAAATGTTTCTCGGATCAATGGAACAAACGACTTTGTGACTCGGACTTTGTTTATTTACGTTTTCGGTCGCACCAGAGTTTCACCCAAGAAAGATTATCCTTCTGCAGAAATCTTTCATTACTATGTGACGTTAGATTCCTGCTACACGCAGCTGAGAGACGTAGGTATCAGAAATTCAGGAAACGTTTATTCGAAATATTGAAATTCTTTGACGGTTTCAATAGTTATACCTAACTGCAACGTTTTTTTTTTTGTAAAACATAGGTTGAATACTGCAAGAAAATGAGAAAAACAAACTGCGACAGCCGAGGTACATTCATTTAAGTCATTCAAGTGTATTGATCTTGATTTTTTGCCTTTTGAATGAACTCGAATGAAATAAGTGTTGTAGTTTGTGTATATTGAATTAGTATTAGTATTAAGAATCAAGGTGGTTCCCATGGCCTAGTGGTAAGCGTTGCGCTTGCCAATATGGGGGCTTCGGGTTCGATTCCTGTTCGAGTCAGAAATTCTATCGTCATAGATCGTTTTTCTGGCTTGCACTGGTTCAGGGCAACTGTCTAGGGTGTGGTGGGATGAGCATATATTGGGCATTGTCAGTACCCAAGAAAAGGCACAAAAACCCGGAAACAGCTCCTCTAAGCGAATTGACGCCGCTGTAAGTGTCTTTGCCCAGTTCTGGTGGTACTCGGGACGTAAAGCGTCAGTATCACAATGGTCCTCCTGCGGGATAATGGGGTTGGTCACAGGTCTTGCCAGCCGCACCACTAAAAACACCAAGCAACGAACGATACACAAGAAGAATTAAGCGTTAAGAATCATGAAAACTAACTCACGAGATAAAAATAAACTGTTATCAAGTTTAGAACACCTCAATAATAATGAGGTTTCAGTTTCTGCCGAAATGTCAGTTGGTCCCTGATGATTTTGAAAGCTTGCATTATTTTATGGAAAAAATGTAGTTCGTTCATTTGTATTCGATTTTTTTTTACTTTTAAAAACAATACTTTTCCTATGCACTGTATTCTTCTAGTAAAAGTAACATAACATAAACAAAATTCGTGACGTTACAGATTTTGTTTATGCTGAAAATTTTCCCACCTTATATTTTCCATCTCGTTGCAACCTCGTGTTTCACAAAATTATCGGAGCAATTCCACGCCAAATCAGTCGGCCACATCGCGATCCTCTCCGATTTTCCGAAACATTGTACATGTGGTGGCAGCTACCTGAATTCTCAATATCACAATATCAGATGACCAATTTTAATTACGACTGATTTTTAATAAGAACGTATCCAGACCTTTTCTGCAAAAAATCATAACTTTAAATTCAGATGTCCAATTGAAGTATGATGTACAGCAAAGTTGTTGGGAAACATATGAAATATTTAGGAAAAAACTACATTTCAAATATACAATTAAAAAATCAGACTCTAAAATGTTATTAAATTGAAATTTTTGATACCTCAAATCATCCCCTTTCTATATTCTTTCAAATATCTGCAAATATTTAACAAAGTTTCACTTATAGTGGTGTCGTGTCGAATACACCAAAATAAAGATTCTTTTAAAAATTCATGAAATTTCAAAACTTCGTGAGAAATTTAAGAATTTAATTTACATGCGATTATACATCAAATTCTATATATATATAAAGTTGTATTCTATGACCAATCGTTCCCGAGATATAAGCAATGTTAAATAATGAAATGAACTGAACAAAATTAATATTCAAAGTATTGCCCATCGCTAGTCACAATTTCATCCCATCTTTCTGGCAATGCACGGATCCCTTTGCGGAAATAATCGGCCGGTTTGTCGGCTAACCACGAATCGATTCAATTTTTGACTTCATCAAAATTGGAGAAGTGCTGGTCAACCATGTTGCATCGATCGAAAAAGGTAGTAATCGGACGGAGCAATGTTTGGAGAATACGGCGGGTGGGATAGGACCTCCCATTTCAGCGTTTCCAAGTCCGGAACGTTCTTCGTCTTCCAATTCAAAATTGCCACTTTTAAACCGTGCAAACCACGTAAACCGTCTGACACGTTCGCTCAGCTGGAGCATGGTCACCATAAACATCGAACGAAATGCGATGACTTTCCGCAGCTTTTTTCTTCATATTGAAGTAATGAAGTAACACTCCCCGCAAAAACACTCTCGTTGGTACGAAATTCGACATATTCGAAGTGGCAAAAAACTATGTTGTTTACGCTTCAACTTTTTAACATATACTGAAAAAGATGCGCAATGACAGGGAAATCGGCATTGCAAATGAAAGTAGGGGGAGCTTTTGTTCCTACCGAAATGTGTTCGTTAACAGAGACATCAAAACCAAGATGTCTAGGGGAAATCGGCATTGCAAATATATGAAAGACGGGGGCATCTTTATATTACAAGTAAGGTGAGTGATACGATTAATTCTAGCAAATAAAAATTAAATTTGGAACCTTAATGTTGGTTGCTTCGTGAAATTTCATATCAATGACCGATCGTGTATTGTGAAAAATTTATCACAAGTATAGTGTAATATTGTATATGGTAGCAGTTGTGTTAAGGGGGTATTCTAGTGTAGAGACACGAATTTCGGACGTTTTTTCGAACTCCGTAAAAATAAAACAAAGAATATTTTTACTATCCATTATATCATTATTCGTTTATCTATCTTTCAACAATAAAACAAAAATAGGACGGAAAAAAAATATTCATAATTAGAATAGTTACATGCTGGTGAAGTGAGGGTATTCAAAAAAAAGTTGTGCCATGGCGTACACGATTCCAGTCCTTCTCGTTATCTGAAACAAAAAAATCGAACAGATTCTGAATCAGTAAAGATGTCGCTATGGCATGAACCTCGGACAAGTCAAAAACATGGGTTTTAACAAAATGGCGGCCGTTTGAAAACAAAAATGCTGTTTAAAACGTTTTTTTTTTGCGTTTACCGATTTTTTAAAAATAGTAAAATTAAAAAGTTATAATTTTTATTGGTTCATGCGATAGAGAGATGTATGCAGATTATTTTCATATAAATTTGACATAAATCGGTTCAGTAGAACTTGAGATATCGTGTACGCCAGTTAGAAAAAAACTAGTTCCGAGAGAAACGCGTTTGAAGTTCATTGTGATGGCCGTAACAGGTTAGATACCACATCACTAAGATGGCTCTAACTAGGTAAATAATAGGATTTTCAATAAGTCCTTTCTAGAGTATATTCTTGAATGCCTAAACTACAGAAATATGGTAAAAAAAAAATTTCGATTTTTTCAGATTTCTAGACTAGAAGACCCCCTTAAAAATGACTTGATATATGAAACGATTTATTTCAATTTTCATAAATAAAAACCAAGGTGCTCGAGAACGGGTCGTTTGGTTTAAGCTCTCTGTTTTGTTGTGTTCATTTTCAGTCAAAGAAAGTTCATACGGCGAGAAAAATTTGGCAAGTGAAGAAATATTAAAAAAGGGGTTCCCGATATGCTCTACATATAGTATTAGGTGCTGTTAGTTCAATTAAAATTCGCATTGGGTTGAATAAACAATCAGAAAGTGAAAGTTACAAAAGAAAATTACCTTTTCCATTTCGAATAAGTTTCTCCTATATTAAAGTAACTTGTTGCTACTAATGAGAAAAAATGTTAATTGTGTTCGGTAGTAGTAATTATCTTCTATAACATTGGTGAGTTTTTTTTTATTTCATCTATACATAACATAGAAGGCATCTCGTCTAGTATCACAGAGGGCGGTTTTCATCATATTTCGTTCCACTTCGGTATCTTTTATCTGTTACGCACCATCCAACGACTGTTTACCATCCTTCTGTCATCATCACTCGGTAAACACTGGTGGAGTGAAAAAACAATATCCAACAACCAACCAAAACGGCCCTTTTTAGGGCCATCAGATCATAATCAAGAGGTTTAACGATGTAATTCTTCAAACATATCCAAAATCAACAGATAGGCTAACGGAATCCTCCTGTGACTTTATTTTTCATAGTTTATTACTTTGCATACTTTGTTTCACCCTTATTAACTATAGTTTGAGTTTCAACAGTTTTCACCTCGCTAGTCGAAAATGCTTCTCCCCTTTTACGTCGAAGAATTCTAATGAAATGATCCAAAATAAAAACAACTTCAACAGCATTGTTTCTTCCAACAAAGCTGATTAATGTCTATCCGATCTTTGGTAGAAAGCAACCATAGTTTGCGGCACGGGTTTTCGAACAAATCGTATAGTACAACAAGACATTTTTTTTCTTTGTACTCAAAATACGGTGCAGATTGATAAAATGACGGGACAATAAAAAATGGTCAAAAAAACGGTACTGTCGCGTTAAAAACGGTACGTTTGGTGAGCCTACTTATAGAACATCCGTTCTGACCGCATTTCTCCTTCCGTTCTACTCTCAGAGTTTCGCAGTAACGTTTGATCACGCGACTCAATATTCCCAATGGGTAATTTTCTACAGCGTTTTGACGTAGAACTACGTCTTTCAGAAAGGGTGCCAAATCAGAAAACAGGTCACGTTTTTATGAAATAAAGTTAACGTTAATAACTATTTTCACTGTGAACGAATGATTTGCATACCAATCGAATCGGAAATTCTCAAATATTTGTTAGATATGCTATACATTACAATTCGCTTATCTCTAAACGGTTGAAATTCATGAAAATTGGAAGAATTTCCTTTCTCCCATATATTTATTCTGCCGATTTGAGGGCTAACCCTACCCGTATTTCGAATGCTTATAACTCGAACATTTCCTAATGGATCGGAATAATGTTTGCATCAATTGATATATAGGAAATATTTCTACGCGTCTGTCACTATTAATAAAATGTTATTTTTCATGAGATGATCAATTGAATAACTGTCAAATGTCAAGTGTTATCTAAACGCCCTTACTGCCATGTTTTAATTGGGCCGTTTTACGGTTTCTCTAACACAAACTTCAAAATCGACGAACCTGTGGAAATCCGCTTTGCAAATACATGCAAGTCGGGGGTATTTTATGGTGTTGAGTACTTTTGTACTCGCTTGTCGTTATGCAGATCGGAATATGTTTCCCTCAAACGTTTTTAAACTGAGAAGCCTGGGAAAATCGTCATTTCAGATACTAGAGGTGAATGAACTTTCGCGGTTCGGGAACTACGTAAACATGAGATGTGCAATAATTTCAGAGGGAAATGTAAAATACAATGATCGTTTGACAAATCTTCCGTTCACATATTTTGGTAGTCCTAGGCATCATATCAAACATAGAAGGACGTTCATCAAATTTACTTGTAACGAAGAACATAATTTATTACAAAAATTTCGATGGGGTTTCTTTTGGGGTTCTTTATTCTATGACGTTTCGACCACTTTCGCTTGGATTTCCACAAGGAAATCACTTTTCTGTGAGAATACCACCGAAAGAAATAACGAGGTCACTTAACGTGGTTTTCAAAATACGCCCTAATATGGAAAAAAATCAATATCAGTTCGAGCTAGTTACGTGTGTTGAATGCTCTCCTCCTCATACCAAATTTTGTGTGTAAATTTGATTGCACCTTTCAGTGTGCTTGTGGACTAAACTGCTCCATGCACGATTCGTTTATCACCCAAAAAAAAAAAGTGGATTTCCACTTCATCGAACAACGTTCAAATTGCGTATTTAGGACACTCTTCGAACGAACCGCAGATATTGCGCATGTCATTGATATCATCGTTCGCCATTTTTGTTTGTGAATATTTTGGATAGTATTTTAAAAATGGCGATCAAACTTGCAATTTCTGCACGCATGCGTGCAAACTACAAATTTCTTTTTATTTCGTCGTATCATCAATATTCGTATTAGCTTGGTGGAATGGACTAAGTGTCACGGAACAAACACAATCAGTATTCGATTACATAACACAAAACTTCTATTACATAATATATAACATCTGTTTCATCAGGAATTCAACATGTGCTCTAATTCGATCGTGGATTAGGTTATTGTGTAGAATCGACGATAATGATTAATTTCAAATTAAATCCACAAAATAAATTGCTTAAAAAGTATCTCAACTGAATATCGTTGTTACGTGAAATAACATGTTGTGTCACTGTTAATCACGCGAACAGCCCGGGATTCTAACAGCTGTCAAGCTTAGATGTTAAACCGAAGCACAAGCTCGATATTTCGGACTTTGTATTTTTGAGTGGTTCTACCATGACTATGTTTTGCGTTTAGTTTCATTGCGCAAAAAAGTCCCCTAATCGTGTTACCTATAGTTTTCCAATATTTCAGTGAGTTGCATGATTTGATGCCGCTTGACATTTTCAAAAGGAGCAATAGATTGGGTTTACGCGGTCAATCATCGAACTATTGAAAAACAACATTCGAAAACTGATCTAAAATTATCGTAAAAGGTTAAATAGACGCAAAGGTTCTTCGAGCGGACATATCAAAATTGTTTTATTAACCGGACACTATCCGAACAGCAAAACGGCATTACATGGAATGCTCCGCATGTTTTGCGACATGGAAATACTGGCTTTACTAATGAAATTTAACATCTAACCAGTTTGGAAGATTTGTTACTCGAAACGTTATGTCGTACTTGTATTGTTTACAGTGACTAAAAAATTGTGTCTCAGTTATTACATTGCATGTTATTACCACCAGGACACTTTCATGCGATGGTTTTTCTACGACTTTGGACGTAGATTATCGATCAATTTGCTTCCTCTTTTGGCAATGAAGCATCACACAAGGTCGCTTTTTGTCGTTGTTTTAGGGGGGACCACCATCGTTCTTTCTTATTGGATGGCACTAACGTTCCCAGTGGAACTATGGCCTTCTCAACATAGGTATAACTTGCGTAATTTTTATTAGTAGTACTTTGTTGAGATTTCTATGCCGGATAAAACGCATTGAATGTATTCTGGAACGACAAGTTTCAGGATACGCGTAACCACAGTGCAAGCCGGAAGAAATTTCTTTGACGAAAAATCCCCCGGCCAGAACGGGAATCGAACCCGAACTCCCGGCATGATAATGTGGGACGCTAACCACTCGACCACGGGAGCACGGGGAGCCCCATTTTCTTGGTTTTTTTATTCGGATGTTTGTAATAAAGTGAAGTGTTCGGGTATTTCATTATTGTTTAACGTATATTTGAATATGTATTTTCCATTTTTTGAGTGCCGAATAATGATTATTACCCTGTTGACAGCTGGATGCGTAGATGCTGTCTGAAAATCGGTAAATTTGACATGATTTGATAAAAAATTCCAACCAAATCGGTCGAGTACATCCACTAGTTGGAAAAACATGGTTTCGAGAAAAACGCGTTTGAAAATTCGTACACAATGCTATATCCCTTGAGGTGACTCCATATTTTTGACTGTAACTTTCCAACTAAATCAAATATAGAAAATTCCTTTTGAAACCACATTTCTGAGGGCATAAGCTTCCTAAAAATGCAATTCAATTTTTCGACTTTCCAGACCGGGACCACCTTAATGAATTCAATGAAATTATCAACCGTATAATGGTATTCGATTCTCACTTCTGACATTCTTCCAAAAATGGAAGAAAAAGTGACGAACCAGCCGAAATGTGTTGAAAGTCACTATAAGGTAAATGATTTTGGTTTGTCCAGTCGAAAATATGATTATGGTTTGTCCACTTTTTCGAATGCTCTAATTCAGCACACCTTTGTCAAATCAGGTATTCGAATGTTTCAAAACATATAAATAAAATTGTATTTGTCGTGATTTACAGTAGTTTTGTAGTATACTTTTACGGAATCACATGTCTTAAAGGATTATAAAATACACCTTCTGTTGGTGTCAATGGGCCCCTCATTCGAGCTAACTTTTAATCGATCACCAGATAATTATTTGGCACGTATTCAGACCTTTTCTGGATTATAACACTTACAAATATTGTAAACATCATGCGTGTACACCATTTGTATCATATTTACATAGCTAAACCTTTAAATTAACGCATTTTGATGAACTCAATTCTGATCATGAGTTGTCTTATTCAATAATGTTGTTTTATCCACATAATTTCTATGACAACCGCTTGGCGCACTGCAGTTTGTTTATTGTGTCCCTCGCGTATAGCAGCAATTAAGTTTCTCTGTGTTGAGTGTGTTGAGGTGGACACTTTTAAAATGCCCAAGAAAAGGCAGTATTCTGAAGAAAGCCTAAATTATGAATGGATCAATATGATGACAGTAAACTCAAGCAATGATAAATGCAACATCTACTTGAGAATTCGAATGTTTTCATTAAAAAATCTCTTTGAGAAAAATCGTTAAAAAACATAAAAATTTGAATAATTTCAACGCCTTATGGTAGAATTAGCAACTAGAGACGTGGGACTTTTCAACAAACCCAAACTCGTATCGATTATATGTGATTTTCATGAAGAAAAATCGATTTGCATTTACTAGTTGCGTAAAAACACCCTAAATCGGACAAACCAAGATCATTTACCCTAATAGAGAAAAAAAAATAATTTAAATTTCATGACACTCTTGTCTGGGGTAAAGAAAAAAAGTACCGTGAATGATACCTCACGCGAACTGATTTGATAGATTAAAAAATGTAAAATCGAACTAACTTGTCCACTGTTGTTTGTGGAAAAGTTAGTTCGATGCATTTTTGTTGTCAAGCAATGCGACTTATCTTGATTGTGAATCACATACGCCTATGATGCTGTTGAATCCTCGCGTGGATAAAAAACCAGTTTTTTGACGTAGGACTACGTCTTTTATTTCTGTACCGGGTGTAAGTTCAACGTTTCGAAAACGAGAGAGTGACGCTTGGAGTGCAAGGTTTCGAACGTTAATACCTCTTTGTCGGCGGAACGGAGGGGGATTATTTTTTCATTCGAAAGACAAAATGTTAAAGAGTTGTATGCTTGCTACCTATTGACTCGAAAAATTGTTTCAATAGGCTAAAAATTGCTTTGAAAACACATATGGCTATCGAAATCATATACAAACTGGCGCACGCTCTGAAAACACATTTAGTTGATGCGGTGATGTGAGATGAGGACGGTCACACGCAGACACATATGCATTATTATCTTCTTTTCCAATTCCATTTCTTTTCTGCAGTCGGACCGAACGGAGCATTTAGCGAAAACCGAGGTATCGATGATAGTTCGATACAGATGGGTGCCATTGACTATGGATTTGAAGTGAAGAATACGAAATGGTTGATACGATGTAGTGGATATTTCACCATATCAAAGAAATCACATTGAAAATCATTTGTTTACGAATGCCGCAATCGATCGTCGTTTCCAATTGTTGGGAATGGGGAAATATTTGTGCTAAGTACTAAGTATGTGCACCCGTGGCCGAGTGGTTAGCGTCCCACACTATCATGCCGGGTGTTCGGGTTCGATTCCCGTTCTGGTTGGGGGATTTTTTGTCAAAGAAAATTCTTCCGGCTTACACTGTGGTCACGCGTATTCTAGAGCTTGCCACTTTAGAGTACATTCAAGGCGTGTTATTCGGCATAGAAATCTCAACCAAGTATTAATGAACGACGCTAGTTAATGAATACGTTGAGACGGCAAAAGTTCCACAGGGAACGTTAACGCCATTCAAGAAGAAGAAGGCGAGGAGCATTCAGAAAGAACTGTCAGTAAAATCGCCAAAAATCGAAAAATGCTATTTATTCAAAAAATTCTATAAATTCTCTCGTCTATATTGGGGGTCTTCGTAGCCTAATTGGTTGCGTGTCCGTTACTCAGCGAACGATCATGAGCTCATAACTCAGGGCTCCTCAACTGACCACCTTTCTGTGTTATTCTAGCTACTATATCCACGCAACAATCATCATGTGACGGTAATCCCAGTCACTTACCGCTCACATTTTCGGTCTGCTGCATCGGTAATTGGCACTATTGATAACAGAACAATGGAAGCCTCAGGAAGCGCTGTGAACAGCCCAACTGTTAACACTCGAACAATAGCAATATTCTTACGCCGAAAAAGGCGACATGAGTTGTGCATCGATAGAATAGGAATTCTCTTACGCCTAAACGGCTGTGTAATAGATAAAAACAAATGTTTATCGATAAATAGCGATACTCTTACGCCTAAAAATGGTAACAGTGTAATGTACAACAAAAGTTGTCTTAAGATAAAAAATGTACCCGAATGAACTCGGCTCTGTTACAGCTGAATTGCTAAACGAGCCTAATAAAATAAACTGTTGGGATAAAAAAAATCTATTACAGGCTTCCAGAGTAACTTCCCTTCTGATCAAATACACGATTCCCAGCAATTTTTCCACTTTAGGAAGGTCTGATAAAAAAGTTTTCTCCGAACTTCTTGAAAATAATGTTTTTAGCCCATTATTAACGTTAGGAAACAACGAAAAATCACAATGAACCGAATATGGGGAGCAAGGAGGGTGTGGTATAATGTGGATTTACCCAAGCAAAGGCAAAATTTAATCGCACAATGTCGAAAACTTCGGAGACAAAAACCAACATGATCTCAAAATACATATACTCATCCACAATAAACGAGTATAGGGACAATACTGACAATTGTTCTGGAAACAATAGAAACCCCGCTCGATAAATTGTTTCAATAGCTTTGAACACAGATAATTGACATCACACAAATACGTACATAAGCTAGCGCCACTCGGCAATCGCAATCGATCGTTGTTTCCAATTGTTGGGAAAGAGCATTATTTTTGCTGAGTAATTCCGATGAAGAATCTATCCCTTCCTTAAGCGTCGATAATTCTGTTTCGGATCAACGAAATGGTATGACAATCATTTTATGCAAAAAATAAAATGTCCAATAGGAATGTGCTTGCTACTTATTGACTCGAAAACTTGTTCCAATTGCTTAAAAATAGCTTTAAAAACAGGCTATTGAAATCACACAAATCCGTATGAAAGTGGCGCGCCGCTCGGAAATCCATTCAATTGTATTGCGATGTGAGATGCGGAAGAATAATCACTTTATTCGAAAGATGAAATGTCTAAGAGTTATATGCTTGTTACTTATTGATTGCTAAATCAACGTTAGTCCTACGTCCACCTCGCGGTTATGTCACATATATAACCCACTTCTCGATTTTATCAACCAAAACAAATTAAAGTTTATATACACTCAACTCAATGACTGAAGTGTATGCCGATTGAACGAACGCATAACCCCCAACGGCGAATCGATGGTAGTTTTAACTAATGATGTACACCGAAAACCCTTCCAACGCGGCCGATACTGTAGCTAAATGCATACGCGTGTGATCAATCAAAGCTCAACGTAATCTCGCGCGAACCGGAATTTCCTCCCTTGACTGTACGGAACCAACATTACGAGGTCCGTGGGCAACAAAGGGAATGGGGACGGAGAGGAAGTGAAAGGCGGACAGCCGGAACGGATGACGGGCATTAGAAAAGGGGCAGCGGATTGGCAGCATGCGCCAGGCGGTGATGGGTTGAAGGGATTTTGCTGTGAAAATTACCATTTTTTTTCGGTAGTAGTACACCACCCGGGATTCATCTTCCGCGAAAATCTCGCCCCAGGCGTTAAGACTTCGGAAAGCGGTGAAACGAGCTGCCTCAAACCTCAACCGGAGGCACACAAACACGGTGCGGAGTTAGTTTTCTAATATTTTAAAGCCCACCTCAGAAGGAACCCTCGGGCAAAAATTTCCGGAATAGAGAAAGGTCGCATTGGTAGGCACACCCCGCCAGTAGGAGGGGTGAAAAGGTCTCTAACGGGTATTCGCCGGCGCAGGGGACAGCCGGGACGCAATCAATTTTGTGGTGACAGGACACGAACACGGGATGTGCCTGAGAGTAGGCTTCGACAATCAAAATGGCGTAACGGGATAATCATTTCAAATTTTAAAGTAAACGAACCGAATGAGTCACGTGCTTTAGTAGGAGTGCACTAATGATGACCAGTTGATGATTAGAGTGGGAAGAGCATATTTGAAGTTCTCAACAAATTGGAATCGTTAATGATTCGTTTAGAAGTTTGGAAAAAATACATTTGGAGCCGACCGATTTCATTTATGTTTAGAACTTTGTTTTAACCAAGTGTGTATTATTATGTATTATTATGGGTATGCCGAATTTTCCATGAATACCCGTACTCATTTGGTACAGTCAGTGTAAAGCTAAGACACCCTTTCAAAATGTTCATGATTTACTCAAATCTTTTTACCGCGCGAGTTTCCAAAACCGTGGTAATTTCCATGTTAACATGGAAATGTTACTTTCATTGTATCGTATATTTACTCACGAAATTTTCTGAATCGTCATATACAGAACAGTACCGAAAACTTAAGGTAGCACGATAAAGAACTTTTTCATTTCGGATTACAATTCTCAATACAAGTAAACAAAAATGAAGACTAACCGACTAATCGTCATTGAGACGGCTGTGTCGCATTTACCCGAATTCAATTCATCCGAAAGATAGTTATCCGAAGAATATTTACCAGAATTCCATTTAGCCGAAACTGACATATACCCAAATGTGACAGCTATCCGAATGTGGAATCTACCCTGACGCCATATTTAACTGAATGCAACCTTTACCCGAATGTACTATTTACAACTATTTTGTATTAGAAGGTATATCCAGGGTTGCTAATTCTTATTTACAAAAATCAGGGAGAGTAAAAATGAAAATCAGGATAGTTCATATTGGGTTGTCCGGAAAGTTCGTGTCGGCTTTTGAAAAGGACAGCGCACTTCGGCTGAGTTTCTTGCGGGGCCCAAATTTGATTATGGGTAGCAACAAAAGAACAATAGAGACAAGCGTGAATTAATTATAAGGAAAAAAGTCATTATACGGGAACAGAAGAATCGGTTCCGAATACATAGATAATAAACAAAAGAAAGAATCAACATTATTCAAGTGCGGACTTCAGAGTTTTTTATATGTACGCAATCAGACAATTCTTATTTCCAACCAGGAAAATTTTGTATACTTATTATGGATAATTTTCAGTCTAGGGAATAAAAAGAACTTTTGGATGTTTGTCAAGATACCAGGGAACAAAGTCGGGGAAATCCTGAAAAATCAGGAGAAAGGATCACATTTCTACATTTACTGTTATCAAATACCACATATACGAGTAGGTAGAGTAATAACAAAAAAGCGGAGCTATGAAGAGCTTGAGCTTGAGCTTGGGTAGACTGTACAATTCGTAGTTGCTCTCCGTGATTGACCTGAACCAACCAAATTGAACAAAGAACACACAGAATGACGCTTGGGACTAGCAAATCATTCTCGTTGTGCAATTTTCGGTGATTCGAGCTTTGAATGATCAATAACGACGCCGGCCACGTCCTTACAGTCACCAGGGCAAAAAAGCGGAGCTATGAAGAGGTATAAAAAGTTGATATACACTCGACAAGAAAAAATAGAGCAACAAAGTGCGAAGTCGAAGTTCTAAGGTGATTTTTGAAATGCGCTAACTTCGTGAAAAATCAACACATGAAGATGAGATGTACATCAGATCAATTAAGATGATAGACATATCAAATTTAAGCTAAGAAAACTCGTTTCCGTAATTATTGATTGTATTTGTTTGACGCAAGTAATTAATACGTTGAGACGGCAAAGTTCCTCTGGGAACGTTAGTGCCTTTTAAGAAGAATAAGATTTGTTTTTCATAGTTTACATTAATGAAACGGATAGTAGTTTTGCTTCGAAGCCGGATAGTAGCGGATAGGATAAGGATAGGCAAGCTTCGATGCCAGATAGCCGGATATACGGCATTATATTTGCGAATAGGAAACTGGGAGAAACTGTATGTGTGCATGAAGCAATTACATTAAAAAAAAAACAAATAAAAAACAAATGAATATATTGAACTAATTTTAATAATGGTCGAGTAAGAATAAATACCACGGATTTAAATAAGCGAAAAACATGCATCAATTGCTTCCATTTCTGATTGAAAAACTGTCTTGAAGGATGATAATCTGAGAGAGGGCACACTCATTCGATGACACAACAGTTGTGCTTTATGGAACAGTGCATTGAGCTTCTTGAGGCATTTGAAGAAATGACAAAAATACTAGTTTTGATCTCTCCAGTCCGAGGTTGTTTCTTGTGTTGCTGCATAAAAAAGTATAAAGTGAAGATGAGACTGCACACAGAACACCGAATCTACCACGCATGAGAGCATCTTCAAACGCTGGATTGGGAATTCATTTCAATTACATATGAGAAGATACAAATTACCAATTTTCATTCTTCGAGTCAGACTATTTAGGAGCTCTTGAATCGGAAACAGCTCGGTAGAAAAACTTATTAGAATATTTAGAAATTTTCAGTGCATTTATGAGCATTTAAGTAATTAAACCTTATTTTTAACTAGTTGTTTTATTAATTTTTTGTTGTTTTGATTTATCTTGTGTTAATTACACAAGCTTTTATTTGATAGGTCGATCATCTGAATCTGAATAGTAGTTTAAAAGTTAAAAAAAAATAAAAACTCATTTTTGAGTTTGATTTTCAAACCATTCGAAAATGAAAAAAAAATAAAAAACTGGTCTAATATTTTTCGATGCAGAACAAAACTATCGAACATCTGAGAGCCACTATATCGGTTTGACATGGAACCTTTGAAAAATTATCACATCTACGAGAAAAGTTGGATTCTAGTCGCATAGATATAGTCTAGTCGCAAGGGAATATTGAACAAAGACTAAAAACATGTTAACTTTGGAAAATCATAACACGAAAATGAAAAACGACACCTCTCTCTCATTTTGGATATGTTGTGTAAAAAACCATACCTTTCCAGAAAAATATAAAAAATTATAGCACCCTTGGTCCCAAGATCATGTAAGCTATAAAAACCAAATACAATCAATAATTACTGAACCAATTTTGTCGCAAATGTAATATTTTTTTTACTTTATATTTTCTAAATTAGATTAGTTTGTTGACTTCAATTTGGTATGTTGATTACACATTTTCTTAATGGTGTTTACAAGTGTAATATCGCAATGCGGGAGTATGCAACAAATGATGAAATCCATACTAGGGTTTCAAATTGTATATTTATTTCAGATATATTTTTTTCCTCTCACTGTCTTTATTAGGCTCTGTAGCTCACTCACTTTTACGTCGTTTTGCTGGTCCCACTTGATTTTTTATTGTGTTCAGCTTAAGGCTCGCGGAACTCAGTTTTTGGCATTAGATTCACTGTTCACACATACTCTCGTGTACTGTGGTGGTGGATTGGTGTGGTATGGTGCTGGATGCGGCTGTGTGCGAGAGTGTGGCCTTGCGAGTCGTATACGGTCGTGGGATTGCGGCTACATGGAATTGTATTGGTGTGGGTGCATTGCTTTCACTCGCTTGATTTATTTCATTTAGTCAGTTGGGCAATCACATTTTCGTGAGAGCTAGGAATCATAGGAAAGTTTGATTGTGCAATGACTGACGAGGGGATGCAGGCTATTTTGTTCGCTTGGGGTAGTCGATTTCGGGTGGAGCGGGGGGACACTGGCAGCCGTACCGGTGCAGTTCTGTGTGGCTGTGTACTTCTTGCGAATGCATACGATTTGTGCAGCCGTATTGTCGCAAAGAGATGCATCAAATCAAACCAAAATGGAACTATTACGGAACTAGTATGAATATAATAGCATTAGTATGTTAATAAGCATGGAGGACGATTGTTTCTAGATAGGTTCTCAAGGTTACCTTCTCAGGTTTCCCAAAGATAATTCTTCGCCGTCCGTTTGGAGTTCCATGTACGCTTTATAGACAATGTATGAGTTTTTAAAGGATTTTTTTTAAGACAGGTCGGACTCGATTATCCGGAGTATTTAAAAAAAAAATTTTTCATTTTTAGATCAGAGGTTTTGAATAATTTGTTGCTATGCTATATAGGTTTGCTCATTTGAACAAAATTGAGGACAGGAAGTTTGTGTGTAGACATGTGACATTGAAATGTACGTTGTAATTTTGTATTTTTTCCCTCCTAATTCTTTAATTGTTTAATTATTCATTCTTCAATCATCCAAAAACTCTCCGGTTCTTTAGAGTTTTTAAAGGAGTTTTTTCTATGACATTCTCAGGTCAGAAAAATATCTATGTACTACGCACGAAAAATAACGAAATGCATGACCGGTTTTATAAGAATGTATATTTTCTTTAAATCTCATTTCGCCGAATAGTTAAGAGTTCACGTTTTTAGAATCACATCACTTACCGCAGTGAATCCTGATTTTTCTCAACCATTCCCACTAAAGATGTGCCATCCGCTCATGAGCTGTTCCGAAGAATCGACTCTTTGAAGTGAGTTGACGCGGAACAGCTCGCAAAAAAAATCAAACAGCTCTTCAGCTCACTTTGATGATGATGAAGGAGAGAAAAGAGCTGTAGAATTGAAGAGAGTGTGTGAGCTGTAAGATTCAAATGAACTGACCGTCTCTCGCTCTTCGTGTTAATACATCAGTTTAGTTTCATTTGTCCCTCGTCTTTTCAACTGTTATATTCGCGTTGACGGCATTGAGCTTTGTTTACCAGTTTAGGGGGCGCCAAAAATAATAATTGGCTCTCAGGCAGAATGAACACGTTTTTAAAATTCAAATTATTAATGAAAATTAACTTCTGTGTATCAAATGAGTATTCTATTTCAATGAAAAACACTTTGTTTGCAGGCGGTGCAAAAATCTCATAAGATTTTTTTTTTTTTGAAGAAAACTTTCTATTGTAATGTAAAGCCTCAGTAAAAATGTCGGAAATGTTGTACTCGCCGAGTCTGTTGTAAATAATAGTCTGGAATACGTGTTTCAAGTAATTAATAATATGGTGTGAAAAATTTCATTTGAATTTTAACATTTTCAAACTGGCTTCGTGGCTATCGAGTTTGGGACCCAAATTGAAAGTCGGCACTGACAACTGAGCTGAAGAGCTGTTCATAAAGAACAGCTCATTTAGATGAGCTGATATGATCAGAGCTGTTCATCATGATGAGCTGATTTGCACACCTCTAATTCCCACTAACAACCATCCCTTCCATGATCAAGCTCAAGCTCAAGCTCAATTTGGTATGTTGATTACAGCCAGTGGTTCAAAAGTAATAAATTTTTGAAAAAGTCATTTCTCGATAAAAAAACGGAAACAAATTATTTTTTCGAACCAACCTAAAATCCCTTTCCAAATTTCGCAAATAAAAAATTAAAAAATTCGGGTCTAATATTTTGCGATAAGGAACAAAACTACTACTTTTCACGAAAATCTGAGAACCACTATATCGGTTTTGCATGGAATGGCTTTATGTGCAGTGTTTTTTTTTTCGAATATACCTTCTTCTTCTTGGATGGCACTCACGTTCCCAGTTGAACTTTTGCCATCTCAACGTAGGTATTACTTGCCCCATTTTTGTTAGAAGAACCTAGCTGAGATTTCTATGCCGAAAAACACGCCTTGAATATATTGGCAAGCTCTAGAATATGCGTGACCACAGTGCATGCCGGAAGAAATTTCGTTGCCGAAAAGTCCCCCGGCCAGAATGGGAATCGAACCCGAACACCCGGCATGATAATGTGAGACATTAACCACTCGGCCACGGGAGCACGAATATACCTATTCATCTTCAATATTCTCCAAATTGTTCTATACTTCTAATTTGGGTGGAGACAAACACAACGATATTAACACGACTCTAATTTTACCATGATGAATTATACGTATAACCTTGAATTTGACGCTTGGAAAATGTTTAAATTCAATATACAATTGATTAACACATGATTCACTCTGTCTGCACGAGGATTGCCGACTATAATTTTCATAAATCAGAAAAAATGACGATTTTTGGGAAAACAAAAGCACTATTCAGCCATTCCATGGCAAACCGATATAGTAGTTCTCAGATTTTCGTCAAAAGTGGTAGTTTTGTTCTTCATCGCTAATTATTAGACCCGTATTTTTTTTTATTTTTTTGTTAGGGTGACCATTTCCATTCTAGGGTGGTCCAAAAAATCCATTTTTTCGCATTTTTGCCAAAAATGACTTTTTCAAAAATTCATAACTTTGGAACCACTGGACCAATTTAAATGTTCGACATATCTAATTAAAGCCTATAAGCCAGTCATTCTAGTCATTTCGGACCATCGGTTATTTTTGAAAAATAAAAACTCAAAAACGAAAAAGAACGAGGTTTCGAGATATGCTATGTGAAAAAATCTCAGCTTTCCAGAAAAAATATAAAAAAATATAGCGCCTTAGGTCCCGAGACTATAAAAACTATAAAAAACAAATACAATCAGTAACGACAAAACCAAACCTTCCCACGAAAATCTGAGAACCACTATTTTGGGTTTGACATGTAATGGCTGTATTTTTATAGACAGGTAAATGCACATTTTTTTCCACATGTGCCATCTTTCACATAACTTAAAAATTCTCGTATGTATTACAATAAATACAACATGGAAAACTGTGCACGGTGTTTTCTATGCTGCTCTTAGAGTCGAAAGTTTTTGCCCTCCAGAGAATTTTTCAGGGACGTAAAACTGAACCTAAAAAATCTGAATGCGCCGGTTAGTTCGGCCGATGGGATAGCGCTTCCTAGCCATACTCCAAAATAATTTGTAGAGTGATCAAAAATACATGAAGTTTACCGTTTCCCCGATGGAACACGACGCCTATCACATTGACTAATTATGAACTTTGGTTCTGAATCGCTGCCTTCAAGTTGTTCAATTGTGAGCAGTAGTTATGGTGATGCATCGACTGGTTGCTTGGTAGAAGCTCATAATACAGAATTCCTCCCCAATCCCACCAGACATAGGGTATGACTTTCTTCGGGAAGCGAAGATCGGCTTTGAGGTTAGCAAGGTTAGTGGCATTTTCATTGCCTTTTTTGTAGCGAGTGGCTATCTGTTAAACGTTGTTTAGTTAATTCGTGTGGAACCCACACATCATAATGATTTACGTAACCACGTTTCACCAGATCCACATTAACGGTGGTTCAAGGTATCTGTTGTGATGATTAATCAGATTCACGAACTTTCCTAACAACTTAATATAGATTATTCAATGTTCTTACTGCTAAATATATCATACACCGATTTAATGTATTAGGCTGCCAAAAAAGTCTTGCGGCATTTTTTTTTAATTTCCATTTGTTCATAAAATTAGTTACAATCATCTGTTTTAAGTCAAATATGCACCGTTTTGTTCGATGACTTGTTCCCAACGAGATGCCAACTTCATAATACCCCTGTTATAGAAGCTCGCTTCCTTATTGGCAAAAAACTCGGATAGCCAATTTTCACAGGCCTCTTTTGTGGCTAACTTCTGACTACCTAGCTCGTTCGCCATGGACAAAAACAGGCGGTAGTCACTTGGTGCAAGGTCCGGACTATACGGCGGATACAAATAAACCTCCCATCCGAGCTCCCAGAGCTTCTGGCGCGTCACCAAAGAAGTGTGTGGCCTGGCGTTGTCCTGATGGAAGACAATGCGGCCTCTGTTTATCAAAGATGGCCTCTTCTTCATGAGTGCTACCTTCAAGCGGTCCAGTTGTTGGCAGTACAGGTCCGAATTGAGCGTTTGGCCATAGGGAAGCAGCTCATAATAGATTATTACTTGACAATCTCACCAAACACACAGCAGAACCTTCCTGGCCGTTAATGAGGGCTTGGCCAACGTTTGTGGCACCCATACATCGAGCTTCTTTGTGAATCCAAGCTTCTTTGTGAATCCAAGCTTCTTCAAATGGTTAATAACGGTTTGATGACTTATCTCCAGCTATTGGCCGATGCTACGGCTGCTACTATGCCGGTCTTTCTCGGCTAATTCAGTGATTTTGTCGCAATTTTCGACGACAGGCCTTCCGGAGCGTGGCGCATCTTCGACGACCTCTACACCAGAACGAAAACGTTGAAACCATCGTTGTGCGGTGGAAATGGAAATTGTATCGGGTCCATAAACTGCACAAATTTTATTGGCAGCTTGAGATGCATTTTTGCCTTTGTCATAGTAGTACTGTAAAATATGTCGGATTTTCTCATTATTTTGCTCCATATTTGCGACACTATAACTCACGAACGACTTAACCAAACAAAACACTGTCAAGGACTATATTATAGCACGCAAATAACCTTTCCAACAAGCTATAGTATGACTCGATACAATGAATACAACTAGAACTACGCGCTTACAACGACACCTCGCGGAAATACCGCAGGACTTTTTTGACAGCCTAATATTTTGGTTTACACTTCACGCTCTCGTTTGTGTAAACAGAGCGATTCCTCGTGCTCATCATAATCGCTGATCATACACTCTCCCAAAAAGTCAGTATATATGACGAGTTTTATGGTTAATATTACCAATGAATGGCAATTTTTGGCAATACGAATTATTCGTACCTGGAGCATGCGGACTCAATCGAATCTATTTTTCGAGTGCATTTTGCTTGAAAAAAATTCTTGGAACCTTTTTCCCATGTTGTATGTTTTTCCTATGCTGTAAAACGTTTCTAATATATAAAAAGCAAACGTGTTCATCACTCGGGCTTTGTTTATTAACCTTTTGTGACCGAATTAGAATTGATATAAAGGTTGTAATTTGGGTAATTCGTATTTTTAGAAAGTAAAAAGTTCAAATAAAACAATTCTAGTGTTCAAAATAGTTAAAACCTCACTTATGGTGAGAGGTAAAATTGAATTACTATTAATTTTAGAGAAGTTTTGAAGTCAATAATACTGAAATTAATGAAAATACCAAAACTAATTTCTGAAAATCTATCAAAATGTCAATTGTGCTTTCATGATTTCAAACGCTCGCATTTATTGATGAAAAAATGTAGTTCATTCATTTAATTTAATTAGATTATTTTTGCCTTTATAACATCCGGATAACCGACGGCGGAATATTCGGCTCCTTATTTGCGAATACGAGTCTGGAAGAAACTGCATGTGTACATGAAGCAAATAAAGGGTTACATTTGAGGAAGTAATAAAAACATTTTTAACATAGAAATAATGAACTATGATTAAATTTCCCGTATATAATGAATATTCCTGAATAGAGTATCAACATTTCTGCATGGAGTATTGAGCAAACTAAAATGAAAGGCAACATCGCGGTCAGGAAAAAAAATCCAATTGCTAACGAAATCGATGGTTATGCGAAAACATTTCGAATCAATCGCAATCACGTTCCTTACGTTTGATGGACATTAAACTCTAAGCAGTACCCCCAATTGACAAGGTTTGCTAGGGTTTATCATTCAGCTCCTTGCAGTAGTGTTTACAGTGAAAAACTGTTCTCTGAAGCTGGCCTGATGTACGAAGCAAAGCGTAATCGGTCGGTTAAAAAAATTTTAATAAAAGTCATAGTGGTAATGAATGAATTTTAAACGGTGTTAAAAAAAAATGTAATTTTTTCAATACCTTTCAGTAACTCAAATAAAGAGCGTAAAATTTTCTTTCTCCAAGAAAATTGCTCTTTGGGCCCCCTAGGAACAGTAGGCGTGTTTGGTTTTGCTAGTTTGAATTTAGTCAAAGCAAAGATGGCGTCGAAACAGCACGTGCTCCGCGAACGCATTGTACGGTTCTACGATGTTCACGGTGGCACATTTTATGGAAAAAAATGTACCTGTCAGTACGGTATATCGTATCCTGGGTTCCCTGAACGTAGAGCGGAAGGTCGGAAGTGGTCATCCGGTGACGATAATGACGAAGCAGAGGAAGACATCGTTAAAGAAGCTGTTTGACAACAAGGACGCAACCAGCCTGCGTGACGCCGGTCGGAAATATGGCTGCTCCCACGTATTGATCCATCGGACCCTCAAGATGGAAGGAATCGTCTGCAGGAAGAAGACGAGGTCGCCGGAGTACACAGAGGAGCAGATTGAGACGGTTAACAGTGTCGGTTGATGACCAAAACATACTGCGGGACGTCTTTCGTTCTGGACGACGAAAGCTATTTTCCGCTGTCCAAAACGCATATTCCAGGAAATGATAATTACTACTCCAGCGACAAGTCATCCACACCGCCTGAAGTGAAATACAAGTTCAAGCACAAGTTTGAAAAAAATGTTATGTTGTACATCGCCATTTCCGACCGGGGCATTTCAAAGCCTTGGTTTAAGCCGAGCGATCTGGCAATCAACCAACAAATCTATCGAGAAGAGTGCCTCGATAAAATCCTGCTGCCGTTCCTGGACGAGCATCACGCGGATGGGAAGTACGTCTTCTGGCCGGGCAAAGCGTCTTCCCATTACGCCAAGAAGACGCTGGTGTATCTTGAGGAGAAAAAGATACCGTTCGTGCTGAAAGATCGTAACCCAACAAACTTGCCCCAGTGCCGCCCAATAGAGGATTTCTTTGGCTCACTCAGTGCCCTAGTGTATAAAAACAATTGGAGGGCCAAGGACACGAAGCAACTGACTACAAGAATCCGGAATTGTATCCGGAAAATGGACGTAAGTGCCGTACAACGTTCTTGTGAGAGCATCGCGACAAAGTTGCGTCGAACAGCAGAACACGGCCCTTACTCAAACATTCACTGACATTTTTTTGAAGAAAATACATTGTAATAATAATTGCCTTAATCCATTCAGCACTATCATAACCATAGGGCACTCTTTTATGTTCACACTGTTTTAACAGCTAGTTAGATATTTCATGCCAGTCAACTATGTTACAATGTTATTGATATGCGAAATAAAACGATTGTAGTAGATCCATGTTACTGCTGACGACAAGCACGAGTAATTATTGAGAAAACATTACATGGTGTCAGAAGTGGGATAATCAACTGGTGAAATAATCCCTTCACCTACCATTTCATCCAATTGTGTCTTTAAACGATCCACCAAACTGAAGAGAATTCTCTTCTTGTAGTGCAACGAAGGAATCGATCCATCTTTTAGTACGATCGAACATTTTCCAGGACATTTACCGAGGCCTTCGAAAATCTTACTAAACATACTAGTAAACTCATGTACATCAGACGGTAAATCATCCTCTTAACACACAGAGTAAACCCGTTTAACCAAACCGAGAGTAACACAAGACTCCAAGCCTAGCAAAGGTTCAAAATCGTCGTCAACAACAAGAAAAGTTATCACATTCTTTGAATTACTGTTTTCTTCCAAACAGTCAAGGGTTACCCGACCATGAATTTTAATGTCGTTTGAGCTGTAATCTAACACTCGATATTGCTTGAAGTTTGATATTTTAATTTTTAATTTCTTTACAAGATCAACTGGAATACAATTTATATCGGACCCCGTATCAAGCTTAAATGTCACAGGAAAATCTCGTATTAGGTATGTCTTCATCCATCTCAATCGACCAACAACTCGTTCATTCACATATCTTCTGCAATAAGACACATACGAAATAACCATATCAGCACTATCATCCTGCTCTACTTTGTTAAAAACACATTTACCTGAGTCACGCCAGTCAATTGATCGAATGTTCTTCACAGTTGTCTTTTTCTTGTCATCCTTCTTCGACGGTTGCGCCTTAGTTGCCTCATATCCTCCTGTCATACAGTACTTCTGGAAATGCCCAGTCCTACCGCACTTGCGGCATTTGATGTTGATCGCTGGACAATTACGTAAATGTTGCCCATTGAAACTTTGTCCACAATTGTAGCATTGACGCCTCACAACCGCAACTTCCGATGGTGCTCGCTCGGGAATTTCCTCAACTAATGCCTTGATTTCCATTTGGCTCTGACCCTTCCGATCCAGCAACTGTTTGTTTGCAGCAGCAGCTTCAAACACCTTACACGTATCCACCACTTTAGGGAGAGGATCATCTTTGCCATCCAGCAGTTTCAATTGAAGTTTCTTATCTTGCACTCCGACTATGATCCGATCCCGTAGCATTCGATCCGAATAAGACGTACGACAGTTTGTACATTCAAATTCGCAATATTGCAGTTGGGTGCGTAATTCAGTTTCAAAATTTCCAAACGACTGTTTTTCCTTTTGCACGATCATGTTTAGCTTGAACGCTTCCATAGCGACATTTTTTCTTGGCAAACAATAATCATCGAAAGCTTTGATGACTTCCGCCAATGTTCGTCTTTCATCTCCACCAGCAGCAGCATCCTCAGCATTTCCACCAACAGCGCCTTCCGCATCTTCAGCAGCACCCTCCTCCACAGCAGCAGCTCTCACTTGACCAAACATTCCACCAAGGCTTCCATCGTTGGGGAATAATGTGTTGAATATTTCAACTCCGCGTTATCCGATTAACCAAAGAAATGTTGCTATCTTGCTCTGTTCCGTATCGTTATCCTTCTTGTTGGCAATCAGATAGATGAGGAACGTTTGTTTCCACTTCGGCCATTCCGCTGCCAAATTAATACACTCCAATGGGTTAGGCAAATGAAACTCCAAATTAGACGCCATGTTGTTCTTTCTTCTCGTCGAACGCTGTGCACTTTTCCACTCCTAATACCAACCGGATCACACGTTCCGGATTCTATTTAGTTTTTTCTGCGACAACACGTCTCACCGGAACGACTCTAATATTTCCCGACGAAAGGACACCGTTATCCCACTTCTGACACCATGTAATGTTTTCTCAATAATTACTCGTGCTTGTCGTCAGCAGTAACATGGATCTACTACAATCGTTTTATTTTGCATATCAATAACATTGTAACATAGTTGACTGGCATGAAATATCTAACTAGCTGTCAAAACAGTGTGAACATAAAAGAGTGCCCTATGGTTATGATAGTGCTGAATGGATTAAGGCAATTATTATTACATACATTATGTTATTAATAAAAAAAATACTGAAATCGATGAAAAAAAATATTTTTTTTATATGTGATTGAAAAAATTCTCATTTTTTATTTAACACCCGTTATGAGTGAATATTAATTTAATTTTGAAAAAATATGATTTATATTGTGTCAATGAGAAATTATTGCTTTTTTTCTAATATCCGGTATCCAGCCTGATAACAAATATTGGCTGGATAGGCCGGATACCGGATAGTTACCGGATATCCGTTTCATCTCTACTATTAACTACTCAATTGTGTGGTTTTGGGTATATACATAGGTATGATGTTGAGCAGCATAATGAAGGAATCGAGACGTCATAAATCCACCAAGAGAAGTAGCGAAATCATGAATCATTGGTGATGATCCTCCCAGATACCATTCCGGATTAATGGATTCAACAATCCCATAGTTGTGCTCGCCTGACTCTTCGTGATAGAACGGAACAACTTATATGACGGGATATGTTTCGTGAACGGAATTTTTCAGCTCATTTATAAATTATATATATACATATATCATACTCATGTTCTTATGTGGACAAAAAAATCATTGTAAAATTGGCATCTGCCCTGCATCGCTGTCAAAAGCTCTTTGATTCGTTATTAACATTATACACAAACACGGCTTTGTTAAACCGTTCATAATTGTTTTTTGGTGCCGCATATCAAATTTTTCATAAATTATTGCGATTAACAACACATTCAATTGAACAACATACCCGAATCCTCCGAGTCGATTTCAGCACCCCTGATGCTCTCATTCTTTCGTACCAATTCAAATAATTTATTCCAGCGCATGATTCCTTCGTCGAAAATCACACCCACACACGATGCCCAACAGCGATTGCTCCAACGGTAACAAGCTCCATTCGTTGATTGGACCTACAGACGAACGGACGTGGTTTCGCTGCCTCTCGGAAGCTTCGGACGCCGAGAGCAACCATTCGAGAGATTGCAGATTCACCCTGCGATAGTAGCGCATCGGATTCAGCAAAGCTCACGCTGCGAGATTTAGTTTTCCTTACCGACGTGAGTAGCGCTCCACCCTTCCTCTAGTCAACAACAGATGTCCTCGGTGTTGGTACCCTCGAGCTTATCATGCCTTCCCCTGCGGGCGAATTATAACGCTTGGTGTTGGATGTGGTGCGATTGGACACAACTGTGTTAGTGGTAAATAAGGAAGGGGAACTTTCGTCAGGAAACTGTTCGAATCTGCGAAGGGTTAAACAAGGGGAAGAAGTCCTGTGCGAGAGAAAAAAAAGCTTCTAAACAGTATCCCAATCCGTCCCCGGTTCGTCGTGCGGAGGAACTTGTGCAGTTCATTCTTCATTGGGAACCCGAAGGATACAGTTCGAAGTTAATACATCGGAAACGGAAATGTTCATACTATCATATCCTGCGATTGAACAAAATTTAATAACTAGAGGGTATGTGTTGATGTTAGAAACTTCGATCAAAATTGTACATCTGAACAAAATTTCATCTACACACTAATTGAAGAGTAGTTTGGAATCAATGATTATGTCAACATAAGTGGGTACTACTCCGTTCCAAAACGGTTTTCAAAAGGTGTTTCACGAAGCTTCTCAAGTGTCTCGTGTACTTAACGAAATCATAGACCTACTTTAAGCTCGAGCTTGAACTTGAGCTTGGGTAGACTGTACCCTTCGTAGTTGCTCTCCGTGATTGACCTGAACCAACGAAATTGCACAAAGAATACACTGAATGTCGCTTGGGAGAAGTTTTGCCACACGTACAGATTTATCTGGAATGGTACAGATTTTTTCGTTATTTTGGGTACATATTCTGTACGGTACAGGGTACAGATTTTGACGTAGAACTACGTCTTTCATTAAGGGTGTCAAATCAGAAAACAGGTCACGTTTTTATGAAATAAAGTTAACGTTGATAACTATTTTTGCCGCGAACGGATTTTGGCGATTTACATACTAAAGGAATCGGGAATTCCCTAAGATTTGTTTAATATGCTATACATTAGAATCCCTCGGTTTGTAAATGGTTAAAATTCATGAAAACTTTAAGCGTTTCAATTTTCCCATGCATTTGTTCAGTCCATTTGTGTGCTTTCCCGAACAGAGCTGTCCATAACGAGCAACTTATCGACGACCAACGGAGGGGAAATCGTAGGATGTAAAGTCACCGTGAACAAAGGAAAAGAAGAAGAATGAAGGGGAATACTTGCCTAGAGTATAAACAGTGGATCTCGCTGAGGCAAACTTTCATTCGGCATCGGACTGTTGAGCAATCCAGTTCACTTTGCTTTCGCTGCGCTTCGATCTGAGATTGGATCCCACCAGTGGTAATTCAACTTGGATATCGTCGTGTGGTTTTTCCAGTTCGTTTTTCGCGTTATTCGTATCGTGTGTTTTTCTTTCCGCGTCATAAATTGGACGCTGCGCATATTATGTGATAAGCAAGAAGAAGAGGAAGGCTGGCTCGAGCCCTGCAACAAACGAACGCATTGCGCGTCGGTCGAAAATGTAAACACCGATACCCAGGCAGCAACCAAAATCAAGCTTCCCCCGCTGGTGGTGAAGGCGGTCGCTCTTGAAAAACTCATCAGCGCATTCGCATCGATGAGTGTTACAGCAGAGTATGGCATAATTCAGTCTTTTTCCAAGCAGTGAACATTGTTTGTTTTCCGTCATCATAAGGGCTTCGATGGTGCTTTTGACATTGCATGAATGTATTAAACTGACGTTATGGCAAAGCAGGCGTTAAGGTTGTGCGCCAAAAAATAATTTGGGGAATACCAAGCAACTTGAATGTCGTACTGGAATGTTATAAGTTATCTGGGTTCGCGTGCCAGTCGCAAAACTGCCTTCAACTAGGATTGCATTTGCACTAGTCTTGATCATAATGAAGCAATGCTACTGTTTTCGAGGTTGTTGATATTAAAAAAAGAGTTTATTTCGCTTGTTTAATCACCAAGAAAGTGAATGTCGTTTTGGAATTTTGTATGTGATTAGGTTTTGCATGCCAGTAGCAAAATTTCCTCCACTAAGGGTGACAGCTGCGCTTATCTCGAGTATGAGAAAGTAATGCAACTTTTTACGAGGCCAGTAATATAAACAGAAGTGTTTCTTTTGAGAATAGCGCAAAATGATGAGAAGTGTTTATATTCCTAGTAGTTTCAAGCCACGAATGTATGGCTCTGTATGCATGCTATGACGAACGCTTGTTTGGCGCTTGGTTTACATTGTACGAACGATGCCTGGAGGTGCAATTTCACAGAGGCAATACTAAATAACATGTAGCATGTTATTTGATACTTGCAAGTGTTGTAATTGTTGTTGTTTCCTCGCGGTGCCAAAGATATATTGATAAAATCGACTGTAACCGAGTCTATGTCAATTGCAAAAAAGGCCATCGGAATAGCGTTCGAGGTAAATTTTCAATGCATTGACATGAAATTAATTGCGACATACGATCAGCTAGTGTATTGTTCTGCGAAGGCAAGAATGAATCATCAGTCAATTATCGTCAACTGATTCTACAATGAAAAAAACATTTCACAGATTGTTCTACTAAGCAGTTGTTTCTAAAATTTCACAGTATTATAGAATAATATCCGAAGGTTTAAACAAGCGACTTTTATAATATAACAGCGTAGTTCTACGTCAACAATGCGGTCGTATCTTGGACACAACCTCCTATAATTTTTCGTCAAAAAGTACAGATTGGTACAGATTTTTCCACGGGTGAAATTTCTTACATTTGAACATTAAGGTACATGACGACTTTTACTCCGCAGGATCGCTTGGTGCTACTGATCATAAAAGCATGTACAATGCAATGATTGATCAGTTTCATTCAACATTCCCCAGATCAATTTTGAATTGTTTTCCAGGCTGAAAAACCTGAATTTACGATGCTACATGAAGAGCTGAAAGATTTTTATTTGATCATTCTCACAAATATCTGTGAAGAATTTTACGTTTTTTTATTGTCCAATGCTATTACATTTGAAGATCATTTGAAAAGCGACAAGAATTTTCAGGTTGGAATAGAAGCAGAAGAAACTATCAGAACAGTGGAAAGCAAAAGTCAGATCATTTCAAATTTTTATATTTGTCGCTGTTTTTTCCTTGGAGCTGATCAATCAAATGAGAAAATGATTCGACTTTGATGATCGGACACTCAAGGCTGCGACAATGTTAAATCCCGGAAACTTTTCCAATTTGACAAGCATTACCGTTGTGCTAGAAGCATTTCCACCATTTAACAATGGGAATGTACAAGGTGTGGAGAGTTAATTCCGTACCCGTATTGTACAGTTTCAAAAACCGAGCATGGGTGGGTGAATAAAAATTGGATGTCTAAAGAGAATAGACAGTTCGCTCGCATTTCGGCGCTTCGATTTCTTGTTTGTAACGTTCCCACTATGCCTCACTCCTCGGCAACTGCTGAGCGTTTTTTTCTGAATGTAATCAGATTATTTTGCTTTGTTGCATCGAAACCGGTACAGCAACGATACGATGAACGCTATTTTGAGATCAACTGGGATCAACTAAGAAAAAGCTATGTATAAGCATCATCGAATGACTTGAAAATGTAAATAATAAATAAATAAATTAGTTTTTTCTCAACAACGAATATTTTGGTACAGATTTTTGAAAAAAAGTACAAATGAGGAAGATTCTTAACCCCTCTGGTACAGATTAAATGGTGGCAACACTGCTTGGAAGTAGCGAATCATTATTCTTATTATGTAAGTCTCGCTGATTCGAGTTTCAACACTCCTATACTCGCGCGTTGGTCTGTCAGACCGACAAATCAATAATTCGTTCATTTTTCAGAAAATATCAACACTACGACTTTGCGATTCTCTCTAGCTTCGTTATTCGTCGTTCGTCATCGTTTAGCGTATCGCATGTGTTGGTACAAATGGGACGTGTGTCACTTTTTTAACATTTTCGGTCTGACACACCGACGCGAGTATAGGAGTAAATTTTTTGGACAAGTGCCTTTTTCCACATTCTAGAATATTGTTGAATGAAATGTATAAATTAATGTTAGTGGCGTGAAATATTTATTAAATATAATGCATGAGATCATTACCGGACATTTCTTATTTGATTTCAGTCCCTTTTATAACTGGATTGAATGGATCCATATATTAACTTTTCGTCATTAGATTCATACGTTCAAAGGCAAAATATAAATGTTTGACTTTTGTATAGTTATTCGCTAAATATAATGGTGATACATAGACATACTTGCGAAATAATTTCACTTGTGGAAGAATTGTAAACAATAAACTATAAACTAATCGGTAGCTTATGGTATTTTTTAACAGTTACAGTTTCGGGGATATTTTTTTTCTAATGGACAATATCGACAAGAAAACAAGTAAAGGAAAAGAAAGTTCCTAGAAGTCCTTTTATATCATCTTCTTGTGCCCCATATAAAAAAGGCATTAATTCTTAGTTTACCAAGAAAACAGAGACAAAGAATATTAGAAATATGCAAATTTTATATTCCAGAACCTTTATCATTCGGTAATTATCTAGAAGGTCATTTTTGAAGTTTTTTCATTCAATCATACCCTCTTCTTCAAATAAATGCCAATAAAGCTTGAAAAATACACAATGGCAACATTACAGAGAAGTTCAATTTTCGGTCTGTGACACCGTGCGCGAGTATACGTGTTATGATTTTGCACGCGAGTACAGGAGGGTTAAAGAGTCAATAACGACACCGGCCACGTCCTCACAGTCACTAGGGGAAGGGAAGAAATGATATTCGTGGTCAGAAGGGTCGCCTCTATAGCGTGGAATGGATGAGTGATGTAATTTTGAAAACGAGATTTCTCAACAATTGGGCGAAACTAGATTTTGGAAATAATATCCATTTCAATCGGATCGGTCAAACATTTCGTTATTCATCGTGCGTAGTACGTAGATATTTTTCCTGACCTGAGAAAATCACTGCAAAAACTCCTTTAGCAACTTTCGAACTATACATTTTTATTGATCATCCTATTACGTTTTCATTTTTTCAATCGTGGCGACTGAGGTTAGGCAAGGTTGGCAAGCTGAAAAGGTCGCCGAGGAACTCCTTAAACATTCCTCGAATAGTACAGTGTCGGACAAAACATTAAGTAAAAAAAAGAAAGTGACAAAACTTTGAGAAAAAATAATCCAATACATTGCTTCAATCTATTATAATCATTCATTTGACTTGTTCGAAAGAATTTATAATATCTGTGGTTCAAACAACAGTCATTCACTAAAAACTGCGTTTTAAGCAAACTTAACAACTAAAATGACTCGACAAAATTTAGGACCACTTCCTCGTTTCGACTGTTGTTTCGACCGATCTTTTAAAGAAAATTGATTGATTCTCGGTGGTGTTTTATTTTTTTTTGGATCTTGTTAAGTATGTATCATGTAAGTATGAAGTATGTAAGGTTTTAATTATCGAATTCTAGTTGTAGTCAACGAAAAACGGGTCACGCGCAAAATTGCACGGAAACACAGCGAATGGTTATCCGCAAAATGTCCAAGGCAGGCAGCAGCCAACGCACCATCGCAGGGTTGCTGGGACGGTTTAAAACCTTCGGGTTTAATGCCCTCCACGATCGCAAAAATTCCTAAACGACTAGACGCCCAAGGAAAACGACTCTGCCATAAAGCGAGCGTCCAAGAAAGATCGCTTCAAGGCTCCGAAAAAGATCCGGGACAAACTGAACTTGTCCGTGAGTTTCCGGACAGTTCAGCGGCGGCTGGTGGAGCAATGGCTAGGTTGTAAATGCCCCTGGAAGTTCCCGATGCTGACGCCGAAGCATCTGAAGGCGCGGCTGAAGTTCGCGAAAGACCACTTCGATTGGATCGGTCCAGAATAGAACGGTGGCGAAATATACTGTGGTCAAATGAGAAGAAGGTAGATAAGATCACGAATCAGTACCTCTATGCCCAACTCCTAATGGATGTTGTCCTGTCACCCGCCGATTGGGAGATGTCCCTGAAATGGCAGTTCATGCAGAATAAATATCCGAAACCATTAGGGTGACCATTTCCGTTTTAGAGTGGTCCGAAAAATCTTTTTTCCATAATTTTTTTTCCAAAAACGATTTTTTTAAACTACTGTACAGATTTAGATGATCGATTCAGATGATAGTTTTCCTTGAAAAAAATACTAGAGTTGTAGAAAATTTAAAATTTGTTTTCGTTATTATTGATTGTATTTAATTATATATAGTTTTCATGGTTTTCATGGAAAGCTGAGGTTTTTTTTACATATCATATCCAAAAGTCAGAGAGGTGTTTGTCACGGCTCGGCACAGACCATATAATTGGATACAAAAAAAGACAGATCGAATTTTTAACACTTTATTCATACAAAAAAAAATCACACAATAACACACACTTCACACTGCAAAGAATATCCTAGAGCCGCTCCTGGAAAAAAAACAAGAGCAATTAATGAAGCGTATGCATAAGTATATTTATCGCTACTTATCTATTTTCCTCAAGAAACAATAACATGCAACTATATAAACAGTATTATCTTAAGTAATACATAATATGCAGTACTTACCGCTCACAGCATCGGATAAACCAAAACACAAACGATAACAAACACTCATCGCGATTTAGAATAATATTGTATAATCAAAACAATAACAATTGAATTGTCATAGGATAGGATTGAATTGTCATAGGATAGAAACGAACCTGCTATAAAGGGTGTGTCACATCAAATTGCATCACGGAAAAAACGCTGTAGAAATTTAATTTTTAGAAATTATATCTTCAGCTTTCGCTTATAATCAGATAAGAGTGTACAGATCACGTTGGCCATGCTTCACTGTTAATTTTTCGTAAATTTGGAAAAATGTCGTCGAACGAAAAAGAGCGTCGTGAATTAATCCTGCGCACTCATTTCGAGAATCCGGAGTTGTCACATCGGGACAGCAGAGTACTAAAACGATACTTCGAGAACCTAACCATCGACCGGAAGGTGAAGAACGGCAAAAATGGATGCTCCGTCAGTGAATAAGATCACAAGCGCGTAGTTAAGCAGTTTAGACGTGATCCGAGAAGTTCGGTCCGGGATGTCGCCAATAAGCTGAATTTGTCAAGTTCATTCGTCCAGCGGACCAAGCAGCGGGAGGGCCTGCGTACATACAAGGTTCAGAAGGCTCCTAACCGCGACGAAAGGCAAAACATGGTGGGGAAGACGCGAGCCCGGAAGCTGTACACCGAAATGCTGACGAAGCCGCATTGCCTGGTAATTGACGACGAAACCTACGTCAAAGCGGACTTTCGTCAGCTGCCGGGCCTGTTGTTCTTCTCCGCAGAGGACAAATTCAGCGTTCCGGAGGAGATTCGCAAGCAGAAACTATCCAAGTTTGCCAAAAAGTACATGGTGTGGCAAGCGATCTGCTCTTGCGGAAAGCAGAGCGCCCCCTTCGTGATGACCGGCACGGTAAACGGGCAGGTTTACCTTAAGGAGTGCCTACAGAAGCGCTTACTACCACTATTGAAGCAGCACGAGGGCCCGACCATCTTCTGGCCGGATCTCGCTTCGTGCCACTATTCAAAGGACGTGTTGGAGTGGTACGAAGCCAACGGGGTCACCTTCGTGCCAAAGGAAATGAACCCGCCCAACGCGTCGGAGCTTCGCCCAATAGAGAAATATTGGGCGATTATGAAGCAGGCTCTCCGGAAGAACCCAAAAGTTGTCAAATCGGAGGCGGACTTCAAGAGAAAATGGATTTCAGTTCAAAAAATCTACAACCTGACGTTGTACAGAACCTTATGGACGGGGTAAAGAGGAAGGTGCGAGCATACGGGCTTGGGCTCGAAGTATGAATAAAAAGAAAATGCCAAAAGTTGTTTAATAGTTTTTATTTTACTGTTTAAAATTTTCAAAAGGAACGGTCTACTGGGCGAATTTCTACAGCGTTTTTTCCGTGATGCAATTTGATGTGACACACCCTTTAAAACAATGCACCATTGTTTATAGCGAATATGCCAGAATACCCGAGCAAAGATACAACAATAGAATATACTGTAGCGCAAGGGGTTTCGAATGGTGCTCCGTGGGAAATTTGTGCTCCGCGAAGTTATAGCAAATGCTCCCACTTGTAAACCCGCCTTGAAAAATAAAACAATTTTTCAATTTAATTTCACGGGGCATATAGTGGTTTATTTTGTTTACTCCGGATTAGACGTCGTATAACTGCGACGCGCAACCGAAATAGAATTGTTTCCAATTGAGTAATGTCAATGCAAATAGGATTTGTTTTATTGAATCAAAAATGCAGATGCTCCGTCAAATAATTTTACTATAAAAAGTGCTCTACCATAAAAAAAATCTGAAAACCCCTGCTGCAGCGGGTAACGTATGAATAGGGCACGAAGTGTTCATCTTCTTCTTCTTTGTTTTTAAGAGGCTTTATACTTTGTAGTTCATTCGCCTCTAAAAAACAAAGTGTTCAGGAAGGAAGGTATTGAATTAGAGAGACTTTAAACTCTGAGAGTTCATTCGTCTCTTAAAAAGTGTTCAGTACAGCGTTCAGTCTTAAAAGTTCAGTGGTTCAGTTATTATAGTGATATAAATGAAGTTCAGTCAACAGTCAAGAAACCATATAGAAATAGTGGAATTCTAGTGAATTGCAAAAGTGAGGAAAGTTTTCGTTTGATTCGGAGTGGAAGAAAGTCCTAGAATTATCGCAGTTTGGTCGGTCGAAGTACAAAGTGTCGGGAAGTGTCCGAATCCAGTTTCGAGTCCACAAGTTCGTCGATTTCAGCTTTCATGAAAAAATTTAAAAAAATTTATCACCTTGGTCCCGAGACCATGAGAACTATAAAAACAAATACAATCTATAATAAATTAAACATATAGTAGATAAAAAGTTATAAAATTTTGAAAGAAAACCATTTTAGAAAATAAAAAATGAGAAAAAAAATTAATGGTTAAAGAACAAAACTATCATTTTTTGCGTAAATCTGAGAGCCACTATATCGGTTTGGCAAGGAATGACTGTATTTTTATATATTTTTCAACCTGAGAATGTCACAGGTTGAATTCATGGCTTAGAGGTTTACCCATTTCTTTCTCTGCATAATATCAGCTATTAAAACCATCCTCCTTAGGGACTTTGGAATCTCTGGTCTGGTTCTCAAAAGTTTCAGATTCTTTGATGGACACGCTACTATAGAGATCCGTCGTTCGCAGATGGAGTTCGAAATCATGGACCTACTTATAGCGTTCATATACTGTTCAAAAATTTTGATGAAAATTTTACGGTGCAACATTTTTTTGTATTGACTCTAGAAAATGCTTTACCGAGAAAAAAAATGAAAATGCTGCTATAGATCCATTATTTTTTAAGCTTCAAAGGAAAGGTGGTTAAGACGGACACCTTAAGTAAACGTTGATTTTGTCGTGAACTTCACAAAAAATATATTGCTATCCCACCACAAACTGATAGGTCTCTATTTATAATAAAATTTGTTTTTGCACAGGTTATTTTTTTAGGGCCAATAAACAAAATATACATGATCGGTTCTTTAAATTCGATTTTTTTTCTTTCCATATCTTCATTACTACTCAGGCCCCATTCCCAGTCCCAGAAGGTCGATTTTCGGCCAAAATTGTTCTGTCAAGATGACACCAGATCTCGTTTTATGCATTTTTAAGTCATTCGGCATCGAAAAAAACGATTTTCCAAATTTCATGTAATACCCCCACCTCACCTAGATATAAGGATAGAATCAAGAAATTGGTGAAACCCTCAACATTCTCACAATCTCCTTATATCTCCTCCTCTTCTTGAAGAAAACATGTCACTCCAAGAAACCCTAATCGACCACGAGAATTAAATGAAAATGACGATATATGATATAGTTTTAAATATATTGTCATTGAGTTTGGCTCCTTGAAACCTATGTAATTAAGCCTATCAAAATAAACGGTTTCTACTGTGGGAGCTTAGAAATAGCGATAGAAACGGGTTTACATTAAAAAATAAAAATTATTAAAAAATATACACACTGCACTGATGTGCCCAATTTTTAAATGATCTGATCTTCAATATTTCCCTTCACTCTAGAATGGATTCGCTGTCGAGAGTAACAGCGATGTTCCGCGTCTTGTATAATTAAACCACTTGATAGATGATTTTGATGACACCAATCAACACATTTACTCCGCTCTATCAAGTTGATTGACCAATGACACTTAATTTTCCGCGTCCAGCCCGTTTAATTACTCGAACCGATACTAAAACCAAAACAATATTTACAGGAAACGTTCATCTTCATATCGAGCTGGAATTACACCATCGTAGAATTTTATTGTTTTCTTCTCATCTAAAGTTTCCATCCATTTCGATTTATCTTCTTTGATCCCATCCGGTGGTCATTAACGCATCTTTGAGATGTTTCTGTTCCATAGTAAAATTAAATCCAAATTCTACCATCACTTGTTTCGACACCCACGATAAGGCTTATAAGACAATATCGGAATCCTATCAACACGAAAACGACACGACCGTAAACAAACCATATAAGCAACAATTGTATTTGATCACCCTTCCCACACACTTGCTGTTCGAACGAACGAAGGATTCTGGAATTCCGGAATGGAGAGAGATTTATAACCACTAAAAGGTTGCCGGGGTAATTCGCTGGCTCATCATCTCCCAGCGAGCGAGGAACATATTTATTGACACGTTTGATTGCTCGTGACCACTACTCATCTTCCCGAGCGGCGACGTCGTTTTCGTTGTCCCGTCGTAGTCATGACGTTATGACGCAGCTTGGCAGGCGGCGGAAGGGGCAGATTTTATGTGACCAACATAATCATAAGTGGGACAATAATCTTAAAACAGCGATAATCGGACGATGAAACACATTGTGTCCGACTGCTACCGATAACGAGTTTCGTGCGGAGGGTCGGTCGAGAAGGGCTCGTTCGATTTGTAATTCATTTTTTAATGTCGTTAAACGACCCAGACGGCACTCCACACTTGTGGGCCAGCAGCTGAGAGGTATTTCACAATAGATTCTTGAATGACAAAACAGAGTATCATGCCAACATCTTATGTGCCAGATTTTTTTTTTTTTGTATTAATTCGTGAACTTTACGAATCCCCGGATTTATACGAATTTTTGTTTTTTTTTGCATTATATCGAATAAAAAGTTGTATTATATAATTTTTCGGGTAAATAATCAAACCGACTGAATACTTCGTTAGAATAGTTTCAAATTCAATTATTAGTTTTTCATAACAGAAAATGTTCTGGTATACAGGACTGTTTGTTTAAAATTTGTTAAGAGAAGCAAATGAGGATTGGTAGCACTTGTGGCCAACCATGGAAATTACGTCTCTTTTTGAACCGCTCGTCGCCATTCAAGTTCAAGAGATCTAGCCCGTAAATTAAACATCTTCAACGAGACCGTTCCATTCTTCCTTTGCGGGTAATTCGTCCCCTTGCTATAAATAGTAGAATAAGTTGAAATGTAAATACACTATAGATATACGAATAGATTTATGAAATGAGTGTTCATCAACATTGTTACAATTTCCTTATATCCCATCCTTCTCCTAAAAATATGTCACCCTCCTAAACTCGAGTACCCCGCGAGTAATCGGTTTTCCACCTTACTAACCATAAGAAAATTGTTTATATATATAGTTTCAAAATTATATTTAAAAATTCGGCTCCTTTAAACTTAAGTAACTGAGCCTGCAAAAATAAACGAATTGATAAAAAAAAAAACGAGACCGTTCCTCATATTTTGGTAGATGTTTTGGGCATGAGAAAAGTCGTAGCACGACTATGCTTGAACGATCAAACTCTGATCCCACGTTCATCCATTGTATAATTACTGGCGACAAGACATGAGTGTATGGTAGGGAGCCAATGAAAATGGTCATCTCTAATTTCAAAAAGTTACCTCATAAAAAATGTTCACCATCTCGAAAAAACACCCTATGCCAAATATCAGCTCAATCGGACTTAAGGGAGAGTGACGCAAAGCGGTCAAAATTTGAGTTTTTTGAAAATCGAAAAATCACCCAAGAGGATAGTAAAGGAAATCGGGGTTTTCGAATTTTTTTTTTTTTTTTTGATGCAGAATGTCTTAAAATTGCATGAAACGTCGAGATCTACTGTCATCTCGAATTTTTTGTTTGTAAAAAATCGACACTGGGGCTTTTTTCGGAATGCGAGGCAAAACATATGGTTTTGGGTACCAATAAAAATAGTTATCTCGATTTTTCATTCGGAACTTGTTACGAAATGTTGATTTGCACGATAATATACCTTATGCAAAATATTTATTTATTTATTTCTCTATATATTTCATCTGACTTGTATTGTCATATTGAAAACGGATGGGGAAAAGCCAGAGTGGCGTAAAAATCCCATATCTTGACATAAAACATTGTAAAAAACAAAAAAAAAAAGACGAACAATATAGTGGTCAAAACATCGATAATCAATAAAAAAAAAGAATAAAAAGTTGGCATAGTCCATCGTTGGAAGTGTCCGGTAATCATTCTTGATCATGTAGTCCTCGATGAATCCGATGACGAAAAGCTTCAGCAGATTGGTTGAAATCGACGAATCCATAGAATGAATTGAATCGCTGACAGGAAGCGAATTGGGTCATGTAACCCGTAGTTTGACAACGGGGCCCAAGGTGAAGAAAACTTCTTGACCGGAGTACTCTCTCAGGAGCATAAATATTCAGTTCCGCGAGTATACCAGGACAATCTATTTCACCCAATAGCACTCAAGCTGTTTCCAGTCCTAGTAACTGACATCGAGCTTCGTAGGGTGGAAGATTGATTGGATCATTCCACGGAAGATTACGCAGGACGAATTTTTTTTTGAATGGATTCAATCCTAGCAATACATAATGTGTGATAAGGACACCAGACAACCACGTCGAATTCCAGAACTGATCGAACAAGCGTGCAGAACAACACTTTCAAACAGGTTGGATCGCAAAACTCATCGGAGATTTTGAACATGAATCCGAGTTGCTTAATAGCGCATGTCCGAGTAATGCGACTTAAACGTTAAGGCAGAGTCGAGCGTAATTCCAAGATCACGTATTTTTCCACACGTAGCAAAGGTTGAAAATCGATCATGTATGTAAACGTTATTGGCTTGAGTTTTCGGTGAAATGTTATAACGTTTCATTTTGGAACACTTAGTGTGAGATAATTTCTTGTGCACCTCTCTACAAAAGTGTTTATCAGATGCTGTAGGCGTAAGCAATCAGCTGAGCTTCGAACTGTCAGATACATTTTAACATCATCCGAATAGAATGATCGACTAGCTGGGAGGATCAATCCGATCTCGTTCATGAAGCTGGAAAAAAGCAACGGTTCAAGGTTGCTGCCTTGAGGTACTCCTGAGCTGTTGGTAAAATTTTCCGAAAAATCAGATTCAATTCGTACACATTTTTTTCGATTGGTAAGGTAAGACCTGAACTAACGAGTGAGTCTCGGAGATACACTCAAGTTTAGCAAGCAGTATGGTATAATCAACCCTGTCAAAAGCAGCCTCGGAGGTCGGTGTACACAACATCCACCTGCGCTCCAGTTTCCATACTCCTAAGGCGAAATGAAACGAAGGGAGCAAGATTCGTTGAGACTGATCTCTTTGGATGAAAGCCGTGTTGATCAACAGAGATGTAATTTTTGCAGCAAGAGAGTAGTGCGTCGTTAATTATGATCTCAAAAATTTTAGAGCATGCATTAAGTGATGTGATCCGTCGATAATTTTCGACGTTCTGCTTGTCTCCTTTCTTAAAAACCGGGAACATAAATGATAATTTCCAACGTGTAGGAAACACACCCTGCTGGAACGATATTTTGAACAGTTTCGACAGCGGTGTAATGAGCTCAGGGTAGCAATTTTTCAGTATACAGGAGGGAATTCCGTCGGGTCCGGCAGCGTTGGAGAATTTTAGTTATTTGATGGTAAATAGATTCGACGAAAGCTGAAGAGATCGTAAAAATATCCAAATCAAAAATATTTCTGGGCGTGTCCCTAGTAGCATCACCAATTTGGGTCGACGAGGGGCAGTCATCGTTGAAGACGCTCTTGAAGTGCTCGGCCAGGAGTTCACCATTTTCCAATGAGGTGCAGGCTCTCCTGTTACCCAAGTGAATTTACACCGGTAGTCCGTTCTCTTTACTTTTAGTCTTCACAAACGACCAGAACTGCTTTGGGTTGCGCCGTAGATTGTATTGTATACGCCTTGTATACTTTTTGTAAAGGAAACGGTTGTACGTTCGATATTCCTTGCTGGCTACTGAAAGCAAACGTTGTCGATTGGATTACGGGTGCGACAGTACTTGCGGAGCGCCTTCGATCTCAGTCGTTTCAGATGACGTAGTCGAGTATTGGACCAAGTTGGCTTTGGAGTAGGTCTGCTCAACGGCACACAATCAGATATTGATTAGCTCATTTGGATATAATTTACTGGTGTCACAGACGTTAAAATTATAGTTTTTTTTTTAACGAAAACTCACCGAAAATCGAGGTTTTCAAATAAAATTGTTGGTGCCAAATGTCTAAAAATTGCATAACTCGTCGAAATTTATAGTCATCTCGAAATTTGTTTTTGCCAAAAAACATATTTTTTTGACGTTTGGTCGTTTTTCCGCCTGAAAAATCCATTTTTGACGGAAATTTTTTTTTTAAATAACTGTAAACCTCGACGTATCATGACAGTTTAAGACATTTGGCACCAAATGTTTTTTAAACACCGATTTTCGGTGATTTTTCGGTTTTCAAAATAATCAAATTTTAACGTCTGCGACACCAGTAAATTAAGTCCGAATGAGCTAATATTTTGCATATGGTATATTATCGTGCAAATCAACATTTTGGGCAAGTTCCGAATGAAAAATCGAGATAAATAATTTTATTGGTACCCAAAACCATACTTTTCGTTTCGTATTCCAAAAAAAAAGTCACAGAGTGCTTTACTCCCCTCTGGTGATTTTTCGATTTTCAAAAATCTCAAACTTTGATCGCTTTGCGCCACTCTCCCTTAAGTTCGATTGAGCTGAAATTTTGCATGGGGTGTTTTTTCGAGGTGGTGAACATTTTGTATAAGGTAACTTTTAGAAATTTTAGGGTCGATTTTTTCCCATAAATTCATTGGCGCTCTACTGCATGGGTATGACTTGCAGACGATTCAACAATCATCAGCATGGACCGTTGCGAACAAGTCGAAACCCATGAATTCACGTCAAAGTCGACCAAAAGTGAAGGTAATACTGACTATTTTCTTTGATATTCGTGGTGTTGCCATTTTGAATTCCTTCCGGAGGGCCAAACGTTCAATAAAGAGTAGGGTAAGTCGGGGTGATTTGGTCATACGGGGTGGTTTGGACCATCCCTTTATCTCGAAAAGTAGGGCATAACTTGGATTTTTATAATGTCATCTCCTTTTATTGTTGAACCGTATATACCTAACGCGAAAAAACTTTGGTAAAATTTAACAGGTGGAGGGAAACGGTAACATAAACACAGCGAGCACTTTGGTTGTCAGAAAATGTAAGTTTTTCGATCATGGTTTTAAGACTTTTTCCGCTGATTAAACAAACTTTTCGCGTGTCGTGCAGTAAAGTTCTGTTCACCTACAGAACAGTTTGATGCATCGAAACTGTAAGTTCGATAACAATAAATGAAATTAATTGCATTTTAATTTTTGCATGTTGTGTGTGATGACAAAGACACATTTCTGTGGGGTGTATTGGTCCTACAGGTCTTTTGTCTGACTGCCCAAATTAATTTAGATAAACATAAGCGGTTTGGAATGGAATGGCTGTGTTAAGGATTGCGAACGATAGGCCCTTTGAATCGGGTCCACATCAAGTCGGCGCCGAAAATAATCGACGCGCTGTGTTGATTGTCAACGATAACTGACATGTGACATATACCTAAATGAGATAATCCGAAGAAAAGAAACGATGTGCTAACGCTGAATCAATAGCTAATGAAAAGCTCCATTGTTCTTTGAATTATAAAAAGTGAATTTAACATTAAATATTATGTTCTTAGAGTTTATATTTCATTATATATATATTTAATTTTTTCTATTTAACCTAATAACTGCAATATTTCTGAAAAGCTAATTGGATCAAATAGTAAAGAAACTAATTTTCGAGTTCACGGAAAACCCGAACCACGAAACAGTTTTTTTAACAGGCTGTATAAGTTTTATGATAAAAAAAATGTTTTTAATTTGATTTTTTTTTACAATTTTTTATCTTTGTTTTTCTATATCTCAGGTATAGTATCTGCTACAGTTCTGAAATTTCGAACTTATCTAAGTTAGAGTGTCTACTTTCTATAGGAAATATAGAAAAACAGATCGGTGACCTTCACTTCTCCGATGTTTGTCCGCCTGAAATCCTATCACTCATAATATCACTATATGCCCAGTGAAATTAAATTAAGGAATGTGTTTCTTCCAGGTGGGTTTTCAAGTGGGAGCATTTGCTATAACTTCGCGGAGCACCATTTGAAAACTCTTGCTCTAGATTATTGAAACAATAAACTATTGGACAATTGTAATACACTATTTTAGTGTATTGCATTACCCTCAATTATGTATACCCATTCAAGCGTGGGCACTCTTCAGAATGCAATGCGGTGCTGATGAGTAACAGGATTTTTGTACCCAGTTGCGCTCCTAAAGGGTGTGTCACATCAAATTGCATCACGGAAAAAACGCTGTTGCAATTTAATTTCCCGGCCCCGTGAGGCTAACGCCATATGAGCCTTTATTAAATATATATTTTGGAAAAAAAAATATTTTTTAGGAATTATATCTTCAGCTTTCGCTTATAATCAGATAAGAGTGTATAGATCACGTTGGCCATGCTTCACTGTCAATTTTTCGTAAATTTGGAAAAATGTCGTCGAACGAAAAAGAGCGTCGTGAATTAATCCTGTGCACTCATTTCGAGAATCCGGAGTTGTCACATCGGGACATCGGTAAGATGCTGGGAATCGTCCAATCCACGGTCAGCAGAGTACTAAAACGATACTTCGAGAACCTAACCATCGACCGGAAGGTGAAGAACGGCAAAAATGGATGCTCCGTAAGTGAAAAAGATCACAAGCGCGTAGTTAAGCAGTTTAGACGTGATCCGAGAAGTTCGGTCCGGGATGTCGCCAATAAGCTGAATTTGTCAAGTTCATTCGTCCAGCGGACCAAGCAGCGGGAGGGCCTGCGTACATACAAGGTTCAGAAGGCTCCTAACCGCGACGAAAAGCAAAACATGGTGGGGAAGACGCGAGCCCGGAAGCTGTACACCGAAATGCTGACGAAGCCGCATTGCCTGGTAATGGACGACGAAACCTACGTCAAAGCGGACTTTCGTCTGCTGCCGGGCCTGTTGTTCTTCTCCACAGAGGACAAATTCAGCGTTCCGGAGGAGATTCGCAAGCAGAAACTATCCAAGTTTGCCAAAAAGTGCATGGTGTGGCAAGCGATCTGCTCTTGCGGAAAGCGGAGCGCTCCCTTCGTGATGACCGGCACGGTAAACGGGCAGGTTTACCTTAAGGAGTGCCTAAAGAAGCGCTTACTACCACTATTGAAGCAGCACGAGGGCCCGACCATCTTCTGGCCGGATCTCGCTTCGTGCCACTATTCAAAGGACGTGTTGGAGTGGTACGAAGCCAACGGGGTCACCTTCGTGCCAAAGGAAATGAACCCGCCCAACGCGCCGGAGCTTCGCCCAATAGAGAAATATTGGGCGATTATGAAGCAGGCCCTCCGGAAGAACCCAAAAGTTGTCAAATCGGAGGCGGACTTCAAGAGAAAATGGATTTCTGTTCAAAAAAAAACTACAACCTGACGTTGTACAGAACCTTATGGACGGGGTAAAGAGGAAGGTGCGAGCATACGGGCTTGGGCTCGAAGTATGAATAAAAAGAAAATGCCAAAAGTTGTCTAATAGTTTTTATTTTACTGTCTAAAATTTTCAAAAAAATCGGTCTACTGGGCGAATTTCTACAGCGTTTTTTCCGTGATGCAATTTGATGTGACACACCCTTTACTCCTTGTGTACACATGTGCTCTGGCGAATGAGCACGCTTCGAAACAATGGTGTAACGTTTTTTTTATTGGCACCATTTTAGCGTCCAGTTTTGCGCTGAGTTATGCGCTGAATTTGCGCCGTGATTGCGCCGTATTTGTATGGCATGGATCTGGATTGCTGTCTCTGTTGAGATATTTTTCTTCACACAAGCGTATACGGTTCGTATGGAGGCGCGCCGTTTTTAAACGGTTTTATTTATGCTTTGCTTAGAACGAGCGAAGACAAAGCGGGCGCTAGAATTTGATGTGTATGTGTGTTTGTGATTGTGTGTATAGAATGAGGCGCGCATCACATAAGTTAGATGTTTAATATCTGAATTCTGCGCCGGGTGCATTTTGCGCTGTCGTGTTTATGAATTTTGTGCACTTTGTACCAAGAGAGAATACGTGTTTGCTTTGAACGCGTGCTGATAAAAATTAAACTCAAGCGCAGCGCTGCGTATGTTTTCTGGAGACTGAGCGTGGATGAATATGAAACTTTTTCAAAAAATCTGAACATTTCAATAGATAATCGGTATATAAAATTGAAGCCAATGAGCTACTTTTCCTGGAAAATAATATCATACATGCGACAACATTGGACATTGTTTTCGTAATTATTGATTGTATTTGTATACGAAAAGTTTATGCGGTTAAAGATAGGGATTAAAAAAATTCTTGAACGAAGAAGCGTTTTATTTTCGTTTTTGAGTCATGATTTCTCAAAGTTCACATGTTTAGTTCAATATTCATATGCGACTAGACTGCCATGCGCCTACAATGGTTTATGGCGATTGTAACATGGTTACTTTATCAATATTCATTATTATTTCTAATCCTAGGCTATCATGCTATTCGTATGGAATTGAATCAATTTCGATGATTGCTTTTGTATGAAATAAATAAATGAGATTGATTTAGGTAATACATCTTTCCCGGACTATAAAGAATACCACATCGATGGACACTTTGATTGGATTCAATATTTTATAAGGCGAAAAAGACACCTTTTTTTAGTTTTGGATATGTTATGTAAAAATCCTCAGCTTTCATGAAAAAATATTAAAAAAATATATCGACCTCTATCTTCAAGCAAGTGAACTACAAAAAAAACAAACACAATATATTATTACGGAAACGTTATCCCATTTTTTTCTCAATTTTTACGGAAGTCAATATTATTTCATATTGAATTGTCGATTTTTTTTATTTTCAATTTATATGCGGCTTATATATGTAAGTGAAAGTCGGGAACGACGTACCCCTGTATAATTGATACATTACATTTTTATTTTAAATTTTAATGATGTACAAACTTGCAATACAGTGTATCAATACCTTTGACACAAACTGTGTTTACCTAGATGGCTTTCTGTAGAAATTGTAAATAAAAACGAAAAAGTAATCTACAAAAAGCAGCTCGCTGTAAGATTTCGTCTGCAGAAAATAAGGTTCTCATTGTTCTCGAGTAATTTTTTGGGGTATTTTTCGTTCCTTGAATGTGTTACCATCCCTTCTCTTCGTGTTTATCGAATCAGCGGTGAAGTTTTCTCATTTTTACTCCAAAAATATTGACGAAAATGAAATACTAATCAAGTCGGGTAAGATGAACACTCCACCGACGAAAAACAAACATTTTGTTTCAAAAACAATTTGATTACCGTTTTGTCTCTAATTCCGAACACTTTATTTCTAAATGTAAATTTACTAACTTTTATGTCATAAATAATTGAATAATAAAAACACAGATATTATTTGAGGTATAGGCTTCATTTGGACAGCATTTACAGGTATCGATACAGCCTATAATTTATAATATTAAACATTTCCAAAAAAGTGACAGTCAAAACCAATGATAAATTTAGCAAATTCCGTAAAAATAAGCGTCGTTCGTTTTTCACTTTTTGTAGTTGTTTCAACTATTTTGTTTGCTGTTTTCATGTTAAGTGCTAGAGAATGTATGAACCTACAATAACTGTGCAACAAAAAAGATATTTTATGCAGAAATCTTCATTAAAATTAGTGTTCGGAATATGAATCAAGTTTCTACGCATTATTCAAATTGCGAACACTTCATTTTTAAATGTGAGTTTACTGAACTTTAATGTTATACATAATTTAAATTCTTTGGGTTATAGACTTCATTTTAACATCATTTACAGATATCGATACCGATATAACGCCCTTGGTCCCGAAGCCATGTAAACTATGAAAATCAAATACAATCAATAATTACGAAAGCCAAAGTCATTTTTTTTTGCGAATGTAACATTTTTCCAAAGAAGACTAGCTAATTGACTTTAATTTTATGTATTGATCATTTGAATCGGTTCAGTAGTTTAAAAGTTATGATTTAAAAAAAATGCATTTTTTATGTTCGGAATTTGAGACGAAAGTGATTAAGCAAATTTTTAATTTTTCACCATGAATACGTATTTGTAAATCAGTTTTATTGCAGTAAAATGAAAAAGAAAGCTCTATTGTATCCAAAAATCGAATTAAATTCGTGAAAGGGTACCATTTTGAGTAATGAGACACTGTTTAATGGCCATTGAAGCTTAAGTGTTCGGAATTTGAGACACAACGGTATCTCCTCTTTCTCTCATTAACAGGTGCCCGCTAACTACGTTTGCAAGTGCAATCACATATCATGGACGAATCAGCAGAGCGGTTTTTAAAACGCAATCCGAATTTGTCATTCCGAATGCCGGAAGCTATTTTAGACATGCAAAAATGAGAAAAAATACAAGCTCTTCTAGGTGATTTTAGTCTAGCTTTAGGCATATTTGAAGACCTCCAAAACTTATCGATAACATAAATGTGAAATTTCAGTTAGTGTTCATCTTTCCCACCCCAAGTGTCCGTCTTTACCGACTTAATCTTATTTTTTCAAAGATGCTGAACACATTCATTTTTCAAATGTCGCTAGGGGCGAGGTCTGGGGAGTAAGCAGAATGCTCGAATACAGTCCATTTGAATTGTTTCAATTGCTCTTGAGTTACGCGAGCAGAATGGGGCCGCGCGTTATGGTGGATGAGGAACACTCCTTTCGTCAATAAAGCTGGCCTTTTGTTCTTAATCGCGGTTCTTAATCGGTCCAAAACATCACAATAGTACGGTGATGAAACAGGCGTTCGGCGGTCAACGATTCGATAATACTGAAGAAATTCGTGACGCAGTTACATCGTACTTCAAAAAGTGGAACGCTACGCACTTCGCGCTCGGAATAGAAAAACTCGTGCCACGTTATGAAAAATGCCTCGAACGTCACGGCGATTATGTAGAAAAATAGACGTAGATTACGAAAATCACCTTGTTTTTTGTGTTTTGACTTTATTTTTCCGCAATTACTGAGGCACTGAAACTTATTTTTTGAACGACCCTAATATATATTTTTTTATGAAATTCCCGAAAAAAATCAACTTTTACTCAGGGTGTCCGTCTTTACCACCCTTTCCTATATTTCTTTTCTGGTAGCAAAAAGTTTAATACAGGAATTTGTTTTCAACGCGGCAAAATAAAACAAAAAAACGCAAAGAAGTGTATAACTATTCAATCATCAATTGACGTCAGCGAAATCAATATAAAATGCAAATTACATTGCGAGAAGGATTGGAAGTACAAACACGACTGATTCCGTGTCGTGAAGCCTAGCAGGCGGGAAACGGCAATGGTCAATCGATTCGCTTCTGCCATGCTTGACCACACATGACCAGGGAAGACCAACGTCGTGTGGGCTGACGTTGTGCCTTTGGAAAATTCCAACCGGAAAGGAAGTCCAACATTGTCCTGTCCTGGCTGGACAGACATCCCACGATGTTAACGTATCGTATCTTTGCAGAGCAAACATCCGTAGGTTGGCGCGTATGTGTCAACGAACGGAAATCTATCCGTCGACTTCTTCGAAAGGGGTACTCCAAGCTTTCTAGTGTCTTCTATAGACGGGGTATTCCACTTATAATCGAGTAACTAGTGTCAATTAGCTGCTAGCGAGGATTAAGGAGTGAAATGGGTCGTTGATCCTTGGAGTTGGTTTTCAGTTGTCAAAACCAATCTGAATTGCTTTTCATCAGTCATTGGGTACTCTTTTGCGTTTTTATGAAATAATTTATTGATCGCTCCACGTCCGCCTATCATCAGCGGAAACACTAGGTGGTGAGTAAGTTCGAAATGGAAACGAGGAAAAACAGCGCACAGATAAGATAAACATCTTTTTATGACAGGGGAAACTGCTTATTTCATTAGATTGAACATGCAGGTACACCACACACGCATCCGACCTGTCTTGGTGGAGGAAGTCACCACCGGCGCAACACGTAGGCCTGATTGATGTCCAACGGTCGGAAAACGGAAACGGGATTGGGAAAAGGGGGAGACGCACACCGGTGTCGCCAGTCGGCGATGTCGCGTATTAAGCGATTTCTTATCAAAGGCAGGACTTGTACCACAACAGCACCGCGCTTGCAATAAAGGCGGTTGATTATTTGTCCACCCCCGCCTTTTTTCTGTTTGTCACATATGGTCCTTGTACCGAGGAAGCAAGAGCTCTGCTTTCGATCGATTATATCAATATTTGGATAAAGTTAGTAGATAAGAACGGACAAACATACCGCAAGTATAATTCCTCGTGCCGTTAGAGTGGGTTGAGAAAGTAATACCAATTTTATGCTGAAGGTTTTTTGTGCGAGAGAAAATTCTTAAAAATACATATTTCTAGGCTCGGCAATGAGAGTTGGACACTTTTGGAAGCGGGCAAATGTACAAAATATTCTGGAGGTAGTTTGTTTTTTCGTAAATATTTCAAAACATATTTCAAAAGAAAGTAACAGATGAAATTATCTGTGACGAATCTCGTCTACTGGGCTGGCAGCACCCTAATTAGGAATCTTTGATATTCAATTACTCCAAAATCAGGCTTTCATAAACTGCCTTCTGGATATGTTAAAACTTTTTTATGTTTTGACGTAGGATTACGTCTTTCGGGAACATATTGGGGTACAAATTGTAAATTGAAAATCGAGCTCATCGTGAAAATTGTCCAATTTCAAACGCTTATTGCTCAGTCATTTCATGATGGATTGATGAAATTTTTGCGTCAATAGATTTCAATACTCCATAACAATTTTTTATATTGAACAAAATAATATATGTCGTCAAACTAACTATCGAACAATGAAAAATCTCAACCCCTATCCTAACGGAAATACCTACTTCTGATTGGTCGAAATTGACGACACATGCTATATCAAAGTCACATGTTTTGCTGATGAGAAAAAATGATAATTGTGTTCGGTATCGAAAATTATCTTATATTACATTGGTGAGTTTATTTTATTTATTTAACCATACATAACACAGGAGGCATCTCGTCTAGGATCACAGAGGGTGGTTTTCATCATATCTCGTTCCACTTCGGTATTTTTTATCTGATACGCATCATCCAATGACTATTTACCATCCTTCTGTCATCACCACTTGGTAAACACTGGTGGAGTGAATAATCAATACCCAAAAACCAAACAAAACGGCCCTTTTCAGGGCCATCAAATCACTATCAAAGAGTTTAACGATGTAATTCTTCAAACATATCCAAAATCAACAGATAGCCTGACGGAATCCTACGTCAGCTATGCGGTCGTGTCTTGAACACATCTCTCCTGTGACTTTTTTTCATAAATCGATGTAGCTCAAGAACGACTTCTATAGTTATGTTTTCTATGTGCTGAGTTACCAACCTTCCAGTTTTCCTTGTATACTGTCAGTTTATTTTTTCAAGCATGCCAACGAAACAGTCAAAAGCAAAAAATCTCCAGTTTATTTTTATTAATTTTCACAGTTTTATCCAGCTTTTGATATAGGATTATGTCTTTGTTTTCTATATAGGGGGTATATAGGGGGTAAATGTAACGATTCATTAAGAGTTCATTACGTATATTACTCAAAATCGTTATTGCGACATTTGTTGTGTTATATATCATTAGACAGGAAATTTATTCAGCATTTTTTGAAACACGAACAGAAAATACAGTAAAAAAGTTAAACAGTTTGACGATTAAAATGGGTATGTTTTCAAACGGTTTTATTCAGCTTGCCGTTTGTATGTTTATAACATGTTTATCTGTAGCGCTGTCCTACATTAAGGCAGTATTCTAGTCTAGAAATTAGAAAAAAAAATCAAAAAAAATCCTTCATATTTCTGTAGTTCAGGCATTCAAAAATATACCCTTGAAAGGACTTATCGAAAATCCTATTATTTACCGAGTTAGAACCATTTTTATGATGCGGTATCTAACCTGCTACGGACATAAAAATGAACTTCAAACGCGTTTTTCTCGAAACTAGTTTTTTTCAAACTGGCGTGCACGATATCTCAAGTTCTACCGAACCGATTCGTGTCGAATTTATATGGATACAATCTGTAGGCATCTCGCTATCGCATGAACCTCCAAAAAAAATCATATTTCTAAAAAAATCGGGGAACGTAAGAAACTTCATCAACTCTTAACTATTCTCGATATGAAGATTTTGTTTTTTTATCTGTGTTATAGTGACTTTCAACTCATTTGGCTGGTTCGTCACTTTTACTTCCATTTTTTTTGGAAGAATGTCGGGAGTGAGAATTGAACTCGTGAACCACTGTTCACATGGTTACTGGATGTTACCACTACGCCAGATCGCCTCCACGATATGAATATTTTTTCTCCGTTCAATTTTTGTTTTATTGTTAAGAGATAGATGAACAAAAAATGATATAATCGATAGTAAAAATATTTTATTTTTCCGGAGCTCGAAAAACCGTCCGAAATTCGTGTCTCTACACTAGAATACCCCCTTAATAGAAATTTGATCCCCTTCCTGTTGACCGATTGATCTGAAATTTGGAACACACCTTTATTCCTGCAGTCACTATAAAACTGCGTATTTCATGATCTTGAAAATCCAAGTTGGCGGAAATTGGAAAATCCAAGTTGGCTACAAAACGGTGGGATATTTTCATCAATATGGGTTTTTTCCAAAACCCCATCAATATGGGTATCAAATGGAAGGTCTTGACTAGTAGAATACAGTTGTTTGTGAAAACTGCAAATCCAAAATGGCCGCCACCACAAAATGGCGTCATATATACGCCATCAATATTGGTA